>NC_137896.1:38122337-38756402 GCF_963455335.1 Martes martes
CCCAGGAGCCTGAAACCATGACCTGAGCCAAAGGCAGAGACTTAACCCACTGAGCCACCCAGGCGCCCCTATAACCATATTTTCAGTCATTAGTTTTTTCAGTCAGAAACTTACTGAACATCTACCAAGCACCAGACACTGTTTAAGAGTTTTATCTTTTGAAGAACTTTTATTCAACCTTATTTATTGTACCTTCTGTCACGCATTCTACTAGGTATTTAAGACATAGTCATGAATGAAGTTCCTGCTTTTAGAGTAGATACATTTTATGTAGAAGACAAAAACAGATCAACAGACAAGTTCAGACTGTGGTAAATGCTGTGAAATAAATTGGTAAGACGCTGAATAGGTGAGGGTGCTACTTTACATAGGATAGTGAGGAAGGCTTTTCTGAGAAGGTGATATTTGAGTTAATAGCTCAGTCATAGAAAAGGGTTAGCCATATGAAAATCTGGGGGAAGAGCATCTAGGGCAGGGTTTCAGTTTGATGGGAACAAGTTATTGGGAGAATGAAGATGTCCGGGGTTGAATTGTGTAGAACTTTACATGCTATAAGGAGCATAATCTTTATTCTAAGTACAGTGGGAAACTGTAGGTTCAATTGCTGTAACAAGAAGACCCCCAAGTACAGGTCTCCCAACAAAATAGGAGTTTCTCATGTAACAACTCACTTTGGAGTTGTTAGCTGAGTTCCTTCCCAAGGTTGTCCAAGGATCTTGGTTCCTTCTATCTTGGTCTCTAACCATCTGATAAGGTGTTGCCCATCTTTGTGGTTCAAGCCAACTTACCATGTACATATCCATGCCTTTTGGGAATGAAGGACTAGTAACTTCCCTTTTTAAGTGTAGCTTCCATTTACATTTCTAGTTGTCACTTAGTTGCATGGTTATTCTTAGTAGCATGGGAGGTTTTGAAGTATAGTCCCTAGCCAGTTGGACTTGTACTTCCATTAAAACTTGTATATATGGGTTATTACTAAACAGAAGAATTGGATAATAGATATTGGGGGACAGTAATGTCTGTCACAAAGCAATCGAAGTGTTTTTAACAGGAGAGTGAACTTCCATTTTATTTTATTTTTTAAGATTTTATTTATTTGAGAGAGAGAGTGTGTGAGCAGGATGGAGAGGGAGAGAGAATCTGAAGCAGACTATACTGAGTGCCGAGCCCAACGCAGGGCTTGATCCCATGACAGGGAGATCATGCCTTGAGCTGAAACCAAGAGTTGGATGCTTAACTAACTGCACTGCCCAGGCACCCCAGAACTTTGATTTTAAAAAGATTACTCTGGTTGCTGAGAATGCAACCAGAGGTGGGGAGGATAAAAAATGAAAATGGGGACCAGCTAGTCCAGGTTCGTGGTGTTTAGTGACTTGGGGCAGGTGGAAGTTGTGGAAATGGAAAGAAGTGGATGTTATTAAGATGTATTTTAGAAGTAGATCAACTTCCTGATAAAGGCTAGATCTCAGGGACTGTGTGGGCTGGAGATAATCAGTTTGGGAGTCATTAACATTTCTGGTATTTTTAAAATACCATGGGACTGAATGAAATTCCCCAGATTGAGTGCATGTATAGAGAAAAGAAAAGGAGCTGAGGACTGAGATTTGGGGAACTTTAAAATTTGGAGGTGGTTACAGCAGCCTGCCAAAGCAAGCATAGGAGTGGCTAGTGAGATAGGAAGAAAGCTAGGACAATAAAGGTCACAAGAGGCTTTTAGTTTTAGACAGCCAAAAGGTCATGGGAAGGACATATTTGAAGTAGTAATTTCTGTTGAATACGTCTAAAAAATTGAGTGAAATGGGAACAGAAAGGTGGTCATTGGATTTGACAGTATATAAGTCATTGGGGAGCTTGATGATAGTCATTTCAGTGGATTAATAGGGTCAGTGTGTAGAAGGCTGAAGAGTGACTAAGTTGAAATATAAATTGGTACAACCACTTGAGAAAGCTCTTTGGCACTAAATCCATAAATATTCAATGATTCTGTGCTCCCACTTCCAGGTTTACATCATCATGATAGTCTTGCACGTGTGTACATGATGACATGCTCAGGAATGTTCTTTAGCAGTATTGTTCGTACAAACAAAAAACTAGAAACAACCCAATTGTTCATCAGCAAGAAAATGGATAAATTCTGGCATATACATGGAATGGAATACTGTTGCATCAAAAATTGGTGGGACTATAGCCACATGCATCAACATAATTAATCCTAAAACATGATATTGATCAAAACAAGCAAGTTACACAAGAATGCATACTATTTGATTCCATTTACATGAATTTCAAAAATAGTAAAAAATAAAAAAAATAGTAAAAAATAAATGTGTCAGGATCTCCTGGGTGGCTTAGTTGTTAGGTGTCTGCCTTCAGCTCAGGTATGATTCCAGGGTGCTGGGATCGAGCCCCACATCAGGCTCCCTGCTGTGTGGGAAGCTTGCTTCTCCCTCTCCCACTCCCCCTACTTGTGTTCCCTCTCTCACTGTGTCTCTCTCTGTTAAATAAATAAAATCTTAAAAAAAAAAAATGAATGTGTCATAGATATCTGAGTACATGAATTTTCTTAAAACTCCAGAGAAGTTTTAGGAGAGAGGCACATAGGGAGCTTCAAATATATTGGTAGTGTTTTAATTCTTCAGTTGGGTGGTATGTACTTAGATAGATATACATTTTAAAAAAGTGCTTTAAAAAGCTTATATTAGGGGTGCCTGGGTGGCTCAGTGGGTTAAAGCTTCTGCCTTTGGCTCAGGTCCTGGGATCAAGCCCCAAATCGGGCACTCTGCTCGGTGGGGAGCCTGCTTCCTTTCCTCTATCTCTGCCTGCCTCTCTGCCTACTTGTGATCTCTGTCTGTCAAATAAATAAATAAATAAAATCTTTTAAAAAAAGCTTATATTAATATATTATCTCTTTTATGCTTTATTTTCAATTTTTATTTAAAAAATTCTTTAAAAAGCCCCTGGACAATGGAGGTGTGAATGTGCAGTAAAGATGTGGAGAAAGTGAGTATGGACGCTTTGATAAATTTTGCTGTGATGCAGAACTGAGAAAGAGGGAGATGAATGATTGAGACCTCGATAAGACAAAATTAAGTGAGGTGAAGACTAGGCGACAGTAATCAGAAATTGAAACTTTGGAGATTATGATTTTGAAAGTGGTATACATAGAGTATGGGTGAGGAAAAGAGGTAGAGAAGATTGTTAGAGGTGAGAAGGTCAAGGAACCAAAAGGCCAAGTGAACTACTATTACTGGGAAAGTTGAAACAGGAGTGGAATGGAAGGAGGCACTGAGTGAGGAGGAAGGTGTGCAGTGGCTGGGAAGGTGACTTCAATGAAAAAGAGAAACTAGTCCTCAGGGAAAGTTGGAGGAGGAAGGAAGAGAAATACATGGTTTTGGTATGAAAGTGGGGAGCATTTACTGTACCTCTTAGCCTTGAGGAACACTTAGAGTGAAACACACACACACAAATGAGTTGAAATGAGTTTGAAATGAGTTGATATTTTTAGAGGACAGCCAAGGTTCACCAAAGTCCGGAAAGTCAAGTTCTCATTCAGCAGCTAGGCTAAGGATATAGTTGAGATTTCTGATCTCAGAATAGGAGTTCCAGAAGGCATGTACAGTAGGAGCATTTTAGACTTGGGTGGGAGAGTGGAGGGAAGCGTAATTATCCATGTGCTCAGGAGAATCTGAATATTTTTCTTTAGATGTTTTTTGTTGTTTTTGAGAGAGAGGGACCATGCAGATAGGGAGTGGAGGAGGGGCAGAGGGAGAGAGACTGTTAAGCAGGCTCTGCCCCCAGCACAGAGTCCAACGTGGGGCTTGATCTCACGACCCTGAGATTGTGATCTGAGTTGAAATCAGGAGTCGGGTGCTTAACCAACTGAGCCACCCAGGTGCCCCTCTTTTTATGGTTTTAGTTTCTGTTACCAGTAAAGGTACTTCTTGGGTTATCATGACTTATTTATAGATTGGTTTTTATCATTTGGGAATTCTTTTCAATGAATATGACTAAGTAGAGGGGAAATTGTATATTTTATATGCATCAGCTGCCTTAAAGCTATCACATTGCTTATTTCAGCTCATCGTTTATGTATGTATACCTTGGAAGTATGAACATCATACACTCTTGTGGAAAAATGTTGCTAAATTTTTTGGTTTTTCCTTTGAAATGTACTTTGTGATATTTTTGCATATAGATACACTACTGATTACATCTGTTAGAAGATTCCACTGAGAGAAGTTGATTAAAGTTTTGCTGCTGAAAAATGCTTTCCATTTCAATTTATTAGTTATTTGAGTCAGTTTTTAAAGTTCTTTTTAAGAATTTCATGTAAATACATGAAAAAATTTAAAAGTAATCTGTAATGTATTTGTCAGGATAACCCAAGAAATAAAAATTTTTTCAAAGTGTTCTTTTTCCTTCGGGGCTGGTACTTCTAGTACAGATTGGTGATTATGCAAGTATGTATGATTTTATATATCAGTACTGAAAGTCAGGTCTTAATCAGGTAAAAATCATTAAGGGAGAAGATTGAGAAGGTGCTCCCCAGAGTTTCAGGATGTTTATTTTCCCTAAACATTTTAGAATTGCAGATTTCATAATCTTTCTTACATTCTGCAAATTTATGACCTCAAAAATAATGATCAGGGGCGCCTGGGTGGCTCAGTGGGTTAAAGCCTCTGCCTTCGGCTCAGGTCATGATCCTAGGCTCCTGGGTTTGAGTCCTGCTTTGGGCTCTCTGCGCAGCGGGGAGCCTGCTTCTCCCTCTCTCTGCCTGCCTCTCTGCCTACTTGTGATCTCTCTTGCTGTCAAATAAATAAATAAAATCTTTAAAAAAATAATGATCCTATGTATATTTGTTATGGAATTTATCATTACCAGCATCTTAAATAGAGCTAGAAGTTATATATACTTTGTTTGTGACAACATGGGGAAACTCAGGTACACATGGAGTCAGTAAGTTAATAGCTTTTACTTTCTGTGAATGGTATGCATAGTTTACAAAAGTCTTTGGGCTTCCAATATTATATTAAAATTATATCATTGTTTACCACATCTTCCTTATCCATTCATCAGTCGATGGACACTTTGGCTGTTTCTAAAATTTGGCTATTGTAGATAATGCTCTAAACATCAGGGTGCATGTATCCCTTTGAATTAGTATTTTTGTGTTCTTTGGGTAAAGAGCTAGAAATGCAGTTGCTGGATCAGAGAGTAGTTCTATTTTTAACTTTTTGAGGAAACTCCACACTGTTTTCCAGAGTTTGCATTCCCACCAACAGTGGAAGAGGGTTCCTTTTTCTCCATGTCCTTGCCAACACCTGTTGTTTCTAGTGTTGTTGATTTTAGCCATTCTGACAGGTGTGAGGTGATATCTCATTGTAGTTTTGAGTTGTATTTCCTTGAGAATGAGCGTTTTTTCATGTGTCTGTTGGCCATCTGTATGTCTTTTTTGGAAAAATGTCTATTCATGTCTTCTGCCCATTTTAATTGGATTATTTGTTTGTTTGTTTGTTTTTAGTATTATAAAAGATAGGATTTAATGTTTATAAATAGATTGTGAAAACTTCTCCCACATAATGTGGTAGATGTTTATAAAAATGTTTACAAAACATTTTCATGAATTTCCTCGAATTTTTACAAATGCATATATTTTTTTAATTTTTTATTTCTTTTCAGCGTAACAGTATTCATTGTTTTTGCACCACACCCAGTGCTCCATGCAATCCGTGCCCTTCCTAATACCCACCACCTGGTTCCCCCAACCTCCCACCCCCCGCCCCTTCAAAACCCTCAGGTTGTTTTTCAGAGTCCATAGTCTCTCATGGTTCACCTCCCCTTCCACTTTCCCTCAACTCCCTTCTCCTCTCCATCTCCCCTTGTCCTCCATGTTATTTGTTATGCTCCACAAATAAGTGAAACCATATGATAATTGACTCTCTCTGCTTGACTTATTTCACTCAGCATAATCTCTTCCAGTCCCATCCATGTTGCTACAAAAGTTGGGTATTCATCCTTTCTGATGGAGGCGTAATATTCCATTATATATATGGACCACATCTTCCTTATCCATTCGTCCGTTGAAGGGCATCTTGGTTCTTTCCACAGTTTGGCGACCGTGGCCATTGCTGCTATAAACATTGGGGTACAGATGGCCCTTCTTTTCACTACATCTGTATCTTTGGGGTAAATACCCAGTAGTGCAATTGCAGGGTCATAGGGAAGCTCTATTTTTAATTTTTTAAGGAATCTCCACACTGTTCTCCAAAGTGGCTGCACCAACTTGCATTCCCACCAACAGTGTAAGAGGGTTCCCCTTTCTCCACATCCTCTCCAACACATGTTGTTTCCTGTCTTGCTAATTTTGGCCATTCTAACTGGTGTATCTCAATGTGGTTTTAATTTGAATCTCCTTGATGGCTAGTGATGATGAACACTTTTTCATGTGTCTGTTAGCCAACAAATGCATATTTTTAATGTTAAGCTGGCTGTTAGCTAACATGTAGTTTCAGAGGTCTGAAGTCACCATAAAGATCACACTTCTTTGGGTAAAAATGTGTATATTCATCCCAGTTAGAGACTTTATTTAGAACTTAAAAATTGTATTTAAAACTATTTCTCAAAGGCTTTACAAGACACTACACATTTTCTTATATACTATGCTTTAAAATAAATCAGTGTGTAATACACCAATATTCTGTCATTCTTCATGAGTTTTAATTTTAGACATCTCAGCTAAAAGAAGTTTTTCAGAAGTCCTGTGACCTTAGAAATCAAGTCGTTTTTTTTCTTTTTTTTTTAATTTTTAAATTATTATTTTTTTAATAAACATATAATGTATTTTTATCCCCAGGGGTACAGGTCTGTGAATCGCCAGGTTTACACACTTCACAGCAATCACCATAGCACATACCCTCCCCAATGTCCATAACCCCACCCCCCTCTCCTGAACCCCCTCCCCCCAGCAACCCTCAGTTTTTTTTGTGAGATTAAGAGTCACTTATGGTTTGTCTCTCTCCCGATCCCATCTTGCTTCATTTATTCTTCTCCTACCCCCCCAACCCCCCACATTGCATTTCCACTTCCTCATATCAGGGAGTAGTTGTCTTTCTCTGATTGACTTATTTCACTAAGCATGATACCCTCTAGTTCCATCCACGTCGTCGCAAATGGCAAGATTTCATTTCTTTTGATGGCTGCACAGTATTCCATTGTGTATATATACCACATCTTCTTTATCCATTCATCTGTTGATGGACATCTAGGTTCTTTCCATTGTTTGGCTGTTGTACACATTGCTGCTATAAACATTCGGGTACATGTGCCCCTTCGGATCATGGATTATTTGTTTTTTGAATGTTGAGTTTTATAGGTTCATTATATATTTTCCATATTAACCCTTTATCAGAAATGTCCTTTGCAAATAACTTCTCTTATTCTATAGGTTGCCTTTTAGTTTTATTGGCTGTTTCCATTGCTGTGAAGAAGCTTTTTATTTTGAAATAGTCTCAATAGTTTATTTTTGCTTTTGTTCCCCTTGCCTCAGGGGACATATTCTAGAAGGAAGTTGCTCTGGCTGATGTCATAGAGAGGTTACTGCCTGTGTTCTACTCTAGGATTTTTATGGTTTCAGGTCTCACGCTTTGGTCTTTAATCCATTTTAAATTTATTTTCGTGTTTGGTGTAAGAAAGTGATCCAGTTTCATTCTTTCTGCATGTTGGCGTCCAGGTTTCCCAACACCATTTGTTGAAGTGACTGTCTTTTTCCCATTGGATATTCTTTCCTGCCTTGTCAAAGATGAACTGACCATATAGTTATGGGTTCATTTGTGGGTATTCTATTTTGTTCCATTGATTTGTATGTTGATTTTTGTGCCACCACCATACTGTTTTGATCACTCCAGCTTTGTAATATCACTGAGCCATAAAAAAGAATGAGATCTTGCCATTTGCAAGGACATAGATGGAGCTAGGAGAGTATTATGCTAAGTGAAATAAGTCAGAGAAAAACAAATACCATATGATTTCAATCATATGTGAAATTTAAGAAACAGAACAAATGAGCAAAGGGAAAAAGAGAGAGAGAAGCAAACCAAAACATACTCAACTCTAGAGAACAAACTGATGTTACCTGAAGGGAGGTGGGGGGGGTAGATTAAATAGGTGATGGGGATTAAGGAGTACACTTGTGATGAGCACTGGGTGTTGTATGCAGGCGTTGAATCACTGTATTGTATACCTGAAAGTAATATTATGCCATATGTTAATTAACTGGAATTCAAATAAAAGCTTTTAAAAAATAAAATTGTGTTATGATTTTGTGTATAAAATAATTTAAAACAATGACCCTCCATGTTTAATGTACTTAAGAATCACCTTTAAGGGGCACCTGGGTGGCTCAGTTGGTTAAGTGTCTGCCTTCAGCTCAGGTCATGTTCCCAGGGACCTGGGATTGAGTCCCACATGGAGTTCCATGCTTGGTGGGCAGCCTGCTTTTCGCTCTCCCTCTGCCGCTCCCCTTGCTTGTGCTCTTTCTCTCTTTCTCTCTCGGTCAAATAAATAAAATCTTAAAAAAAAAAAAAAAAAAGAATCACCTTTAAGCTTGCTAAAATGATGTCTTCAGCCTTACTTCCAGTGATTTTGCTTGTTGTTTGGAAAACACTTGGTGAAATTACTTTACAGATTAAAGAATAAAAAATAGAAGTTTTGGAAGTTAGTGATTTGTGAAGCAGAAAATTAAAATATATCCAAGTCATTACTGTGCCTGTGTAGAAATTTGCTTTAGTTTGACATAGTCTTTGATATTGTTCACTAATATATTTCAAGTGACTTGATTTTGAAAATATCCTTTGTATTAGTTTCTTTATTTCGTCCTTGCCTGCTGTGCTCTTTCCAGTCTTCCTTTCTTTCCTTTAGTCAATGTTTTAGTATATATAGTGTATCAGTCATTGTGCTAGGAATCTGGAATGACTCAGATATGGAAAAGACATGAATCTAGCCTTGCTTGTTCTCATTGCAGAGACTGAGAGTCATTTATAAAATAATTGATAACTATATCATGTACTGAATGACAGTTATTCGGGGTAGAGGAGAATTCACAAAACATTTGACATTTGTTCTAGCTCCTAGGAGATGAGGAGGAGTTTGTGAAAAGGATGAAAGGGAATGACATTCCAGTATTTATAAAGACATAGAAACATTAAACTGGCTGGTTTAGTAAGAGAGCAGGGTGATGGGTGAGTTGCGGAAAATGAGGATAATAAAGTAGATTAGTACAAGGGACCTTTATCTTTTGATACAATTTATTTTAATATTTAATATACCAGGGTAGTTTCATTCAGGGTGGAGGAGAAAATGAATATGGGATATTTTAAGAGTAGGGTTGGTAGGATTTACAGTATAGTTCAATATGAGTTAGGAGAGTTAAAAATTGAACTACAGTTAGAGGGCTTAAGGATGACTAATTGAAAGAGTTAATGAAAATGAAGAATCTAATGAAATCTGACTTCCACAATTCTCATTCATGTTTGGATAAACAGGGAGCTCTAATCCAATGGCCAGACTTTATCCTTTAAGTTTTGTCTTTCAGCTTTATTGAGGTGTAATTGACAAATATGGTTGTAAGATATTTGAAGTGTATTATGTGATGATTTGATACAGATATACATCGTGAGAGGATTCCTTCCATCACTTTATCTCTTTTGAAGTTATCTTAGCCATGTTTGTTTGTGTGTTCCCCTTACTTCCTAGATAAAGCAGAATGATCTTGTAGTCTGCTTCTAAAGCCCTTGTATGACTCAGTATTTCTATTTTAGGAGTTGAAAACAAAGATATAATCAGAAATATATTCAAAGATTTATGTGTAAATAGAGGTTTTCATATTTTTAACAATAAAAATGAGAAATGACCTATATGCTCTTAGAAAGGAATTGATTAGATAAGTTATGGTGTATTTATTTGCTGGATGGGTAAGCTAGGGAAAGGCTGGGCTGTTGTAACAAAGAGACCTACCAGTGATCCATGGTTTAAAGATTTTGCTTATTTCTAAGTTTATAGGGGAGTGTTGCAGGTCAGTTGGAAGTTCAACTCCATGTGGCTATTTAGAGACACAGATTCTTCCCATCTTTTTTCTCTACCATCTTGTGGAGTGGTAATGGTCTAAGTTTGGCTTTAGGCATATCCATAGTCTGGCTTTATTGAAACTGTTCTTATTAAGGTCACCAGTGATGACATAATGTTACATCCAATGGGACATTTTCAGTCTTCCTGTTCTCTGTGACCTTTGAAACTACTGACGATTTGTTTATGAAACTTTTTCCTCCATAAGGCTTCTGGTGGCTTTTCTCCTGTCTCTCTAAGTTAGTGTCTTTGTGACTTTTTTTTTTTTTAAGATTTTATTTATTTATTTGAGAGAGAGAGAGAAATCACAAGTAGGCAGAGAGGCAGGCAGAGAGAGGGGGGGAAGCAGGCCCGCCGCTGAGCAGAGAGCCCAATGCGGGGCTTGATCCCAGAACCCTGAGATCATGACCTGAGCTGAAGGCAGAGGCTTAACCCATTGAGCCACCCAGGCACCCCTCTTTGTGACTTCTTCATGTTATTCCCCTTAGCCTTACCTCTGAAAGTTGGGTTCTCCAGTTCTGTCTTTGGCCTACTTTCCTTTACATGTATACCCATGATGATCTCACTCGGGCCCCTACCACATGATGATGTCTCCAAATCTGCATTTCTAGCCTGGAAACCTTTCTTTTGAGCACCAAGACCTATGTACATATAACACATGGCTCTTACTGCATTGACTATCATAGCCACCTAGAACAGAAACCAGGAAGTCAGTCCCAGCAATTTCTTGTCCTTCTTCCTGCACTGAGACCCTGACACTTTGTTAAATTCGCCTTTTGAGTAATTTTGGCGGCATTGGCCCTTTCCTGTTTCTATTGCCACAGTCTTAGTTCAGGACAAGATTACTTTAAGGGCTTCCTCAGGGATCTTTGTTTCTATTCAGGCTCCCTTCCAATTTTACTTATTGATTAGATAGGTCAGTGATTTTCTTTTGCTTGTATTTGGTGGGCAGCAGCTGTGTGTTTAAATTGCATAACATCTGGTACAGTGCCAAGTGCAGTTCAGTGGTTAATAACTAAATTATACTAATGATAGTAAATGGAGAGAGCCTATGAATAAAGATGAACCAAGATTAGTAATTATATTAATTAAGTAATTATTACCATTAGATTCAAAGAATCCTGGGAGAAAATTAAATACTATTTAGGAAAAAAAAAACTAGAACTGAAGAAAATGATTTGAGTATTTTAATGTTTAACTTAACACAGCCTAAGTCAAAGAACTCAGGTTTGTTGCAGATGTTAGCATCCTGGAGGTGTGTTAGTTCAACTTCTGCTCCTTTAAATTTGGCTGGACCCCTGTGTGCCCTGCCAAGGCTGAACATAATAGAAAGGCAAGCCATAGACTGTCATGTATGACAATTCTGGCCAGTTAATCCAGATTCCTTCTGGACATCTGGCCCACCTTTTTGTTCTCTTATTGGCATTGGGACTGCTAGCTTCTATTCTTTGGTGTTCTTGAAATTTTCCCTTGTAATTTCCTTGACTCCTGCATACCTTTGTACGTCTGTATGCACTTACCTAATTTTACTGTGTTTGGTGCTTCAGTGTGAGAAACTTTCTTCTGTTTTCCCAGCTCACTGGTTGGGTCACTTCTGGCGTTCTTGCCGGGGTTGGGGTATTTGAGTCAATATAGTCAATCAGTACTTTTGAAAAGTAAGTATTGTGCTGGATGGTGTACATGGCACAAAAAAGGGATTCTGCGGTGCCTGGGTGGCTCAGTTGGTTAAGCAACTGCCTTCATCCCAGGTCATGATCCTGGAGTCCTAGGATCAAGTCCCGCATCAGGCTCTCTGCTCAACAGGCAGTCTGCTTCTCCCTCTGACCCTCCCCTTCTTGTGCTCTCTCTCAAATGAATAAATAAAATCTTAAAAAAAAAAAAGGGATTCTGTCCAGACTTTCAGATTAATAGTAATTCTCCTCTTCCTCCTGTTAGCTAACATATATTGTGTTTTAACTATAAATAAGGCACTGTTTTGTATGCTATCCTATGTCTTAATTTACTTAATCCTCACAACAACCTAGTAAGATAGAGACTAACCCCATTTTACAGCCAAGGCGATTGAGTCTCAGCAAGATTAAATTTGACCAATGCTACATAGCTAGTAAGTGGCACAGCTGGGATTCAAATCTAGGCACAATGCTTCTAGAACCTGGTTTTCTAGCACCATCCTTTACTGACTCTTAGAAGATGGGATAGTACAGGTACATCTATAGCTGTAAAAAAATAGAAAGATATGTTCTTTTAGATAATTACACTGTAAGATTATACCCAAAGTGTTTGAGTCATCCTTATGAAGGGATAGGAATACTGGAACTGCCATCAACTAATTCTATAAGTTTGGGGAAGACTTTGGTCTTTCAGGACTTTGGTGTCTTCATCTTATAGAGTTCCAAGATCTCTTTCAAAAATTTTCTGGAATTCCAGTTTTTCTTCTTTATTAATTTAGGCCTTGTAATTTCTTCATTTCCCTATTTTCTTTAGACTCAGGTATATACTACGGGTTAAAGCATATCTTCTGAAAATGTTCACTTTTCATTTAAGTTGTACAAGTGAATTGTAGTTTTTTACGTGTACTGTAGTCCATTATCATATACTTTACTATGTGGATTTTGCCCCTGTTGAACAAAACAGGTCCTCTTAAACATAAAAATATTCAGTAATCAATTGGTCAGTGAATTCTGTGTTTGCTGTGTGTTTATCAAATATCTGTCTCTGTGCTAGACCCTGTAAAATCTTTATTATTATTATTTTGAGAAAGAGAGAGAGAGATAGTGGGGAGGGGGGATGAGCAGAGGGAAAGGGGGAGAGAGAGAGAGATGTTAAGTAGACTCCAAGCCTAGTGCTGAGCCCAAGGCCGGGCTTGATCTCCTGACCCTGAAATCATGACCTGAGCCAAAATCAAGAGTCAGACACTTAACTGACTGAGCTACCCAGGTACCCCGACCCTGTAAAATCTTGATATAAGCTAGTCAATAGTTAGGGGTTAGTTCTGCATCTCAGAAACCTTACAGAAATGATTACTGTGTAATATTTTGCAGCCTAGTCTTTAAAACTTATTCATTTTTGTGGAAAAACAAAATATCAAAATGACAAAATTTTAAAACATTTTTGTGTCAGAAACAAATACACAGTGATTTCAAAATTTCAAAGAGAAATTTACCCAAAATCCACAGTTACAAACATATTAGTCATGAAAGTGTGTATCTATGTACATGTGACTGAGACAAAATTTTATAGAACTGTACTTTTCATTACTACATGCCGTGCATTGTAATATTTTAATTCTGTTCTATATCATTTTGTGAAAAACTTGTTTGCAGTCTATGAAACTGACTTTGCAATCCACTAAAGTATCTTAACCTACTGAAAAATGCTATACTTAAATAGTGAAAAGGAAGGCAAGTTATATATGCTGTTCTTCTGATTTTCTAGTTTTTAAATATTGTTTCTTTATTTGAAGCAGCATTTATTTATGTCTTTCTAAATTACAATTTCATAAACTTTATTAAAAGGGCAGAAATTAGATTCACCTTTTCTTTGGACTATATGAACCTTGTTGATTTTTATACGAGATTACTTGAAATATTAGGTTGTATCATTCTTGCATGAATTTTAGACTAAGAGTCCTGCTATGTAGTGTTATCATAATTTTTAACAAAATTGATTTTTAGCAGATTATATGTAGCATTACGATAAAAGACATTTTTAATGTGTAAGCTCCCACCCTGTACATCTTCATGGATAGTTACATTAAACTTAAAAAAATTTTGGGGGTACCAGTATGGCTCATTTGGTTAAGCAGCTGCCTTTGGCTCAGGTTATGACCTCAGGGTCCTGGGATCAAGCCCTATGTTGGGCTCCCTGCTTAGTGGGGAGTCTGCTTCTCCCTCTCCCAATGCATCCGCGACCCCGCCACCCCTGCCGCCCCCACCCCCGCCGCCCCGCTCAAATAAATAAGTAAAAAATCCTTAAGAACTTAAGACTCTAACTTTTTTAACCTCGTAAGGCTGATTCTTACTATGAGGCAGCACACAGTGGTTAGACACATGAATTCTGGAACCACATTTCTAGGGTTCACATCTCAGCTCTGTCAGTTTTAAAAGTTTCCCAAGTTGCTTAATTTCCTTGTGTCTTAGTTTCCTTAAGTTATCTCAAAAGACTGATTATCATGATTCAGTAGAGAAACATGCCATACAAATAGATGGGTAAAATTTTGAACATACCATTTTAGGAAAGAGAGAAGAATTATAATGTATATACATTGATCTGTTGTTCTTTTTTTAAAGATATGATGCTGAGCACTGCACCCCTCTCCTTCACACACATTCCTCTCTATTCCAGCGTATCCATTCATTCTCAAATCTTATGGTTCTTTTAAATATTGTAGATGTTAGATTAGAAGACTTTCTCTTCTAGGATAACTCATAGTAGCTGTTTATGCTGGGAGTTTGTAACTTCATTTTTGTTTGAACTTCATTCAGTCCTCTTCAAAGCCTCTTTTTGCTTCCCCTCCTCCTCCTCCTCTTCCTTCCCATATCAGTTAGCTTTGCTGTGCAATAAACTCTTCCAAAATTTGGTGGCTGAAAACAACATTCTTTTTATTATAGCTCTTCAGTCTCTGGTTAAGCAGGAGTTTCTATAGTTAGCAGGCAGTTTGGCTGGAGATAGATGGTTCTGGATGGTTATATATCTGGCTGGCAGTTGTCAGACTGGTTGCTCTAGGGAACCTCATCTGAGATGACTTGTCTCTGTTCTAAATGGCCTCTTATTCTCTGATAGACTCACCTAGACTTTGCTACATAGTGATCTTGGCAGATCCAGGGAAGGCAAATATCAATGTGCAAGCACTTGTTAAGCCTCTGCTTGGGTCATGTTTGTTGATGTCCCATTGGTCAAAGACAAAGAAAAGGAAAAGGAGAAAGGATGTGGAAAAGTCCATAGCCATTGCAGAAGAGTACTATCCAAGGGCATAGACACAGAGAAGTGTGATTCTTTGGAAGTCTTTTTTGGCCATTCTTAGTTACTGATTTTTTTTTTTTTCATGAATCCTGCTTATTTACAGGTAAATGAACCAATTAAGGAAAGCATAGTTTTCTCAGTTAATTTTGTACTCCTGAGTTACTGTATTTTTACCAACATAAGTTTTTTCCCCCCTAAGTTTTGATTGTAGTTTTATTGTTTGACATTTAAGCATTTATTCTTTTTTTGTGGAAACTTCCTTCATATTTTTTCATGTCACTTAAGTAACTAGTTCTAATAAATTTCTGATAGATGCCTTGGATCTGTAGTCAGTGGTCATTAATCCTTTGAATCTAACCTCCACATGCCTGTGGGAGACAGACAGGTAATGTAACTAAGTTAGCCTGGTTTACATGTAAGCAGATATACTCTTGTTATAAATTAGAAAGTGAAGGATGCCTATCCAAAGTATGTAACCTCTACTCACATGTCATGTAGGGATGTGGGCTCAGTATTTCTAGATCTCCTGGTTTTTCAAAAGAAGTGGGAAATCTAGGTTTTAACATGAAATCTCACATTTAATATGAAATGTATTTTTGAATGCTGATGTTTAATTAAAAATTAAAATGCAATTTCAAAATAAAAAACAATAATGATGCTATTTAGGCTGAAGAAAAGCTTCAGCAGAAACTGTTAATTTGTGAGTTCTTTAATAGATCTTAAACAGCCACCATCCAAGGCCTTCTATCATCTGGTTCAAACGTGAATAGCACGAGTATTATCTGCCACTGCCCCTCAGTTTGTGGTGGTCTCCATATTTTCATTCTGGATGAATTCTTACTTTTCCTCAGTGCGTACTCTGTTTTCTGCCCCTGTGATTGGGAATAGCCTTACACCTTGTCACCTCCATCCCATTCTGTAGCCCTCTGGTACTCTTACTGATCCTTTAAAACTCAGCTGGGAAGTTTCACTTTTATAAGACTTCACTGAATGTTATTTCTCTGTCTGAAACTCGAAGCACTTTGAGTCTTTGTTATGGCATTGGTAATAATCTTCCTTGTATGGAAGTTATTTTTGTATGTGTTATTGTCATTCTTCTAGAAGGTGGAGTTCATCTTTGCTGGGCTTTGTATTTCTTGCATTACTTAGCATGGCCATCATGACTGGAATGCCTGCCTCCCTAATCAGGTGAAGTGTCCCCTACCTATGAGCACTTTATCTGAAGGTCTTCTTGGCTTTCCCTGACAGGGTTAGCTTGGAGTCCCAGGGCTGAGAGAAAAAAAAAAAATCTGTTGTTGAGATTTTTCATCCATGGAAGCTCCATGGAAGTTGGAGCTAGGAAGAAAGGCAGGGGAATTGAGTCTCAAGCCGATTAAAGAAATGAGCTATTAAGATGGAAGGGCAAAACAGGCAGGAATCTGGGATATGGCATCATGGTTATTAGGCAGGCATGATCAGATAGGAGATGGAGGTTTGCAGATCAACAGGTTGCCTAGTTTTAAGATATAATCTCAGAAATACAGCCTGTATTTCTGGGGTTCCTCTAATTCTCAGGCTGTGTGTCCTTAAAGCCCCTTAATGAACGTAAAATTATTTTTTGATCATCTTGATTATAAATTTAATTTAATTTAAACATTAATTTCTTTAGACATTTGCTTGATCTTTACTTTTTTGATTTTGTAGTGTGGTCTAGCTGATTTTTCTGGCATCCTCAGAATGGAAGAGGTACGTTGGCACCAGGTTCCTTGTTGAGGGACCACCAGTCAACTCATTGGTGTCCTTGGTGGCTTTTCTGTATCATGCCCATGGATGCTAGAATACAGAGGATGTTAGCATATGGGAACATAAGAATTTGAAGTATTCCTAGGCACTTCATGTGAGTGTTCTCCAGCATCTTAGTTTTCCAAGCATGGTCAGGTGACCTCGTAATGGTCCCTTAGCTCTTTGTCAAGTGGCCTTTAGATAGTTTGTCAGTTCTAAGGGAAAGCGGTAAGACAATTTTGTTCAACATTTTTTAAAAATTTGAAATATAAAATTATGACTTTTATGAAAATTCTGTTATATTATCAATTGTAGTCTTAAAAATTACACTTTTAAAATAGGATGCTTTTGGTCAGTTAATCTTAATTAAGATCCATTTAACAAAGCTTGCTTCTAATGTATCTTAATGTCATTAGTGAGTTAATAACATTTGATTCAATTTGTTTTTGTTGTTTTTACTATAGCATTGCATTATATTCCTACCTCATAAAAGGGATCAGTATCTTTAAAATGGTTTATGGATGCCTAAGAAAAGAGGTGAAATAGTAACATAAATGCCAGAATCCAGAATAAACTAATAAATGTAAATAGTACCAGACTCCCAGTGCAAGCAGAGGATGTGTAGGGATGAATGAATCTGCAAATCTTCTATAAAGAAATAAAAAAGAGAAAATATAAATCGAAGATACATGATTAATATCAACAAATTTGATTTTATTATGTAATCCCCTAACCCCTGGTGTGTTTTATATTATGAAACATTGTCAAATTGTAGCAGGAAACCACTGAGGCCTTTGCATTATTTTCAAGGCATGGTATCCACTTTGATAAGCCAATTATATTTTTTTTCCTAAGACAATGCTTTTGTGGGGGTTGAAATTCCTATATTTTGCAATAAAGGGAGAGAAGGGACTTAAATAACAGGCACCTCATTCAGAATTGGACTCTTTGAAATAAAAATAGGTAAATGAAAGCTTGCATAGCATGTTGGGTAAAAGCATGGGCAGCCTGAGTTCAAATCCCAGGTTTGTACTTACCAGCTGTGTGTACTTGGTCAAACCATCTCCTTTCTATAGGCTTCAGCTCCCTTATCTACATAGAGGGAATATTAGTAATGTATACTACATAGATTTGTTAGGATGCTTAGAACTAATTTTTGTTAAGTGTTGTAACAGTACCTAGTACCTTGTAAGTGTTACTAAGTATTAATTAAATAAACTGGAACTAAATAAAAATGTTTTTATAAAGATGAGATTCTGACTTAAATGGATATAAAATGAACACTTACCAATAATTTTATTTAACTGTGGTTCAAAGGAGGATTTAAAGGATCCATAAATATAGGTAGTAAGGAACTCTGAAATTAATTTACAAATAAATGCAAATTGACCACAGAACAACATCAGTTGCATTCAAGAGAACATAATTTATTTGCATTTCTATGGACAAGAATCATTTACATTTTTATCTCTTTTCTACAATTTACAGACTTGTATAATAGCTCAAAGACAATGAGAGGTAGAGATTACACTGATGGGTAAACTAGATAGGACATCCACTATTTTCTTTTCTCCGTCATATTTAAATCTTTCAGTATTTTCTGACATGTCAAACTATTACAAATGATAATAAAACCAATTCAAAGTTAACAAATATTACTTGTTACTATTTCTTAGAGTAGGAAGTAGAGGAACAGTTTTTTTTTTTCCCCAATTACCACTTTTGAATGTCACATGACATTAGCAAAGATTTTCTCTTTAACCAAACTTTAATTTGATTCCTCTAAGCCCTTTTCTTGACTAGGTCCTGTTTTTATTAGACCTGCATAGCCCGGTGTTAGCAAGAATTTTGCCAAGTCAATTTAAAGAGAATTCCCTACCCTGGATGTCTGATCACCTTTTATATCTGATCTTGGAAGCCTTGCTTTCACTTTTGACTGATTGGGGATCTGTTGGTGAGGCTGACTCCTAGCCAGTGCCCTGGATGGCAGTCAGTTAAAGCCTAGTAGAATCTTAAGATTCTAAGTATACTCTCAGAAGCTGACTTAGAGCCCCACGCTTCTTTGTGTGAAAGGTACTTACTGGGCTGGAGGTCTTTTTTCCTGGCTCTTTGTTTTGAGTAATGGTTTACTCCTGGGCTGCAAGGGTTTTTCCTGGCTCTTTGTAGACCTCTCTGTTTCCTTTATTTGATCCTGTTCCTCTCTTGGGAGTTTTTTAGTCCATTGAAATGCCCTTCTTGAGATCCTGCTGGCTGTATGCTCTGCCATCTCTGTCTAGTTTCTTTCTTGCTGGCTTGGCTTTACTAAGGATAGTTTGGAACTTCATTGGCTTCTTTGGAAAACTAAAGATCTCCCCAAAGTGGCTGCTCTAAGATCTCTCCCTTCCCGTTGCTTCTGATTTTCCTTCTTCCTCTTACAATCCTTGATCTTCCCTTACACTTCCTTGGATTCTTTGGTATGTACGTCACATCTCTAACTTCAACATCCCTCTGTCCCCTCTGCAGAACTTTTCCCTTTCCAGTAAAGCTTCTCAAGTCACTTGAACTTCAGGCTCCCTGCTTCTCTTGGGGGGAAGGGGAGGGCTCTCAAAAGCAACTACTTAAGCTGAAAAGGAGGAAAAGGTACTTGGAAGCAGACTGCATGTTTTATATACCAGGTAAGCTTTGGAGACATCTGGACAGCTGCTTGATGTCTCCTCAGGCAGTTTCTCTCTAAAATTTCGATCCACAGACTCTATAAGATTACATATCGGAGCAAATGAAAAATCTTGAAAGTCTCCTTTACAAATATTGGTAAAAAGCATTAGCCCTTACATTGAACATGTTACCTTAACTTGTTCTTTTTGCCAGAAATATAATTTGGATAAAAATATCAAGGGGAGGGGCACCTGGGTGGCTCAGTGGGTTAAAGCCTCTGCCTTTGGCTCAGGTCATGGTCCCAGGGTCCTGGGATCGAGCCCCACATTGGGCTCTCTGCTCGGTGGAGAGCCTGCTTTCTCCTCTCTCTCTGCCTGCCTCTCTGCCTACTTGTGATTTGTCTGTCAAATAAATAAATAAAATCTTAAAAAAAAAAAATCAAGGGGAGCATAGACCAGTGTGTACTTCTGTGTTTACCTGACTTATGGTTTAAATTTTAGAATGAAAGTGTAGGATTTTTGTTTGTATGTATGTTTGTGTGTGTGTATATATATATATATATATATATATATATATATATATATTACTTTTCTACTTTTGGATGGTATTACCAAATTAATCCATGAAATCCCATAAAGGAAGTCTATTCAAATTGGTTTAGAAGTAAATTGGAGCTTATAAAAATTAAATATTTCTAAAGCTACCAGAAACATAGAAACTAACTCAAATACTTTCATATGACTTGGATAAATCTTTGGTAAATAAGATTAGTTTAATTGTTTAATAAAACAGCTGTATCTTCTGAGTTATCAGCAATAAGTATAATCATGCATAAATTTTGTTATACTTGGTTTATTAGTCAAATAAGGTTGTGTTATATCTACTAGATATTTAAGATTATAAAAATTACAAATTCAACCCAAGACCAAATGTACAAGTAAAAATGCAATAAAAATTAATTGCCTGATATCCATGACTTCCTGTATGTCACACATAGCAGTAAAAGAAAAATCCATGTATTTAACTTTTTTAGGTTTTTGCTTTTGTGCTGCTTGCCTAATGTTCATGTGCTGTAAAAATAGTTAACAGGGAAATGATGTGAGGTGATAGTGAACTTTGTTCAATGTTGTAATATGTCTGCCTAAAAATAGTTTCCAAAATCTTTTTAGTACCTCTTAACCTTAAGCTTATGCTAAATTAAATTAAGTAAATCTAGATTATTTCTAAGTAAAATACTGAAATACTAATTATTGAACATAACTATTTTTTTTGGCTTTTTCCTTTTGTGTGGTAGTAAATATATTTGAGTTTGTGAATAAATAGGTCCTTTTGCCATATTGTAAAACTTGTACTATAACAATATCTCTAGAAATTGAGAGATGGTATATTCATAAAATTTGCTAGACTGCTACAGAATACTCATATGTTACAATTTATTATTGTTTACTTAGTCATCTCTGTAAAATAAGGAGTACATATAGTTAAAAATGATACTATATGTAAATGAAGCCATTAGAAGCCATCAGAAATAATAAGGGTAAAGAGAAACAACTCTGTATGCAAAGTCTGCAAAGAATGGAAGATTAAAAAAATTTTATTATTATGTTCAATTAACCAGCATATAGTATATCATTAGTTTTTGATGTAGTGTTCAGCGATTCATTAATTGTGTATAACACCCAGTGCTCATCATCACACGTGCCTTCTTTACTACCCATTGCCAGGTTACCCATCCCCCCACCCCTCTCTCCCTTCTGTAACCCTCAGTTTGGTTCCCAAAGTCCAGAGTCTATCATGGTTTATCTCCCTCTTTGATTTCTTTGGAATGGAGGATTTTTGTCGTTGTTAAGGCAAAGAGTCATTTTGCCCTAAATCAAGATCACTGATTATTTCAGAATGAGGAAGAGGTAAAAATATAAACACCTGAATGGATATAGAGAGTAGTAAAAGGTTTGCAGAAGAGGAATTTTGTCTGTGATCAAGTTGGCTAAGATTGAATGGATCTTTTTATTAAGGGTTTTTTTTTATTTGTTTTGTTTTTTTTAATGAGCCCAGTGATATACTGATGGAAAACTAGAGTTGGGTTTTCTCTCTGAAAACAATGACGTTTTCTTGGATTATTGCTCTGTTCTTAATAAGAGATTGTAAGGCATTTTCTTTACCTTTTAAGTAATCTGCCTAGGAAACAAAGATTCTGTGTCTTATCAAAATAATTTCCTGTGCTTTGTGTTGTCTTTATCATATTTGTTTGTGAGAATCTAAGTATTTTTTCATGATGATGTATGATCCTATTTAATCAAGGGTTCAAATCTTTTGACATTTTTTACAACTTCCCAAAATGAAGTCCAAAATGCAATCTTAATTTTAAACTGAAATTGACATTTCTCAGACAGCCCCTGAAAAATCTGAAAGGATTTGTTCTTTCACCTTATAAAAAAGAAATGTTAAATAATTTGGGTTTTTTTGATATTTTTAAATTTTTTTTATTTTTTTAAAGGATTTTATTTATTTATTTGACAGAGAGAGATACAGTGAGAGAGGGAATACAAGCGGGGGGAGTGGGAGAGGGAGAAGCAAGCTTCCCACGGATCAGGGACCCCGATGTGGGGCTCCATCCCAGGATGCTGGGATCATGACCTGAGCTGAAGGCAGCCGCTTAACCACTGAGCCACCCAGGTGCCCCTGGGCAAATATTTTGATATTTAAATTGCATGGGAGACATTGTTAAGTAAGAAGTGATGCTTAGAAATAAGTCAATCAGAGAAAGACAGTTATCATATGATCTCTCTGATATGAGGAATTTGAGAGGCAGGATTGGGGGGGAGTTGTGGAGGGTAAGGAGGGAAAAAATGAAACAAGATGGGACCAGGGAGGGAGACAAACCATAAGAGACTCCTAATCTTAGGAAACAAACTGAGGTTTGCTGGGAGGTGGGGTGAGAGGTGGGGTGGGAGGGGTGGGTGGCTGGATTATGGATATTGGGGAGGGTATGTGCTATGGTGAGTGCTGTGAATTGTGTAAGAATGATGATTCACAGACCTGTACCCCTGAAGCAAATAATACATTATATGTTAATTTAAAAAAATAAATATTTTAGAGCCAAAAAAAAAAAAAGAAAGAAATGATGCTTAACCTTCCCTAGGTTATATTTGTATGGGTAAATATAGATATTTAAGAAATTATATGAAGTTTATATAAATTTGCCAGTACCCTTTTTGTCTGTGGTAAGTCCTGGTATAATATTATCAGTTACAATTCCAGTTATTTAAACATTGTATGTTGTAGAAATAACCAAATTCCCTCATCAGTTGCATTATTTTAATAATGAACTCTTCAGATCTTTAATCATGTAAAAAAGTCTTTTATCATTCTCAGATAACTTTTATTTTACTCTGACTCTTCCTTGAAAGCTCTTGAAGTTACAGGCAAAAGTGCTTCCTCTTCAACAAAATGTAACCATGTCAGAGACCATGGAAAGGGCTATGACAGGTCCTTTGGGCTACAGGCTTACGAAGCACTAGTGTTTAAATAACTTTGAGACCATACTACTGGATTGAATAAGGATTTCCAGCACTAATGGAGAAGATGACTGGTTTGAAAAACTGCTAACTCAGGATCAAGGAGAACAAGAATTACTTACATTAAAAAAAAAGGGAATATATTTGTAATAAATATTCAGTAGAACAGAATAGAGAATTTAGAAATAGATCTCAGCTTTCCTAGAGGTATATTGAAAAGCTTTTTATGTATAGTAATATATTTTAAAACGTTGATGTTATACAGCTTTACTTAATGTCTTAATGTACTACCCGTTAAAAATGAATGAAACTCAAATTATAGTATTGCCATAAAACATTGGAAAATCTGTTGAGTAGTAGAACGTGATGTTTTTGCTTGTTTTCAATATATAAGCCTGATGGCTGTTGTATGCTGGGCAGAGCTTTTTCGCTTTTAAATCTAGCAGCGCCCTCTAGAGTGAAAGGCTGCTACAATTTGATAAGAAAAGCATCTTCACCCATTCAAATATATTTTTTAAAGATTTTATTTATTTATTTATTTGACAGAGAAAGAGAGATAGAGCACAGTAGGGGGAGTGGTAGGCAGAGGGAGAGGGAGACGCAGGCTCTTCATTGAGCTGGGAGCCTGATATGGGGCTCCATCCCAGGACCCTGGGATCATGACTTGAGCTGAAAGCAGCATTTGTTTGTTTGTTTGTTTGTTTTGTTCTATTTTTTTTTAATTTTTAAATTTTTTAATAAACATATAACGTATTTTTATCCCCAGGGGTACAGGTCTGTGAATCGCCAGGTTTACACATTTCATAGCACTCATCATAGCACATACCCTCCCCAATGTCCATATCCCTACCACCCTCTCCAGTCCCCGCCTCCCACCAGCAACCCTCAGTCTGTTTTTTGAGATTGAGTTTTTTATGGTTTGTCTCCCTCCCAATCCCATCTTCTTTCATTTTTTCCTTTCCTACCCCCACAACACCCCCACATTGCATCTCCACTTCCTCATAACAGGGAGATCATATGATAGTTGTCTTTCTCCAATTGACTTATTTCGCTAAGCATAATACCCTCTAGTTCCATCCACGTCGTCACAAATGGCAAGATTTCATTTCTTTTGATGGCTGCATAGTATTCCATTGTGTATATATACCACATCTTCCTTATCCATTCATCTGTTGATGGACATCTAGGTTCTTTCCATAGTTTGGCTATTGTGGACATTGCTGCTATAAACATTCGGGTGCACGTGCCCCTTCAGAGCACCACATTTGTATCTTTAGGATACATACCCAGTAGTGCAATCACTGGGTCATAGGGTAAGGGTAGCTCTATTTTCAGTTTTTTGAGGAACCTCCACACTGTTTTCCAGAGTGGTTGCACCAGCTTGCATTCCCACCAGCAGTGTAGGAGGGTTCCCCTCTCTCCGCATCCTCACCAGCATCTGTTATTTCTTGACTTGTTCATTTTAGCCATTCTGACTGGTGAGAGGTGGTATCTCATTGTGGTTTTGATTTGTATTTCCCTGATGCCGAGTGATGTGGAGCATTTTTTCATGTGTCTGTTGGCCATCTGGATGTCTTCTTTGCAGAAATGTCTGTTCATGTCCTCTGCCCATTTCTTGGTTGGATTATTTGTTCTTTGGGTGTTGAGTTTGCCAAGCTCTTTATGATTTTGGATACTAGCCCTTTATCTGATATGCCGTTTGCAAATATCTTCTCCCATTCTGTCAGTTGTTTTTTGGTTTTGTTAACTGTTTCCTTTGCTGTGCAAAAGCTTTTGATCTTGATGAAATCCCAATAGTTCACTTTTGCCCTTGCTTCTGTTGCCTTTGGCGATGTTCCTAGGAAGAAGTTGCTACGGTTGAGGTCAAAGAGGTTGCTGCCTGTGTTCTCCTCAAGGATTTTGATGGATTCCTTTCTCACATTGAGGTCCTTCGTCCATTTTGAGTCTATTTTTATGTGTGGTGTAAGGAAATAGTCCAATTTCATTTTTCTGCATGTGGCTATCCAATTTTCCCAGCACCATTTGTTGAAGAGGCTGTCTTTTTTCCATCGGACATTCCTTCCTGCTTTGTCGAAGATTAGTTGACCATAGAGTTGAGGGTCTATTTCTGGGCTCTCTATTCTGTTCCATTAATCTATGTGTCTGTTTTTGTGCCAGTACCATACTGTCTTGATGATGACAGCTTTGTAATAGAGCTTGAAGTCTGGAATTGTGATGTCACCGACTTTGGCTTTCTTTTTCAATATTCCTTTGGCTATTCGAGGTCTTTTCCGGTTCCATATAAATTTTAGGATTATTTGTTCTATTTCTTTGAAAAAAGTGGATGGGATTTAGATAGGGATTGCATTAAATGTGTAGATTGCTTTGGGTAGCATAGACATTTTCACAATATTTGTTCTTCCAATCCATGAGCATGGAACATTTTTCCATTTCTTTGTGTCTTCCTCAATTTCTGAAAGCAGCCTCTTAACTGACTGAGCTACCCAGGTGCCCCACCCATTCAAATATTATTGATCCATCCCATTCTGAGGGACATTTCTTACTTAGAAGTAGGACATTTGTTACTTAAAAGTAGCAGAGAGCTGAACCTACATGTTTTTGTTCTGAGTGAATATTCTTTTCAAGGATGACTTTAGCCAACTAGGACAAAATAGAAATAAGCTTGTTCACTGTAAAAATTTATTTTGTTGTGGAGGTTGTGCATCTTTTATTTATTTTATGAAACTAGTGGTACATAATTTTATTTTAAATTTGGTGTTTTCATAATAATAACATTGAATTTTTTGTTGACCAATGTAACATGTCTAAATTTATTGAATGTCTATTATATAAGTGATACTGCATTTGTATTGAGGAATACATAACAAATAGAGAATAAGCCACAGCCCTGGTACTTACACATTTATTTCTACTTGTCTAGTATATCAGATTATGACCCATATTGGCTTTTGTATCAAAATTGTCTTTATTAAGTAAATTAAAACTATTACTATATTCCTTTTTTATTACAGAAGAAAATACTCAGGAAACATCACAGGTGAAGAAAAGTTTGAGTGAAAAAGTTTCTCTCTATAGAGGTGACATCACATTGCTAGAGGTAGATGCTATAGTCAACGCGGGTGAGTACTTGATTTTTTGTGTGTGTGATGTATTTGTTATACGAGTATTATTTTAAAATATTTTTCATAAACAGGAATATAAGTATTTTATGAAAAGATGTCCTTCCTGGTATAGAAATATCTTATGTACTTCCCTCTGGATTAAAAACACTGAGGACTAGTTTATGTATGTGCTACAGTTAATTTGCTAACTCATGGTATCCATGCTAAATTGAGACTATGGTACAGGACCGCTGGAAGAGTGGTAGATTGTTGCAGAAGGTTCTGCTGAGAAAACTGTAGAAGCTCCATTACTGTTGGTTTCATGCTTGAGTTAATAATTGTCCAGCATAAAAACAAATTCATTAAGGTTTTTCCTTCTTTTGAAGAGGTTGTAAAGAGATGATTGAACACCAGAAAGAAGTAAAATAGAAAGTAATTGTTTCTGCGATTTCCAAATCACAGTTTTTTGGTTGTTACTTTTCATGTTTGATATGAAATGCTTTAATTATTTTAATAACCAATTTTTATGTTTGAACATTGGGGAAATTAACGGTGTTTTTTATGGTAGTATCTCCTATATATTTTATTTTGTGGCTGTATATCAAGAAATGCGTAGTAGTTGTGAATCTATAAAAATAAATGTCAATAATAAGAGGATATTTAATAAATTTGTGTTTTACAAAGGTATGCTTTTTTCAGGTTGAAAATGCCAAATAAAAACAAATTTGCACTTAGGTAAGGAGAGGCTTTATTCAAAAAGATTATTACAGTAAAGAGAAAAGAACTATCCTAATAGGCAGAGGAAGAATATTGCAAGAGGAAGAACCACTTCTGTCATGAGATCTATAAGCATCTCAAAGGCCAAGCAGAAAGGGGCTTTTCTTTCATAGGAAGGAGTAAACAATCAGTCTTGGAACACTGAAAAAATAAGATAAAATTTTTTATAAAAAGAGTAAACAGGATAAAAAGAATGGGGTAGGGTACTAGGATGAGTTGGTGGCAAGATTAAAGAATTGATCAGAGAATATTCTTCCCTGAAGTCAGCTGATTCTTGGGAGACGTGGTTCAAGAGGAGTTGTTCATTTTGCATTGCTCAGGGGTGGGTCAAAGTCCACAGACTTGGACGAGGGAAAAAAGCCTGACTGAAGTTTGGTCAACTACAGTTAATAGCCATTGACCAGCCAGAATGGTCAATGGGGACAAACAGTTCAGTTAATCATTTATGAGTGAAAGAATGGGAATTTGGAGGATCTGTGTCTTGGTCTTGTCATAGGTTACAGGAAGTCATCCACGAGATTTATTTAAGTCATATGGGCAAGAGTAGTTCTTTGCTGTAAGCTGTTTCCTGAAACACAAAAGGATGAGGGGTAATTTTTTGGCAGTCCCTGTTTTCTAGAAGTACAGGATTTATGTAAAGTTCAACATTGTTGCAAGGTTCCCTTTGGTGATGAAAAAATTCACACAGGATAGTAGGAACATGCCTTGGTGGGTGAACAGAAGGATCTCATGGAGGACTGGAACATTAATATAGCATCGTTTTGGCGATACCACAGGAAGTTGGGAAGCCTAGTCAGCTTGTTATTCCTGTAGAATTGGTTATCAGTTGCTTTGTACTGTATTTGCTTTGCTATACTCAGAGCTGTTTCTCTCTTTCTCTTCTTCTGACGCCTCTAATTCCTTTCTCGTCTGTTACCTCTCTAAAATACAAAACTCTTCAAGAGAGGGGATATGTCTTGGTCATTTAATCTCTACCCAATATGAATCATTTCTTTTGGACAGAATTATGTCCTCGTATCACCTCTTAGGCTCTAAGTCTCTCTCCCTTGTAGCTAGTCCCCGTGGACTGTTTATTTGTGGCCCTGGGCAACAAGCTGGTTTTCTCTGACCTGTGGGACCTCTGGAAAAGACATGCACTTTGAAGGGATCTCATGAACTCCTCTCCATACAGAGGTTTTATAAGATCACTGTAGTTACTAAGTTATTAATGATTTGTTATGCCCTAAATTCTATAAAAATATGAGCTATAATTTCAAAAAAATTAAAAAATATATTTATATATACACACATATGTATATGTGTGTGTGTATCTATATCTATATCTATATCTATATCTATATCTATATCTATATCTATATCTATATCTATATATCTCAACAGCCTTCCTGTATATTCTTGTAATTTCTAGCTTTTGATCCCAGTTCTGCTCTGTGGGATACAATTAATGACCCATATTTCCTTCTTAAATGCCTGAA
Organism: Martes martes; assembly: GCF_963455335.1. Classification (NCBI taxonomy): domain Eukaryota; kingdom Metazoa; phylum Chordata; class Mammalia; order Carnivora; family Mustelidae; genus Martes; species Martes martes. The sequence continues at coordinate 38,150,685 of NC_137896.1, forward strand.
GACCTCTCTCTTGAGTTTTGTCTTTCTTGTTATTATCGTAACACTGAATAGGCTATCTTAGCACACTTAATAATAGCAGTAATTATGGTTTTTCTTGGGTTTTGCTAACTGTATACCTGTGTATCTCCCCCTTAAGGCTACAGCCTGGTGTCTTTTCCATCTTCTGTGTTAACTTCCAAAGCAACGTCATGCCATTATGTTATTAATAAATGCTTGATACTGTTTATATGTTAGATTGAACTATATGTAATTGAACCATATGCTCCAAAGCACCTCTAACCAGTAGCACATTCAACATTGAGGACTTGACAGTGAATCAGTGTGGCCCTGATTTTAAAAATGGTTTATTTGATCAATGAATATAATATTTATGGGATAATTTTTATTGAAACAGAATAAAATGGTGCTAAGCAGGAAAATGCAACTAATGGGAAAACATCCCATCACTATTTTGATTCTTGTCCTTGCCTGTATGCGTGATCTTTTCATACCTGCCACATAATGTACAAGGGTTTGATGAATTAATATGAAGGCAGGCAACAACTTTCACTCACTCCCAGAAACCATTTGGCAACTTTAGTCACCTGTCTGGCTGAGATTATATTATAATTTGGACATGTTCTACATCTCACAAGGACAACTTCATCAGGAAGTTCCTGTGTATATGGAAGAAAGATGCCAAATATACAGTGTAATGACTCTGTTTACAGCTTTCTGCTGTGCAGTTTGTTTGCCTGGTATGTAAGAAGAGGAACAGCTGTTAATCTTTCAAGTGAACAAGGCAACATGGCAGGAGATTCCAGAGCTGCCTCTAGTGAGAGGGGAATGAGAGGCAATGCCCCCAGTCATGGTGCCAAAGCAACCCAGACATCACTTTCTATCAAACTTCCAACATTCTCTTTCCATGCGTATGTTAATATTAGTACATTGGAACACCTAGGCTTATCTGCCATAAATGAAATGATTTGATAGTTAAAGTTTTTCCTAATAAAATACTTTTTCAACTTGCTTGGGTTTCTTTAAATGTGACCCAGGATGAGCCTCCTGTGTAATTTTTATTCTTCTTCATAAGAAATAATACATATTTGGTATATTTTAATAAAACAGATTTTATAGGCAGTAGGGTATATAGGGCAGTAGCACAAGTTTTAGAGTTAGGCAGACCCAGATTCAAATTCAGGTTCTCATACCCGGGGCCATTTTTTGTTTAAACTTTTTGTTTGTTCGTTTAAACTTTTTATGTTGAAATAATTATAGGAAATTGCAAAGACAGTACAAAGAGTCCTATGTATTTTTCACCTTCACCTGTGTAAGCCCCCCCAGTGGTGCCATTATATAGCTATAGTACAATATCAAAACCGGGAAACTGACATTGGTCTATTATTATTAACTAGACTGTAGACCTTATTCAATTCACCATTTTTTAACCTGCATTTGTGTGTGTTTGTGTCTATAGTTCTCTGCAGCTTTACCCCATGTACAGATGCATGGTTATCACCATCATCATGATACAGAACTGTTTGATTTTCCAGAAAAGAACTCCCTTTGTAGTGGCACCAGCCTCTTTGCCCTCCTCTCCTTGCACCCCTACCATTCTTCATCTCTATAGTTTTGTCAATTTTAAGAATGTTATATCAGTGGACTCATACAGCATGTAACCTTTTGAGACTGATGTTTTTCACTAAACATAAAGCCCATGAGGTCCATTCAGATTGTTGCATCTATCAGGAGTTCATTCCTTTTTATTGCTGAGTAGTAGGCCCTTGCATGGATATACCAAAGTTTGTCCAACCATCCGCGCACTGAAGGACCTCTGGGTTCTCTTCAGAATTTTGGCATAACCAATAGAGTTGCTATAAAAATTCATGTACAGGTTTTTGTATGTAACAGTATATAGGATGATCTGTTTACTGTGACTAGGTCATTGTATAAATTTGTATTAAGGCTGTTGGTCAAAGCATTTTGGTTTTTGCTAGAGTTTGGGGGAGAATACATTCATCTAATTTATGGTTCAGTATTGTATCATTAGAGACCATTTTACTTGTACCGTAATTACAGAAAAATATTTTGTTGGTGATATAATTATTATTCGTTTGTGGATTGTGGGCAATATAATGAAAAAGTTGGTTAACTCTCCAACTCTTTGGCCAAAGATTCAGTTTGCCATAAATAGGGTTTTTTAAAATGGAAAATGCAGAGGGTTCATTTGCTTATTTTAGTTCTTCCTGTCCCTACCCAGCATGTGAAGGAGAGGTACATTTACATTGTAGTTAATCATGGAGCGGTTGGAGTCAGATCAATCATTATTTTAAATGTGTCTCTTTGACTTCCTGACCAACTGACCTTCAGTAAGTTTTTTTGAGCCTTAGTTTGTTCATTGGTAAAATGAAGATAATAATAGGGCCTGCTTCTCAGGGCCGTTGTGAAAATAAAAAGAGATAATGTATACAAAGTATTTCACATAATAGTGCCTAGAATATAGACACATTCAGTAAATGGTAGCAGAATTACACTGCTTAGTTATAAATCAGAAAACTGATTTTTTCCTATTAATGTCACAAGGTAACAACTATGCATGTTTTTCAAGTCTTATGCACAGATATTACCTATTAAACGAGTTTGTCCTATGTGTTCGCAACGTTAGCCATTATACTGTTTACTTGAATTTTGTCCAAGAAAAGTTGTCCAATTCTGAGGCTCTATGTTAAATGCCAAGTTTCTATAATATTTTTGGTAATTTTTACGAACTAATGGCCCAGAAGAACTGTTTTAGTTTTCTTTAGTGATGTGTTTTTACTGTATTAATTATGAATGTCATAATTGTGTCAAAAATTGAGATAGTGACCTAATTGGATAGCCAATAATTTAATATCTAGGTATAATTTAATTAAAAGAAAAGTCAATATAGAATATATGAATAGCTTCATAGGTAAATCAGGTACTGGGACTGCATATGATGGGAGAAATTTTACTTTATAGAGGTTTCCTTAAACATTCATCTCCAATTACTTAAAATTAATGTTATATATTCATTTGGTAAAACCTAAATAGGGGATATTTGAAATTAGATTCCAAATCATTGAGAAAATAGATTCATTTACCCTTAGAAATATTTTAGGACAATTGACAGCAGCTGCTTGATTCAATATAAATTTTATCTCTACTAGTGAAGCACTTAAGTTTTATTCTTTATTGAATTTCGGTATTATATGTTTTTCTTTTAATATTTTGTTGGGCAGTAATAGACATAAACATACACATACATGTATAGCCCAATGAAACTCCATCCAGATCAAAAAGCAGAACATTATCAGTACCTTGAAAGAGCCCTTAGTATACCCTAATATTTTGTAGTGAATACTGTATATTTATTGTCCTGGCTTCTAGTAGTATAGGTTAGTTTTATCTTTTTTTGTATTTTATATGAATGGGACCATATGATATATATTCTTCAATATTTGGCTCTTTTAGCTCACCATTATGAATGTAAAATTTATCTATGTTGTATATAGATACAGATCATTTGTTATTGTTATATAATATTTCATTTTGTGAATATGCCATAATTTATCTGTCCAAGCTACTATTGATGAGCATTTCAGTAAATTCCAGTTTGGGATTATTAGTACTTTAGTGAACATTCTAACATATTTTTGTGTGTGTGCGTGTATTTTTGTGAATAAATATCTGTATATAGACAAAGGGGAAATAATTACTGTACATCACCCTCTCCCTTCACTTCCCCTTCTATCTATGCTAGAAACTGCTGAAAAATTTCAAAATCACCACTGTGGATAGCCATCATTTGGCTAACCTTGGAGATATGTTTGAATAGATGAGTGTGGGAAGAACCATTTTTTGAGATGCATTCTCAATAGTGGTTGCAGGTTTAAGTGTGAGCTTCCAGCTATAAGGATCACAGTGTGTTCCCTTTATGTAGTGTGAGGATAGATAGAAAATAGGATTTCTGAGGTATATTGGGAAAAAGAGATTTAAATAAATCTAACAACCATCACCATTCCTAAACAGGAAGATGTAGTATGTTAAAGATGTCAAAACTCCTGGAATAACCTAAATTTCTAATCAAAATTCCATTGATATTTTTGGGATTTTGTTCTGATAGTAGTTATTTTGTTTTTGTTTTGTTTTTGAAATTGTTGAAATAATTCTAAAATTTATCTGGTAGAATAAAAGAATGAGATTCACCAAGAAATACCTAAAAAGGCAGACAAATGGCAGAGGTTGGGGGAAGAGTCACACAATCCCAAATTAAAGTACATATGTGAAAGCTGTAATAATTAAAAAAATGTACATCACTATCTCACACCTTTCATGAATATAAATTCTGTATGGAGTTTAATATAGATTAAAGAAACCATTTAAAAGGCAGAAGAAAACATAAGGAGCTATGTATCTTACCTTTGGTGGGAAAAACCATTCTGAATTCAATTGAAAGAAAGAAACCAATAAGAAAAATACTGAAGAATTTGACAATGTAAATATTCTTGAATGTTTCAAGAGAAAGTTGTGCCATAAAAATACTTGAAAAGTAAATGTCAAATTGGAAAGAAATATTAGCAACATATATGACAAAAGTTTACTCTTGTTATAATAATAATAATAATAATAATCTTTCTCAATTAAAAAAAGACAAATGTCTAATGGATTAACCTGGTTAGGAATATGAGCATGAAAGTCCTGGGATCAGGCCTTGTGTTGTCTGCTTGTCTTTCTCCCTCTGTTCTTGCTCTTTCTCTAAAATAAAGAAATAACATCTTTTTTTTTTTTTTAATTTATTTGACAGACAGAGACCACAAGTAGGCAGAGAGGCAGGCAGAGAGAGAGAGAGAGAGAGAGAGAGAGAGAGGGGGAAGCAGGCTCCCTGCTGAGCAGAGAGCCCAATGTGGGGCTCGATCCCAGGACCCTGGGATTATGACCTGAGCCGAAGGCAGACACTGTAACCCACTGAGCCACCCAGGTGCCCCAAGAAATAAAATCTTTAAAAAAATTTAAAATTTTAAAAAACATGGAGGGGTACCTGGGCGGCTCAGTTGTTAAACGTCTGCCTTCTGCTCAGGTCATGATCCCAGGGTCCTAGGGTCGAGCCTCGCATCAGGCTCCCTGCTCTGCAGGAAGTCTGCTTCTCCCTCTCACACTCCTCCTGCTTGTGTTTCCTCTCTTGCTTGTCTCTCTCTGTCAAATAAACAAATAAAATCTAAAAATTTTTTTAAAAAACATGGAAATGCCTAATAAATATAAGAAAAAAGTATTTGATGCAGTGAAAGGATAAATGAAAAAGAGGCTTGCAATGCGAATCATTTTTTATGTGAGTTCTGCATCCTAACATATTTTCAATATATTTCTACTCTTCAACTTATCACGTCTTTGTTTTTCTGATCTACAGTTTTTTTTTTTTCTTAAAGAATTTGTGGAATCAAACTAAACATTAAATCCTTCAAGGAATTAGAAGATAATTTTCAAAAGGAAATAATTGCCAAGGGAGGGTGGATGGTTGTCAACAAATTCTCCTTTGAGTTTTCATCTATTTTTGAGCCTTGCTATACTTTCAGCAGAATAACCCTAGGTATTAAATAGTAACATAGTCCTCAAAGGAACTAAGAGACTAAAATTACAAAAAAAATTCAGAAAGTGGCAGTGGCTGCTTGGGCATTTGTTCCATGTTTTGAGATGTTTTTTTTCCCTCGTAGAATTCTTCAGCGCACTTACGGAAGTGTACAGTTTGTTTGTCACACCTACTGGTCAACTGGATTTTAAAAACATACTCTTAAAGATTTTGTTGGGGTCTGATTACAAAAGGAATATACTGTAATATTTTAAACAGTGAAATATAAAATATAAAGAAGGATAAAATGTAATTTTTCATTTCAGTTTTATGCTTCAGATTCTTTTCATTTTGTAGATGTATTTTGAATTTTACAAACTACTGCTCAATTTTTTTGTTTTTTTAAATATTAAGATCATTTTTATGTCATTTTACTTTTAAAATTTTTATTTATTTTTATTTATTTTTTTTAAAGATTTTTATTTATTTGGCAGACAGATCACAAGTAGGCAGAGAGGCAGGCAGAGAGAGAGGGGAAGCAGGCTCCCTGCCGAGCAGAGAGCCCGATGCAGGGCTCGATCCCAGGACCCTGGGATCATGACCTGAGCTGAAGGCAGAGGCTTTTTAACCCACTGAGCCACCCAGGTGCCCCACTTTATGTCATTTTAAATAGCTGCATTATATTAATATATTATACAATTATATATAATATATATTATATTATATTACATATACCTGAGTATTTATTTAACTGTTCTCTCAATGTAGGAAATTTAGATTGTTTTCAAGTTTTTTACTGTTATAAACAGGCTGAGACAAACATCCCAGCAGATAAATCTTTGTAAAAATCTTTGATTACTTCCTTGGAGTAAAGTTTTTGAAGTGAAATAATGGGAGTATGAAAGTTTTTTTTTATTGTTGTTTGTTTGTTTTTATTAACCTTTTTGGGGGTATGAAAGTTTTTATACTTTGATATATGTAACCAAATAGCTCTGTGGAGAGGTTAAATGAATTTATATCTCTCAAGTTATGGGTATGAATTTTTAAAAAGCCTGTGCCTCAGAATTGTATTTCATTGTTTTAATTTCCATTTCTTTGAATACAAGGACCATAGTTTTTGAAATAGAAAGCAGGATTTTACCTATACAATTTTGTTGGCACTGAGAAGGTAACTTACTGGTGGTAGTCAGGAGGCATTGGTTGAGGTTGGTTGGTCGGAGGCCTGATGAGAAGAGTACTGAGTGTTTCTCAAATGAGATACCCAATAGCTTAAGTTCAGTGCCACTGCTTCTCTTCCAGAAATTGAAGATGGTAGGGTCAGAGATAGGCACTGAAAGTCCTTAAAATGAAAGAGGAACAGTTTATTTCACTTTCAGAGTAAGTAGTACCTAGCATCTTTTTTTTTTTTTAAGATTTTTTTTTTAAGATTTTATTTATTTATTTGACAGACAGAGATCACAAATAGGCAGAGAGGCAGGCAGGGAGAGAAGAGGAAGCAGGTTCCCCGCCGAGCAGAGAGCCCCATGTGGGGCTCTATCCCAGGCCCCTGGGACCATGACCTGAGCTGAAGGCAGAGGCTGAGCCACCCAGGCGCCCCAGTACCTAGCATCTTGCATAGCACTTGACACTGCGGATGTTTTATGGTAGGGCTGTAGTTTTTAGAGGTCACCAAGTATAATTTCTCTGAAAATGGAGCCTTTGTTCTAGGCAAGAAAATGTCAGAGTCTACCCCTGGGGCTAGAATGTGTGGAATTTCATAGGTGCCATTTAAGCTGGAACACTCCTGTTTTGTAAAGAGGGTATTGACCTTTGCAGAAAAGATCTGCGGCTTCAGAAGCTGGACTAAACTGTCTCAATGCTACTTCCATGTGGATTGAGCCAATTGAACCGAGACTGTGGGGGTTGGATGGAACCAGTCCCCTCGGAGCATAAACAGCTATAGCCTACATTAGGAGAAGGGGCATGGGGAAGTAGATTCTAATTCAATAGTTAACAATAAATACAAATACCCTCTGCCATAGTTCAATTCTTATAATTGCATGACTTGTCAGAAATTGCTTACAGTTAAATCTAAGTAAGAGCTGAACTTTATAATGGTCCTAAATAACATTTCATTAAGGCCTAGGCGCTATCTAATGCTCTTATGCAACTTTATTTGGAATTCTCCATGTTCTTTTTGTTTTTGAAATTATACAGTAAAATTTAGATGTTTTTGGTGTATACTCTATTAATTTTAACTAAAGGAAATGTATATTTTGTTATATATACAGGTCAGCTTAATTTCTAAAAATTACTTCTTTGTGACTTTTGGGGAGTTTCTATTTATGGGTTCAAAAGCATCTAGATGATATTCATTCTGTTCTTTTGCCTCAGTGCAGTTGTAGTCATTTGGCTATTAATTTACTTAATTTTTTTTCAATTAAGGTCTTCTTTATATGTGTAGGGAAAGGGAAAAGTGACATTGATTTCTGAATTCCAATCATTAATTCACATAAAATTAGGCTACATAAGTAAGAAAATTAGCTTATCAGTAGAAACTAGACATCTTCATATTTGAATGAAATTTAAATCTATTAAACTACAGTTTCAGAGAACTTAATGATTTTTATTAACTTTGTATTTGGTGAATAGTCCCTTTATGAAATAAATTCTATATACTTAAAAAGGAAAAAGGCAATGGTGTTAATTGAGTAGGAAGAATAATCTTATTTATAGCTCAGATTTTGTACATTTTGATTGACAAGTGGTTTATTAAACTTGGCGTAATATAAAGGAAGATTTTGGCCATTTTGATAAGAAAGAGAGGTTGAGAATATTTTTCAACATTCTTAGCTGGTTTAGCTTTCTCATTAGAGAAGCAGCCAATGTTTGCTTTAAAATAGGGACAGAAATAAATATTTTATTTTGGCATTTTATCAGCTGCTTTTTCACTATTCCTTTCACTTTTGTAACTGTTTGAAGAAACAGATTTATGGCATGAAGTTTCCCAGGCTTCTTTTGACCTTGAGGTACAATCTGATTTACTTTGTTAAGTTTTAATTTTATGACACATCACATCTCTGTTGTATCTAAAATTAAACTTTGGGATAAAGGTATATTTTTCCACATTGGGTTTGTGAACAGAATAAATTACCAGAGAATTATGTTAAATAAATGTGTAAGTAAAGGAATGTTGACTAGGCTAGCTACACCTCCCCACATAAACAGCTTGTTAATGTGCAATCAGTCACTAGAGTTGCCATGAACTTGGAGCTTAATGAACAGGTGGAGAAAGAGGATGAATCCCAATCCAAAATGGATCTGACAGTTTATCAGGCAATTTCACTGATCGCTAATCCATTTTGCTTGGCAACTTAATTTATCACACAGTTAGAATTTTCATCCCATGGGTTTCCAAGTGGAAATTAATTCAGAAACATGTCCAGTCCATGGGGTTTAAGAGACCTGCTTAAGCTTTGTGAGGACATTTAGAAATAAATTATTTTAAGTGCATAAAATAGGTTTTCTCTTATGATTCCATTTGTGTTTAAGTCCTCCTTAAAATGTGTGGATGGTGCTACCATTTGATAGTATATCATGACAGTGAATTAAGGTTTATTTGTTTATATAAGAAAATTTCTAGGTTAAATAGACAAATTGTTAATTTTAATTTATTGGTGAAATAATCCTGTGAATGTAATTCTGTCTTTACATATATAAAAATTACTGATCTTAATGTGTTTGAAAGCATCCATAGCAAGAAATAATGAGCAAAAGAAATTATTTCTTTAAGGTTCACATCTTCTGGATACTTATACATTCTCTAATTAGATTAATTTATGGCTTATTATTTAAAAATACCTATTAAAGCAATATTCTTTCAGGAAGGGAAAGAATGCAACCTGGGTCTCATCGGTCACACTCTGACTCTGCTTAGGATTTGCAAAGATAAGCCTCATTAATTGGACTTGGCTTAGGACCTGGCTATGGTTTAAAATAGCCTCAAAGTCAGAAACACATTTTCTTCACTTTTTGAAAACTTGATTTATAGTGGATAGAAAGTTAAATTGAATATTGATCCTTGAAAAGCAAATGTGTCCTGTAAAAATGACGGAACAAAGAACACAATAAGAGATGATAGAGTGATTGATTGTCCACAGCCTGGGGACAGGAGCCGCTTCCTCAGATGTCATCTTTTCTAGGCATCTGTAGCTCTGATAGGGTGATGGGGATGAAGTGTTAGAGGAGATTAGTTGCACACTGGCATGAACTGTTACATTTTATAAGAAGATTGAGGAAGGCTGGTAACAAATCATTTCTAAGAAGGAATTTGAGGAATGAGGAATAGAACACAAGATCAATAAGATCTATGATATAACTCTAGGAGGGGACACCAGGGAATTCCTTATAATTTCTCAAGCCCTGTAGCACACTCAAAAAGAATTTAAGTCAGTGAAAAATAATTGGGATGACAGAAAACCTCAAACTGGCATAATGCTGTCATTGATTGGATGTGTCAGGCAAATTGTGGCTATCATTCTTATGACCAGGCTGATTAAAGTAGTATCTTCATAATCTAGAGGGGCTCAGTGTTGAATCATCCTGGCACCTTTCCCAAATCCCCTTTCTGAGTCTTTGGCATTTTTCCCTGGAACATATTGCAAACCTGTGCCTTGTCATTGTAGAAACTGGACTTTCATTTTTAAAGTTAGGAGAAAATGGTCATTGAGTCCAGTATTAGTTTTGGGGAATCAAACCAAAATAAAAATAAAATCTCCAGGGCATTGTTTGACTTTATTCTTCTTTCTTATTAGACTAATGATTGCAGTAATAATAATGGTAATGGTATGCCAGCATTATTATTGAGTCTTATATTTTTCTTCAGTGCTACATGTAGCCAGTTCTACATGTAGCCACCCATGATAAGAATAGAAATAAAGATCAGAAAAAAAGGTCAAGTAAAATACAAAATAGAAATACACAGGTTGTAGTGATCCTGATTTTTCTTTATGAAAATTGAGATCCAATAAATTTGTGTTGGAATTATCAGGCTTTCAAACATTATTCTCCAACCATGAAACAGCCACCCTATTAGTAAGCCAAAATACTAGATCTGTAGATTTACTGATCTATAATGGGTAGCCTTGATTAGATTGCTCTGCATTGTAATAGAAATGATGTCATTTAAGAATCAGGTTGATCTGATTTGTGAGTCTTGGGAAGACAGCTGCTTGGAAGCAGTGACAAGTCTTATCCCAGTTGCCACTGGTATAGTTGAGGCAGTGAGCTGTTCTACTCATTCTGTCACAATGAGGCTTCTACCCATGAAATGAACCATTATTTAGAGAATTTTATCTTCTTGAGAATTATTAAAATACAATTACCAAATGTAATCTCACTATAGTGTTTCATCTGATCAAGAGCTTTCTAAGGGCAGGGACTGTTTCCCATGTAGGTATCTCCAGTGCCTTCCACTATGGCCTATGGTTAGTCTCAGGAGACGTTTGTAGAACTAATGAATGGTTGAATGTGTTGCTCCCTGTGATCATTAGTTAGAATGATGGTAAATAGACTCAGATATCAAATGTTTTCTTTTTGCTATCAGTTAGCAGGACTCCCTCAAATGGTGGATTTTTAAATTTTTTAATGTGAATTCTTTCTTTTCATTTAAAATTTCTTTGGAAGCACAAATTATATACATAATAATATAAATAAAATAAGAGGAGGGTGCCATGATGGAGCAGATCACAGGTCGTGATCTCAGGGTTGTGAGATCGAGCCCCACGTCAGGCTCTGTGCTCAGTGGGGAGTCTGCTTGAGAGTCTTTCTCCCTCTGCCCCTGCTTCCCCCACTACTGTGCTCTCTCTCTTTCTCTAAAATAAATAAATCTCTAAAAAATATTTTAAATAATAAGATGATACAAATTATCACTTATACTACTTTCTAGAAAACTGTGGGTTTTTTTCCTATTTGTTTTGATTTATTTATACATATTTTGGGGGGGCATATTTTTCATTAGAACCCAGATTAATTTTGGTACACAGAATTTTCCACTGAATAAAAACAATCTTCGTATGGTTTTATACAATTCATAATTATAATTTTAAATGGTTACATAATATATACTTCTTTTTCTCTGTAACTCCCCATTTTCCCATCTGCTTTGTCTTTCTGGTGAATTCCACTTAGTTTTAAAGTCCTGGTTCAATGATTCCTTCATTTCTCTTGACTTGTGATGCTAGCACTTTATATATACATTGAGTATAGAACTTTTGATATTATATAACTTTTTTTTCATAAAAATTATGAGAAATGAGGTACATCAGAGCATGGATTATACAATTCTGTGTCTTGATGAATAACTCAGTGATGGTCACATAGTAGGCACTCAACAAATATTTGTAGAGTGCAGATACCATTCTAGGGTCTGTGAATGGAAGGATGAATAAGATAGTTTCTGGATTTGATGCTCAAAGTGTCTGAAATTGCTGTTCTAGAGTTGTGTCTGTGGTACTAGGAAAACCCAGAAGAGGCTGGCATGTTCATGTCATTGCTTTTTCTTTCTTATGATTTTTTGGGGGGGACTATATTTCCAGGAATGGTATGCCCAATCCAAGGAGTATTAACAATAATATGGCTTTTGATTTCTCTTATCAAAATATTTTCCAAAAGATTCTGTTCTTTCATGGGCCTTGTTTGCCCATTTTATGTTCTCATGTATGTTTGGTATCTTGAAGTATATTTTTCACCTAGTTGTATAATTTCCTCATATAATAGTGGTAGGCAGAATTCTAAGATGTTGCTCAAGATTTTTAATATTCCCTCCCCCACTATACATGCTCCAAGTAATTACTGGGACTGTAAATTTGGTAGATTTTACTCTAAAGCTTAGGTCATATTATTTGGTGGAATTGGCTTTGAGAAAAGGAGATTATCAGGATGGGTCTGATCCTACACAGTAGTCAAGACCACATTAGCCCTTTATTTTTTAATTTTTATTAATTTTTTCCTACATTAGCCCTTTTTAAAATTATTTTTTATTAACATATAATGTATTTTTGTTTCAGGGTACAGGTCTTGATTCATCGGTCTTACACAATTCACAGCACTCACCATAGCATATAACCTCCCCAATGTCCATCACCCAACTACCCCATCCCTCCCACCCCCCTCTACTTTAACAACCCTCAGTTTGTTTCCTGAGACTAAGAGTCTCTTATGGTTTGTCTCCCTCTCTGGTTTCTTCTTGTTTCATTACCCCCCTCCCACCTCCTGTGATCCTGTCTTGCTTCCCAAATTCCTCATATGAGTCAGAGCATATGATAATTGTCTTTCTCTGGCTGACTTATCTTGCTTAGTTTAATACCGTCTAGTTCCATCCATATTGTTGCAAATAGCAAGATTTCATTTTCGATGGCTGCATAATATTCCACTGTGTGTGTGTGTGTGTGTGTGTGTGTGTGTGTGTGTGTGTGTATGTTTGTGTGTGTGTGTGTGTGTGTACATACACATATACCACATCATCTTTATCCATTCATCTATTGATGGACATCTAGGCTCTTTCCATTGTTTGGCTATTATGGACATAAACACTGGGGTGCGTGTGCCCCTTCAGATCACTATGTTTGTATCTTTGGAGTAAATACGCAGTAGTGCAATTGCTGGGTCATAGGGTAGCTCTACTTTCAACTTTTTGAGGAAACTCCATACTGTTTTCCAGAGTGGCTGCACCAGCTTGCATTCCCACCAACAGTGTAGGAGGGTTCCCCTCTCTCTGCATTCTTGCCAACACTTGTTGTTTTTTGACTTGTTAATTTTAGCTATTCTAACTCGTGTGAGGTGGTATCTCACTGTGGTTTTGACTTGTATTTCCCTGATGCTGAGTGATGTTGAGCACTTTTTTTAATATAATTTTTTATTTTTTTTATTAACATATAATGTATTATTAGCCCCAGGGGTAGCAGTCTGTGAATTGCCAGGTTTACACAACTCACAGCACTCACCATAGCACATACCTTCCCCAATTTCCATAACCCCACCACCCTCTTCCTCCCCCCTCCCCCCAGCAACCCTCAGTTTGTTTTGTGAGATTAAGAGGCTTATGGTTTATCTGCCTCCCAATCCCATCTTGTTTCATTTATTCTTTTCTTACCCTCCAAGTCCCCCATATTGCCTCTCAACTTCCTCATGTCAGGGAGATCATATGATAATTGTCTTTCTCTGATTGACTTATTTTGTTTTTAAGTTTAATAAGTTCTTTATAGATTTTGGGTACTAGTCCTTTATCTGATATGTCATTTGCCAATATCTTCTCCTGTTCTGTCACTTGTCTTTTGGTTTTATTGACTATTTCCTTTGCTGTGCAAAAGCTTTTGGTCTTGATGAAGTCCCAGTAGTTCATTTTTACCCTTGCTTCCCTTGCCTTTGGCAATGTTTCTAGGAAGAAGTCACTGCAGCTGAGGTCAAAGAGGTTGCTGCCTGTGTTCTCCGGATTTTGACGGATTCCTGTCTCATATTGAGGTCTTTCATCCATTTTGAGTCTATTTTTGTGTGTGGTACAAGGAAATGGTCCAGTTTCATTCTTCTGCGTGTGGCTGTCCAATTTTCCAAATACCATTTGTTGAAGAGACTTTTTTCCACTGGACATTCTTAAGTGCTTTGTCGAAGATTAGTTGACCATAGAGTTGAGGGTCCATTTCTGGGCTCTCTGCTTTGTTCCATTGATCTATGTGTCTGTTTTTGTGCCGGTACCATACTGTCTTGATGATGACAGCTTTGTAATAGAGCCTGAAGTCTGGAATTGTGGTGCCACCAACTTTGGCTTTCTTTTTCAACATTCCTCTGGCTATTCGAGGTCTTTTCTGGTTCCATATTAATTTTAAGATTATTTGTTTCATTTCTTTGAAAAAAGTGGATGGGATTTTGATAGGGATTGCATTAAATGTGTAGATTGCTTTGGGTAGCATAGACATTTTTCACAATATTTGTTCTTCTAATCCATGAGCATGGGACATTTTCCCATTTCTTTGTGTCTTCCTCAGTTTCTTTCATGAGTACTTTATAGTTTTCTGAGTACAGATTCTTTGCCTCCTTGGTTAGGTTTATTCCTAGGTATCGTATGGTTTTGGGTGCAACTGTAAATGGGATCGACTGCTTAATTTCTCTTTCTTCTGTCTTGCTGTTGGTGTATAGAAAGGCTACTGATTTCTGTGCATTGATTTTATATCGTGACACTTTACTGAATTCCTATATGAGTTCAAGCAGATTTGGAGCAGAGTCTTTTGGGCTTTCCACATAAAGTATCATATCATCTGCAAAGAGTGAGAGTTTGACTTCTTTGCCAATTTGAATGCCTCTTATTTCTTTCTGTTGTCTGATTGCTGAGGGTAGGACTTCTAGTACTAGGTTGAATAGCAGTGGTGGTAGTGGACAGCCCTGCTTTTAAAAGTTCTGATTTTGTGCTCTGTTGCTTTATCAGTTGCTGGTAGCCAGTGGATGGGAGCTCCCTGCCCCGCTCTCTATCTTACCAAGTATCACCTCGGATTCACTTCTCTGCATGTCTTACCTTCCAGAAAGCGGTCGCTTTTCTGTTCATAGAATTGCTGCTATTCTTTTCTTCGATCTCTTGTTGGGTTTGTGGGTGTTCAGAATGGTTTGATAACTATCTAGCTGAATTCCTGGAACCAGATGAAATTTAGGTCTCCTATTGCTCCCATCTTGCTCTTCCTGTCTACATTAACCCTTTAAAAATAGTTTTCTCTGGCTGGTAATAAGAGAGGAAGTCAGAAAATTTAAAAACTTGATTCATCATGCCTTTGCTGCATTGAGGAGGCCATATGAAAAGGAACTAGACTTGAAATACTCAAGTGCTCAGCCTCTAGCTGCTGAGGGTGACTCCTGCCTGATAGCCAGCAAGTAAACTGCCTAGGCCCTGCCTTCATTAGGAATTAAATTCTGTCAACAGGAATGAGCTTGGAAGAAGGTTTTTCTCAAGTTTCAGGCTAGAACTCAGCTCCACAGATACCTTAATTTCAGCCTTATGATACCTTGTCACACTGTGTCTTTATTTCTGGTCTACAGAAATGTGAGCTAATTAAATGGTGTTTTAAGATGCTAAGTTTGTGGCAATTTGTTAGGCAGCTGTAGAAAATGAATATGATAATATGTTAATCATTATGATATTTACTATATGTATCTTTTGGCTTATTGTGAGTTTTTCAAATACAAAATATTTGCTTTTTATGTAATTGAATCTATTGAACTTTTTCTTGATTTCTAGAATTTCTTCAAGTTTTAGAGGGTGTTACATAGGGTGGTATGTGTAGGCTTCTCAGAGGATTTGAGTCCAAGTCTCAAGTGATAGATTTAATTGGACTCTGTTACTGGTATCGTTTTTGCATAGCAATTTATAATATTGATGTTTGAACGTTGACTCTTTCCACTGCTGGTAAGCTAAAGATAAATTGAAGATTTTCTTTGGAAAAATTGGGATTTTTCTCACTAAGACATTTCTTTTGACATTTGAATAGAACTTCTTAATATAATGTTAACACTAGTGGGGCCTAACAATGAAAGGCAACTCCCTAGACCTATGTTATTAGCCTTTCCTTTTGCCATTATTCTTGGCAAGAGAAAGCTTCTCCAAACTTTTCCTTTTCATTTGACCCTTCTTCCAAATTGCAGAGTCTATGGATGACCTAGATTTGGCCTATTGCCTATTCTTGTCAGGGTTGTTCTGATCTAGAATGGACTTCTGTAAGAGGCTAAAAGGGATGAGTTTACATTTTCTCTCATGAGTCTAGTATCAGTCTCAAAGGCTTGGTTATAAACAACAATTTGATTATTGTGATTTTTAACACCTATCCATATTACTGATCATTGTTGATGCTTTAGGTATATGTATAATATTCCTAGATTGATGTTAAAAACATCCTAAACAAGGGAATTCTTTACCATTATAGATGCATTTGTCCTTTCAACATAAAGATATTAAGGATCTATTATGGGCTAGCTCTGGAGGCCTTGTTATTTTTTGTCTTTCCATTTGACACTCATATGTCAAATAGCCCATGCTAAGAAAATCTTCAGTGTTGTACATATAGTCATTTTTCTTGGCTGAACTCATAGAAAGTCTTGTGTTTTATATGGGCAGAAGCTAGTAGTTATGTGAACTTCAGAGTATTTTGATTTTTATGATGTAAATGTCTGATAGTTTGTTCAAATGTGGGATTATTTCTACTAGGGTTTAGTTTAAGTATTGAAATGAAAATTAGAAGCATGGAAATGAGAAAACTCTAATTAGATTCCTGTCAGGGACACACAGTCATTTTGTATGGATTAAGAGGTTAGAAATTGATCCTGTTATACAGTGTCATATAATTTTAAAGTTTGAAGGGAACTGAAAGGTTATCCAGGCCAGGTGCTTTATGTTACAGATGGGGAAGCTGAAGCCTAGAGAAAAGGTAGTAACATAATCAAGGGCATGAACATATAGGCGATTTGTGGCAGAGGATCCAGGTCTCCTGATAACTTACTTCTGTTCTTTCCTTCAATTCAGGACCATGGCCCACTTACCATACTTAATAATTCAGGAGAAAATTGATGTGTATTTCATGATGTTAAGTTGATGTTGTGGGTTGGACTCTGGAAGGTTTTTGGGACTCATTGTTTTTTTGGTGGTATTGGAACAGTATGGTTTTTATTAAAATACTCAGTGAAGCTTCTCTTTTGAAATATTTGTTTGGATGAAATATGGATTGTAACTGAAACCTCTGACTTCAACATTATAGTTTGGCCTGAGTGAATTTCTGAAATTTTTGTATTGCATTGTTGAGTATTTCGGGTTTTTGGTTAGAGAAAGGAAACATTTCTACAGATATGTTTTCTTCTGCTGACCCTTGACTGCTTTTCTATTGACCTTCTTTTCGTTTGAATTGACAAAACTAAAAAAAAACACATTGTTGTATTTTTTAACAAAAGTATTGATATTTTATTTGTATAAAAACATCTTGGTTGTTAAATTGCTGTATTAATTTCACACTATAGAAGCATGCTTCTGTTTCTTCTTTTATATTGAAAATCTGTAATTGTTTGGTGTAAGAGTTACTTCAATTACTGCCTGTTTTAAACTTGGATTTCTTTTTAATTTAGAGATATGAATGAATCCTTTTTGCCCTTTAATTCATACTATATTTTCTACATAAATATTTTCTACAGCTTGATTTTTCTAGGCTATCAGTAATGTTATATAGGCTTTCTTCTTTACCTAGGTTTTCCTTCTTTTCTTCTTTACCAATTCTCTGTTATTGGTAAAGGTTGTAATCCTGCTGGTTTTGCCTACTTTCAGAAATTGTTTTGTAAAATAGCATTAACTATGTTCATGCTTGCTATTTCTTCAGGATATTGATTTTAGGCAGCTTGGATTTAAACTCTCTTTCTCTGTAACTTACAAGGTAGGGTCATGAAGGCTAGTCAAGGCTTTACAAAGATCATTCAACCCCTAACTGAATCTTTCTCGTCTTTAAAATAGAATAAGTGTATTAGAGTCATTGTGAGGATTAAATAAAACAATACATATGTCCTGGCACATTGTCAGTGCTCAATATTTAATTCCTATAAAAAATACTATACAAAATATGTGGTACAAATCTATAAAATGTACAAAAAATACTGTACAAAGATACAGAATAGTATTCTGAAACATTATCCTGTTAGCCATTATCTAATTCATCTAGTTTACCTTCTTCATGAATTAATCAGTGACCCTTTCTCCTTACACAAAGGACCTGGGATTATTAGGAGGGACCTATAAGGAGGTTCCCAAAGATGATCCTTTTAAAGAATATGTGTTTTCCCCTACAATAAGATCAGGAGCTCCTTTTCAAGGGGTGTCAGGTCAAATATTTGAAAATTTCCTTCTAGCAATCTCTTTATTGCTCCTGGGAATAGTATCTTTTTGGATTGGAAAAATTAAATACATGGGCAGTGTATTGTGCAGAAATTCTGTACAACTATATAATGCTTCCATCTGTTCATTTTTCATTTTTGTCACCTTGGCTTTCCTGTCTTACAATCCTGAGGCAATCAGACACCCTCCCCTGCAGAGTCTGTGTCCATCTGGTCCACACAACTCCTTCCTAGTGTATGAGAATACATCAGCTATTTGGGATTAGAGACTTTGCAGTGTCTTCTTCCAAATTGTAGTTTAACTCAGACTTGGCACCAAACTAGTGTTTTTTGATGAGATCGCCTTCAGGCAAGAGAATGAGGCTATCTCTGTAGCTTGGTACCACAGAGAAATTAGTTTGCCTCATGAACATGCAGAGAACAAGGTACATAATTTTTAGTACTTGAAGCGTAGTCACAAGTGTAATCTGACTTTGCCAGAAAGTATTTAATTTTTAACTTATGAACCCTAATTTAACCAAATATAGTCTAAATGTCACTTCAAAAGATGATACAAATAAAGTCACTTAAACATTGACAATCTAAAGCTCCTGTTTTTGTACCTGATATGCCATATGGGACCTCTAGTTATCTTTTCTTTTTATTTACTTATTTATTTATTTGATAGAGAGAGGAATCACAAGTAGGCAGAGAGGCAGGAGAGAAAGAGGGGGAAGCAGGCTCCCTGCTGAGCAGAGAGCCCGATGCGGGGCTTGATCCCAGGACCCTGAGATCATGACCTGAGCCGAAGGCAGAGGCTTAATCCACTGAGCCACCCAGGTGCCCCTCTAGTTATCTTTTCAATGTGCATCTTCCCCTGACTATTTCTGGACATCTCATGAAACTGTTTGTCAGCTGCCATGTGACATTGACATTGGCCATAGCCTTTCTCTCCTACTCAAGCTTTCCGTGTTTGGAGGAGCCTCACCTTCACTAGCACTGCACCATCCGTGGTGAAGATGTGAGGAGGGAAAACTGTTACCTAAGCCTGGTTACCTACGCCCTGTCAAGAAATCTTCTAGCTTTGCATATTGATAGTCTTTCTTAGAGAAGAAAAGTCTCCACAGACATAAAGCTACCCAAGGAAGTCTTCTAAAGTAGTGGGGTTTTAAAACCAAATCTA
Source organism: Martes martes (assembly GCF_963455335.1). Classification (NCBI taxonomy): domain Eukaryota; kingdom Metazoa; phylum Chordata; class Mammalia; order Carnivora; family Mustelidae; genus Martes; species Martes martes. The sequence continues at coordinate 38,170,295 of NC_137896.1, forward strand.
AATTCCGAAGGTAGAGGTTATCATCCTTGTTCAAGAATGGTGACATATCTGACCTCTGAATACATTGTAAAGAATAATGGATGTCATTGGATGTTTCTGGCAGGTTTAAGGCTTAGGCAAGAGAGGGAAGGGAGGAATCATGGGAAAATGGGAAATGGTGAAGAGGATAAGTAGAGGGTGGGGAAATAAAAATGATGTTTGTGATCAGCAGTGATAAAATTCCCCTTATAATTGTTAGAGATACAACTTAGTAATTATGTGAAGATGCTTAACCTTCCCTAGTGGTATTTAGAATATATCTTTTCCCTCCAAGAGTTTTAGCTCTTTCTGTTTCCTAGTTTCTTTTATGATTATTTAATTTTTGAAAAGGATAAGAAGTATGTGGTAGTGCCAGTGGTATTTTTTCCATTTTTCCTTCTTGAATCATGTTTTGCCTTGCTTACAAAAATAAATGATAGGTTTCAAAGGATGATTTGTTTCTACTATTTGTGTAAACTAAGTATAACGTGGGTATGACTCTTACTGCATGCATAAAACTCTCCTAGAGAAATTGTGACCCAGACATAATATTTTTTCGAGTATTTCATGGAATTAGTTATATCCCACAACTCATGCCACCTTTAGAAGGAATATATCACATTAGCTACTTCTTTGATTACTTATCCAGTAAGACCAGAAATCTACTAGGGATTTAATGGGTTAATGTGCTGCCCTCCCTTTCACTTCCTGTGTCCTAGATTTCAACATCAGCTAAATTTACGAATTAAAATAACCCTAATCTTATCCGTATTCCTAATGGGCATGTTCTTATATTTAAAAATTTAATCACATGGGACGCCTGGGTGGCTCAGTTGCTTAGCGGCTGCCTTCGGCTCAGGTCATGGTCCCGGGGTCCAGGGATCAAGTCCCGCATCGGGCTTCTTGCTCGGCAGGGAGCCTGCTTCTCCCTCTGCCTCTGTCTGCCTCTCTGTCTGCCTGTGCTCACTTTCTCTGACAAATAAATAAATAAAATCTTAAAAAAAATTAATCACATAACTCAGTATAATTGTTAGGAATTTGTTGTGTGATTACTAGAACTGAAATTTCAAATGTGTGTGTAGGTTATGAATATAACAAAATGAACCACAATGAGATACTACTTCACACCCTCTAGGATGACTGTAATAAACAAAAGGAAGGGAAAATAATAAGTGTTGAGAGAATGTGGAGAAATTAGAACCCTCATATATTTTGGTGGGAATACAAAGTGGTGAAGCAACTGTAAAAATGTTTTGGTATTTTCTCAAAAAATTAGAATTATCAGGTGACCCAGCAGTTCCATTCCCAAGTATATGCATAAGAGAATTGAAGACATATGTCCATTAAAAAAAATTGCACATGAATGTTTATAGCAGTTTTTTTCACAGTCAAAAGATGGAAATAATGCAAATGTCTCTCAGCTGCCGCATGGGTAAACAAATTGTGGTTTATCTGTACAGTGGAATACTATTTAGCCATATAAAAGGATTAAAATACTGAAACATGTTACACTGTGGATGAATCTCAGGAACATTATTCTGGATTAAAGAAACCAGAGAGAAAAAGCTATATAATGTATGATTCTATTTAAATGAAATATCTGGAATAGGCAGTAGAGATAGAGAGCAGGGTGTGGAGGGGCACAGTGACTGACTGCTTAATGGGTATGGGGTTTTCTTTTGGGTTGATGAAATGTTTTTGAACTCAGTGTAAGTTGTAGTTGCATAACATTGTAAATGTACTAAATGCCTCTGAATTGTACACTTTAAGAAGGTTAAATTTACATGATATGAATTTTACCTCAATAAAGAACAACCAAACTCCTAGAATTGAGTGTGAAATTCTTAAACATTGATAGCTATTTGCTCACTTTTGTCTTTTTGCATTTATTTTTAATAATTTCAGGTTTGGGCAACCTTTCTTGAGGTAACATCTTTTAAAAAAATGTTTGATCATTTTTCCAATATAAAAAATTGTGGTCACTAAAAGTAAATAATAAAAAAAAGATAACTAATATTACCTTAATTATATCACTTCAAATAACTCTTAACAGTTTTGTATATGCTTTTCTAGTGTTTTTTTTCCAGGTGTATTACGTGTGCACACACCTTATACATGAAAGTACATATTTAAGAAAAATGATCATATTGAACATAGTACTTATAACATTTATCACTTGATGTGTTAGATAATAATTTGGTCTATTTTCTGTAGTTACAAGAGCATATTACAATAGCTTTTTCTTTTTTAATGCATCTGTTTTTTTTTTGTTGTTGTTGTTATTTTTAGCTATAGAAAAATAGTGCAAAGATCATGTTTTTATTTGAATCCCTGGAGCAGCTTAAAGGAAAAGGCCATTGTAATGGGTTTGGTTGGACTGGACTAGATGGGATTGGATGAAATTAACATAGCCTCTAGAAACCAATTGTAGAACTGGTGAAATATTCAGCATCCTGTTTTATTATCATATTTTCTAGCTAAATTTTAGTTGGTGATTTGATATTCCCTTTTTTCCCCCCTCAGGATGTCAGTATTGTATAAACCTGAGATAAATGTACTAATATATTCTGCATTTGTTTGCTAGGGCTATAAAGATTCTGGGGTGAATTACAATGTGTGTGTGTATGTGTTTGGGGTTTTTCCCATGCTATCGAGCAGTTCTCCAACACCAGTTGGATGTCTTACACTTCATCTCAGTTCTGACATACCTACCCAGAGATAGCCTTAGCCACCACAGATCAAGCCCCAAGTCCTGTAAAATTTGCACCACTACTTCCACCTCCCACTTTAGACACCAGTAGCAGGCCCAGGTTGTCTTTTGTGCTTCTGATGGACCAGCTGTTGATTGGAGGTTCCAATGATCCTCTCCTTGGGTTTGATTAATTTGCTGGAGCAGATCACAGAATTCAGGAAAACATTTTATTTACTAGATCACTGGTTTATTATAAAAGGATATAACTCAGGAAGAGTCAGATGGAAGAGATTCATTGGGCAGGGTATGGGGAAAGGGTGCAGAGCTTCTGTCGTCTCTCGGAGTATGCCACTATCTACAAATCTCCATGTGTTCACCAACCTGGAAGCTTTCTGAACCCCCTCCATTTGAGTTTTTATGGAGGCTTTGTTACATAGGCATGGTGGATTAAATTATCGGCCATTGATGATTGATTCAACCTTAGCCCATTTTCTCTTCCCAGAAATCAGGGCGTGGGACTCATAGTTTTAACACAGTAGTCACAGTTGGTTCCCTTGGCAACTAGTCTCCATCATTAGGTGATTTCCAAAAGTTACTTCATTAACACAAGTCCATTTGTAGTGGAAAGGGACCTTTATGTCTTTAAAGCAATTTCAGGAACTGAGGATAAGAAACCAAATATTATGACAAGAGATGGTCCCATTGCTTTTATCATTAAGGAAATTCCAAGGGTTTTGGAAACTGTGAGCCAGAAACTATGGATGAAGACCAAATAATTGAGAAATATATTTTGTCATTTGAATAACTAAGTAGTTACTCCTTATGAATCACAGTACTTCAGGCTGCCATAATAAAATACCAAATACTGGGTGGCTTAAACAACAAAGATTTATTTTCTCACAGTACAGGAGGCTGGAAATCTAAGATCAAGATACTGTCAGGTTTGGTTCTCCTGAGACCCCTTATAGACGGCCTTCTCATCGTGTCTTCACACGGCCTTTTCTCTTTGTATGCACATCTCTGCTCTCTCTGTCCTAATCACCTCTTCTTTCAAGAATACCAGTCAGATTATATTAGGGTTTAACTTACGGCCTCATTTTAACTTAATTATGTCTTTAATAGCCCTGTGTCCAAATGTAGTCATGTTCTAAGGCATCTAAGGGGATTAGATACATGAATTTTTTTGCGGGGAGGGCACAATTCAGTACATAACATCCAAGCATAGAAGAACTGTTTTATTGTGACTAGAAAAATTTTATTGTGGGGACTCAAATTAGGTCATCCAAATCTATCAAGAGGTAGATTTTCTTAAATTTTTAGGGATGACTCTAATTAGGAGAGAAGAGAATCTATAAAAAAGTCTAAGAGGCAAGAACAGTAGGAAAAATCTTTGACTCCCCCCCCACCAGAAAATATCTACATTTAATATAGGAAAATTCAATAAAGCAATATATTTATACTATTTTGATGGCCTGAAGTGAAATAGCACTATTTTAGCAGTTTGTAATGAACTCATAAATAAGCATTGTCAATCATTATCTTGTGGGGACTGGAAAAGTATGTTCTACTTTTTCTGTGGAGCCAAATAAAGATATTTCTTTCAAATAAGAACAAATTGGGATAAGTTTGTTATATTTTTTGAAATAAATTATGAATACTTCATTTTTTTTAAGATTTATTTATTCAAGAGAGAAAGAGAACAAGCACAAGCCAGGGAAGGGGCAGAAGGAGAGAGAGAGAATCCCCAAGCATGCTCCCATGACCATGGAGCCCATCATGGGGCTCAGTCCCAGGATCCTGAGATCATGACCTGAGCTGAAATCAAGAGTCAGTCACTTAAGCCACTGAGTCACCCAGGTGCCCCATTTAGGAACACTTTAGGTGAGTGGGATCATCTTAAGGAGCATTTCTTTTCAAGGGCGAAATTTTGTTTGATTTTTATCTTCAAGGTGAATATGGAAAATTTGAAAAAGTTATAAAAGTTTTTAAATGTTTCCATATTATATAATATTTATGACTTCTTCAACACGTATACAATTCATTTGGGCAGGGGATGAGGAGTTGTTTTCTGAGGTGTATATTTGGCTTTTAAAATCTAAGTGGAAATACATTTTAAGTGAAGTATTGCTTCTTTTTATTTCTCTTTTGGGGTGCCTGGGTGGCTCAGTTAAGCATCTGACTCTTGGTTTTGGCTCATCTCTGAGTCTGGAGATCAAGCCTTCAGGCTTCCTCCTCTCTGCTTGAGATTATTCCTCATCCCCCTTCTGTCCCTCCCCTTGCTTTCTAAAAATAAATAAATAAATAAAATCTTAAAAAATTTTTGTATAGCCTTCATGTATTTACTATCTAATAGTAAAATCAACAAAATTCACCCAGAGAAAGCTAGGTTAATTTGTGCATTTTCATTTAGATTAAATTGACATTTGTATATGAGGAGTTCCTTAAAATGCTGTATTTCAAGAAATAGCATAATTGTGTGAAACATTTCTGTTTCTCTAAATGATTTGGATGAAACAACATCAGAAGATGCCAATTAAGTGTTCCACTTGAAATCCAGTTAACTTTTGATTATTCATACTAAGGGAGGGAGAGCATAGGCATGTAGACTCCTAAGAGGAGTTTAATAAAAAATTGCTTCTTGTTAGCATTTGAAGACATTTTGGTATTGCATTTGGATAAGGGTGTGCCTCATGTCCTATGACTTTATTGACAGCCTTTGAATTTCAAGTAAATGTTGCAATGTGTTTAGTTAAGTGGACTATATATAAAATTTTATACTTCTGTAGATCTTTGGATTTCCTTCTTTTAAGAGTTGAGGACCTTTAAGAGACCCTCTGTTTCTCAAATGTACACATAAACAGCAGCATATTTGACAGATAAATTACAAATGAAGGCTAACGTCCTTTGTAGAGAATAACAAATCACACATTGGGATTCTATTTATAATTTAATTTCATAGTTTGCAATTTGTTTCTTTCAAAAAGGATGACTATTCAGGTTCTCCGGGGGGGGGGGGGTGGTGGAATATGTGTATATATATGTAAAGAGATTTACATATATTTACATTTATATATATTAATTTACATACACATTTATAAAGAGATTTATTATAAGGAATTGATTGCTGAATGTGTACTTCCAACATTCATATGTTGAAATCTTAACCCCCAAATATGATGGTGTAGTAGGTGGGGCCGTTGGGAGGTGGTTAGAACAAGAAGGTGGAACCTTCATGAATGGGCTTAGCTCTTATGATAGAGACCCCAGAGAGCTCCCTGGTTCCTTTCACTGTGTGAGGACAGTGCGAAAGGTGCTAGCTGTGAGCCAGAAAGAGGACCTTTACAAAAATGTGACCATGCTGGTAACTTGATCTTGGGTTTCCCAGCTCCTGAACTGTGGGAAATGAATTTCTGTTGTGTATAAGCAACCCAGTGCTATTTTGTTATAGCACCCATGAATGAAGTAAGACCTTTGTCCACAGCATTGTAGAGGGTGACAAGTCCCAAGATCCACAGTTGGCAAGCTGGAGATCCAGGAGAACAGAAGATGTAGTTCCATTCTGAGTCCAGAGGCTTGAGAACCCTGAATGCTGATGGTGTAGTTCTAGTCTAAAGGCTAGCAGGCTCAAGACTTAGAGCTAGGGGCGCTTGCCTGGGTGGCTCGGTGGGTTGGGGCCTCTGCCTTCGGCTCGGGTCGTGATCTTGGGGTCCTGGAATTGAGCCCCGCATCGGGCTCTCTGCTCCGTAGGGAGCCTGCTTCCTCCTTTCTCTCTGCCTGCCTCTCTGCCTAGTTGTGATTTCTCTCTGTCAAATAAATAAAATATTAAAAAAAAAAAAAGACTTAGAGCTAATGTTTCAGTTTGAGTAAGGCAGGAAAAACCAGATGTCCTAGCTCAAAGACAGTCAGGCAGGAAGAATTCCCTTATTTTGTGGAGGTTCAGCATTTTTGTTCTATTTAAGCCTGCAACTGATTGGATGAGGCCCACTCACATTATAGAGAGTAATTTGCTTTAATCAGTCTATCATTTAGATGTTAAACTCATTCAAAAACATCCTCACAGAAACACCCCAAACCAATATTTGACCAAATATCTTGGCATTTCATGGTCCAGTCGTGTTGTGACATAAAATCAACTATCACAATGACCTATCTCAAAGTTTTATTTGTATGTTTTATGTTTTTCATCAGGAACCTAGGCTAAGTTACAACCTTTGAAATCCAATTCAACTATGCTATAGTTAATGAGTTATGATGAGTTATGATGACAGATAACTCATTAACTATAAGTCATTATCACTCACATCACAAATAATAAGTGAGCTTTGATTATTTGTGAATATATTATTTTTCCTGCATTTGTTCTGGACACTGAGGATATAGTGGTGAACAAGATAAAGTTGTTTTCGCCTGTAACATATTCCAGTGGGAGCGGCAGATAATACCTGATAAACGAACAAACGTATGTTAAAATATCAGGTAGTGATAAGGATATGAAACACAGTAAAGAGGTGCCATATTAGATTGGTAAGGGAAAGTTCTGGAGTTTTGGAACTTGTTTAGAATCTGAATGAATTAGTGGAACTAGTCACGTAAACCTTCACACATACATATCTAAATAAAGTTTCTGGCATGGCTTAAGATCTTTCTTTCTTAAATCTCTAAATACTTTGCCTAATAGGGTAGGTAACTGTGATGTGCCACCCAGATCTCCCCTTCTGGAAGGCTTGTTGCTCCAGCTTCAGGGAGTGCAGTGGGCAGACAGTCCACAGCTGCCAGCCCCTTCAGAGACTGCCTCAGCTTCAGAGAGTGAGAATGACCAAGTGGCCCACAGTCAATGACTGATTGCTCTGGAAATACAAATGTTTGGCCATTTTGGCCTAACTGACAGCAACTCTGAAGGACCATTCTAGCTTCAGAGTTACCTGTGGAGTCAGTCAAGGCCAACACTGCAATAGATCTACATCACAATTTGATTTCTGTTCAAACCTTCTTCACTCCCCTCCCTTTTCATATGTTTGGTCCCAAAGGCATTTCCCCAAGACACTTCTTAATTAACATCTTGCATGTTAATCTTGGTCTCAGCGTCTCCTTACCAGAGAACCCAATGTTTGCTCAAAGTTTTCTAATTTAGATTATTTATGGTCCTATCTCAATATTCTTGGCAGGCTGTTTTATATCAAGCTACAGTCTGCTTCCTGACAGAATCATACATGTTAATGTGAACCATACTATTCTGACTCTAGCACTCTGAAAATGGACTTTCAACTTGCAACATAGTTTAGAAATTGCTAAAGGGATTGCATTTTTTCCTAACCACTTTGATCTTATTATTTCACTGAGAGAAACGTGCTATTTCAGAAGCAGCAGTTTATCCTCACTGCTTGGAATATTACAGAATTCTAATATATTCAGTTATATTTAATCAGAGTCTGGTCAATATACCTCGTTTTCATTTATAAAGAAAATGACACAAATTCATATCTGCGAGTGGGATTTTCATATTATCTCCATGCTGCAAAAGGAGAGAATTCACTGTGTAATTTATTGCCGTGAAGATGTTTCCATCAAGTATAGTAGAAATGCAAGATTCCTGGTAATGGCAAAAAAGTTGTGGACAACTTAAAAGGGGGATTAAAACAAAAACTATGTTTAATATATTTTTAATGGTTTTTATATAACTAGCTTTTGAAAAGTTAACATGTAATGTAAATTCCCATTTACTGTTTAATTGGAATTATTTGTGAATTATCTTGATTCTTTGTATATCAAGCAATTATGAATTAATTTAATAGTTTACGTAATTTATAACCATCATCACTATTTTCAAACCTGATGCCAAAGAAAAAGAAAGCTACATATATATATATATATCTCCATAACACATGGTATGTAGTTTTCTTTTATATATATATATATTTCTTTTATATATATATATGTATCTCCATATACACACACACACATATATTTACATATATATATATTACATATATATATATCTGCTGTATTCACACACACACACACACACACAAATTCTCTACAAAATTTTAGCATATGAAATCCAGAAGTATATAATAATGATAATGTGTCATTATCTAGTGGAAAATATCCCAGGAATTTAAGGTTGACTGAAATTTGAAAATCAGTCAGTGTAAGCAACCACATTATCAGGCTAAGAATGAATGAAAATGTTCATCTCAATAGATACAGGAAAAGCTTTAATAAAATTCAATATCTACTTATGATAAAAATTTTTAGAAAATTTTTAATATTAATAACATTGGAAGGGAATGTTCTTCTAATACTAGAGACATCTGTGAAAAACTCTCAGATAATATCATACTGATAGAAGACTGAAAACTAATTCCCTAAGATTGGAAACAAAACAAGAATGTCCATTCTTATCATTTCTCTTCAACATTTTACTGGGCCTAGCCAGTGCGATAAAGGAAGAAAAAGAAATAAAAGGCAGAGTAGAGAGGAATAAGTAAAATAGTCTTTATCTTCAGGTGACATGATTATTTATGTAGCAAATCCAAGGGATTCTACAAAAAAATGATGTTAGAACTAATAAGTAAGCTTAGCCTAAAAGATCAACATGCAAAAGTCAATTGCATGTCTATATATTAGCAACAGACACTTGGAACAAAATACTTGGAAATTGAAATTTCAAATTGAAATTTGCAAGTGCCATTTACAGTACCATTAAAAATATGATTTACTCAGGAGTAAATTTAATAAAGTATTTGAAAGACTAACCTGTGAAAAACCTCAAAGCTTTGCTGAGAGAAATTAAAGGCCTAAATAAATGGGGAGATAAGCTAAATTTCATGGATTGGGAGACTAAATACTGTGCGGATGTCAATTCTCTAGAAATTGGTCCATAGATTAAACATGATTCCAGTCAAAATCCTTGCTGGCTTTCTTAAAGAAATTGATGAGATGATTCTAAAATTTATATGGAAATGCAAAGATCCTAGAGTAGCCAAATTGTTTTTAAAAAAGAACAAATTTGGAGAAATTATACTACATGATTCCAAAAATTACAATGGATCCATGATGATGAAGAGAGTATGTTATTGGTGTGAAGAAAGACACAGAAATCTTTAGACTAGAGCCTAGATCAATGGAACAGAAGAGAGGTTCAAAAATAGACTTACATATAGAGGAACAACTGATTTTTTTTTTTTTTTTTTTTAGCAGTGAAAGGATAAGCTTTTAAACAAGTTGCACTTGAACAATTGGACATCTATGTGCAGAAAAAGAAACTTTACTCTTCTCTCACACCACATACAAAAATATAATCGAGATGGATCATAAAGTTAAATGTAACCACAAAAACTACAAAAGTTTTAGAAGAAACCATAGGGGAATAGGAAGCCGAAGACAAAAAGACCTAGATTTAAATTCCAGGCTTGGTCTTGAACCACCTGCCATATACTACCTATGCAAGTAGTGACTACCTGGCGAGTCACATAACTATTTTGAACCTCACTGTCCTTACTGATGAAATGGAGATAATATCTACAAAAATACTAAAATTTGTAGATAGTATCTACGAAAATACTAAATACTACAAAGTGTGAATTTAAGTTTGCCAAGTATAGTCCTAAACCACCAGCATTAGCACCACCTACAAATTTGTTAGAAATGCAAATCCAGATCTACCAATTCAGCAAATTATGTCTTGCCTTCCAGGCGATTCTGTTAAGTGTTTTAGAATCACTGATGTAAGGATTATGTTGTATGCTGAGTGTCACAGTTTGCTGTGTACTAGGTACATGATTAATTTCAAAAACAAATGTCTGCCTCAGCATACCATTTATCCTCATCTTTTACACTATTTCCTTATTTCCTCCAGAAGTGCCCTTCTGATTTCTCTAACTTTAGCATTCTTTTAGTATCCAACTCAAATTCCATCTGCCTCTCATATTCTCATATGACTATTGAGTGCTTGAAATGTGGCTAATCTGAATTGACATGTGCTGTAAGTATAACATACACACTGGATTTCAAAGCCTTAGTACAAAAAGTGAATATCTAATATCATTTATTTTATATTGGTTACTTGTTGAAATGATAACATTTTGAATATATTGAGTTAGTAAAACATGTACTTAAAATTAATTTCACCTGTTTGCTTTTACTTTTTAAATGTAGCTACTAGAAAATTTAAAATAATATGTGGCTTAAAATATATTTCTACTGAACAGTACTGGTCTTGAGTTAGGTCATTCATTTGCCAAAAACAGCCTATTTAGGTTTTTTGGATTGTCATTTATTTGTTATACTTCAGTATTATGTAATAGTTAAGAGCACACATCTAGAATAACACTACCTGAGTTCAAATCCTGACCGCACTTCTTGCTTTTTTACTCAACTATAACAGTGGTAATAATAGTATCATCTTTATAGATTTGCTGTAAGGGTTAAATGAAATAATATATGTAAAATTACCATGCCAGGTTCATAATAAATGCTTAAGAAAGATAAAATATTATTATTATTGTAGATATAGTAATCATGAAATCATTTTATTCAGAAAGGGGGGTAAAGAGGTATGTGAAAAAAGACATAGATAAGAATAGCTTGACGGCGTCTTGGTGACTCAGTCAAGTGTCTGCCTTTGGCTCAGGTCATGGTCCCTTAGTCCCAGGATGGAGTCCTGCATCTGGTTCCCTGCTCAGTTGGGGTGTCTACTTCTCCCTCTGACACTCCCCCCTCTTGTGCTTTCTCTCTCTCACATCAATAAATAAAATCTTAAAAAATATATAGAATAGTTTGAGTTGTCTCATATGAATTTTTTTTAGTGTTTGAAAAATTTCAGAAATTGGAAAGTATTGATTGTTAGTTCCATTACACAAGAGTAATTTTGGACATTAAATATTCATACAAACTTCTTTGAGGTAGTTAAGTTTTGAGTTTGGACTCTGGGGAGGAGTTGAAACAGCCATTTCTCCACATGTGTTAATCCTGAGGGTTCATGTTGCGCAGTATGGGTAGACAAGACTGGCAACATAATTTGTGGGACTCAGTGCAAAATAAAAATATGTGGCACTTTTAAAAAAATTATTAAGAATTTAAGGGTGGCAACACAAAGCATTAAACCAAGCATGTGATCCTTTTAAGCGCAGGCTAAATAAAGTCATCCCTGCCAAAAGACTTGTAGACATTTAAGCAATGAAGGATATTTTTCTTCAAATAAAATTTGACACTTTATTTCTTAATAAATAAGTATCGAGGACCTCCTAGCTCTTGAGCACTGGTAGACCAAGATAAATGGGCCATGTTTTCTCTCCTGTGAGAAGAGCTGGTAGATACCAAAGGGTAAGCCATCATTTAAAACATAGGACAGAGATAATAAATAATATTCGTTCTGTGCCAGAATTATGTTTTCTGTTCTGAGGGTATATTAGTCCGTTTGGGCTGCTATAACAAAATACCAGAGACTCAGTAGCTTATGAACAACAGAAATTTATTTCTCATAGTTCTGGAGGCTTGGAAGCCCAAGATCAAGGTGCCAGCATGTTAGTGTTCTGGTGAGATCCTCTTTCTGGTTCCTAGCTGCTGCCTTTTCACTGTGTCCTCACATGGTAAGAGTGGAGAGGGATCTCTGTGGAGTCTGTCTTATTATTTATTTTCATTTTTAGAGAGAGAGAGAGAGAGAGAGAGAGAGAAAGTGTGTGTGTGTGTGCACGCACACACATGCGTACATGCACTTGTGCACACATGAGTCGGGGGAGGGGCAGAGGGAGGGCGAGAGAATGTTAAGCAGACTCCCTGCTAAGCACAAGCCTGATGAGGAACTTGTCTCACAACCTTGAGATCATGACCTGAGCCTAAATCAAGAGTCAGATGCTTAACTGAGCCACCCAGGCACCCCAGGTTTTGTTTTGTTTTTGTTTTTTGAGTCTATTTTATAAGAACACCAATCCCATTTAGGAAGGCTTTACTCTAATGACCTAAGCACCTCACAAAGGCACCACCTCCTAATATCCTCATCTTTGGGGGTTAGGATTTTTTTTTTTTTAAAGTATATCTGACAAACAATGTTATATTAGTTTCAGGTGTAAACATTTGATGTTTGTATACATTACAAAATGCTTACAATGGTAAGTGTAGTTACCATATGTCACCAAAGTTATTAAAATATTATTGACTACAATTCCTGTCTCTGTATCTTAAGTTATTCTATAATTGGAAGTTTTTACCTCTTAATCCCCTTCCCCTATTTCACTCATTCTTTGGTAGCTGTCTCCTCTGGCAATCACAAGATTATTCTCTGTACTTGTAAATCTGTTTCGTTTTGTTTATTCATTTGTTTTTTAGATTCCACATATATATGAAATCATATAGTACTTGCCTTTCTCTGTCTGACTTACTTCACTTAGCATAATACTTTCTAGGTCCATCCATGTTGCCACAGATGGGAAGATTTCATTCTTTTTCCTGGCTGAGTAATATTCTATTGCATATTTATACACCACATCATCTTTATCTACTCATCTGTCAGTGGACGCTTACGTTGCTTCCATATCTTGGCAATTGTAAATAATGCTGCTATAAACATAGGTGTGCACAGAGCTTTTCAAATTAGTGTTTTCATTTTCTTTGGGCAAATGCCCAAAAATAGAATTGTTAGATCATATGCTATTTCTATTTTCAATTTTTTGAGGAACCTCCATACTGTTTTTATATTGGCTCTACCAATTTACATTTCCACTAACAGTATATGAGGGTTCCTTTTTCTTCAGATCCTCACCAACACTTGTTATTTCTTATCTTTTTGATACTGCCAATCTGACAGATGTGTGGTGTTATCTTATTGTGGTTTTGATTTGCATTTCCCTGATTACTGATGTTGAGAATCTTTTCATGTGTCTGTTGGCCATCTGTATGTCTTCCTTGAAAAAGTGTCTATGCAGGTCCACTGCACATCTTTTAAATCAAATTGTTTGGGTTTTTTTAGTGTTTAGCTGTGTAAGTTCTTTATATATTTTGGATGTTAACCCCTTATCAGATATATCATTTGCAAATATCTTCTGCCATTCGGTAGGATACCATTTCATTTGGTTGATGGTTGCCTTTGCTGTGCAAAACCTTTTTAATTTGGTGTAGTCCCAATAATTTTTTTTCCTTTTCTTTCCCTTGCCTGAAGAGACAAATCCAAAAAATATTGCTAAGACCAATGCCCAAGAGTTTACTGCCTATGTTTTCTTTGAGGAGTTACATGGTTTCAGGTTTGCATTTAGGTCTTTAATCCATTTTGAGGGTTTTTTGTTTTGTTTTGTTTTGTTTTTTTGCATATGGTGTAAGAAAGTTAGTTGTCTGGTTTAACTCCTTTGCATGTAGCTGTCCAGTTTTCCTAAGGTCATTTATCAAAGAGACTATCTTTTCCCCATTTTATAGTTTTACCTTCTTTTTAATAAATTATTTGACCATATAAGAGTGGGTTTATTTCTTGACTCTCTATTCTGTTCTGTTGATCTGTGTATCTATTTTTGTGCCAGTACCATATATACTATTTTGATTCCTAGAGCTTTATAGTATAGTTCGAAATTTGGGAGAGTGATACCACCAGATTTGTTCTTTTTTTCTCAAGATTGCCTTGGCTATTCAGGGTATTTGTGGTTCCATACAAATGTTAGGGTTATTTGTTTTAGTTCTATTACAAATTCTGTTGGCATTTTGGTAAAGATTGCATTGAATTTGTAAATGCTTTGAATAGTATGGACATTTTAATAATATTAATTCTTCTGGTCCATGAGCATGGTATATCTTTCCATTTCTGTTATCATCAATTTCTTTCATCAATATCTTATAGTTTTCAGAGTACAGGTCTTTCACTGTCTTGGTTAAATTTATTCGTAGGTGTTTTATTCTTTTTGGTGGACCTGTAACTGGCATTATTTTCTTTATTTCTCTTTCTGCTTTGTTATTAGTGTATAGAAATGCAACATATTTCTGTATATTAATTTTGTATCCTGCAACTTTACTGAATTAATTTCTTAGTTCTAATAGTTTTTGGTGGAACCTTTGGAGTTTCTAGATATATTATAATGTCATCTGTGAATAGTTTTACTTCTTCCTTACCAATTTGGATGCCTGTTATTTCTTTTGCTTGCCTGATTGTTGTAGCTAGGACTTCTAGAACTACATTGAATACAAGTAATAAGAGTGGAAATCCTTGTGTTGTTCCTGATCTGAGGGGAAAAGCTTTCAGCTTGTCACCATTGAGTGTGATGTTACCTGTGGGTTTGTCATATATGACCTTTATTATATTGAAGCATTTTTCCTCTATACTCACTTTGTTGAGAATTTTTATTATGAATGGATGTTGAATTTTGTCAAGTGCCTTTTCTGCATATATTGAGAAGATCATGTGGTTTTTATTCTTCATTTTGTTAATGTGTTATATTGCACTGATTGTGTGTATTGAACCATCCTTGCATCCCTGGAATAAATCCCACATGATTGCAGTGTATGATCCTTTTAATGTATTGTTTAACTTGTGTGCTGATATATATATATATATATATATATATATATATATATATATATATATTTGATGATTTTTGCATCATGTTCGCCAGGGATATTGGTCTGTAATTCCTTTTTTTGTAGTGTCTTTGTCTGGTTTTAGTATCAGGATAATGCTTGCCTTGTAGAATGAATTTGGAAACATTCCTTCCTCTTCAATTTTTTGGACTAGTTGAGAAGGATGGGTATAAAATGCCTCTTGACTCCCAGGGGTTACAGTTTTAACATATGAATTTTGGGGTACACAACACTCAGACCATAGCAGAAAGTAAATACAAATAAAGATTAAGTTTTGGAAAGGTAGCCAGAAAGAGAAAATTCCCCGGATAATTTTGTTGTTTACATTTCAAAGAAAGGAAAAAAAGTTCTTTCTCATTTAAAAATAAGAAAGAAAGTATCTGGTGTGCTCAGTGATTCTGATAAGTCATTTATGATGAGTATAGCAAGGAAATATAAATATCATATAGCATGTCTACAATTTAGGTTATTATTGGATTTAAGTGAAACATTTTTTTATATAGGGGTAATAGTACTGAGCTTTAATTGTTATTTAGTAATGCACATGCACTTGTATTTCAGTATATGTACTCAGCTCTTTTCACCTTTAATGTTAAAATACCAACTTTTTCACTGCAGTGTGGAGTAAGGTAGAACTTGTGTATACCTCAGTCTCAGCTCCTGCCAGGTAACTCTCAGCTGGTACCCGTGGATGTGGAGCTGCCTGTTTTTTCTTTCATTGTCAAGTCTGGGCATACTCAGGGAGAATGCACCTGCCACAGATCTCTTTATTTTTGAACTGATCATCAGTGGCGTTGGCCAAGAGAACCAGCTGGTGAGCTTGTGTACCTATCCAGCCTGCCTTATGGTCTTTCCTTCTATGTTGGAAAAACAAAGTTGAAATGTACCACATGTTTTGGCACTAGACTTGTCATTACTATGATGAACAGGTTGATTATATTACAGAGTCATCCAGGACACTGACCTTTCCTGCCTTCCGCCATCCAAGGAGAAGTATTTCTTCTGCTATCTAATATACTATAGTTTACCTGAGTGTGTTTTTTTTTTGGGAGGGGTGGGTAGGGTGGATATCTTCAGACTAACTATAATTCTGGGTCATTTGAGACTATTTTTATTGGAAATAGAATTTTATACCTATTTACATTTATAATTTTTATTTTTATTTTTTCTATTTTGTTTTTTTAAAAACAGAGTGGTGTCTATTTGTTGTAGGCTCAGATACCTAATTCTTCATTTATCCACTAGCTACCTGGGGCTTTAGCTAAGACAATTCAGTTTCCTCATTTATAAAATAGGAATAGATGAATAAAACAATTTTTTTTCTGTGGTACAGTGGGTAAGGAATAGGCTTTGGAGACAGAGTATCTGGGTTTGAAATCCTGGCTAGTTTGCTGTTTGCTAGTTTTGTTTTGGACTTCAACTTTGCTTTCCCTCATATGTAAATGGGAGATTTGTTACTAAGCTTAAAGGGGAGAATGTATATAAAGAGCATAGTGGATGGCACATAGCAAGCACTCAATATATTGCAGCTTTTAATATTATTATTCTTTTTCAGCTTAAAATCCTATCTTTACATTGATTTCATTCATTTATTTATTTAATGAATTCATAGAGTACTTTCTGTATGCCAGGTCCTGTTCTAAGCATACTATAGATATTGTCTTTATTAGATCCTCATGGTTACCCCATAAAATAAACTCTAATGTGAAATTAAGGCACAGTGTAAAACAGTGTAAAAATTTGCCCAAGTGCACACTGCTTGTAAGTAACTAAGCTAGATACTTAAAAAAACATCTTTAGCATTTGATTATAAAGTCATCTTTGCTTTTCCTTTTTTTTTTTTTTATTAAAGTGCAGATCTACTCATTGTGCTTTTGGTTCTCCTCAGGAAGATTTGAAGAAACATTAAGTAGCTAACTCTCTTCCCTACTTCGATGGTGTTTCTGTGACTTTGATCAGGGCAGCTGGAGGTAGCCCATTTTTGTCACCAGGGTGTGCTGTGATTCCATGAATCTGAATTTACTGCAGCTGCTGCGTTGCTGGAAGAGAATCTCTCCATTGCTTTTGCTGCTGCTTAGGGACCATAGGTTTTTCAGCTTGGCTCTTTACTATCCCCTGGGCAACTGCCTGAGTTCCCAAGTTATTTTCTTTTTGTGTTATGCCATCTTTTTCTGCTCACTGGTGTTCTCGTGTAAATGAAGGAGCCAGAGCTGCTGGCTTGTTAGCAGAGTGCCTAGGTGCCCCAGAAGAGCTCTATGTTGTCAGGCATTATGATGCTACATTCACACTCATTATTTTGCTAAATAAGAAATCAGTATGAGGTTGCCAAATTGATGGCTTTTTAAAAGTTTGATATCAAAAGCATTTTGTTAAATTTACTGCTACTTTTAGGATTTGCATGTAGTATCTTTTGTGCTGTCTAATAAGTTCCTGATGAATTTGGGATTCATCAGAGATGCATTAAAATGCTTATAGGTTGATAGATAAGCCCCTATAGAATATTAATATTTTCTATAACCAAAATTCCTTATAATTATGAATAACTGTTGTCTGTGACTCTGATTGCAAAAGTTTCCTTCATTTTCTTTGTGGACTAAAAAACATCCCAAGGATATCTATGTAGTATGAATTATGAAAAAAACACAGATCGACTTAAGGCTTAGGGTGGGTATCTACATTATTACATATAAACACAAAAGAGGTATAATGGCATAGTTTCTGGCTGACTCATCTTGCCTTGTATAATACATTTAGAAAACTTCCCATCCTTTTTTAAAAAGTGAATTCATCTGATAGTAATTATCCTAGAAAATTTGATTTGGGGAGGCTTAAACAACTAACTCTCCAAAATGAAGTTAGCATGGCAATGGGATCCTGTCATTAGAAATTGGTTATGTACATTGTTTTCTGTATATTAATTAATCTGCAGTTTTCCTTCAAGGAAGGTTTCTATATTCTTACAGGGAGTTTGTCAGGAGTCTAGGCTGATTGGTGAGGTATCTTGGGAAATGATTTACATTACTTTGGCCAAGAGACTTCTTTTTCCAGATAACCCTGTCTTTAAGCAAACAGTGTTTGTATAACTACCTTGTGTAGCAACATTCAGCTTGAAGATAACAACCTTCACATGCTTGATAAAATGATGAAATCATTGACCAGCTGCATTCTTAAGTGTAGTCCACATTTTATAGCTATGTGATAATTTTGCTTAATGTGGAAATGGTTTCAGTGTCTAATATGTGTGGAATTCCTACTTGATGACCACTTGGTTGAAGAAAAAAAATGCAAGAAATTCTAGTCTGGTTATTTCATTTTGAATGCATTTCTGACCATTTCATTTAATTGAATCTACTGAAGAGTATGTTGGTTTATGCACACACTTTGAAATGTAAAGTTTCTCTTCAGGCCCCTATGGAATGAGTATCCTCTATTAACCTTATTTCAGACTAAAATAAATAAGAGATTTATGATTTTTGAACTGCATGTTTAAATCACATTTTGGGGGGGGAACTTAGTAAATAAAACATATTCTTGAAGACACTGAAATAATTAGATGAGATTGTCTTATGAGCAACCCAGTGTCATAGGCATTAAGAGATTAGATTTTCAATGTTTTCACCACAAAAAGAAATGGTAATTATGAGGCATAATGGAGGTGTCAGCTACAGGGGTAAACACTTTGCAATATTCAAGTGTATCAAATCAGTATGTTGTATACTTTAAACATACACAATGTTATATGTCAATTATATCTCAGTAATGCTGGAAAAGAAATGTCTGGATAAGAGACTGGGCTAAGTTCAACTCTGTATTTAGGTTCCTTTCAAAGTCAAAATAATTAAAGTTATCAGGTCTTATATTGGGCAGAGATTCCTCCCCCCCCCCCCCACCGTTTTTGATCTCAATGGCTTCTTTCTATCTTTGTTCTTTACAAACTCATTTTTTTGGAGGAGATTTTAGGGATAAAAATCTGATGTCTTAATAGATGTGAATGAGCATTTAGCCAGGAATGCCATTAGTCAGTTTTTTCATGTTAACTTCACCTCTTGGAAATTTATGAGTGTCCTAAATATGTGGGCTGCATATGGATTAAAGACAGACTTAAAAAAAAATCCAAAATAAAGCAAAAACTTTGAAATTATTGATAAGTGGAAATACAAAGAATAGACTCATATTTTCATTTCCTTATTCTAACCCTAAATTTGTCTATCACTGCTTTTCAGAGATAGTTTTTTGGTAAAAGTACTATTAGCCTTTAGCTTTAAATCAGGATATTTTCAGGACTGTTCTACCTTCCAGGTTTTCTTCTCCTCTTAGTCAGACCTTTTACTTAACCTGTTTCTGTTCATTTACTTATCTCCTACTTCTTATATATAGAATGATTAATTTATTAGTCATTTAACTAATACTTATTACTTGCCATGTATTTTCCTGGTCCAGAACTGGGGTAAGATATCGAACACAGAAGTTTCTAATGTCTGTTCTTGGGAGTGTTTACAGTCTAGCCAAGGAAGGAAGAAAGAGATAATTGAATTATAATTACAATTTTACATATTATAATATTCTTAAGCAGTCATATTTTTACATCTTTATACTAGAAGATATTGTGTATTGTTCAGTGACTTTTAGGAGCAGTCTACATTTTTTGTTTGTGAGAGTGGTTGAGGGGTAGAGAGGGACAACATTGGTATGTTATTTGTGTAAGCACAGCTTTAGGGACTGTAATTCCAGGGGTGTTGCCCACTTTACTCTCAGGTTTTTCTCCTTTAGAATATTCCTCACTTCCATAGATTTCTCTCAGGGCTCATCATTTTCAGCCACTTTCTTTTAAGATAATTGTTTTTCCTAGGGCCTTTACCTCATCCCTTGGTTTGAAAGATATCCTCTGGGTTTTCTACCCCCATTTTCCCCCCGCAGCCATGTTCCCTCTTCCCTTGTATACATATATTAATTATGAATCAAATTAATATCCACAATAAAGCATTGTGTACGTGTGTTGTATCTCTATGTATTAGGCTTACAGGGAGTTTGGAATAAAGATGAATAGATTTACTTCATCCCTGTACTTACTGAAAGAATTTATAATCTAGTCTAGTATATGTGGTAGTTACAAATAGATATGAGTTAATATCATGATTATTCTTTGTATATTTCCCAGCTCAGAGTTGGAGTTTAAAAAATACTGATTTAGCTAATTTGTTTTAACAATTTAGTTAATTTGGTTTTTTTTTTTTATAAATTTCTAAAGAGAGAAACATTTCTTAGAAAAGGTTGACTTCCATCTGTGTTCATTATGCTTGAAATCATTAAACCTCCTTTAAAATTATGGATAGTGGCCAGTAGGTTGAAGATATATATTGGGGAATTTTAAAAATACCAATTTCTACTGTTTTTTTATTGGTAAAGTCCTAAGTAATAGAGCTTTGATTGCAAGAGTCTCCAAAAATCTAATGCTGACTTTTCAAATACTTTCTCAATATTATTTGCTCAAATATTTCCAAAATAATTAATTTGAAAGCCACACACAATATCCCTATTCTAGTTTTTTCTCACTATTAGGTTCTCTATTAGAGTTTTCATGGAATTCAGACTTCCTAAAGATTTATTGTAAGTGTTCATATTTTCCCAAAATAAAAAAGCAATTAATTTCTGAAATTTGAACAGTGAATTAAAATTAATATTAGCATAATGTTAACATAATTGTTTTCTGTATATTACTTTATCGGAAGCCTGTTTAATCACTGCCTGGGAGACTATCATTTTCTGTAAACCAGTATTCTACTGAACCATTCCTTCTTTGTAAGACTGATTATAGTTTTATCCCCATTAAAGATTTCTGTCAGTATTGAGTTACTTTGTAATTTAGTTGTTGGCATTGAAAGCTGAATGAAAACTGTAAATTTGTCTTCTAGTTCTTGCACTTCCCTACTTGTTAAAGCTTGGGCTGACTCAGGTTTCCTGCTGTTCTAATCAGCTGTAGACTGGGTAGAATTTAGCAGTTAATTAGGGGAAGGGAAGAATAAGAGTAAAAAGATACACAGCTCAGTTCTGTTGTATGCTACTCTAGAATCCACTGCTAGATGTTTTATCTGCGCAAATTATCAATTCCTGTTTACCCTTTAATACCTATCCTTCCCTTTGCTCGTGGAGAAATCAAGGAAAATGTCTGTGAAGTCTTCTAGACTGATACTGATAGGATGAAGGAAGGTTTACCAAGTTTTTTTTAAACATCAGAGGTTGAAGTTCCCCTCCTGATAGGAGTCAGAGCATCAAGTAGCTGGGGAGAGAAGACGTGTAGAGCAGTTCCTCTTAATCACTGCTGTGTATCATAATCAGCTAGAGAGCTAAGAAAGACTACCAAGGCCCAGGATCCTTGGAGAAGGGCAGGGCTTTTATATTTAGACTAAGTTCCCCAGGTGATTCTAATAACCAGCCAAAATACAAGAACCACTGTAGGGGCTAGAAAGAGCTCTCCAATCTGCATTTCCTGGGCACTGTGAGTGACGAAGGGAAAGCAGTAGAGCAATGGGAAGAGAAGGACTAACTTTTTCTGTGAGAACCTGTTATGTTCGGGTAATGAGCTGGCTGTTTTTGGGTGCTGTCACCTTGAATCTTCACAACAGCAGCACAATAAGATAAATATGACTTACACTTTACAAATGAGCAAACTGAAGTTCAGTATAGGCCATACATTTTCCATGATTAAGTGTGTAAGAACCAGAATTTGAACTGTATCAATTCTGTTCCAAAGACTATAGTTTTCTCATTTGTACCTTACTGAGTTGTGAAAATTGAACAATATTTGCAAAGCATTTAAAACAGTACTGGATGCGTCTGTTGTAAGCTTTTCATGTTAACTATCTTTGTTGTTATCATTATTATTACTATAGTTCTTGCTGTGAGACATGCATGATGTGAAAGGCTAGAGATACAAAGACAATAAGACATGATTTGTCCTTAAACAGTTTAAGAATAGTGGAGGGAACTCATGGTTGAAAGTAATATTTTATTTCTTCTGGGTATCCATTATAAGAAGTGACTAAAGTCAGGCAGAAAAGCAAGGTATGCTGAAATGCGGAGGTGAAGCCTGTGGTAGGGCTTATGTCTAGGCCAAGGGACAGACTTTGCACACCCAAGCCTCCTTAGTGAGTGCAAATTCAAACTTGTGCTTCAGAAAAACTTACAGTTGCTACATGTTGTGGATCTTAGGCCATTTAAAGAGTCTTTGAGCCCTTAGCATTTGTTGTATTTCTATCAAAACTGTTTTTAGAACCCTTTTTTTCTTTTAAATCAAAATATTGCATGTGAGCACAATATTTGGAATAGTGACTTATTATAAGGAAAACCTCTTCCTTTCAAGTTAGTGGAGATTTTAGGTCTTTTGTGTCTCCTCTTGATTTTTTTACCTTTTTTATGACCCATAAGAAAATTAACTGGAACATAGGAAACTTGAATCTGAAATTGGTTGTTTTACTACTCTTGGATATTAGAATGAAGGTAACAGGGGAAGGGATAATTGATCTTTTTGGCTGAACTGAGGTTTTAAAAGTTTTTGAATTTCAGTGCTATTATTGACTCATGTTTAAGTCATTATGGTTAATCTACCTTGTGTTTATTTATGTGGCTTCTAGATATTAGCAGTGCCTGGCACAGTGTTTGACATGAAGTAGACATTCGGGAATTAGGTTTGAGATTAATGCACGAATGGGAGTAGATAAGTAGCAAATATTGGTAAATTAGCAATTGAACATTTTTGTGATATCATACTATGTTGAATAAATTACTTTGGAAGACATTTGTATACAGGGATCTGAAGAATGTATCTGTGAAGTCTAATTATTTTGTAAGATTTCATCTCATTAGGTCCTTTTTGGTTTCCCTTCCTCAGAAAATAATTTTATTATTTTGGTCTTTCAGATTTACTTTTGTCAGTCATTGACAGTTTATTGTACAGTTGAGGATGCTACATTGTTACATAGTCTTCTAAGATTAATGCTTAGGAACCACATTCTTTATATATTTTCTTTTCTGTCAGACCAGTTATATTTGGTGAGATGAGTTTTCATGTGAGCAGAGAAATTGGTGGTTGTATCATGCAGAACCACATTTCCTCTCACTTTAAATGTATTTAAAAGTGTTTAGAAATAATTGGATTTTGTGATGAAGTTATCAATTCTTTTGTTAAAAACAACTTTTGTTTTGTTTTTGGTATTTAATATTTGTAATTTCTTCCACTGAAAATATTTCATATGCTTTTATTTAATGTAATGACTTATATTCTTCCAGCTATAAACACTCAGACGCAAGGATGTATACAGCTGATTGTTCTTCATGTTGTTGTTTTTTCCCACTAAAGTAACAAATTAAAAAAATATATATATCAATATGAAGTTTTGGTTTTTCTCTTGATTCACAATGTTTTATTTAGGAGTTTTTTTTTTTTTTTAAGTAAGACTTTTTTAAAGAGTAATTTTAGATTCACAGCAAAATTCAGGGGAAAGTACAGAGATTCTCATACACCCTCTGTTCCCATATGCACAGCCTCTCCACTTACCAACATCCCCCACCAGAGTGGTATATTTGTTACAACTGATGAACCTACATTGACACATCATTATGAATCAGAGCCCATAGTTTGTTTATATTACTCTTGGTGTTGTACCTTTTATGGGTTTGGATAAATGCATAATGATATGTATCCATGTGTTATCTTTTTATATTTTTTTTCTCTTAAAAGCTCAAGTATGATAAAATACTATGATTTTCTCCTAATGTTCTACTCTTATGTTATGAATATAAATGTATTTTTTGTGTGTAAAATTATTTATCAACCATTAGCTAAGCATTATTTCTCTCCATTTTTCACATCTCCCCCCCCCGTCCCCCTCCCAATCTCCATCTTCTAGGTTTTCCATTTTTTCCTTTACTTTCCTTCTTCTCCCTTAACCTCTTTCCTCTCTTATTCTCTCCTTGCCCCTCGTCACCCCCCCCCCCCCCCAGCTATACTCAAAAAAGTTAAAAACTGAGGCTGGACTTGGTTTTTATGAAGACCAATAATGCTGATGCAGAAATAAGGCTGACATTTTAAAAAGTTGGGTTCCTGCATGGGGTTTGAATTTGAAAATTGTGTAGGTGTTGCCATGTAACTTACTTTATTCTGGTAACCTGTTCTATTGCTTACATCTAATAAAAGCCTAGCTATTTTACCTA
Source organism: Martes martes (assembly GCF_963455335.1). Taxonomy (NCBI): domain Eukaryota; kingdom Metazoa; phylum Chordata; class Mammalia; order Carnivora; family Mustelidae; genus Martes; species Martes martes. The sequence goes on from NC_137896.1 coordinate 38,194,770, forward strand.
GTAAACAAGTGAACCTTAAGCTTGTCATAGTGAGTGTTCTATAGTAGCAACTAAGTGTTAGTTATTTACTTCTGGAATTCTCTCTTTCTCCTGAATGCGGGTACTTTTTTTGTTTTGTTTTCCCTCAGCAGAATAACCTATCACTCCAAGTAACCTAATCAGTCTGAATAAGTAAGGAGAACATGAAAATATTAGGAAGAAGGGATTCTCCACCACACCTCTCCGCCCTGCCCCCCTTTTCTGATCAGTACAGGCATATAACTTCATTTTGTTGTTCTTTCTGAACTTTCCTCCTCCCTTCTGTTTTTTATTTCCCCTTTTTCATGCCCCCCCCCTTTTTTTTTTGGTAAAGACTTCTTAGCTGGAAATAAATTCAGATAATAAAGTATATCTTAAGGTAGTTTTTTATTTGTAAGAAGAAAATTCTTTGCTAATAAAAAGGAGGGTAGGGAAAGGGGGAGAGAAGAAAAATGATGAGTAAGTCAATCGATTGTGAATTTACCAAGGAGTAGAAGTGAGGATAATCTAAAGGAAAATGTAGTGATGAGAGTGACCTCTTCTGTTTCAGAACAGAGATTGGGGGTTGCATGACTTAAGTTCTAATTGTGATTCTGCAATAAATCATGTAACATTCATGACAGAAATTTCCTGACTTGTTATGTGAAGTAGAGGAACAACATCCCAATTTTACTTTCTCAAAAATTTTTATAGTAATTTTATACATGATGTATGCCACTTTTGCTAAATTTTATAACTTGGAGGAAAATGGGCTTTTCCTTTTTTGTAGAAATAATACAAGTATACTATACAAATGAACAGAAACACAAGAACAAAATTAAAAAAAAAAAACATGTATAATCCCACCATCCCAGGGATCATCTATAGTTACATTTAAGTGTATATTCTCTCAGGTCTTTTTCTATACATAAATTTATATTTAGTTTTTAAAAAATGGGATTATACTCAGTTTAGTGTTTTGTAGCCTCTTTTTTCCTCCACTTTACCATGCAATAATCTTTTTATTCCATACACTATCTTCTAAAACATAATTTTCAATGACCATATCATATTGATATGCCCTATGGTAGCTGCTTGACCGTTGATTGCTGGGCACTTAAACTTTTTAATAAAGCATCTTCTTACTTTAAATTGTGCTGTTATGACTATTCTTTTTTATATATCCTCATATACTGTCATCAGTCTTATCTTTGGATGAATTCTTATAAAGCAATGTGCAGAGCCAAAGGGTAGGGATTTTTAAGGTTTTTGATACACAGTGGGAAGTTGTTCTCTAGAGTGGCTATTTATTGTTCATTATGTCTTTTGTTATACATGGCATGGCCTGAAGCTGTAAGGAAGCCGTCTGCATGTTTTTGTATGTGCTCAGTTCTAAGGATACCTAGAATAATAGTCCTGTGTTGTGCTCATTGTGGTGATTTTTATGGTTGGACAAATAACCGTATGGATGGATAAAGGAAGATGGATAAAACCATTAACTACTTTTTTGGAATGTATTTTATGTATACGATTCTCAACTCTTTAAAAATATGAAATTAATGGAATTCTGGTGAATGATATTCTCTAAAGGAGGTGTATATTATTCAGCACCAAATAATAATACAGTTTTCTCCCCAAAGGAATAGAAAAAAGTGTATTTGTTATTAAACCTACCATGCTTAGGGTAACACTGAAAGAGAAGATGGATGAGCAAATGTGGGTTAGCAAAGTTGAGAAAAGTTGACAAATTGATGCTCATGATCCTTCACATTCCAGTTTGAAGCCTGTATAAGATGGATTATATTCAGTTAATAATGTATTGGTATGCTGTGATATACATCCTGGGTTGAGGATGATATTCTGTCTCTAAAATCAGACAGTTATTTGGAGAACTGTGGCTATTTAAATTTTAGAAATATTTTGGGTTTTTTTAAAAAATGGGCAGAGGACATGAATAGAAACTTCTCCAAGGAAGACATACAAATGGCTAACAGACACATGAAAAAATGTTCATCATTAGCCATCAGGGAGATTCATATTAAAACCACATTGAGATACCGCCTTAAACCAGTTGAAATGGCCAAAATTAACAAGACAGTAAACAACAAGTGTTGGAGAGGATGTGGAGAGGTGAACCCTCTTACACTGGTGGGAATGCAAGTTGGTGCAGCCACTTTGGAAAACAGCGTGGTGGGCGCCTGGGTGGCTCAGTGGGTTAAGCCTCTGCCTTTAGCTCGGGTCATGATCAGGGTCCTGGGATCGAGTCCCGCATTGGGCTCTCTGCTCAGTGGGGAGCCTGCTTCCTCCTCCCTCTCTGCTTGCCTCTCTGCCTACTTGTGATCTCTCTGTCAAATAAATAAATAAAATCTTAAAAAAAAAAAAAACAGTGTGGAGAATCCTTAAGACATTAAAAATAAAGCTACCCTATGACCCTGCAATTGCACTACTGGGTATTTACCCCAAAGATACAGATGTAGTGAAAAGAAGGGCCATCTGTACCCCAATGTTCATAGCAGCAATGACCACAGTCACCAAACTGCAGAAAGAGCCAAGATGCCCTTCAACGGAGGAATGGATAAAGGAGATGTGGTCCATATATACAATGGAGTATTATGCCTCCATCAGAAAGGATGAATACCCAACTTTTGTATCAACATGGACAGGACTGGAGAAGATTATGCTGAGTGAAATAAGTCAAGCAGGGAGAGTCAATTATCATATGGTTTCACTTACTTGTGGAGCATAGGGAATAACATGGAGGACATTAGGTGACGGAGAGGAGAAGTGAGTTGGGGGAAATTGGAGGGGGAGACGAACCATTAGAGACTGTGGACTCTGAGAAACAAACAGAGGGTTTTGGAGGGGTGGGGGATGGGGGTTGGGCGAGCCTGGTGGTGGGTGTTAAAGAGGGCATGTATTGCATGGAGCACTGGGTGTGGTGCATAAACAACGAATCTTAGAATACTGAAAAAATAAAATAAAAACATTTTGGTTTTTTTAAAGATTTTTAAAAAATTTTCGTGTAATCTCTACACCCAACATAGACCTCGAATTTATAATTTTAAGATCAAGAGTTACATGCTCTATTGACTGAGCCAACCAGGCGTCCTGAATTTTTAGGAGCTTTGAATTGGATTTACAGTGAATTGCATTTTGAGCCAGTTGGTTACTTACTCTATTAATTTGCAGGTAGTATAATTTGATGAAGTAGATTTCAGAACTGGGAACTATTTACTCTCAATTGTTTGAAACTAGACTAGTGTCTGCCACTTAATGATATTAGGACAGTTGTAGAGAAGAGGTAGTAAATCATTTGAGATGTTATTGGCACTATGTTGTACCTGCTGATCAAATTTTGTGTTACATATAGAGAGCCATAGTGCAGTTTTTAAGACTTTTCAGCAGTGCTGTGTGTGTGTATGTTTAGGTCTGAATTCTTAACTTGAAATTATAGACCCCTAGCTTAAGAGTGAGAATGATGTGAAGATGGGATGTTCATGAGTTTAATTTTAATGTATATGGTATTATGTGCATTCTGTTGCAGAGAATCCATAGATTTTTATCCTAAGACCTAATAAGGATTAGGAACCTGAGCGATTAGGCCCAGGTGAGTTTGGCATTGAAAATGCTGGGTAGGAAATAGTGGAAGGAATACATTGTTGTCATAGACTCAGCCATGAAAGTATGCCTTACACTTCTGATCTTAGCTGCTTCCTAGGAAGAATGTTTTCTAAGTATTGTATTTTGATATGGATTCTCCAGTTTTTAAGCAAAATTTTAACACATTTTATGATAATTATTTTTGAAAGAACAACCAAACATGGTCTAATTATATGGTAGTTACCTAAAAGTATCTCCAAAGCTGATTCCAAACTAAAAAATTTAAATATCTTGAATAGTAGTTTTATAATCAGTTTAATACTAAAGCTAGTTAATTGGCTTTGCTTTCTTTATCTTAACTTGTTGGTTAGTTCAAGCCCTTCGTTTGCTAGGCTACTTGCTTACTGTATGTTTCTCCATGTTTCAGAGATGTTTTGGCTGAATAGAACTGTGTTTGGTTTTTTTTAAGCCCCATGTAGTATTTTTTTTTCTTTGAACCAATCAACAAAACAAAGCATCTAGTCTATTAGCAGAATTTATCATTCTGTTAGCACAATTAATTTTGTTACATTTGACAACAAAATGACATTTTTCTTAATGCTTTGGGTAAATTAAATCCATCAACCACAATTGAATCTTTTTTCATTGTTTCTTTTTGTCTTCTCTAGGCTTATTTTATTATTTATTTTCAATTAGTCTAGGTACTGATACTTGTATTATGGCTTCTGGATACATAATTTTGACAACTCTTGTGTTTCTATTGGTAAAATAGAAAATGTAAAATGTCATTTGTCATTGTGTTTGTTGTCTGTTATTTTTCATTTATACCTATCGATAAGCAGTTTTCCATCATTGTATGCTTGCACTAATTTTCCATTCTATATTGACAACCCTTTTATAATTAAATAACTTAATTTGCTTTAATAATAAATTGAAATTGGGCTGAATGGGTAACTATAGACATAATTATAGATGTCAGTAATCATAATTATAGATGTCAGTAATATGGCTTCTCTGCGTGCCAACACAATTGTTTGAGAAGAAAGTTCTAGGAATAACAGGAGGAGGATGGGTGAATTCAGTGAATTTTTCATCAAGGGTGTGATTGCTAGAAAGGAAAACAGACTTTTTGGGTGAGAAATGAAAACAATGGTGGGAGTACAGTCTTTGGACAGAAAAAGCCAGTAGAAGAATCTTCTAGAGGATGGCACATAACCCTAGGTTTAGCACAATTCAACAAAATAGGAGTGTTCAAAAGTGTAAAGAAAGAGGGAAAGAAAAGTCCATTTGGAAATGTTGAGAGGGGAAGATGTCATATCCAAAGTTTCAGCTATTTTGTGGTCATGTGTAATCAGTGTGGGAATAGTAGCTGTCTGGTTCCAGGGGCATATTAAGATTATTATACTTAATCTATGTGCAGATATTAATAGGAACAGATCATATTTACATTTTATATTGATACTCAAAGGAAAGCATACAAAAATGCCTCAGCATGTTGTTTCTAGATGTATCAAACTGAAAATAATTATCTGGAAAATAATCAAAAAATTTTCAGTAAAAATTTAGTATATATATATTCTGTGATTGACAAAGGTTAAAATAAATTTATTAAAGTGAGAGAAATAGGTCCTTGATAAAAAGGCATTCATTATGCCATTAAAAAAATTCCACAAAATTTTAGTTCTAATGTGTATTAGTTACTTGTAAATCTGGTTCACATAAGGAGAAGGTAATATTTTAATAAAGTGTATATATATATACATATGTATATAAATATAATAAAAAAGGAAGAGAACTTTCCCCCTTTTTTATTTTTATTTTTTTCTGCCTGTTGTTTTAAATTTTATTTCAACACTCTTTGCCAGTTTGGAGAAATGATTTGTCTGCTGCTCTGTGAAGAATACTAAAATGCAATAGGAATATTTTAAATGCACAAGTATTAAGAAGAAAGGACAGGCTTATTTCTGAAGACTTTGAACTAATGGTACCTTATTTCTTTTTTTCTTTTCTTTTTTAAACATATTTATTTATTTGAGAGAGAGAGCATGCTCACACAAGTGGGGGGAGTGGCAGAGAGAATGGGAGAAGCAGACTCCAAGCTGAGCAGGGAGCTAAACTTGGGGCTGATCCCACCACCCTGGGATCACCACAGGAGCTGAAGGCAGATACCCAACCAACTGAGCCATCCAGACACACCTTACCTTATTTCCTAAGAGATGAGATCTGCTAAATACTTAAAAAGCCTTTAAGATAAATGGCTCCTTTTCATTCCTCATGGTGTGGATGACTTCGTTGTGTCTGATTTTTGGATTAATTTCATCATTATTGGCTTGAAACATTGCATAGGTCCTGTTCTCATTATGACTGATGAGTATACTGGCCAGCTTTTGTTGTGGGATGAGAACTTTATATAAGATGAGAAGACCAGCAACAAATGGAAATTTCACAGGCATTGAAAATGGAACTTGTCAGGAGAAGTTTAGTGTGTAATTTAGTATTACCTTTTTAAATTTTATCAGCAAGATCTGCTGAAGCTTTCCTTGGGAGATTGGCCTCACATTCCTTTCACTGTATGGAGCTGTTCATTCTCCTGTAGACCATAAGTCTATATAATAACTTATTTCAATCTTTGGAAGCACTATGTAACAAATCTCCATTTTAGCATTTATCAAGTTTGTTAAATTCCTTGTTTATAGGTCAGTCTTCTCCAGTTTTTTAAAGATGAAAAGTAAGTGCTTTTTTTCTTTGCATCTCCCCAGGACCCAACTCTGGGTAGATAGGAAAGCTCTGGGAAGAGTATTGAACGGGAGCCTCAGGGAAGTCTCTTGACCTGTGTATCATAGTTGAAATATCTGTTAATTTAGGTTAGAATGAGAAGACATTATTTTGACTTGAAAATTATAGTAAGATTCATTCCTTAACCAGAAAAACTGTAAAATACTTATTCTATATAGGCCTTTAATATAGATAGCATTTAATATTATAAACATTTCTTTAATAACATTTGAAATTGAAGAAAGTAATTGGCTCAGCTGCTTCAAGTGTCTTTAAAAATTTCTACTGCAGTTTCTAACTTTTATGTCTTATATATTACTCTTTCTTTACAATTAAATATATCTTCCCTTAATAACAAGTTGATTATCTATGGTATAAACAATATTACACATTTTAAAACTTTACTTTTTTGTCTTTTTGATGTCTTTGGCTAGGGAATCCACAGACATGACTAATGAAAAGAGATTATTTGCTTTCACCTAATTCAACCTTAAGCCTTCAATCTGGCCTCATTTAAACAAGACAAGATAGCTGTTTTTCTGACTTTATTAATCTTAAGAGAGAGGAGATTCCATAGCCTCTTTAGTAATCTGTTCACCAATTTTATTTTTGTTGTTGTTGTAGTTAAGCTCATTTTAGAAAGCTTTTTAAATCCATGGTACCCTTAAAAAAAAAAAAATCCATGGTACCCTTTTCTCAAAACAAGCAGAATTAATTTGTTATTAATCTGCAGCCTATAAAAGTTCTCTATCATTTTAACATTTCAACATTTTAATTATAAATTTAGAATCACCATGCCTAGTTACAATTTTGTCATAGTTACAATTATCTTTCTGAAAAATAATGTAAGAAATGGTTGTTTTTTCACATATAACCAGGAATCCTCCTCAACTTACTTGAAAAAGTGCAGGTGTGGCACATATCTATGTTTTAGCTATGTTTCACTACTTCTTTTGGATCCATTTCCAAAATGAAATAGAGAAACAATATTTTAAGAAATGTATTCCCCCTTGGCTTCTTATTCTGACTTTCTCAGATGCAATTTTTATTTGCAATATTGCTTAACTATGGAATGCTACAATTTCTAACCCATTATCTGTATTTCCTCCATGTTATTAGCTTAATAACCTGAATAAGTATTGATTCTTTTTTTTCATTTTTTTAAAGATTTTTATTTATTTATTTGACAGACAGAGGTCACAAGTAGGCAGAGAGGCAGGCAGAGAGAGGAGGAAGCAGGCTCCCTGCTGAGCAGAGAGCCCGATGTGGGGCTCAATCCCAGGACTCTGGGATCATGACCTGAGCCGAAGGCAGAGGCTTTAACCCACTGAGCCACCCAGGCGCCCCAAGTATTGATTCTTATATACTGAAAGTGACATTTCTTATCTATATAATCTGTTAATCCAGTTTTGAGTTCTCATTAAATTTCCATCATCAATGGCAAGGTAAATTATAAGTATAATCACTGAAAGTTTACTCCACACATTTTTTTAAAAATTGCATTTAGAATCCAGTTTATTTATACACACTTTATTTTTTATATTTTAGATTGCTTTCTAACATCCATGTAGTGGTAAAAGTCATTAAGTTGAAATTAACCTTTGCAAAATTTCTGCTTTCTTGAAACTTTTTCTTTTGAAAATTGGTTATTATATGATTGCTAGAGTTGCTGATTGCCAGCTACTGAGAGACAATGTCTAAAACACAGTTTCTGACTGGAATAAATGAAATTGCTTTGCAATAGTCAAGGTAATTTCTCCCTAAGGGTCATTGTGGGAATTGTGGGATTCTAACTCTTGAATTCTGCAGAGCTTGATGTTTTGCGCATTGTTAGGAGTTTATTATCAAAGTTGTTAAGATATTGATTTCAAACCATTCCCAATTCTGTTTAACTTTAAGGGAATATTAATGTATACTCCTTTTGCTCTATTTCTTGAAACAAACTAGTACATAGATGAAATTAGGGTGACTGACTCTCAAACTGGACCAAATTAAACTACCAAGGATAGAAGAAATGAGAAAGGAGCAAGTACGGCTACTTATTCATGCTATAAAGGTCTTTTTGTAGAATCTTTAAAGTGAGGTGCAGGTGGACTTGAATTCTTTCACAAATGCCACCTTCTATTTTGACTGACTTGCAAATTACATGTCCTCACAGAAAGAAGACATTTCCACTTTGCCTTGCCTAATAGTCATATGTGTTTGGGTTAAGAACAATACTTCCCTGGATAGCAGGAATGTGTCTGACTCATACTTGTATTCTTAATACCTGACACATAATATCTACTCAATAATTCAAGAGATAAATGAATGAATGCATTGATGAATGAATGAAAACCCTCAATTATATGGGTGGAAATTCTAAATTATTAGGCTGTGTTATCTTGCCTGTCTTCCCCTGTATGCAGTCTCTTCCTACTAGGTAAGTCCTCATTAGGACATGAAACTCTGGACTCTAATCTCTCATCTCTGTCATCATGATTTTTAGAAAGGAACTGACCTCCTTAAGAAATTGTGGTAAGTGCATTTGTATAGACTTCAATGGAATTAACTCATATGATTTTTGGTTCAAATCTTATTATTTTCATTTTAGTTTATTACTGAATAATGTATCAATAGCAAATAATTTACTAATGAATGGTAAGGTGCAAATGACATTGATTGTCTCTTGTGGTCTTATATTTTTTGAGAAAGAATTGTTTTAAAAATATTTTGTTCTGGCTTGGGTTGCCTGGGTGGCGTAGTCCATCAAATGTCCAACGCTTGATGTCATTTCAGGTCTTGATCTCAGGATTGTGAGTTTGAGCCCATGCCCAGCATGGTGCCTACTTAAAATTTTTTTGTGTGTGTGATGGTTATAGGATTTTGAAGTTTTTAGAAAGAAATATGAATTATAGGAAAGATTTTCATGAAAATATGGAAGAGGCAACAAAACTTTCCTTAGTTCCCATGATGAGTTTTTACTTTTCTCTTTGCCTATTTCTCGCGCGTGCACACGCATGTGTGTGTGTGTTTATATGACTGTCCATTTCTTTAAAATAAGTTTTCCAAATTTCAGTTGGTTTTCTGTTTCTGTCTTGCTAACAACAGCTTTTTCTTTAGAGAATAGCATCTATATTCAGGGCTTCAAATACCACTTCTGTGAAACTAATTAGAGTATTTTTCTTTAGTTTTAATCTTACAATTGAGTCCTAATTGCATTATTATCAAAGTATCCAATGTATATTTCTACCTAAGTTCTGTAGTCCAAGCTTATTATTTAAACCATTTAAACCAAGCTTATCATAAAAACCAGTTTTTTTTTTTAAAGATTTTATTTATTTATTTGACAGAGAGAGAGATCACAAGTAGGCAGAGAGGCAGGCAAAGAGAGGGGAGAAAGCAGGCTCCCTACTGAGCAGAGAGCCCGATGCGGGGCTCGATCCCAGGACCCTGAGACCATGGCCTGAGCCAAAGGCAGAGGCTTTACCCACTGAGCCACCCAGGCGCCCCATAAAAACCAGTTTTTATCTTATTATTCAGTAGTTCAGAAACTTAGATTCACCTTTGACTCTACCTACTTTATCTCATTCCAATTTTTCTTTTCTTTTTTGGGGAATATGTGGTGGCTTTTGTATGCTTTCCATTTTCCATTGTCCTTCTCCCAATTCAGTCACTTACCACCCTCATAATCCTTTTTCTCATAGCTAATTAACTGTTTTTCTGGTCTACCTACTACCTCTGTGATCCAATGTGAACTGTATGCAAGTGTTACTTCCCCATACTGCTTTTCCCTAAAAAATCATCAGTGCCTTACATTGTCCATAGTTAATATAGAAACTCATTAGCTTGGAGTTCAAGACCTTTTTTAATTTTTCCCTGTGCTGGTTTTGATTCCAGTCATTCAGCTTCTGATATCAACTACTCTAACTAAGGCATAGGTACTGCTCAACATGGCTTTTTCATTTTTTGCTTATGCCTCTTTAATATCTAATTCCTACAATTTCTCTTTCATGAAGCTGGCCCATTCCAGCATGCAAGGTTGTTGCTGCTGTTGTTTTTTGCCCTCAGAATTTCTGTAGTACTTACCTAAGCCATTTATTTAGCAATGAATCCTATATAATGTTTTGACATTTTAAAAATATTTTTATACTGAATCATTTGTTTCCAGTTTTCCTTTTTTTCTAAATAATTATATCTGTTTATTTATAAACTAACTGTAAGGTTCTTAACAGAGTTCTTAAGAGTGGAAACTGTATCTTCTGTCTTTGAATATTATTATAAAAATATTTATTACAAAGATAAAACCTCAAAAGTCCCATAATCCCATAATTACATTCAAGTTTTCAGTGAATTATACCTTTTGTAATATTTTCCATGTATCTGGAAAATATTAGTTCAAGAAATATTGAAAACTTTAATAAGATTATCCTGTATGCCAAGAACAGATTTTGGATGCTGCTCACTCTAGTGTAGTACAATATGTAGTGTAATAACCAGTCATATAAATTGATAAAGCAAGTCAATTGAATAATTTGTCAGTGAAAAGAAGTAGCAAATTAAATTGGGGTGTATCCAATTTGAACATAGTCTGGAGACTGACATCCTCATTTTTACTTATAAAAATAACTCTGGGAGCTTCCATTAGAGAAGCCCCTATAATTAATTTAAGCTACTAAGATTGTGCAACAGATGATTCATAGTCTCTAAATATGAAAATAATAAAGCATTTTTAAAAGAAAGTCAAATGACATAGAGGCTGTATTTTTAAAAATTTGGGTGCTTATCAGTCTATAAACACTATAAATATTCAAACATTGAATGAATGAATGAATGAATGAATGAATCGATGAATTAGTGAATGAATGAAATACCAGCTAAAGAGATGCTATGATAAATTCAGAGATAGTTTTTTTTTTTTTTTTTTTTATTTGACACAGAGAGAGATCACAAGTAGGCAGAGAGGCAGGTAGAGAGGAGGAAGCAGGCTCCCTGCTGAGCAGAGATCCCGATGCGGGGCTCGATCCCAGGACCCTGAGATCATGACCTGAGCCGAAGGCAGAGGCTTAACCCACTGAGCCACCCAGGTGCCCCTCAGAGATAGTTTTTAAGTGTTGCAGCATTTGTAGTAGAAAGAGCAATCTAATAAGAGATAAAAGAACAGGTATCTTAAAAAAAAAAAAAACAAAACCAGATTTTATTTTCTAGAGCAGTTTTGGTTTACAGGAAAATTGAGCAAAGAGTACATTTTCCAATAGCCTGTTGCACATATCCCACTACACACATTTTCCCATATTATTTACATCTTACATTAGTGTAAGATTATTAGCATACTTATATTTCACTGCTCCCCAAGCTTCACCTACTTATGCTGCCTCTATGTTCCTTCCCCAATGACTGGCACTTACTGCTCTCTTTATTGTTTCTTTGTTTTGGCTTTTCCAGAATGTCATATTTGGAATGAGACTGTAAATTGCCTTTGAAAACTAGCTTCTTCCACTTGGCAGTATGCATTTAAGGTCCCTTCATATTGTTTCATTACTTGGTAACTCATTTCCTTTTTTTAAAATTCAGGTATAATTGACATATGTTAATTTCAAGTGTAGAACGTAATGGTTTGATACTTGTATATATTGTGAAATGGGCACCACAATAGGTCTAGTTAACATCCGTTCATTACATATTTAGAAAATGTTTTCTTGTGGTACAGACTTTTAAGATCTACTCTTTTCAGCAACTTTCAGATATGCTGAACAATATTATTAACAATATTATTAACAATAGTCACCACTGCTGTACATTACATCTTCCTGTGACAAATAAGTCACATATATAATAAGTCCATATATAACTGGAAGTTTGTACCTTTTGCCTTCACCCATTTTGCCTACCCCTTACCACCAGTTCTCTATATCTGAGCTTATTTTTAAGATCCATGTGTCAGTGAGATCATAAAATATTGCTTTCCTCTGACTTACTTTAGTTAGCATAATGCCACTGAGGTCCATCCATGTTTTCACAAATGGCAAGATTTCATTCTTTTTTAATGGGTAAATACTATTTCTTGGGGTGGGGGAGAAAGAGGGGAGAGGAGAAAGGAAAAAAGAGGAGAGGGGAATGGAGAGGTGTGGGGAGTGAGAGAGGGGAGGGAGAGAGAGATAGATCTATTTCACTTCTTTATACAGTCATCCATTGATGGACACTTAGTTTGTTTCCTTATCTAGGCTATTTTAAGTAATGCTGTGATGAACCTGGGGGTGTATATATCTTTGGGAATTAGTGTTTTAATTTTCTTCCACCCATAGTGGAATTGCTGGGTCATATGGTATTCTCTATTTTTCTGAAGAGCCTCCATACTGTTTTCCACTGTGGCTGCACCAATTTATATTCTCACCGACAGTGCAGAGGGTTCCCTTTTCTCTACATCCTCACCAACACTACTACTACTACTACTACTACTACTACTACTACTATTATTTCTTCTTCTTCTTCTTTTTTTTTTTGATAATAGCTATTCTAACAGGTATGAGGTGATATCATATTGTGGTTTGGATTTGCATTTACCTGATAATTAGTGGTGTTGAGCATCTTTTCATGTGTGTTGACTATATGTTTTCTTTGGAAAAATGTCTATTCAGGTCCTCTGCTCATTTTAAAAATCAGATTGTTGGTTCTTTGGCTATTGAGTTGTGAGTTTTTTATTACTAATTCCTTATCAGATATGATTTGTAAGTATTTTCGCTCCCTTAGTAGCTTGCCTTCATTTTGTTGATGATTTCCTGTGCAAAATCTTTTTAGTTTGACATTGTCCCACTCATTTATTTTTGCTTTTGGAGTCAGATCCAAAATAAATCATTGCCAAGACTGATGTCAAGGATTTTACTGCTTGTTTTCTGCTGGGAGTTTTATGATTTCAGGTCTTATGTTCAAGTCTTTAACTCATTTTGAGTTAATTTTCTTGTGTATGGTGTAAGCTAGAAGTCCAGTTTCATTCTTTTTCATGTGCTGCACAGATAACTCATTCCTTTTTATTGCTGAGAAATATTCCACTGCAATGATTATTATCACAGTTTATCTATTCACCTATTGAAGGGCATCTTGGTTGCTGCGACTTGTTAGCATTTGTGAATAAATATGTTAACATTTGTGTACAGATTTGAAGTTTTTTTATTGTGGGAAATATGTGTAACGTAAAACTTAGCATCCTAATCGTTTCTTTCTTTTTTTTTTTTGCCATCCCCTCTCTTACAGGTAATCATAATTTACTGTACATGTCCCTATTATTACAGTGTGTTATTCATGTTTTGAATGAGATAGTAAATACCAGCAAGGTGCAAGCTACCATCTAGAACATAAGGGAGAAATAGAATCATTAGGTTATCATAAGCACATGAATAAATGGGGCCAACCATCCTTCACATCCTAATCATTTCTAAGTGTGCTGCTCAGTAGTGCTCAGTACAGTCATATTGTTAAGCAAACCTCCCCCAAAATTTTTCATCTTGAAAAACTGAAACTCTATACCTATCAAACAACAATTTCCCACTTCCCCTTACCCCTGGCAATTAATATTCTAATTTCCATTTTTATGAATTTGGCTACTCAAGGTATTTCATGTAAATGGAATCATACAGTATTTCCTTTGGTGTGGCTAGCTTATTTAATATAACGTCCTTAGGGTTTATTCATGTTGTAGCACATGTCAGACTTTCTTTCCTTTTTAAGGCTGAATAATATTCCATTGTAGGTATACACATTTTCTTTATTTGCTCATCTGTTGATGGATACTTGGGTTGCTTCTACCCCTTGGCTATTGTGATAATAGTGTTGCTATGATCATGGGTGTGCAAATATTTCTTCAAGTTTTTGCTTTCAGTTGTTTTGGGTATAAATCCATAAGCGGAATTACTGGTTCATGTGATAATTCTATTTTTAAGTTTTTAAGGAATCACCATGATGTTTTTCATAGTAGCTGCACCATTTTACATTCCCACCAACAGTGTATAAGGATTCTGATCTCTCCACATCATATGATCAACATTGGTTATTTTTCTGTTTGTTTGAGAGTAGACATCCTAATGAGTATGAGGTGATATTTCCTTGTGGTTTTGCTTTTCTCTAATGATTAGTGATGTTGAACATCCTATCATGTGCTTATTGGCCATTCGTATATCATCTTTGGAAAAGTGTCTCTTCAAGTCCTTTGCTCATTCATTTTTATTTTTACAATTCAAAATAAAAAATATCTGGGATTTTCTATATATAAGATCATATCCTCTGCAAAGAGAGAAAGTTTTACTTCTTTGTTTCTGATTTTGAAGCTTTGTATTTCTTTTTTGCCTAATTTCTCTGGCTAAAACTTCCAGTACTATATTTATTTATTTTAAAGATTTTATTTATTTCTTTAGAAAGATAGAAAAAGAGAGAGAGTGAGAGTGAGAGCCCATGCGCAGGGGAGGGGCAGAGAAAGAGGGAGAAGCAGACTCCCTGCTGGGAGTCTCCATCAGGGAGCCAGATGTGGGGCTCCAACCTACGACTTTGGGATCATGACCTGAGCCAAAGGCAGACACTTAACCCACGGAGCCACACAGGTGCCCTCCAGTACTACGTTTAAAGGGACTAGTGACAGTGAGCGTATTTGTCTTGTTCCTGATCTTAAAAGAAAAACTTTCAACCATTCACCATTAAGTATGGTACTAGCTGTGCGCTTGTTACATACAGACTTTATCATGTTGAGGTAAGTTTCTTCTATATTCAACTTGTTGAGAGGTTTTTTTTTTTTTTTTTTAATCATGACAGAATATCCTAGAATATTGAATTTTCTTAAATGTGCTTTCTGCATCTGTTGAGATGATTATGATTTTATTTCATTCTGTGACTATGGTATACCACATTGATTCATTTGCATATGTTGAACCCTCCTTGTATCCCAGGGATAAATGCCACCTGGTAGTATTGGATCCATTTAGTGTGTTGTTGAACTCAGTTTACTAATATTTTGTTGGGATTTTTTTTCTATCTATATTTATCAGGGAGATTGGCCTTCATTTTCTTTTCCTGTAGTATCCTTATCTGACTTTGGTACCAGTAATGCTGGGCTTGTAAAATGAGTTGGGCAATGTCCTTGTTTTCAGTTTTTTTGGGAGAGGTTAGCAGGAGTGGCATTAATTCTTTACAAGTTGGGTAGAATTCACCTGTGAAGCCATTTGGTTCTGGGATTTTCTTTGTTGGGAAGTTTTGATTACTGATTCATTGTCCTTATTATTCTGTTCAGATTTTCTGTTTCTTCATAATTCAGTATTGATAGGATGGATGGAAATTTAACCACTTTTCTACAGTATCTAAATTATGGATACATCATTGTTCATTATTGTGGTTGTTTATGATAGTCTCTTATGATCCTTTGTATTTCATCAGTTGTGGTGTCTTTTCTTTCATTCCTAATTTTATTAAGCATTTTTTCTTTTTCTTCCTCAGTCTTTATGAAGGTGGTCTGTTTTATCTTGAAAAAAATCTCTTCATTTTATTGGTCTTTTTCATCTTTGTTATTTCCTTTATTCCACTAATTTTGTTCTTAGTGTGTTTTTTTTTGTTTCTAGTCATTTGAGATGTCAAGTAAGGTTGTTCATGTGAGATTTCTTGTTTCCCTAATGTAGGCATTTATTACTACAGAGTCTCCTCTTTGAACTGTTTTGCTGCTCCCATAAATTTTGGTATGTTGTGTTTCCATTTTCATTTGTTTAGAGGTATATTTTGATTTCCTTTTTGATTTCTTCTTTCACCATTTCTTCTCTCCCATTTAAATTTCTTCTTCAAAATATATTTAATTTCCACGTATTTGTGAATTTTCCAGTTTTCCTTCTGTTACTGATTTCTAGTTTCATGTCACTGCGGTTGGAAAAGATACTTGGTTTAATTTCAGTCTTTTTAAATTTATTAAGATTGTTTTGTTTCCTAACATATGCATCCTGGAGAATGTTCATGTGCAGTTGAGAAGAATATGTATTCTCCTATTGGGTGGAGTGTTTTGTATGTGTCTATTAGGTCCATTTGGTCTGAAGTATGGTTCCAGTCTAGTTTTTCTATATTAATTTTTTTGTCTGGATGATATATCCAGTTTTGAGAATGGGATATTGATATTCCCTAATATTGTGTTATCTGTTTTCCCCTTCAGATCTACTGATATTTGCTTAAATGTATGTAGCTGCTCCAGTGTTGGTTGCATATTTATTGACAATTGTTATATCCTCTTGATTAATTTATCCCTTTATTATTATATAATCTTTTTCTCTTATTTCTGTTTTTGTCTTAAATGTCTAATTTGTCTGAAATAAGTATAGGTCCTCCTCTTGTCTTTCCTTTTGAATGGAAGATCTTTTTCCTTTCCTGTACTTTCATCCTTTGTGTGTCCTTTACAGCTAAAGTGAGTCACTTATAGGCAGCATATAATTCAGTTTTGTGTTTCTGGTGTTTATTTATTTATTTATTTTTCCCATTCAACCACTTTATGCCTTTTCATTGGAGAATTCAATCCATTTACATATAAAGTAGTTATTGATGGATAAGTGCCACTAGTACCATTTTATGAGTTGTGTTCTTGCTGTTATGTAGTTCTTTGTTCCTTTTTTCCTCTCTTGTATTCCTTTGTAAATTGATGATTTCTGACAGTCATATGCTTTGATTTCCTTCTCTTTATCTTTTGAGTATCGAAGTAGGTTTTTGCTTTATGGTCATCATGAGGCTTACATAAAACATCTTATAGATTAGCAGTCTACATTAAGCTGATAGCAACTTAATTTGAATTGCATACTAAAACTCCACCCTTTCATTCTACGTCCCCAGTTTTCTGTTGATGTCAGAGTTTACATCTTTTTTTTATTGTATATCCATTAAAAATTTATTGTAACTGTAGTTATTTTTAAAATACTTTTTCCTTTAACCTTTATACTAGAGTTAAGTGATTAACCTACCACTCTAATCCAGTATTAAAATTTTCTGATTTTGACTTTATAGTTACCTTTATCAGTGTGTTTTATATTTTCATATGTTTCCATATTACTAATCAGTTTCCTTAAATTTCAGACTGATGAATTCTTTTCAGCATTTCTTGTAAGACAAGTCTAGTGGTGATGAATTCCTCAGTTCTTATTGGTCAGGTAAAGTGTTTATCTCTCCATTTCTGAAGGGCAACTTTTCTAGGTAATGTATTCTTGTTTGGCAGTTTTTTCTTTCAGCACTTTGGATATATCATCCCACTCTTTCCGGACTTGCCTGGTTTCTTCTGAAATCCACTGACAGTTTTGTGAAGTTTCCCTTGTACATGAGCAGTTTTTTTTTCACTTTCTTCTTTTAAAATTCTGTCTCTGATTTATACAGTTTTATTATAACTTTTTTACAGAAGATCTTTTTGAGTTGAAATTTTTTTGAGTCCCTAGGGGCTACTTGAATTTGAAAGTCCAAATCTTTCTCTAGATATGGGAAGTACTCAGCCATTATTTCATAAATTTTTTTTTGCCTTTCTTCTCCCTTTGTAGTCCAATAATGCATAAATTGTATCTTATAGCTCACAAAGGTCTTTTTTCACTATTTTTCATTTTTCTTTGTTCTCTTCTGGCTGGGTAACTTCAAATGATCAGCTTCCTACTTTACAGATTGTTTCTTCTTGACCAAGTCTGCTATTGTTGTTTTCTGTTGCATTTTTTAATTTTATTTATTGTATTCTTCAGCTCTAGCATTTCTAGGTTGTGTATGTGTGTGGGAGTTCTTTAGATTTCAATATTAATTCCTTATCAGGTATGGTTTGCATACTTTCACTAATTCCATAGGTCATCTTTTTACTGTGTTGATTGTTTCCTTTGCAGAGAAGTTTTAAATTTTGATGTTATCCACTTTCTTTTTTCTTTCTTTCTTTCTTTTTTTTTTTTTTTATACTTTTGCTCCTTGTGCTTTTGGTGTTACAACCAGGAAATCCTTGCCAAATCCAGTATGATGAAGCTTTCCTTCTTTATTTTCTTCTCAGTTTTACAAGTATCATGCCACTTTTGGGGCATAATATTTCAACTTGCTTTGGTAAACACGAAGGTGTTTGATTGTTGGATCATATGGCAACAACTATGTTTATATTTGTAAGAAACTGCCAATTAGTCTTCGAAAGTGGCTATACCAATTTGCATTTCTACCAGCAGTGAATGAGATTTTCTGTCACAATTTAGTATTGTTAGTGTTTGGGGTTTTAATCATTCTACTAGATATGCAATGATCTCTTATTGCTGATTTAACTTGCAATTCCCTCATGACATATGATGTTGAGCATCTTTTTATATGCTTATGTGCCACCTGTATGTCTTCCTTGCAGAAATGTTTATTCAGATCCTTAGCTCACTTTTTAATTGGATTGTTTTCTTATTGCTGAGTTTTAAGAGTTCTTATATATTTTGTATAACTGTGTTTTATCAGATACTTGTCTTAGTCTTTGGCTTGCTTTTCTACTTTTTTAAGCACTTTTATAGAGCAGAAGTTTTAATTTTAACCAAGTTCATTTTATCATTTTTTTCAGTCATGGATCATGCTTTTGTTGTTGTATTAAAAAAAAAAAAAGTCTTCACCAACCCCAAAATCACGTAGATTTTTTCCTTTGTTAATTCCTAGAAATTTTATACTTATTTTCTTTTTAAGGCTATGATCCATCTTGAGTTAATTTCCGTGAGCAATGTAAGATCTAGATTTTTTTTTAAGCATGTGGATGATTAGTAATTCTAGTACCAATTGTTGAAAAGACTGTTCCTCACTGCACCATCTTTGCTGATTTGTCAAAGATCAGTGAGTGTATTTGTGGGAGGACATTTCTAGATTATTTGTTATTCCACTGATCTATGTGTTTATTTCTTCATCACTATTACACTTTCTTGATTACTGTAACTTCACAGTATCTTAAATTGGGTGGTGCCGGTACTCTGACTTTGTCCTTTTTCAATATGTTTTAGTGATTCTGTGTCTATTACATTTTGGCATAAACTTTACAATTACTTATAGTAAGTATCCATTAAATAACTGAGATTTTGTTTGGGATTGCAATGAATATATAGATCAAATCGGGAAAACTAACGTTTTGAGAATATTGAGTCCTCTTATCCGTGTACATGGAATATCTACTTTTTAATTTTTTTATCTGAAATTCGTAATTTTCCTCATATACGTCTTGTACCTATTTTGTTAGATTTATACCTAAGTTTGTAATTTTTTATGTCATTGTACTTATGTAAATGATGTTATGTTTTAGTTGCAAATTCCATTTGTTCATTGCTAGCATATCAGAAAGTAATTGATTTTTACGTATTAATCTTATATCCTATAACCTTGCTCCAACTGCTTATTAGTTCTAGAAATTTTTTTGTTATTGATTCTTTGGGATTTTCTACATAGACAATTAAATCACCTGTGAACAAAAAAATATTCTTTTCTTCTCAAACCATGTACTTTTTATTTTATTGGTCTTTACTGAAGTAAAAAATATACTTTGTTTTCTATTAATTTTATTGGTCTTTACTGAAGTCCTATTTGTTAGGACTTCAAGTATGTTGAATAGGATTGGTAGGATAGAACATCATTTTCATGATCCTCATCTTAAGAAAGCATCTAGTGGGGTGCCTGTGTGGCTCACTTGGCTGAGAAACCAACTCTTGGTTTTGGCTTAGGTCCTGATCTCATCAAGGTCCTGGGATTGAACCCTGTCTCAGGCTCTGCACTCAGTGGGGAGTCTGCTTGAGGATTCTCTCTCTCCCTCTGTCACTTTTTCTTTCTAAAATAAATAAATCTTTAAAAAAAAGTCTAGTTTCTCATCATTGAGTATGACGCTAACTGTAGGTTTTTTTTGGTAGATGTTCTTTATTGAGTTCAGGAAATTACCTTCTGTTAGTTTTCTGAGAATTATTTTCATTTTTATCATTAATGGATATTGGAGTCTGTCAAGTGCTTTTCCTGCCTTTAGAAATATGATCATGTGTTTTCTTTGCTGTGCTGATGTGATGGATTAGGTTAATTGGTTTTTAAATGTTGAATCAGCCCTGCATACTTGGCATAAATCCAACTTTGGTTATAATGTACAATTTTTTTTTAATACATTGTTGTATTCAATTTGCTAATGTTTTGTTAAGGATTTTCACATCTATGTTCATGAAAGGTATTTGTAGTTTTCCTTCTTGTAATATCTTTTTCTGGTTTTGGTATTAGGGTAATGCTGACCTTATAGAATGAATTAGGTAGTATTCCCTTTGTTTATATGTTCTGTAAAAAAATTTTTAGAGAATTGGTATTGTTTTTCCCTTAAGTATTTGGTAGAATAAACCAGTAAACTTGTCTGGGACTAGTGCTTTCTATTTTTGAGGGTGATGATGATAATAATAATTTTTATTAACCTATAATGTATTATTTGTTTCAGGGGTACAGGTCTGTGAATCTTCAGTCTTAAACAATTCACAGCACTCATCATAGCACATACCCTCCCCAATGTCCATCATCCACCCACCCCCTCCAGCAACCCTCAGTTTGCTTCCTGAAATTAATAGTCTCTTATTATTTGTCTCCCTACCTGTTCCTATCTTGTTTCATTTTTCCTTCCTTCCCCCTAGGACCCTCCACCCTGCCTCTAAAATTCTTCATATCAGAGAGATTATATGATAGTTCTCTTTCTCTGATTGACTTATTTTGCTTAGCACAATCTAGTTCCATCCACATTGTTGCTTAGCACCCTCTAGTTCCATCCACATTGTTGCAAATGGCAAGATTTTTTTGATGGCTGCCTAGTATTCCATTGTGTGTATGTGTGTATATATGTGTATATATAAATATATATGTGTGTGTGTGTGCGTGTGTGTGTGTATATATATATATATAAAATATATATATATATATATATATATATAATATATATTACAACTTCTTTATCCATCCATCTGTTGATGGACATCTAGGCTCTTTCTATACTTTGACTATTGTGGACATTGCTGCTATGAACATTCAGGTGCATGTATCCCTTCAGAGCACTACATTTGTATCTTTAGGGTAAATACCCAGTAGTGCAATTACTGGGTTGTAAGGTGGCTCTACTTTCAACTCTTTGAGGAACCTCCATACTGTTTTCCAGAGTGGCTGCCTCAGCTTGCATTCCCACCAACCGTGTAGGTAGGTTTCTCCTTTCTCCGCATCCTCGCCAACACCTGTCATTTCCTGACTTGTTAATTTTAGCCATTTTGACTGGTGTAAGGTGGTATCTCATTGTGGTTTTGATTTGTATCTCCCTGATGCTGATTGAGTGGAGCACTTTTTCATGTATCTTTTAGCCATTTAGATGTCTTCTTTGCAGAAATGTTTTCTGCCCGTTTCTTGATTGGATTATTTGGTTTGTGGGTGTTGAGTTTGATAAGTTCTTTATAGATTTTGGATACTTTTATAGATTTTGGATACTAGCCCTTTATCTGATATGTCATTTGCAAACATCTTCTCCCATTTTATTGGTTGCCTTTTGGTTTGATTGTCCTTTGTGTGCAAGCTTTTGATCTTGATGAAGTCCCAGTAGTTCATTTTTGCCCTGGCTTCCCTTGCCTTTGGTGATGTTTCTAGGAAGGAGTTGCTGTGGTTGAGGTCAAAGCTGCCTGTGTTCTTCTCAAGGATTTTGGTGAATTCCTATCTCACATTGATGTCTCTCATCCATTTTGAGTCTCTTTTTGTGTGTGGTATAAGGAAATGGTCCAGTTTCATTCGTCTGCATGTGGCTGTCCAATTTTCCCAATACTGTTTGTTGAAGAGACTGTCTTTTTTCCACTGGACATTCTTTCCTCCTTTGTTGAAGATTAGTTGACCATTGAGTTGAGGGTCCATTTCTGGGCTCTCTATTCTGTTTCATTGATCTATGTGTCTGTTTTTGTGCCACTACCATCCTGTCTTGATGATTACAGCTTTGTAATAGAGTTTGAAGTCTGGAATTTTGATGCCACCAACTTTTCTTTTCTTTTTCAACATTCCTCCGGCTATTCGGGGTCTTTTCTGGTTCCATATAAATTTTAGGATTATTTGTTCCATTTCTTTGAAACAAATTGATAGTATTTTGATGGGGATTGCATTAAATGTGTAGCTTGCTTAGGTAGCATAGACATTTTTACAATATTTGTTCTTCCAATCCATGAGTATGGAACGCTTTTCCATTTCTTTGTGTCTTCCTCAATTTCTTTCATGAGTACTCTAGTTTTCTGAGGACAGATTCTTTGCCTCTTTGGTTAGATTTATTCCTAGGTATCTTATGGTTTTGGGTGTAATTGTAAATGGATTGACTCCTTAATTTCTCTTTCTTCTATCTTGTTGGTGGTGGTGTATAGAAATGCAACTGATTTCTGTGCATTGATTTTATATCCTGACACTTTACTGAATTCCTGTATGAGTTCTAGCAGTTTTAGAGTGGAGTCTTTTGGGTTTTTCACATAAAGTATCATATCATTTGCAAGAGTGAGAGTTTGATGACTTCTTTGCTGATTTGGATGCCCATTATTTCTGTCTGTTGTCTGATTGCTGAGGGTAGGACTTCTAGTACTATGTTGAATAGCAGTGATGATAGTGGACAGCCCTGCTGTGTTCCTCACCTTAGCGGAAAAGCTCTCAGTTTTTCCCCATTGAGAATGATATTTGCTGTGGGTTTTTCATAAATGGCTTTGATGATATTGAGGTATGTACCCTCTATCCCTGCACTGTGAAGAGTTTTGATCAAGAAAGGATGCTATACTTTGTCAAATGGTTTTTCAGCTTCTATTGAGAACATAATATGGTTCTTGTTCTTTTATTAATGTATTGTATCACACAGATTGATTTGCAGATGTTGAACCAACCTTACAGCCCAGGAATAAATCCCACTTGGCCATGGTGAATAGTCCTCTTAATGTACTGTTGGATCCTATTGGCTAGTATTTTGTTGAGAATTTTCACACCTGTGTTCATCAAAGATATTGGCCTGTAATTCTACTTTTTGATGGGGTCTTTGTCTGGTTTTGGGATCAAGGTCATGCTGACCTCATAAAATGAGTTTGGAAATTATCCTTCCACTACGCAAAGAGTAGTGGCCCTACTGTGCCAGGAATCACAGTTTATGGCAACCCCGAGCTGAGAGCCTCCTACTTGGCTCTTTCTTTGCAGCTGGCTTACCCACTCCGATATCTGGGAGCTCTGCCACACACAGACACCCCCAGTCTTTCTGTGCCCCTGAGGGACTTGAGACCACACTGTCCCCTTGAGGGCTCTATCCCGCCACTTAGCCTCTGGAGTGACGTCCCTCAGCAGAGCAGACATCTAAAAATTCCAGTTTTGTGCTCCGCTCCTCTACTGCTTGCCTCCCTACCCCTGCAGTCTATCTTCCCGTATATCACCTCGGATTCACTTCTCCGCATGTCCTAACTTCCAGAAAGTGGTCAATTTTCTGTTCATAGAATTACTGCTGTTCTTCTCTTTGATCTCCGATTGAGTTTGTAGGTGTTTAGAATGGTTTGATAACTATCTAGCTGAATTCCTGGGACCCATTGAAATTTAGGTCTCCTACTTCTACTCCTCTGCCATCTTGCTCCTTCTCCCCACCCTCACCAGTGTGATAATTATTGAATCAATTTCTTTATACATATAGGCTTATTCAGAATGTCTATTTCTTCTTGTGTAAGTTTTTATAGATTGTGTCTTTCAAGTAATTTGTTTTTTCCCGGTTATCAGATAAAGTTGTTCCTAATACACTGTTACTAATATTTTATCTGTGGGATTAGTAGTGATCTCCCCTCTTTCATTTCTGATATTAGTAATTTGTGTTGTCTTTTGTTTTCTTGGTTAGCCGACTAGGAGTTTTTCAATTTTGTTGATCTTTTCACGTAGCAGGGTTTTCTTTTCTTTTTTTTCCCTTTTTTTTTGGTTGGGGAGGGGGTCTACTGGTTTCCATTTTTATTTTTGCTCTAGTTATTTCTTCTGTTTATTTTAGATTTACTTTTTTTTTTAGGTACTAATGTGGAAGGTTAAAAAATTGGTTTTGGGTCCTACTTTTCTAATATATACATCCAATGATATAAACTTCCAAGTATTGTTTTTGTTGCATCCCAGAAATTTTGATAGGTTGAACTAAATAATAAAATTACAACTATCATTATTTTTCTGTTGAGACTTATTTGACTCATGTATTATTTAAAAGTGTGGTGTTTAATCTGTATTTGGAGACATTCTAGCTCTGTTATTGATAGTTTAATTTCATTGTAGTTTGAAAGCATATCTTGTATGATTTCTATTCTTTTACAATTTTTTTTTTTTAAGATTTTATTTATTTGACAGACAGAAATCACAAGTAGGCAGAGAGGCAGGCAGAGAGAGGGGGGGGAAACGGGCTCCCTGCTGAGCAGAGAGCCCAATGTAGGCTGGATCCTAGGACCCTGAGATCATGACCTGAACTGAAGGCAGAGGCTTAACCTACTGAGCCACCCAGGCGCCCCTGGTTTCTGTTATTAATTGTGGAAAGTTTTTGGCCATTAGTATCTCAGATACTTCTTTATTCCTTCCTTTCCTTCTTTCCTCTCTCTGCCACTTTCCCTTTCTCTTTCTTTTCCTTCTGATTTCCCCATTACACATAGTTATGCGTTTTGTAATTGTCCTACAGTTCTTTCATATTCTGTTCTATTTAAGAAAAAAAAATTCTTCTCTTTGCTTTTTAGTTTGAGAAGTTTTTACTAACATCTTCTACCTCACTGATTCTTTAATTGGGCATGACCATTATACTCATGTACCCATCAAAGGCATTTTTCATTTCTGTTGCAGTGTTTTTTTAATTAGTGTTTTATATTTCCAACATTTTCTAGGATTTTTTCCCCTAGAATTTGTATCTCTCAGCTTGTATTATCTATCTGTTCTCACATGTTGTCCCCATTTTTTCATTAGAGCTCTTGACGTATTATTTTAAATGCCTGGACTAATAATTCCAAAATCTCTGACATATCAGAGTCTGGTTCTTATGCTTTGTCTCTTCAAACTATGCTTTTTTTCCCTGTTAGCATGCCTTGTAATTATTTTGAAACCGGGACATGCAGTATCAAGTAAAAGGAAGTGAGGTAAACAGGACTTTAATGTTTTATGTTTATGTAGCTTGGAGTTAGGCTGTGTTACCATTTACTGTAGCTGTAGGTGTGTAAGGCTAAAATTTCCTCTAATGTCATTTTTCTTAAATCTTTTGTCTTTGGATTTCCTTAAAGATTCCTTCCTTAGTAGGGTCTAGGTCTTGCTGGTCTTCCCCCCACCCCGCCGCTGCACCCCCCCCCCCCCCGATATAATCCACTGTTATGTAGGAGCCTGGTACTGATCTGGTACTGATGTGGTTAAAAGTGTAGGAAGAGGGGAAGCCTATGGTCTAATGATTAAGTTTCATTTTTTTATATGAGCCTTTTACAGTCACAAGAACTTCTACTCTTTCCATTGTAGGTGAGACAGAAAGGCAAGCAGTGGCTGGAGTTGGGCTTTTCCCTTACTGCATGACAAAGGCTAAAGGAGGCTGGTGTTGGGTATTTCCCTTCCTTGAAATTGGTTAGGCTCTGATAAAACCCAAATGGGTTAGTCTCTACCAAAAGATTTCTTCTTCTTTTTTTTTTTTTTTAAAGATTTTATTTGTTTGAGATAAAGGGAGAGCAAGAATGTACAAGTAGGGGAAAGGACAGAGGGACAAGCAGACTCTCTGCTGAGCACACAGCCTGATGCAGAGCTAGATCCTAGGACCATGAGATCATGACCTGAGCCAAAGTCAGATGCTTAACCAACTGAGCCACCCAGGTGCCCTGAGTTTGATTTTTCTTTTTCTTTTTCTTTTTTTTTTTTTTTTTAATAATTTATTTGTCAGAGAGAGAGAGAGTGAGAGAGTGAGCACAGGCAGACAGAGTGGCAGGCAGAGGCAGAGGGAGAAGCAGGCTCCCTGCCGAGCAAGGAGCCCGATGTGGGACTAGATCCCAGGATGCTGGGATCATGACCTGAGCTGAAGGCAGCTGCCCAACCAACTGAGCCACCCAGGTGTCCCCTGAGTTTGATTTTTCTAATAAATATCTGCTGGAAAAACTAATAAAAAAACCTCAAAAAGCTTGTTCAAACTGTCCCTAAAATCAGGGAAATGGATATTGGGTGAGTGTTTAAAAAAGTCCTATGAATTATGTTTGTAAACTTAATTACATTAACTTTGAGACATTTTATTAGGTGTCTTTTATTGTTTGAGCAGCTGGAGGATGAAGTTACCGACTTAATTCCTTAAAGGCAAATGAGGTTTACCCTGTTGTCCCAATTTTTGATGAATTACTTATTGACACTAAACTCAAAACAAATATAATTATCTTTCTAGGATTAGTAGAAGATCTGGAGATGAATCTTTTGTAAATACCACTAACAGTTGTTAGCCATATTTTTAAGTGAGGTTGACCGTGGATTTCCCAATGACAACACCTAAACTGTGGAATGCAAAGTGAATCAAGCTTGAACCTGTTTCTCTCTGGTTTGTTAGAAATGTTTATCTGAGAGATTACTGTGAATCATAGGATTATGAGATCACCTATAGTGACAGAAGGCATTTTTTAAAAAGTAGAGCTTCTGCAAATCTCCAAAATAATTAAAATGCATAAAACACATGCAGCAGATGGTAAAAGGGTTTGAACCAATTGTGTGTGACTTTTTTACTACTTACTTTTCCATGATAATGATTTTATGTAGTGAAGGTGGTGACCTTTCATGATAACTTCTGCAGATATATAAGGTGGAATTTCTGGAGTTTATTATTATTTCTGGAGTTGCTAATTATTTGGAAATTTTAGAATAAATGTGAAAGTACTTTACTAATACTTCAGTTATAATTTCACTATTGTAATATCAAATAACAAGCTGACTGTCCTCTGGGGTTTCTTTTCTCTGATATTTACTCCTTCACCCAACTTATTTGAAAAAATTAACTGGCATTTATGTTGTTTCTATAGCATTAATTTCCCCTTTTAAGCATGAAAGGTGATATGCTATTTAAACTTTATTTTAAAAATGCCTTTGAATATAAGCAGGAATATTTTTGCTCTTGGGTATCTTGTTTCTGAGAACTTAATTTCCATCCATCATTATCCCCTTTATCCTCAAAATGATGTAGTCTTACTCCTGACTTGATTTTCTGCTTGTGATGGTGGATTTTTGATAATTCATCTGTTTTGATGATCTATTGCTGTGTGAGGAAACACACAAACTTAGTAGCTCAAGGAAATAACAATTTTAATAACAACTAAGACTAAGTTCTTAAGAATAAATTTAATGAGAGATGTGTAAAAGCTGTACTAGAAAAAATTCAGACATTCCTGAAAAATGCATAGAGTTGAAAAATGGAAAGACTTCTTGTACCAACACTCAACATTATAAAAACGACAGCTCTCCATTTATTAGTAGATAGAGTTAATGGAGTCCCAACAAAATACCAGTAATTCATTTTGTGGAATTATATAAGTTGATGCTAAAGTTCATACAAATATCTAACAATAGCCAAAAAAAAATTGAAAACAAAACAAAACAAAACAAAACCCCAAAGCCAAGCATGACTAGATTTACTAGACATTAAAACATGCTAGAATTCTAGATGGCCTTTATAATTAAAGCACTGTAGTACTCACATGTGAATAGGCAGAGCAATGGACTGGAAGAGAATGTTCAGAAATAAGTCCAAATACATATGAAAATTTAGTATATGATATAGTATTTCAAATGACTGGAATAAAGATAGACTTTTAAATAAATAGTTCTTTAACAGTTGAGTGGCCATTTGGAAAAAGTTATTTTACATTACATCTTATATTACACACAAAGATAGTGGATTTGGTATTTAAATCTAAATGTAAAAAATTAAACCATACAAGCACCAGATAGAAACCCAAGTGCATTCTTATCCTTTAACTCTGACTCAAAGTATAGGCAATAAAAGAAAATATTGATAAATTTGACTATATAAGATGTTTTCTTAAAATTGTGTGTCTAGGAACACCATAAACAAAGTGAAAAGACAGCTAACGAAGTATAGGAAAATATTCATAAACATCTACACAGACGAAAGGTAATATCCCTAATACACAAAGAACTATTTAAATTGTTATTCAAGTATATTTGACATACAGTGTTAAATTAGTTTTAGGCTGTACAACATAGTGATTCAACAATTCTTTACAATATGCAGAGCTCACTGCAGTAAATGTAGTTACCATCTGTCACCATACAACGTTATTATATTACTGATTTATATTCCTTATGCTGTTCTTTTCACCTCTCAGGACTTATTTATTTTATAATTGAAAGTTTGTACTTCTGAATCCTCTTTTCCTATTTTGCCTATTCCCCTACTCATCTGCCCTCTGGCAACCACCAGTTTGTTCTCTGTGTTTATGAATTTGTTTCTGGTTTTTGTTTGTTCTTTGTTTTTTACGTTCCACATGTATGTGAAATCATAGAATATTTGTCTTTTTCCATCTGACTTATTTCACTTAGGATAATACTTTTTAGGTCCATTCATGTTTTCAGAAATGGCATGATCCCATTCCTTTTATGGCTGAGTAATATTCCATTATATATATGAGATCTGTAATTATAGATCATATATATAATTTTTATATAATATATGCCATGTCTTCTTTATCCATTCTTCTACTGATGGACACGTAGGTTGTTTCCATACCTTGCCTATTATAAATAATGCTACAATAAACATATGGGTGCATATCTTTTTGAATTAGTGTTTTCACTTTCTTTGGGTGAATACCCAGTAGTAGTATTGCTAGATCATATGGTATTTTTATTTTTAATTTTTTGAGGAGCCTCCATCCCATTTTCCACAGTGGTTGTGCTAATTTACATTTCTACCAGCAGTACATAAGGGCTCCCTTTTCTCTACATCCTTGTTAGTACTTGTTAACACTTGTTATTTCTCATCTTTTTGATACTTGTCCTTCTGATTAATGTGAGGTGATATCTCATTGTGGTTTTTGCATTTTCCTGATAAATAATGATGTTGAGCATCTTTTCATGTGTCTCTTGGCCATCTGTATGTCTTCTTTGGAAAAAGTTCTCTGCCCATATTTTAAATGTGTGTGTGTGTATGTTTAATTATTTAAGTTCTTTATAAATTTTGGACACTTAACCCTTTAACAGATCTGTCTTGCAACTATCTTCTGTTCAGTAGGTTGCCTTTTTGTTTTGTTGATAATTTCCTTCTCTGTGTATATGATTTTTATTTTGGTGTATTTCCAATAGTTTATTTTTGCTTTTGTTTCCCTTGTTTTAGGAGACATATCCAGAAAAATGTTGCTAAGGCTGATATCCAAGACATTATTGCTGGTGTTTTCCTTTAGGAGTTTTTTTTTTTTTTTTTAAGATTTTATTCATTTATTGACTTGAGAAAAGAGCTAGTGTGAGAGAGCACAAGCAGGGGGAGCAGCAGAGGGAGAAGGAGAAGTGGACTCCCATCTGAGCAGGGAGCCTGACACGGGGCTCCATCCCAGAATCCCGGGATCATGACCTGAGCTAAAGGCAGATGCTTAACCAACTGAGCCACCCAGGTGCCCCTTCCTTTAGGAGTTGTATGATGTTAGGTCTCACATTTAGTTCTTTACTCCATTTTGAATTTCTTTATTCTTATTTTTGTGTATGGTGTAAGAAGATGGTTCAGTTTAATTCCTTTGCATGTAGATATCCAGTTATCCCAATACCCATTAATTGAAGTGGGCCTTTTCCCCATTGTATGAGTAAATATACTATAGATAATAAGAGCCAGGTTTCTTACTATCAAAGGAGGAAGTAACAAGGAAAGGGGAAAGCTATAGTGAACCTTGTAATAAATTAAAATCAGAGTTTTCAGTATGAACTTACAGTTAGGTAAATATGTCAAGACGGAGATAAATATACATATTTATATCTACACACAGATATAGGAATAACTGTGTATATACATGGGTCAGTATACATACATATATAGTTTCTTAGCGCTGTTTACTGACAGGGCCTCGGAACAGTGACACCTCAGTAGTAGTGAGCATACCAAGTAACAAATCTTTATTTATTTTAACTTTATTTATTTATTTATTTATTTATTTTTAGGGAGAGAGCATGAGCAGGGGTGGGCAGGGGCAGAGGAAGAGGGAGAGAGAGAATCTTAAACAGGCTCTACACTTAGTGTGGAGCCGGATGTGGGGCTTGATCTATTGACCCTGAGATCATGATCTGAGCTGAAATCAAGACATTTAACTGACTGAACCACTCAGGCACACCACTAAAACTTGGTTTTCAAATACCATTCTTCAGTAAAAGGAACCAAGTTCTTGGGAGAAGTGGTACTCTAGGGCTGAAGTAGAGAAAATACATATGATCTTGGAACTTGTGGTGGGATAGGGAATAGTCAAAAGCCAATGTGAAGGAGTTTCTAATACCCAAAGCTGGAGCAATTTGAGGAATAAAATAGTGATGGTATTAGAGTATAACTCATAGATTAAACAGAATATCCATACTGATCTACATAGATGATTGAAGAAATGAAGAAGGGACAGCTTTTCCTTACAAAGAATTCCAATTACTTAATGTGGAAAGAATGAAGGAAATATAACACCACTTTAGGCCAATATTACAGTAATAACTAGGATATCTGGGAGGCTTGACTTGGATGTAGAGTTAGCTGCTGGGCCTATCTTCCTGCCATCTCAGGGCTTTTCCAGTGATTTCTTTTCTCTCCACCAAGGTAGTCTGTACTTCTTACATAATGCAAGAGCAAAAGCTACAAAATATTCTTAACATCTAGGCTCAGAAGTTCCAAAACATCCCTTCTTTCATGTCCAGTGTCAAAGTAGTCATAGGCCAGCCAGAATCAGTCATTGAGAAATGACTTCTACCTCTTGTACTACTCCGTCATCGCCTCTTTTTGGGTTCCCTTAGAGATCATTAGCTGATGTCAGACTGTGGCTTATGAAGCCCTGATTTGACCTGGCTGAGGATGAGGGCAATGCCCAGTAATTCATAAATGGAGAGAAACTTTAAGACTGGCTGACAGTGGTGCTACAAAACAAAAACAAAAACCAGTGGGGCTACAGAGTCTTTTTCAGGAAAGAAAATATGCATTTGAATTTCCTAAACATTTTCTTTCCTTTTTTAATGGGTTTTAATACTTGAAACAACCGCAAAAGGTATCTAGAATCCAACTTTTGCTTTTTTGGCAGGATCCTACCTAAACTATTCTGAATAGATGGGGATCTACTCTGTTTTAAACATGTGTATGAAATACAGTTTTCTTACACTACATATTCCAAAAATTAAAAACCTTTAATTTTAAGAAGCCTTTTGAAGTCCTTTGTTTTATCTAAATCTCTTGGACAGACAAAATAGAAGAAAAGTTTGAGTCTCATTCTTGGAGCAGTTACTCACTTTCTTTTTCAAGTTGACCCTTGAACATTGTGAAGGTTGGGGTGTTGATCCCCTACACAGTCAAAAATATGCATATAACTTTTGATTCCCCAAAAACTTTAATACTAATATCCTACCGTTGACTAGAAGCCTTACCAATAACATCAGTAGTTGACTGACACATATTTTCTATGTTATATGTATTACATGTATTATAATGATCCTTACAATGACCAAGTTAGACATTAATTTTATCTATATTTGTATATATGAGGAAATTGAGAAATAGATTATGTAGCTTGCCCTTATATGCCCTCTCATGTTGTTTGGCTTCAGTCTGAGTTTTTGTCCATTGCACTTTGCTGTGCTTAGCATGACTGGTTTCTACTACTGACTGAAATGTCTTCAAATTCTGTTTTTAATTTTGTGTCCTGCAACCTTACTCAATTCACTGATGAAATCTAATCTTTGTTTTTAGGGTTTGTGTATATATAAAATCATGTCATCTATAAATAGAGACAATTTTATTTCTTCCTTCCCAATTCTGATACCATTTGTTTCTTTTTCTTGCCTTATGGCTCTAGTTAGAACTTCTAGTACTGTGTTGAATAGGATTTGTGAGGTTGGGGCACTCTTGTCTTGTTCCTGATCTCAGAGGAAAATCTTTTCAACCTTTCACCATTGAACATGTTAGTTTGGGGCTTGCCACATATAACCTTTATTATTGAGATGTGTTCATTCTCTGACAATTTAAGAGTTTTTATCACGAATGGGTGTTGAATTTTGTCAAATGCTTTTTCTGTGTCTGTTGAGATGATCATATGATTCTTTCATTCTGTTAATGTGATATATTACATTGATTGATTTATGTAATGTATAAGTTGAACCATCCTTGCATCCTTGAAATAAATCCCACTTGATCATGGCAAATGACCTTCTTCTTCTTCTTCTTCTTTTTTTTAAAGTAAGCCCTATGCCCCAACATGGGGCTCGAACTCATGACCCTAGATCAAGAGTCACACGTTTTATTGGCTGGGCTGGCCAGGTGCCCACAAATGATCCTTTTAATGTGCTCCTGAATTTGCTTTGCTAGTATTTTATTGAGAATTTTTGTATCTACATTCATTAGAGATGTTGGCTTATAGTTTTCTTTTAGTTTTGATATCAGGATAATGTTAGACTTAAAAATTGCATTTGGAAATATTCCCTCCTGTTCAATTTTTTTTTTTTAAAACAGTTTGAGGATAGTTGTTAATTCTTGTTTAAATGCTTGCTGCAATTCACCAATGAAGCCGTCTTGACTTGGGCTTTACTTTGTTGGGAGATTTTTGATTATTGATTCAATCTCTACTCTAATATTGGTCTATTCAGATTTTCAATTTCTTCCTAATTCAGTCTTGGTAAGTTGTAGATTTCTAAGAATTTTTCCATTTCTTCTAGACTGTGCAGTTTGTTGATATATAGTTGTTCATAGTAGCCTCTTACCCTTTGAATTTCTGTGGTATCCATTATAATGTCTTTTTTTTTCCATTTATAATTTTGTTACTTTTTCTCTTGATTAGTCTGAGTTTGTCAAATTTATTTAACTTTTCAAAGACTCAACTCTTAATTTGGTTAGCTTTTTCTTTAGCTTTTCATTCACTTCATTTATTCATCAATTTCATTTATTTCTTATATTTATTTCCTTTCTTCTGCTAATATTGGACTCTGTTCTTTTTCTAGTTCCATAAAATGTAGAGTTAGGCTGTTTATTTGTGATGTTTCTTGCTTGTTTCTTGTAGGTGTTTATTGCTATGGACTTCCCTCTTAGAGCTGCTTTTGCTGCACACACCAATTCTGGTATGTTTGGTTTTCATTTTTGTTTGCCTCAAAAAACTTTTCTGTTTCCTCTTTAATTTCCTCTTTGATTTATTGATTGCATAGGAGAGTGTAGTTTAATTTCCACATGTTTGTGAGTTTTCTATTTTTCCTTGTTTTTTAGTTCTGGTTTCATGCCGTTTTGGTCAGAGATACTTCTAATGATTTCAGTGTTCCTGAATTTGCTAAGACTTATTTTGTGGCCTAACATATGGTCTGTCCTTGTAAATGTTTGATGTGTTCTTGAGAAGAATGTGTATTCTGCTGTTGGTTAGAATGTTTTGTACTTATCTGTTAGGTTCATTTGGCCTGTAGTGTTTTTTAAATTCATTGTTTCCTTATTGATTCTCTGTCTGGATGATTTATCCATTGTCAACAATGGGGGGTTAAAATCCCCAGCTGTTATTGTATTACTGTTTATTTCTTCTTTTAGTTCTGTTTTGCTTTATATATTTAGGTGCTTCAATATTAGCCACATAAATATTTACAAATATTATATCCTCTTGATGCACTGACCATTTTATCATTATATTATGGCCTTCTTTGCCTCCTTTTACCATTTTTAGTTTAAAGTCCATTTTATCTTACATAAGTATAGCCACCTCTGCTTTTTTTGGTTACCATATGCTTGAGATGTCTTTTTACATCCCTTCATTCAGTCTATGTGTACCTTTAAGCCTAAACCGATTCTCTTGTAGATGGCATATTGTGCTATCTTGTTTTTCTTATCCATTACACCATTTTGTGTCTTTTTTGGGAGAATTTAATCCATTTACACTTTATGTAATTATTGATAGCTAAAGAGTTACTATTGGCATTTTGTAAAATTTTTTCTTGTTGTGTTGTAGATATGTTGTTCCTTGTTTCTTATCTTACTGTCTTGTGTGCATGTGTATGTCTTTTGGTGTCTTTTGGTATCAGTGTGCTTTGACTTATGTTCTTTGGTATAATTACTACAGGATTTTCCCTTGTCATTACCATGAGGCTTATATAAAATATCTTAAAGTTATTACACCCTAGTTTAAATTGATAACCTAATTTTGATAGAATTAATAAATCTTGCCATTCTACTTCTCTTCCTCCTTACATTTGAGGTTATTGCTGTTAAAATTTACATGTTTATATTTAATACCAGGTTATAGGTATGGTTACTTCTACTTTTTTTTTTTTAACTTTTAAACTAGAGATGTAAGTGAATTATGTACCACTGTTACCATATTGCAGAATCTAACTATGACTATGTATTAACCATTACCAGTGAGATTTACACTACCTTTTAATGTTTTTATGATGTTAATTAACATTCTTTTACATTTACTTTAGAGTTCTACTTCAAAGAACTGCTGTCAGCATTTCTTGTAAGGCAGGTCTGGTGATAACAAACTGTAAATGGCGCTGTATATAGGGCTGTTGAATGGCTGTGCAGTTTACCAGGAGCTCTGTTTAGGTTGACAGGCTGAAGGCTGTATTGGGTGATGAACAGGACTACCAATTAGATTCTCTGCCCAGGCATAGTGGGGGAAGCAGCTCTAATGCTGGTAAACTATTTGTTTTCTTAACTCAAACTGACTCATACCCAAAGTTCCGTGACTGAACAGGGCCACTGGCTTTGCTCTGCCAACTATTAGCTCTGCCTGAACACCTCTGCCTCAAGTGCCACTATGTCACAGAACTTCCAAGAGTTGTCACCAGCTCTTCTGGTCATAAGTGGTCAAAAGACACTCTCCACAGCGGGTTGGGACTATTTAACAGCTCCCTTACTGGAGAGGCATCTCTCCGTCCTGCTCAAGCTACTCTCAATTTCCCAAACAGGTTCTAGTTGGCAGCTGGGAGCTATCCTTCACCTTGGCTGTGAGTTAACTACCCAGTCTGTGTATACCATGGGAATGGTAGCCTGTAGAGCCTTTGCTCTGGGAGTGATCAGCTCTGCCTCTCAGCTTGAGGACTGCTGGGCCACACTGCTTTGAGGAGTTATCACCAGCACTATTAGTCAGATGCAGTTGGAAGACACTATTCTGGTTTCTGTCTCTATGAGTCAAATTAGAAATTTAATGTCTGTATTTTAGACTGTTATTTAGTATTACAGGATAGGTAAGCAACAGTCCTAGTGAGGGGAAAAAACGAAGATGGAGAGTTGGCTACTTAGTGTAACTGAATTCTTGCTTGAATCAGAACATATGACCTCCACAGGTTTAATGCAGAGAGCATGTTTTGGAAGACAAATTTCTGGTTCATTATGGAAATGTTTTTGGATACATTCCAGGTTGACTCTTGCTGATACTCTATTTTGAGAGCATTGGGCTATGATTCCCAAACTGGCCACTTGGTTAAACTGGAATATATTACTCAGTGGTATGATAAAGAATACAGCTGCCTAGGTTTTCATCTGCTTTTATTTCTTTGTTGCAATTTAAGAAATAAGAATTTTTAGTATTTAAGTATTATAAATTTATATATATTATATAAACATATTAATATAAATATATAATGTATACAGGTTATTGAAGTTGCCTAAGGTATTGTTCAGGCTCTTGGTTTTCTCTTTTCAATCTAAGAATAATTGTGAAGCAATAAAACTGCCATAGAGAAGTAAATGTTGAAGTAATTAATATTTCTTCATTTCCCCCCCTTTTTTAAAAGATTTTATTTATTTATTTGACAGTCAGAAATCACAAGTAGGCAGAGAAGCAGGCAGAGAGAGAGAGGAGGAAGCAGGCTCCCTGCTGAGCAGAGAGCCCGACAGGGGGCTCGATCCCAAGACCCTGGGATCATGACCTGAGCCAAAGGCAGAGGCTTTAACCCGCTGAGCCACCCAGGTGCCCCACTTCATTTCCCTTTTTATTTATTTACTTCCCTTGTTATTTTCCTGTTTATGCTGGCTTGAAATCATATTGGCTTACATGTGAATGTGGAAGTTAGTGACAGAGTAGAAGAGCTATTTTAATTTCTGCTGTGTCTTAAAGGAGTAATAATGATAAATTACTTGAATATTAGAGATTATATATAGAATTTACAGTATAAATCAAGTGGCCAATGTTAAAATGATTTCATATATGTACTGTATGGATATTGTGTTAATCATATCTTGGATTAGGTGAAACACATATTTTCCATCTGAAAATTTATAAATTTATAGAGAAAAATCATCTTTTTCATTCTGTAATTTCTGTTAATTGATTAATTTGTTATTCTGCTATTTCATGACTACATGATTATAAGGTAAAGAAAATGATGAAGAAACTTTTTGTTAGGTTCTGATTACTTTGCTTTTCTTCGTATTTTTAAAAATTGTGATATAATTTTCCAACCCCAAAGTGTACCATTTTAAACCATACATTTTGGTAGTTTTTAGTATATCCACAATATTGTACAATGATTACCATGTATCATTCCAGAACATTTTTATCACCTGAAAAGAAATCCTGCACCTTTTACCTGTGCCTTCCCATTCCTTATTTCCCAGCTCTTAGCAACCACTAATCTATTCTGTCTCCATGGATTTGCTTATTCTGAAGATTTCACATAAATAGAATTACACAGTCTATAGCCTTTTTGTGTCTGGCTTCTTTTATTTAGCATAATGTTTTCAGGGTTCATCTACATTGTAGCGTGTATCATACTTTATTCTCTCCCCCAATTTTATTGAGATATAAGTGACATATAATTTTGTATTAGTTTAAGGTACACAGCATAATAATTTGCTATGTGTATGTATTGTGAAATGATTACCATGATAAGTATAGTTAACATATATCACCCAAAGAAATACAAATTTTTTTTACATATGGTGAAGACTTTTAAGATCTATTCTCTTGCAGCTTTCAAGTATGCAATGTAGTATTGTTAACCACAGTCACTATGCTATTTATTATATCCCCAGAACTTATTTATAGTGAACTAGAAGTTTGTACTTTTTGACCACCTTTACTTGTTTCCCACATCCTTTATTTCTTTTTATGGTCAAATAATATTCTGTATGCATATACCAAAATTGTTTATCCATTCATCAGTTGATGGGTGTTTTTGGTTGTTTCCACTTATTGGCCATTATGAAGAATTCTTTGACCATTTTTGTGCAAGTTTTTGTGTGAATATATGTTTTCGATTCTCTTGGTTCTGGAAGTGGTAAAGTTTTACAACTTTATGAATATACTATAAACCACTAAAATGTACACGTTAAAAATGAATTTTTTGGTATGTGAATTGTAGCTCATTTTGAAAATATGAAGAAAGCAAAAAATCAGTACTTAGTGAAAACATTCCCATCTTTATTCTACTTTGGTAATAACATGTCAAGAAATGACAGAATAACAAATTATTTATTTATATTATTTATATTTATATTTTATAATATAATATAATATTATTATAATAATATAATATATAATATAATATAATATATATTATTATATATATAATATATATTATATATTATTATATATAATATATATAATATAATATAATTATTATTATAATAATAATTTATATTATTATTATTATTATTTATTTATTAGAGAAAGCAAAGAGAAGAATGGAATTGCTGTGTTGTATAGCAACTCTGTTTAACTTTGTAAGGAATCCAGCTTGTTTTCCACTGTAGCTACAAAATTTTACATTCCCACCAGCAGTGTATGAAGGTTCCGCTTCTTCCACATCCTTGCCAACACTTATAATTTTGCATTTTTATTAAAAATTAAAGCCATCCTAGTGAAGGGTATGTCATTGTGGTTTTGAGTGGCACTTCCCAAATGACTAAGAATGATGATAAGCATCTTTTCATGTGCTTACCAGCTATTGGTATATCTTCTTTGAAGAAATGTCTATTCAAAAAATTTTTTTAAGAATGTCTTTAGAATATCCTTTTTTCTTTTTTCAAATTTGTTGAGGTATAATTGAGAAATGAAATTGTCACAATATTGTCACAATAGCCAAACAACCTAAGTGTTTATTTTCTTCTTATTATTTTTTTAATTTTCTTTTTTTTTTTTTTTAAAGATTTTACTTATTTGAGAGGGTGAGCACATGCTCAAGTGAGGGGGGGAGGGGCAGAGGAAGAGGGGGAGAAACTCAACCAGACTTTATTCCAAGTGAAGAGTACAACACAGGGCTTGATCTCAGGGTCCTGAGATAATGATCTGAGCTGAAGTCAAGAGTCAGACCCTCAACTGACTGAGCCACCCAGGTGCCCCAACCTAAGTATTCATTGATAGTGGATAAAGAAAATGTGTTATATATTATATACATAATGGGATAAAATGTAAATACATGTAATAAATGGGATAATATATACTTATATATGTGGGTGTATATAAAGAAGATACATATTTTATACATGGAATATTATTTAACTTTAAAAAAGAAGGGAATTCTGCCAATTGTGACAATATGGATCAACCTGGAGGGGATTGTGTTAAAGTGAAATAAGCCAGATGGAGAAAGACAAATACAGCATGGTATCACCTATATGTGGAATCTAAAAGGAAACAGAAAGTAAAACTCACAGAAACAGAAAGTGGAATGGAGGTTCCCATTGGTGGCTGGTGGGTAGAGAAAACTGGGAGAATCTGGTAAAAAGTATAAACTTTCAATTATAAGATAAATAAGATCTGAGGATCAAATGTATAATTGGTGACTGTAATTAATAATACTGTAGTGTATAATTGAAGTTTTCTAAGAGTAGACTTTGAGTTTTCTCACACAGAAAGGTAAGCATGTGCGGTCATGGGTATGTTAATGAACTCAGTGGTGGGACTTTTTTACAATGTATACATACATCGAATCATCTTGTATAATTCAGGTCGCTTGCCCATTTTTAAATTAGGTCTGGTTTTTATTTGTTGTTGTTGTATGAATTCATTGTATATTTTGGATGTTAACTCCTTATATATAAGCTTTGCAAATTTTTCTCTCATTTCATGAAAAGGTTGAATTTTCATTTTGTTGATGATTTCCTTTTCTGTGCAAAATCTCTTAACTTGATAGTCCCACTTGTTTATTTTTGCTGTTGTTCACTATTTACTATATCTTACTAGAGTATCCATACCATGAGTATAGGTATCTTATATGTCTCTACACAGTGTTTGTAACTGTGAGACACATAGAAGCTCAATAATAGCTTGTTGAGTGAATTTAATGCGTTGTTGTGCAGGGATAAGACATAGCATTTTACCTCCTTTATGATGGAGACTTCTTGAAATCATGTCTTGGGTAGCTAGAAATCCCAAAGCTGTCAATTAAAATATCTACCTTAATCTGGAAAAGAAGTATTTCATTCTTTGTAAGTTTTTTCGATGTCCTTTCATATTTTGCAGAGAAATTCTATGTAACTAGAAAGTGGATAATTTCTTCTTAGTCTGTTCCTGGAAATAAAGTCAAATTTAATCCCAAAGGAGTGGTATAATTGGTTACTGTTCATCTGCTCTTGGATGAAACATTAATTTAATTACAGATATGACCAACAATTTAATTCAAACAGTATTTATTTAATGTGTACTGTGTACAAGACAATGCTAGATGCTGGGGGTAGAAATATTGATAATGTCATTAAAGTAAATACATATATGTATATAGATACGTTTCTTTAATTTGTAAAATTATGAAAATAAAAAATAAAAACAATTTAAAATACAAAGCCCTGCAGCATAATAATTCAAAGGATCGATTTTACGGTAGAATCCCTCAGTTCAAATTCCACCTCAACTGCTTGCTAGCTCTGGGGACTCAGATAAACTAGCATTTTTAAGCCTCAGTGGCTTTTGTAAATGATTATAATATTGCTTACCTCATAGAGCTTTTGCGAAGATTTAATTAGAAAATGAATATAAAATTCCTTTGCACCTACATAGTAAATGTTTATTATGCTATAACATATACATGTTAGATTTCTGAAACTGTGATTGTGTTTATCAAGACTTTTTTTCATAACTGCCTGATTTAGGTGACTTGCTATTGGATTGTCTCCCACATCACTGGCAAGCCCAACACACAGTGACACACCCTGCTTTTACTAGCCTTTCTTCCCCAGGGTATGTAGCTCTATTCCTGATCTTTCTGATGCTCAGCCTAGTGGGGCTTGCTAGCTATATTCTGACAGATGTTTTCATTGCTGACTGCTTTACTGGATTTCCATAGGGGTTGTTACCAGATTATAATCCCCATCTTCCCAGTTTCTGTGGGGAATTAAGGTAAGCATGGTGTAAAAACATTCCCTAGTCAGATTACTGTAACACAGTTTCTTAGTTTTCCCTATCCCATCAAAATTTTTGCCATTCTCTTAGTGATCAAAAGATGTGGCAATGTGCCTGTGCTTTTTAACAATTTCAGATCTTAAAGAATACAATGTAAATTGACTATAAAAAAACAAAAAATTTTGATATAGAGATTTCATGAATTTGACTTAAATGATACTGTAAAATCTATCGAGTCACATGTAAAGCCACTGATAAAGAAGGATTTGGCAGTTTGCAATTGAAACAGAAAATTGGCCAAGGTTATAATCTAATGCTACAATAGAGATTAGAATAGCAAAGGATTAAGAGATCGTTTGGAAAGCTGATGAAGCCTTGGAAGCCCTCTTAGATGATATTTATTACTGTCTTTTAGGTGTTAATTGTGAATTGACAGATATTATATCACATTATAATGAAGTGATTTTAGAAAAATCAATAAAAACCTTTAACTGGTTAATTCTTTGATCTAAAGATTATCACAGTTACAATTATAACTAAATTTTGTTAAATGTAACATAAAGAGAGCTTACTTTTATATTTATCCAAATTGTTTTTTCAGATGAAATCCTTGCTGTAAGTGGATTCAAGTGAACTTTATAGGGACCAAGTAGTCTTAAAGCATTCACTCTGTATCCTTGTTCTTTGTTTCCCTGTGCTTCTTTCCACCTTTGGGACACTTTGGTTAGGATCTCTTCGATTCTGAGGACTGAATTAAGGCAAATACCTATTATCTATTTTCCATATTCTGGGAACTGGCCTCCAGCCGGTCTTTACCCACATTGTGATATAAAGGATTTAGGAGCTTCCGGTCCAGACTTTGGTACTTAGCACTAAGCCAAGATGGTGGGAATTAATCAAATTGGGTAGCTCATTTTATGGAGTAAGCTTAAAAGGTAGAATAAAACCAGATTATGAAAGTCTTTAATTTATTAGTCTAAAGGAAATGAACTTCATCCTGCAGGTTAATGTTTCTCAAATTGTGGTACATAGACCACTTGCATCAATATCACTTGTGATATATGTTAAAAACTCTAATTTTTGCTCCCCATCAATAGGTCAGAATTTCTGGGGCTAACTCTGGGAATATACATTTAAAATATCTTTATGTGATTCTTTGTTAAAAAAAAATGTTTTTCAAGAGCACGGGTGAGTGTTTGCGCACATGTGCACAATGGCGGGGAAAGGTGGAGGGATAGAAACCCCAGGCTAACTCCTCACTAAGCTTGGAACCTGTCCCTGAGCTTGATCTCAAAACCCATGAGATCATGACTCATGAGATCATGACCTGAGCTGAAAACAAGTGTTGGTCGCTTAACTGACTGAGCCACCCAGGCACCCCTCTTTGTGTGATTCTTATGTACACTATTGTTTTAGAGCCTTTGATAAACACAAGTATTTTAAATAATTTTTCCTGCATTTTTCTTTTTTAATTTTAGGTACTTACAATGTATATTAGAAAACCTTTGTTACAGTCAAAGAACTTTGAAGTAAGGTCACATTTACCTATAATTATAGTTTCATTTATTTTTTGCTGTATCCTCTTTAAGCTTGCTATAAAGACAATTGAGTATGTTTCATTTGTTAACTCTATCTGTGGAATATTTCAAAATAGCCTGAATTCCATGCTTTTTCTTATAAAAATAAATTTTCTTCGAAAGTGTTATCTAAATCTTTTCAGTTTCTTGACATGGAGTCCCCTGCTGTTATGCAACATTGAAATAACAACATTGTTTTCACCCATTAAAATACCACTGCAAGATATTGTGAATCGGCTCATTTGCCTTACATTTTTTTTCTAACAAATAAGGCAGTGTTTTGAGTTATGCCAGATGTACAAATGAGAGATTTGAGTGCACTTGTAGAATTTAAATTGAAATGCTAATGAGATTCTGACAGGCAGAAAAAACAACACAGCCCACATTTTCATCTGTTTTATTAAAGTCATTATTTAACTGGAAAAACACATTATTTAGAGCTATTTATTTATGTGGCATTTGTAATTCAGCTCTTAAATTTTATCCAATTAAAGTGCTTCTCATTCCATTTCACTTAATGTGGTGGATTGTTTTGGGCATTCATCTTTCGCTCTGTTTCATTCAGTTGTAGAGTGGCAGTAACTCAATTGAATGAATGCATCTTTCTCTCTCTCTTTTTTTTTCTTGCTAATGCTTACATGTCCTGCTTCATGCTGTGGTGCTACATTGACATCTTTATTTTTTATTTGCAGTAATTCCATTGAAATTTCATGGTAGATTATTACACAAGATTGGTTATGGTTATTTCATGCTTTGGTTATTTCACTAGGATTCCTATATTGTGAGAGCAAGGAAAATAATAATGTTAAACAAAATCAAACTTTTGAGAAGATAAATTGGTCTCAGAGATAATTGAACATAGGACACTAAACCTTAAAAGTACTTATTTCCACAAAGATAGCCAATGCCTTATGAGAAATATTTCAAATTTTCAAAACTTTTGATTATCTATTTATACATTTTTTCAATTTTTTATTTTTTTAATGAAGACTTTTGTGAATTTTTCAGATTTACTCAAATATCTGTATTTTGGACATTAACTTAAAGCAGGTTTTAGGTTTCTTTTACTTATGTTTATCTGTCTACCTCTCAAATGAGGGTAAAATTAGAGTATTTGTGATTATGGAGGTTTAAAACTTCATGTACATATACAAAATCAGTACATTTGGAGGAAAAAGTAGTAGTGCAGAATTTCAAGAATTAGCACGAGGCTGGTTGAGGTCAAACTCATGTTGGAATGCAGATATTCTGGGAGGGTCTAGAAGACAATGTGCCTCCTTGAGAAGGCAACTGCTATGAATGGAGTGAAATATTTGAGTTCAGAATTGTACAGATGTCATCACGAATGTCAGATCTTCATTTAACTCTATTTTACAACAGGTTTGGGGATTATTCGATTGTAAGAATGCTTCAATTATTTCAAATTGCCTGATGATGCTTTTGTGAAAATCTGTAGTAAAACAAACTCTATTAGCATAAAAACCATTTCAGTAAATGTTCAATGAATAAAGTCTCTCTATTAACTGGAAATTGAACCAGTAACTGTCACTTCCCAGACATTTACATAAAGATTCTCTCAAGGGTGCTCCATTAAGCAGCATTAGGAGATTTTATACACAGAACTGTTTATTTATATCTGAAACTTTGTAAGAGGGAGACTCCTGATGTGGCAGAAAGGACAGTGAACGGAAAGTCTGAGACAGCTCTGGTTCAGCTACTAGCTCTGTTAACAATGTGATTTTGTGGTTCTTTTTTTCCCTCCATTCCCATGCCCCAGACTTCAATCACTGTGTTATTTACATGGTTATATTCCTAATTATAATTTTTTAATTTACCCTCAAGAAGGTAACATTTAAATGATAATTTAACACTTAAATGTTAAATGTTTATTTAACATAACATTTAAATGATAGATAGGTCCATCACATCTACATACCTTCTTAACATGGTGTCCAGAGTTATTTTTGAAGATGTATATTTGGGGTGAATTTCCTAATTAGTATTCATGATATCTATAGAAAATAGCTTTTGTAAGTACACCTAACTTTTGATTATTTATATTAATGTGGGACAGCATGTCTAACCAAAATATGTATGAAGTCTTCACTCTTCATTTCATCTTCCAATTTGTCTTTGTAAGAAGTGTTTGGAAGGGGTTGCTGAAAAACACTAGTTTCCGTTTCCTCTTCAGCTTGGGCAGAAGACAGAGTTTAGAATCTTTATGTAGCTTTATTTTTACCCACTGCCCCGCTTTGCAAAAGAGGAAAAAGAAAGATTCATTAATGAACCATAGAAATTAACCTCATTTTATCCATTTTCCCCCACTCTTCAGTGTCCCATTCTACTCGTGCCCATGCCATCCTCAACTAAGTTTACATCTCTGTGCATATTATTTTATGTACATACCCCAGCTT
The DNA here is from genome assembly GCF_963455335.1 of Martes martes. Taxonomy (NCBI): domain Eukaryota; kingdom Metazoa; phylum Chordata; class Mammalia; order Carnivora; family Mustelidae; genus Martes; species Martes martes. Next base: position 38,239,599 of record NC_137896.1, read on the forward strand.
TTGTGCCTCCATACCTTTAGTCATGTTCTTATTTTCTTTTTTTTAACTCCCGTGACCCTCAAATGTACTTTTGGCTAACTCCTACTCACCCTGTAAAGCCTAGTCTTCCAGTCCTCGATATTTTTCTTAAGCACATGAGCCTTATTGTCTAACAGATTGATTCTAGATTCTGGTGCTATAATTTGATGACTCTCTGATCCTGAGAAAAGTACCATAGTCACTCTGATCCTCAGTCTCATCATTTGTAAAATATGAACAATACCCGAATCTCAGGATTGTTTTAAATCTTAAATGGTGTATAATTCTGATTTTTGATAAATACTCAAGTAGTAATAAAATAGATAAAAACCTTGTCCTCCTAGAACTTGAATTTTGGTGGGGATAGACAGGTAAATAAATAAAAAAACAAAATACATAGTATGAGAAGTAGTACAGAGAGGAAGGGTAGAGGATGCGGAAAGTGAAGGAAGAGTGAGGTTTCAATTTTAAATAGGCTAGCTTGAAAAGGGCTTGTTGTGAAGATGGCATTTGAACAGGGACGGAAAAAAGCCTAGGGATATTTGAAGAAAGATGATTCCAGGCAGAGGGAACTATAGGTGAGAAGTCCCTGATATGAGTGGGTGAATGGCATATTCCAAGAACAACAAATAGATAAGCTGGCTATTTCAGAGTGAAAATGAGTGCAGAGAGAACAAGGCTAGATCATTCAGGGTCTTTTTAGGTCAATATTTGTAAGGACTTTGTCTCTAAATGAGATGGGGAGTCATGTGATCTTTTTTTAAATAAGTATTGTCTAGTTTCTGTACAGTTTTGGGGGGGAGCAAATGCAGATATTGAGTGGCTGATAAATATATCAGATGAGAGCTGTACAAACTAAGTCCCCCAGAGTGTCTGACCTATAGTAGACATTCTATAATTGTTATATACCCTCCCTCTCACATCCCTATACTATGTGTCTGGTTAGAAGTTATTTCTTGTTGTTTGGAATTCTCTATTAGGCACACATCATTTTTAAACTAAGAATTTTTTGTGTGGGCACCTGGGTGGCTCAGTGGGTTAAGCCGCTGCCTTCTGCTCAGGTCATGATCTCAGGGTCCTGGGATTGAGTCCCGCATCAGGCTCTCTGCTCAGCAGGGAGCCTGCTTCCCTCTCTGTCTACTTGTGATCTCTCTTTGTCAAATAAATAAATAAAATCTTAAAAAAAAAAAAAAGAGTTTTTTGTGTGTTTTTCTTATTTCTTCTCCTAGCCTAAGCATTTCTTGAGGGAAGTTTCCTTTTTTTCTTCATTTTTTTAAATTTAAATTCAGTTAGCCAACATATAATATATCATTAGTTTTTGATGTAATGTTCAATGATTCATTAGTTAAGGACAATTTCTTGACTCAATTTTAGTTGTCTTTATGTACATCCCATAGAGACCAGTGCAGGACATTATACACAACTGTTATTAAAAATATTTTGATAGAATGAAAAAACTTATGAATATATCCATATGGTTTTTGGAAAAACTTACAGCAGAATGTATTGCTGGGACATTGGCAAGACAGGTTGGTGAGAGTGACAAACCTATGGTAAACTATGGAGTTTTGTGGAGATATAGGTATAGGGAAGAAGTATGCCCCGTACATGTCAGTCTGATGTGGTGTGTATGCAAAAAATGAAGTGGTAAATACTTTGGCTCCTATGTTGGCAGAGGGTTAGATAAGTAACAGGTTGAAAGTATATTTGGGATCTGATAAGCAGTGGCATCCAAGAGAAAATGGCAAGTGTGGAGGACAGGGAAGTAATAGCTCAGGAAACACATTGTTGTTTATCTTGGATATATTAGCAAAAATGATTTATTTTTAGTAAGTAGGATAGACGTGGGAAGAGACATTGATACTGCCTTGTGAGAGCTGTTAGGACAGGTCCAGCTAGGCATGCTGTCTAGGGACTTTGGCCATCTTCATTTGCGATTTATGCAGATGTGTGGCTTTGGGGTCTGAGGTGGTGTAGTGGTGTAGTGGAGTGTCCAACAGTTGGAAAATGCAGGCAGAGAAGTATGGATGGGCTGCTGGCTGACCTCTAGGGCATCTTTCTATGTATATCCTAGCCTTTGCAGGGGTATTAAGCTAGAATTGGCAAGTTACCAGACTGGGGGCTTAGGATGATGCTGTATCCTTTTGGATTCTTGCTTCTGTATGTAGTTGAATACCCAACTAAATTTGCTGAAACAAAAATGGTCCTTGTTGGCTCATCTAACTGAAAAATCCATGTAGAGTTATTGCAAAACAAACTTGATCCAGCTGCTCAAATGATGTCACTGAAGACCTGGCTTCTTTGTAGTTCTCTGTGCTTTGCCTTTCCCAGATCATCCTCATCTGCACAGTATTCTCCTGGCACCCTCATTTTGAAGCATTTTAAATACCATATCTTCAGTACAATCCTATCTGGTGGAAGAAAGCCTGTTGGACTTAAGCCACGTGTCTGTTCCTAGCCATTTATTTGTAATGACCTAGGTTTTATTGGTAAGCATGGGCCTGAACCTCATGCTTCATCCCAAGTCAGGGATGGAATAAGTTTACCCCAAAACATGTGGGCTCTGTGGGATGAGAGTAGACACCTCAAATGAAAGTTAGGGTACTTTTATTAAGCAATGTGTGGGTTGGTGTGTGGTTTCCGACCCACCAAATTCAGATGTCTACTACCAGGATTATATTGTCAGGGCCCTAGAAGGAAACACCTATTTACCTATAATGGTTTAAATGAAGAGACTTTAAGGAAGGGACTACTTACTGAGGTATAGGTAGGGTTAAGTGTACAAACAATGGCTGATGTGGTTCCTTTTGATCAGCATCAGTAGGAAGGTGTTACCACCCATAGGGTTTAGTGATCAAAGGGAGGAAGTAGTGTTAACAGAGCCAAGTAAGAACTTGAGTTCTGGAGGAGAAGCTAGAGCTATACTTGTAGAGGTGTGCAACCAGAGATAGTACATTGAAGCAAAGAGGAATAGAGAAGAAATATCTCACCTTTTCTCCTCTCATTCTCTAATCTGTTGGTAGCACTCATTGGCTTAACTGCAAGCCAGACAGGAGAGGAACCTGCATGATGCAATCCTTAAGTTGGGGGGAGGGGTGGTCAGCCTCCTGGAACACATAGTAGGGCAAAATATGGATCTTAGTAGGGGTCAAATGGAGACTAACTAGCACAGAAAACAAATCAGAAACTCAGTCCAGTAATAGGAAAATATATTGGAAAAGAAGATAAATAAGGGGTAGAAATTTAGGGTCTAGAATTTCATTATCAGAGCAAGGTCCAAGTGAAAAGGGGCTGATCTTCCTCATAGAGCATAATGAGAGAATTTAGTGATTGTGAAAGGGTGACTGAGCCCCAGGTCAGTCTAGTGTAGACTTGATTCCAAGCCTTGCCCTTGTTGGGGAATGGATACCTGTTTACTCTTCTTGTTCCACATCATAATTTGCCTGGGGACTGAGGTGTGGCTGCTCCTGAAAGATTTGGAACTCAGAATGTCTGTTGGTTAAGTAGCTCAGGACAGGGACAGAAAAAAGGACACATTGTTACTTATCAAGGAAGAAACCATTACCACATGTGGTTGTCCTGATTCTTGAGCTTTTGTTTATATTTTTTGTCCTCTCCAGATTAGGATTGGTTCCTGTTTAAGTTTGACTTGAAAACTCTCAGGAGAGTTTAGTCAAATAATTGACTAAGTGAAGTGAAGAAGGGTTGGCTCTACCAGTCTTCATCCAGAGGTCATTCTGTGGGCCAGGTGGTAATTAATCCCTGTCACTAACTGCTATGATAAATACCTAATGATACTGTGGCGAGGGGTTAAAAACAATCTAGATTACAGCAGAAAGCTCAAATTGTGGCTGGCAACAAGATGGCAAACAGAAGTAGCACAGCACCAACTCCACAGAAGAAGAGGGCAAGTAACAACCTTCCTTAGTCAGCTGGGGCTGAGACAAGAGTGCTTGATGCAAAGTTGGGAACCAGAGGAGGACTGGGCTGAGCATTAAAACTCTTGGCTGAACCTAAAATGATTTCAAAGCAGAACAAGGGTGGGACTGTTTAGTAGTGGAAAAGAAAGCTTGGTTTGATGCCTAGTGAGAATTACGTGATGTTTAAAAAGACCATTATTTATTACAAAATCAAGCAATGCAAACGTATCAGCAAGCTTGAGACAGTCTTTATCTGAGATTTTTTTTTTTTTTTTTTATCTGAGATTTTTAGATCGACAATTCAGGTGAGAGAATATTACCAGTTCAACCTGCTTATTAACCCTTGTGAAATGAGAGCATAAAAGTGAATGAAAGTATATTCAGTCTGCAATGAAAGAGAAATGTAACAGACACAGATCCCCCCCTCCTACTTTGTGGACTTGAGCCTAAATTTAACTTGAATTCTGTTTAAAAGGAGCTTTTGATTCAGCCTTCTAAAAATGAGAGATTTGCTTATTAACGGGAACTATGCATTTTATTAAGATGAGCTTTATTTTGGACTAGTTGGAGAGTATGAAGAGAGGAAAGTAGTTGGACAAAGAGATATAAAAAGGAAAAAAAGCTGTCAAAATTGTTAAAAATAGAAGGATAACACAGCCAACCCCATATCCATCTGCCTGGGAAACACTTCTCTTTGCCTTATTTTCTGTTGTTTTTGAATTGGCCATTCTCTGCCTAGGTGCTTGGACAGCTCCTCCTTCTATCTTCCCCAGCCAGCTGTTCCTTGTGCTTCAAGATGCTAGGCACATTTTGGCTCCCACACCTTCTAACACTGTCGTTACTCTCAGTGCCACCCCAGATAGATTTGTGGTATGCACATCTGTGTTACGATGTACTTATCACATCATAGTGACATAACTTTGTGACGGAAAGTCTTCTCCATTGTACTGTCAGCCATTGAGGGAATGAGCCAATGAAACAATACAGATTTATACAGCCAGAACAAATAGCTTCAAGGAGAGCATAGAAGTATCCTGATGCATATTTCAGTATGACTGAGGCATAATGAGGCAGAGATACAGCTGGGCTTTGGGAATAACTGCAAGTAGAAGGTGATACGCAGTTGTGACCCTTGTTATCTTTAATTTTGGTGTTTCTTACTCTTTCTCTGCAGAATGGCTTCCTAAATTTGGAAGACATGATTCCTAACAGCTTTTAAGATGTACATGATAAAGCTTTGTCACTTTAGAAAGAATAAATCTTTCAGAAAGACCAAAGATTCTGACTTGACTTTCCTGCTCCCAAAGCCTTGGTTCCTAGAAAATGTCCCAATTTGGGACAGTTGTGCCCTCCCCCTGCTCAATCATCAGCAGTTCCCATTGTCATCTTGTGTATATGCATGTGTGTGGGGGTAGTTCTTGTAGCCAGATAACATAGTATACACTGTACACGTAACCTCTTAGTCTGCCATGGAATAATTAACATTTTGAGGGACCTGCTTGCTAGTACGTGTAGCTAACACTAGGCCATACATATTTATGGAAGGGCATGCTAGTGAAGACAGGTGCACTAAACAGTTAAATCAGCTTTGGTTTGGTGTTTGAAATAAAGTATCATTATCCTTATTGGAGATTTACTTTCTTTGTGATGTTTTCTGTTGGCTGACATTAAGATGCATTCTTTACATTTTTAAGCATAAACTGACAGGAGCACCAAAGTGGGAAAGGTAGCCTGGGTAATAAAAAAAAGTTGACTTGGGAGCAAAAATATGCTGTGGTTAATTGATAAAGTAAAGATGTTGCTGACTAACTGAAAATATTTTTAGTTTTCCAAAAGGTATTATTATGATCTTGTAAGTGAATTTTTAAACGTTACTTTCAAGTGGAAATTTTCTTACCAGCTTACTGTGTGGCTCTCAGGGATGACTGACATTAAAGTGAAGAAACTGGTATGTTAATCACTCATACCAGGTGAGTAGATGAGTATAGAGCTAGACAGCCTTTTAAAAACATCATGTATACAACATTAAAACTAGTGTGCATGTATGTAGCTTTTATTCAGTGAATGCTGATCCTAGATGTTAGTCAAATGGGTATGATTTTAGAAGTGACACATATACATTACAAAAAAAAGAGATAGGAAAAATGAGCTTAATTCTTTTTCCCATTTATAAACGTCACACGATGGAGAGTAGTGAATGGTGATCTCTGGCCACTGGTCCAATATTCTGCCTACTTTATAACAGCTCTTTCAGGAGCTGGATGTAGATGTGTGCATGTAGGGGGGAAGGAGGAGTGTACTCTGTGATTTGGTTATTAAAGAGGAGACCTCTGGTAACTTGATATTGAATAAGTTTATTGACCTTTCCCTTTAAATACAAATCCTACGGGAACCACCAAAGAGGAACAATATAGGGTGGATGACCAAATCTTGCTTCTAATTTGAATCTGAAGCCAGATACTAAGTTGATGGGCCAATCACATGAATTAGGAGCCAATCCATTATTTTTGTATGAACCACTGGGTTTCTTATAATTCAGTTAGAAACTTGATTTTATCATTTTCAGAATCTAAACTCTGGTTATCCATCAAATAGACACAAAACATTAAAAGGAAAGGACCTTTCCCCCCACTCCATGTTAATGCATCTAGCTCATCTCTCTTTGTCCATATGTATTATTATATAGTCTGTTGGTGGAGTGTATGTTATTTCTATTTCTGGTTTGGCAAGAGACAAGAATCAGTCAACCTCTCTCTCTTTCTCTCTGTTTTTTCCCTACTTCTCCTCTCTCTTTGCCTCTTTCCTTAGAACATGCTTATCTGTGAGAGTTCATGAAGCCAAAGTGCGCTTTATATATTACCTTTGTAAATGACCTAAAGGAGGATTTGTCTGGGGTGGCAGGATCTGCTGACCTCACATATAATTGTTTTTGTTTATACATCTTGAAGCTAAAAGAGATTTCTTTTGTATCATTATAATGCAACTTGGGTTTCTTTTCTTTTGCTTTTTTTTTTTTTTTTTTCCTTTCTCTTTAATAAAAAAAAAACCCACAGCAATGTTTGACCTTTGGTTGTTACTGAAACTTACAGAAAGTAACTTTGAAAATTAGTTACCATAAATAGAATACAAACAGCTTTTTGCTTCCATAAAATAGATGGCTCTCTTCAGGAACTATTGATTCCAAGTCTGTTAATATTGCAAATCTAACTAAAATAGACATTATCTGTGCTGCAAGCGGGTGAGTGACAAGGGTTCTACACTTAGAGTTTTGCTAGAAAACTTGGAGGGCAGCCAGCTGGGAGCACTGTGATAGTCTTTTAAGAAGTTGAAATCTGTAAGAAGTGTTTCAGGAAGAAAAGCTTTCAGTTTAGACTGTTGCATAGTTAACAATTATTAGCTCCAGAGAACTAATAATTAGCTCTAGTCAATTAAAACAACTTCTCATTTTATACCAGAGTAGATAGCTTGCATAGTTTAAATGCACAGTAAACTCTTAATTTATGCTACCCAATTCCTTAGCAGAATCTTGCATGTTTTTTTTGTTTTCTTTTGTTTTCCCTGCTGACATTTTGGTGCAGTTCCCTTTGCTGACTGGTTGATATACGCCATGTTATTGTCTTACTTTTTCACTTGGCATTCAAGTGTAAGCCTTTTCCGTATTCTTAATTTTGAATGACTGCATATATTTTATAGTGCTATTTACCAGACTAATTATTTTACATATATTAATTTGTAAAATAATCTTACAATTCTATGAGATGGGTACTATTATCCTCATTTGGAAATGGAAAAACAAAAATTGAGATACAGAGAAGGTAAGTGGACTATTGAAGGTTCCAATGTCCTTATATGGCAGTAAGCAGAATTTGCTTTTGCTTAATTAGCCATTTTCTTTGTATCTACCCATTCTTAGTTATTAGGTAGTTTCTTGTAAGTTTAATATTATAAATATCACAAAAACCAAATGTAATTAAGGAGGCATTTCCCACATTTTAAAGGGTTTTTCCTTCAGGTACTTGCCCAGAAACAGAATAACTTGAACAAAGTTAAAAAAAGTTTTTAAAGCTATTAATACATATTACCTTCATACATTTCCTCATGGTTGATTATATTTTTCTAATAATTTATGTGCACATAGTTCAGTAAATCATTGCCATCTTTTCATATATCTTTGCTAATTTGATAGCCAAATATGTATTTTTCTCACTTGTTTTTTTTTTTTTTTTGCTTGTTTCTTTCTATTTTAATTTCTTCTTTTGTGGATTAATTATTCATGTTCCTTTGCCTGTTTTCTATAAAAGTTCTAGGCACAGTCTTATGTCTTTGTGTAAGTTAAGATACTAACCTTTGTTATATTTGTTGAAAGTATTTTTTTCCAGCCATTGTCCTTTTATTTTTGAGTATTTCTTTTTATGTATAAAGGGTGTTTTTGTGTGGGTGTGGGTGGTGTTTCTGTTATTGAGGTATAATTGACATAAATTTTTGTTTTTTAAACAAAATTTTTCCTCCTTGATGATGGCTTCTGTTTAGAAAAGCCTTTCATTTCCAAGATAAATGTTAAATTATCTTTTTTTCCGTATGGATTTTTTCTTTTATGTTTAATTTTTAATCAATATATAATTTATTTTGCCATAGTGTTATGTGTCAGAATTTCAAAGTGGTAGAAACATGATTTGTTTTTTGCTTTTCTCTTTCAATGAATTGACTAATATTTGGAAGAAAAGCCTTGGATAATCCATAAATCACACAATCAGCTTCTTAAATATTGTTTTAAAGATTTTCTTTTTGCAAAACAGAAATTGAGAATTGAATTGAGAATGTAATTAGGCACATGACCTTGTATATTTTTAAATATTGTATTTAAATATCATGTTTTAAATATTGTATTTGTAATATTTTTGTCTTTTCTTTCATAAGTAAATCTGACAAACTAGCTGTCTAACCTTCCTTGTTTGTAGAGGTTTCTGTGTGCCTCACTAGAATGATATCTTATCCCTAGACTTTTTATCTTCATACTATAACTTAAAACAGAACTTCCATAAGATCTCCTGGTAGATATAAAGGGTGAGGGTGTTCTTTTTTTTTTTAGTAAATTTTTTTTCTTTTTTAAGGATTTTATTTATTTAATTGACAGAGATCACAAGTAGGCTGAGAGGCAGGCAGAGAGAGAGAGAGGGAAGCAGTCTCTCTGCTGAGCAGAAAGCCTGATGTGGGGCTCGATCCAGGACCCTGAGATTATGACCTGAGCTTAAGGCAGAGGCTTAACCCATTGAGCCACCCAGGCACCCCATAAAGGGTGTTCAGATGGAAAGTAAACACTATTCCTAGATGTCAGTGATACTTTTTTTTCTAGTTGTTGTATTTACCATTTAGCAGCATGATAAGCAATAGTAGTGATCAATCAGAAATAGGGTAAATAAAGATTCCCATGTCGTCATTGGAAAATCAGTACGTGTTAGGAACGACTATCAAATCTAAAAGTCAGATATATATGCATGTTGCACATAACAACTATACATATATATATTTTGTTAATAATTTGTTATTTAATATTTAATGGAAAGCTTGACCTTACAAAAATGCTTATCAAAATATTTGACTGTAATACCAATACTCCCACCTAACTTGCAATTATTATTTCCAAAGTATAAATGGGAATCTTTAATCTCCTGGAGTAGTTTTTCTGTTAATCATATTACTACTAATTATTTGATAACCTTTATTTGTATTTTAGCTGCATATTAAAAGCAGTCACAAATTAATATAAAGATTTGGCAGTTTTGAATAAATTATTTCCTTTTATCCACCCAAAGTAATTGTATTTAAAATACTTGGTAATCCAAATTCAGTGACTCATCTTTGAGGTTATTTTATTACCTACATTGATTTGTGTTGAAACTGATTGTTTAAGATCTGACTACACCCAATTTTGTACACTGTTTTCAAAATGTAAGAATTTGGAAATTTTATTAGATTGGAAAAAAGACTTATAACTTATTTTCCACTACTTTAGTTATTTTTATTCTGTGAGAATTTTTCATTAAAAATAATTGTAGTCTTTGGCATATTGGAGACAACATAATTACTGAATGAATCTCTTTAATTATGTCTCTTTTATAACTTACTTTTGCTTATTTCCTTCATTGTTCAAAAGAAACATACTAGTTAGAGGGTGGTAGAACCTACAGATTTGAGGGTCAAAGGATGGTGGAGAACAGGTAAACAAGAATAAAATGAGAGATGCAGAGAAGTGTAATAATGCAAGTATTCCACAGGCTAGCTAATTACAGAGAGGAATAGATTTTGTGTTTTTGAGGAGATCATGGAACAGTCTTGGTCTAAAGGAAAGAGAGAATCCCAAGTGCCTGGATATTTGTTAGAACTCTCTTTAAGTAAAGGCTAGGAGATCTCATAAAATTTAATTTTTCTTAACTATATATGCTCAAAAGATAATGGAAAATGAAAATACAACCTAGTATACTACATAATTCTGAATTAGAAGAATTTCTTCAAGAAGTAGAAATTATAGAATATGTTATAGAGAGAAGAAATGCTATAACTAGTTGGGTTTATACTGCAGAGTTATAAAAAAAAGTGTTCAAAAAAACTCTTGCAAAAAATTAGATATGATCAATGTCTAGAAGAGGAATACAGGTTGGAACAGTAATGAACAGCAGTCTAGACCATGGCATTATTTCCTTTTCCATTGTCCATAGGAGACATTGTCAAGTGAGCTCAGTATTCTTTCCTGTTTTGTCTATAAACACCTCTGGAATCCTTCTTAAAGTGACACTCTAGGTAGTTACCACCATTTGATTGGTGGTGTAAGAAATGGAGACTCTTTGACATACAGTCTAGGAAAAAGTAACTCAAAATAATATAGGTTTGAGAGGCCGGTCTCTATGCTAAAATCTATTAATCAAAATCCTTGGATCCAATAGTTAAATAAATAACAGTCTTTCAATTTTTATATTATTCAGCCCATTTTTTCTGTTTCATCTAACTTAAGAAATATTACATACTGTTCTGTTAAAATCTAGATCACAGTGTTGGTAGAAGTAACTAGGTCTTTTAGTTTAATAAACTACCCAGAAAAGTAACCTGGTTGATAGAGAGCACTGGTTCACTATCAGGAGGAAATATTCCATAGGGAACGTTTGGCAATATCTTGTGACAGGGTATGTGTGATACTGGCACCCAGTGGATAGAGACCAGGGATATTGTAGTTCCCCACAACAAAGAATTATTCAGACCACAATGTCAGTGTTCAATGTCAATAATGCTACTTTGAGAAATCCTTGTCTAGAGTACTGTTCTTGACTGGTAGCTTGTTAGAAATGCACATTACTGTGCTTCACTTCCACCCTAATCAATCAGAATTTCTAGAGGCAAGACTCAGCAGTTTGTCTTCTAATTAGTCCTTTGGGTGATTCTGATGGTCCTTTAAGTTTTAAGACTAATAGCCTATCTTGATATATAAGAATGTATAGGAAATATTTATTAAGCATCAAGTTTGGACCAGAAACTTACCTAAATGCTCAAAAAACAGCCTTTTCATAATTTGTTTGGTTTTTCCATCTTACCTAAATGGACCTTATTTCTCCTTGTAGCTCTCAAATTTTCTGTTGTCTAGGATGTTGTTTAACATGTGTTTGTTGAATTGTATTCGCTTGAATTGGTTACTGAACTTTCTCTTCCTACCATCTATCTACTTGTTGGTGTTCTTACAAGGGTTTTTTTTTTTTTTTTTTTTAAATCAATGACTTGGTTGAAGATGTAGTTGCATAGTTATCCATTTTATAGACCACACAATGATGGTAAGTTATTCTGTATAGGCTAACAATAACATGGTCATAGTTATAAAATTTAAAATTTCCATTATATCCACTATACTATGCAATTTTTACTTGCTTATCAAAATTAGGAACATTTTTAATTAATTGAGTAGATTGCACAGCAGGAAGAGATTTTCATATTTGTTGGATTGATCAAAAATATCTCCTGAGGGGCACCTGGGTGGCTCAGTGGGTTAAAGCCTCTGCCTTCGGCTCAGGTCATGATCCCAGACTCCTGGGATCGAGTCCCGCATCGGGCTCTCTGCTCGGCGGGGAGCCTGCTTCTCCCTCTCTCTCTGCCTGCCTCTCTGCCTACTCGTGATCTCTGTCTGTGAAATGAGTAAATAAAATCTTAAAAAAAAAAAAAATCTCCTGAATAATTTAGAAGAATGGTGACGATAGTAGAGAGAGGGAAGTATAAGATAAAGGTGGGCAACATTCTGAATTACTTTGGATTTTGTGAATATCAACTGCTGATACACACTAAAGTAGAAATACTTATCAGTTGGAATGTGGGAGAAAGGACAGAGTCAAAACAATGGATGCAATGGTCATTTAACTGATAAGAGGGCAAGAAGAAAGGGGAAGTGACAAACCAAAGAAATTTTGTCATGGAAGAAGTTATAGGAGCTTTAAGAAAACGATTTCAGTTGTCTCTGTGATAACACTAACCTGTTAGTACTTGCTACATTGCTCATATTTCCTTTACTCACATAAGCATTTTAATGGAGAATTCCCTATGAAAATGTGATAAAAAGTTATAGATGACTCTGAAATTTGTTCAGGTATGAGCCAGAAATGAAGTGCTACAGTATTATAGCCCCTCTCAGCAGACCCAGGGAAGAATGCTGAAGAAGAGGAGAACTTTCAGGGCATATAACTTCAGGCAATGTCCCACTGCCTGCTTAGACTGGAAGGAGAGATAGCCTAAGGTCAGGTTTTATATTACTTTCTGGGAGTAAGATTGGCAGATGGTAACCAAAGAGTTTAGGAGAGACTGTGATTGAAATTCTCACAGTAGGCCCAGAAACAAATATATGTGTATTTAATGATACTCAACTGAAGACTTTTAATAATATGATGAATGTTATGTTCTTCTCTGAAGATATCAACAGTTCCTCAGTGAGCTTGGAAATAAAGTTCAAATGGTGACAAGAATGAAAGCTATACCTGGCATCAGTTGCATGGACCTTTCCTCACTGAGATTTACCAGGTTGCTTCTACTGCTGGTTGACTAATTTTCTAGCAGCTTTGGCCAACTCCAATTTCAAGATAGGATATCATATATTCTCAACACAGTGTGTGACATGCTGTCTGATTAGATTGTCCAAATACATTGTGAAGGGTATAGCGACTTGCCTTTTTTAATTTTATATTTGAATTTCTTTTTTTTTTCATGCCCTTCTTCTACTACCATCATAAATTAGCTGACCGTGTTCTATAAAGGCATGATATAAATCATGTACTGTTGCCTCAGATCAATCAGTCCACTTCATAGAGAAAGAAAAATGCCGGTGGGATTCACTGTCTTATCATGCAATTCCTCATCCCAGAGCAGCTGATCTGACACAATGTTGGAATAGTTTACTGAAAGCTCAATTGTGGTACCAACTGGCAACCTTGTAAATGTGGTATCATGACCCAGAGATGTATATAGAATATTGTCCTTCTCACATACTAGTCAGAGAAGTGACTTCTCAAGATGATATCTAATGACCTACTAAAATAGTTTTTGCTTCCCATCACATGATTCTTAGTTTTATAAGTATAGGGATTTTAATTGCTAGGGCACACATGCTTTTGCCCTTGGAATTAGGGGTTTTTTTTTAAATTAAATTAAATTAAAAATTTTAAAAGATTTTATTTATTTATTTGTGAGCAAGAGTACCGAGGGAGAGTGAGAGGGAGAAGCAGACTCCCTGCTCAGCAGCGAGCCCCATGTTGGGCTGGATCCAAGGACCCTGGTATCACAAGTGGAGCGGAAGGCAGCTGCTTAACCAACTGAGCCACCCAGGTGCCCCCCTTTTTTAAAAAATATTTTGTTTATTTATTTGTCAGAGAGAGAGAGCGTGAGCACAAGCGGGCAGAGTGGTGGGCAGAGTGGCAGGCAGAGGCAGAGAGAGAAGCAGGCTCCCCGCCGAACAAGGAGCCCAATGCGGGACTTGATCCCAGGACCCTGGAACCATGACCCGAGCCGAAGGCAGCGGCTTAACCGACTGAGTCACCCAGGCATCCCCCAGTTGCCCCTTTTTAAAAAGTTTTAATTCCACTGTAGTTAATATACAGTATTATATTAATTTCAGTTGTATAATATAGTAATTCAACAATTCCATATATTACTCAGCTTCTCATCAAGAGAAGTATATGCTTTTTATTTTTTTTAAAGATTTTTTTTAAAACATTTTATTTATTTTTTCAACAGAGAGAGATCACAAGTAGGCAGAGAGGTAGACAGAGAGAGGAGAAAGCAGGCTCCCCACTAAGGAGAGAGGCCGATGCGGGGCTTGATCCCAGGACCTTGGGATCATGACCTGAGCCGAAGGCAGAGGCTTTAACCCTCTGAGCCACCCAGGGGCCCCTTTTTTAAAGATTTTATTTATTTGTCAGAGAGTGAGTGAGAGAGAGAGGGAGAGAGGAGAGAACAGGGGAGTGGCTGGGGAGGGAGAAGCAGAGTCCCCACTGAGCAAGGAGACCAGAGCAGGACTTGATCCTAGGACCCTGGTATCACAACCAGAGCTGGAAGCAGACGCTTAACTGACTGAGCCACACAGGCTCAGCCACCATACCCGAGAGGTATACTCTTAATCCCCTTCACCTGTTTCAATTATCATACCATCCACTTTCCCTCTGGTAACCAGCAATTTGTTAAGAGTCTGTTTTTTAGTCTCTTTTTCCTTTGTTTCTTCAATTCTACATTTGAATGAGATCATATGGTATTTGTCTTTGATTTTCACTTAGCATTGTATTCTCTAACTCCTATTCCAAGTGATAAGATTTCATTATTTTTTATGTTGAATAATATTCCATATATATGCATATAAACATATGTACATATGGCACAGTTTTATCCATTCTGTTGATATCGACGGACATTTGGACTGTTTTCATTATCTGGCTATTGTAAATATGCTGTAATAAACATAAGGGTGCATGTATCCTTTTGAATTAGTGTCTTCGTATTCTTTGTGTAAATATCCAGTAGTGTGATTACTGGATCATATGGTTGTTCTATTTTTAATTTTTTGAGGAACCTCCATACCGTCTTCCACAGTGGCTTCACCAGTTTGTATTCCCACCAATGGTTCATAAGGATCCTTTTTCTCTATATACTCACCAACGCTTGTTGTTTTGGAATCCTAATTCTTATAGTGAGCAATAGGTGATAATCTTCGAACTTTGGCTTGGAGAGTGCCTTTGCCTCCTCATATTACCTGAACCCTAGTTTTTATAAAATGTCCATATTCCTCTCAGCTGTTTTCAGTGCTTAGGATAATGGTTCTACTAAAGTAGGTGCTTAATTGTAGCATCTGGCTGTTTGGCTTCCTCATGCCTATAGAGGAGTAGGTAAAAAAGGAGATCATGTATTCGTTGGGATGATTGACTTTGTCTATAAAATGGATACAGAGTTGTTTGTTGCAAGTAGAGACCAAGAGGATTTGGTAGAGTCATGGGATTCCCTGAGATGCCTCTTCCCATTGATATGCAGAGTAATAAGGTTAATAGAAATTTTCTTGCAGCCCTCCAGCAGAAATGTTAAGGGCTCAGACTTCTAAAAGATGTAGGTTTGGATTACTGTACTAAGCAAATTACTCATCAAGAAGTGTTTTTTGAAATGTGACCTGAATGCAAGGTATATGAAATGAATACTGGAGGAAAGTATTCCCAGATACTAGCTAAGGCAGAAATTAGGCCTTAGTTTTTTATTTTTATTTATTTATTTATTTATTTTTAACATATAATGTATTATTTGCCCCAGGGGTACAGGTCTGTGAATCATCAGGCTTACACATTTCCCAGCACTCACCATAGCCCATACATACCCTCCCCAGTGTCCATAATCCAACCACCCTATACCTATCCTCCTGACCCCCCAGCAACTCTCAGTTTTTTTTCCTGAGATTAAGAGTCTCTTATGGTTTATCTCCCTCCCCGGTCCCATCTTGTTTTGTTTTTTCCCTCTCTACCCCCCCACCCTCTGCTCTGCCTCTCAATTCCTCATATCAGAGAGATCATATGATAGTTGTCTTTCTCTGATTGACTTATTTCGCTTAGCATAATATCCTCTAGTTCCATCCATATCATTGCAAATGGCAGGATTTTGTTTTTTGGGTTTTTTTTTTTTTTGGTTTGTTTGTTTTTTAATTTTTTTGATGGCTTCCTAGTATTCCATTTTATGTATATACCTCAACTTCTTTATCCACTCATCTATTGATGGACATCTAGGTTCTTTCCATAGTTTGGCTATTGTGGACATTGCTGCTATAAACATTCGGGTGCACGTACCCCTTTGGATCACTACATTTGTATCTTTAGGATAAATACCCAGTAGTGCAATTGCTGGCTTGTAGGATAGCTCTATTTTCAACTTTTTGAGGAACCTCCATACTGTCTTCCAGAGTGGCTGCACTAGCTTGTGTTCCCACCAACAGTGTGGGAGGGTTTCCCTTTCTCCGCATCCTCGCCAACATCTGTCATTTCCTGACTTGTTAATTTTAGAATAAAGCCTTAGTTTTATTTGTGATCTTTATTGCTGATAGAGGACAATAATTATCTTCTCTTTTACTTTTGAAATAGGAGTTATAGTAATTAAAATGAAAGTTTTTAGTGAGTAATGACAGTGAATCCCACTGGCATTATTCTTTCTCTATGAAATAGATTGGTTGATCTGAGGCAGTTCTCTTGTTGGAAATTGATATGGTATGTGGTTACAGCTGAGCTAGAAGAATTCTGGACTCTTCTAGATATCAATAGATACCAATTCTGGATGTAGCTTCTTAAAGTGGGAGGGGTGTGATTATACTGCCCTTGTGGTTGGATAGTTGGGTTATGGCATTCTTGGATATACAGGAAGTAGGGAGAGCTGGGACATGCTGCAAGGCCAGGGGTTGGCATGCTGTGGGTACCTTTTTGGGGTAATGCTCAGGATATAGCCATTTTCTTTCTCAGGGACTTTCCCCCAAAACCTATGGTGGGATTTCTGTTGGCCATGTTGGTGCCATGTAGCCTTGACTCTATAGCTACATCTGAACCACAAGGAGTGACAACTGACTGACTAAAGCTGGGAAACTACAATTCCTTCTTATGGAAATTTGAAATTTGAAATTTGGTGGTTGATCGGATTGAATCACATTAATAGTACTGCGGCAGGGAGTAGGTTCCCAAATTTCTGATATAGAGGTCCCATAGCTCATTTGGTTTCTTTATTTCTATTGAGAGTGTAAGTTTTCTATTAATAAATTCTTTTTATTTGTGTTGATTATATTTGGTTTTCTATCTATTTCTACCAAGAGTCTTAACTCATCCTGGTCATATATAAGTAAGTGGTATGAACCAAAAAAGGAGTTTAATATTTGAAATTTGACAATAGACTGAAGATGTAGAAGTGGTTGTGAGGAACAAGGAAGATGTTAACCCCTACTGCCCAAAAGTTGAAGAAGGTATAGGACTTCTCTTGTAAAAGAGAGTTTTCCTGGGGCGCCTGGGTGGCTCAGTGGGTTAAAGCCTCTGCCTTCGGCTCAGGTCATAATCCCAGGGTCCTGGGATCGAGCCCCGCATCGGGCTCTCTGCTCAGCGGGGAGCCTGCTTCCTCCTCTCTCTCTCTCTGCCTGCTTCTCTGCCTACTTGTGATCTCTGTCTGTCGAATAAATAAATAAAATATATTAAAAAAAAGAGAGAGTTTTCAAGTTATAAAAGGAGGTAGAAGCAGGGTCATAGCCTCAGGCTGACAGTGTTACTTAGTGTTCTCACAAGAGATTTGGGGTTTGTAGAGGAATGGAGAAGGGGTTACATAGCAGATGTTCCATAAATATTTGTTGAATGTAGAAAAAAATGGGGAGAATGAGCATATCTCATTATAACTTTAGTGAAGAATGCTGTGTCTGTCTCATTGACCTGGGTTCTTCAAATGATAACTCACTTGCATAACTGTATCTCCAGGGCAAAACTGCCAGAGCTTTTATTTTCTCTGGGGCCATGTTCTCTTTCCTGCCACTCATCCTTGGTAAATACTATTTCAGTAGAGGAGTTTAGTTAGAAGAGGTTTAAATAACTTAGACTTTTAGGCAGAAGTTTCAAGATCTCTCTCTCTCTCTTCCCTCACAAAAGTTCTCTGGAGTTATGCAAATTTTCTAACAAACATCAATGGTACTGGGGAAAGAAATTAAAGTTCTACTTTCACCTTATATAATATGGGATATTAATTAGCTTAATGCTAACTGTGAAAACAAATAGACTCCAAAACATTTTGGACTTTTGAAAAATGGCTTCGGCATATTTCTTGCTCATGTAACACTACTGGAGGGTAAACAGGTCAGTAGGTTGGTTGTATTCCTTGTGGTCATTTAGGGACTCGGGTAGGGAGGCTTGTTATCATCAGCATGTGGCTATAAGGTCACCTTAGGATACTGTCTACATCCCAGCTAGACTGAAAATGAAAAGAGCATGGAAGTTTTGTCCAGAGAGGACTGTATATCACTTCTGTCCACATTCAGTTGGCTAGAATTTAATCTCAGAGTCACCTAACTTTCAGGGTGGCTAGAAAATGTAGTCTACTTTGCAGGCAGAAAAAATAGACTATATATTTGGATGATCAGCTAACAGTCTATCTCCTGTGGTTATCCACCATTACCCAGATTTCACCTCTCAGCAGTTCTGATAATTACAAGTTTTTTATACTTTAAAACAAAAGAAAGTTGGTGCCTTTGCCTCTCTTCACAGTTCCTGTAAGTTTCATGACTCAAAAATAAGGTACATATGGGGGGAGGAAAAGTAATAGATTTGAATAAGCTAAGTTATATACACTTGCATTTTGCCATGTATATTCAAAATCACTAAACATATTTTTGTATGCAGTCCTTGTTATCAGCCTGTAAAATTCTAAGCTAAAAAATAATCATCCTTCACAATAACAATTCTAGGAGCAGGAAAGATAAGTCAAGCTGGGATTTGCAGATTGGGAGTAAGTGTTAAAGTGAATGGGACTGGAGGTGGTTCCAGGAAGCTAGCAACTGGGCTAGTGTTAGGGGTAGAATCCAGATAGGGAATGAAGGAGGAAACTAATATAGGCACCCAAGGAGAGAGAAAGTAGGAGGCTCTATGCCTTATTTATAGGAACTTTCAGTATACTTATTGTTGAGCAGGAGTCAGGCCTGTGGTGTGGGCTACTTGCAGAGAAGAAAGCAGGTAAATAGGCTTGCCTGGCTGGAAGCAGGATTGAAGAGACAGAGCTTTACAGCATGTGCACAGAAGAACTTTCATACTAACTCAGGATTAACACATTGTTCTTCTCGTGGCTTTTGGATTTGAAATGACTAATATGCAAAGTTGGTGACACCAGGGGAAATATAATAAAATATAAGATTATTAACATTCAGGCTTTGTTGATTTTTTTCTTATTTCTTGTTTTTATTTATATTTCATTTATTTATTCATTTATTTTGAGTATGGCTGACATAATGTTACATTAGTTTCAGGTGTAAAACATAGTGATTGGATAACTCTCTATCTTCTGCTATACTTACCACAAGGATGGCTACCATCTGTCACTATAGTGTGTTGTACCTCTTATTCCCATGACTTATCCGTTCCATAACTGGAAGCCTGTTTCTCCCAATCCCCTTTACCCATTTTGCCCCCACCCCAGAAACCGTCAGTTTGTTCTCTGTATTAATAGGCCTAATTCTGCTTTTTGTTTATTTATTCATTTGTTTTATTTTTTAGATTCTCTGTATAAGTGAAATCATATGACATTCGTCTTTCTCAGTCTGACTTACCTCATTTAGTATAATACCCTCTAGGTCCATCCATGTTGCAAAGGTCAAGATCTCGTCCTTTATTTTGTTTCTACTGTGATGATTGAAATAGGTTAATTTTGGGGTGTCCAAAGTACAATGAAAATCATGGCTTGTGCCCAGTAAGACCAGTAAGAATGAATCTTAGTCAAAGGAAAAGAAGTTTTAAACTTTGGTGCTGCCTGTGGTCTATGAACTATAAATGTTTCTCGGATGACTAGCTGGCTGGTGACTCTGCAACTATAGGAACACATTAACTCTGAGAACACTAGATACAAAGGGAAATGCTTGTGATTACACAGCTAACCAAAACTATATGCAATGGGGTTTGAAAACTACAAGCCTAGTACTTTTCTTTTAGGTTTATTGATACTATGAAAAGTACTTTACATTCATACCAGTTTTGTATGATTTTATAAGATGAGGAACTACACAGCAAATAAAGTAAACATATAAATTGTGGCATCATTTGTAACTTGTATTATTGGAACATAATGAGACAGGGTAGAGTAGTTATTCACTGAGGTTCTAGAGTCAGAACTGGGCTCAAATCCCAACTTTCCTTTACTAGCTTTGTGTCCTTGGACAAGTTATTTTACCTACATAAGCCTCTGTTCTCATCTGTAAACTAGAGATAATAACCGTATCTAAAGGCTATGAAAATGAAAAGTTCTTTTTTTGTTTTGTTTTGTTTTGTTTTTGGTAACTCCTTTGGCTGAAAAACCTGAGGTGGGCAGAAAGTTATAGTCTTTCTCTATCCTATTTAGTGTGTGTCTTTATGTGGCAGATATATTAATATATTTGATTAATGTATGCTGCCCCAGACCCCACTCAAGGTAGCTTCCATTTATTCCTCCAGATTCACTCTCCACCCAGCTATGTGCCTGGAAGTCTGACCTTCTACAATTTCTATTTACAGTCTCCCTTGCAGTCTGTATTCCCATTGGATTTGGCCAATGGAAGTTGTTGGTAAGAGACTGGAGAGAGGAGGCAAAGTGAGGACCTGTGTTTAACTTACTTCACTCCCTCCATGAGGGATTACCATAGTATATCTCTCATCACCTGGAGGGCTACCTGTTCCCCATAAACCTTTCATCTCCAGCTCTCAGTTAATGGCTCTCTTCCCATACCCTATCTGGCTTTGAGGGTAATAAGTCACCACAACACTAGCCCCAGGTTACCAAGCAATTCTTTGTGGTTTCTTTCTGCCTTTCTTACACCTGGTGAATGGTGCCTTTATTGAATTTTCCTCAAATTATCCTAATTTTAGCATGTTACCTAGTTGCTCCTGGTCCTTGAAAGATGAGGAGTGTCATTTATGAAACATGTACTGAATTATTTGCTTTCTAAAATACATATGTACACATTCTAAATTCTAAAACACATCTGTCCCCCAAGGATTTGGGATAAAAGATTGTGGATATTCTAATGTTATTAGTATAGGAGTTTTACCATATTTTATAAATTGTTGCTCTGTTTAAAAGCTCTTTCTAATGTTCAGTTCAACACAGAGCATTTAAATGGTCTGCAAAGAATGCCATCAACACTTCAGTACTAAAAACATAAAAATTGTCATTGAGCTACCAGATTAAATAAATCCCTCAAAGTAGGTATAGCATTTGGGGAACAGTTTCACAATTATAATAAACTTGGCTTTGCTACTTTCCTTAAGAGGAAAAAAGATGTAGTGAGATTAGATCTCAATCCCACTTGATTTCTTCTTCAACAGAGGAAGCTTCACGTGGCTTCACAAGAGGCTTTAAGAAAGGGTGCCCAGGGATAATTTAACTTTATTAAAATTACTCACCCTTCCTCAATGTTTCAAGAAGAATAAATTCAACCCTCCAGCTTTGGATTTTTGCCACTTTGTGACCATATATTTTATCTGTAGCTCTTGGGTGCTGGAAAGAATCAAGGAGGCCAGCTTTGGGACTTTATAATCAAGGAGGCTAGCTTTGGGTCTCAATTCTGTTACACCACCTGACTTACTTTGAGTCTGGAACTTGATTTCTGTGGTCCTTGTCTCTAAAATGGGGGTAAAAAACATATACCTTTCAATATCCTGAGGATTAAATAGAATAACTATATTAGTTACTAGTTTGGAGCTGTGCTCATAGTAAGAGCTTGAGTGTTTCTCAAACCTGAATTAGTTTGTGAACACAGCTGCTTAGTAGAGGATGGTGTGTCTGTGGGACTGATCAGTGACTGAAACTCTGCTACCACTTTTGTGGCATTTGTACTCCTCGTGGACTAACCAGAACCTCCAGGGTTTACATGTGAAAATCATGACCCATTTGCGGAACATCACAACAAAATGAGTGTGGAGTGGTGTGTGTGAATTTTGCCAGAGAGCCAAGGAGCTGAACAGAATGATTGTTATTTGTTCGTAACCACATAATTGTATTTCCATTAACTCACAAGTAGTATATGTAGCACTTTAATATTTAAGATAATGTTACCATATGTTAACATTTTTAGTCCTTAAAAACATGCCATACAGACATGATATTTTTATTCCTTACCTCACTATAAGACGTTTTAATTTGTTCTGATGAAATTCCCTAACCATTCCACGCTATGAAACTCCACAATTTCTAAAGAAGTTGACTCTGTGGACTCTGAGCTCTTCTTAATGGCTAGCTGGGGTAGGGTGTGGCCAAGTACAAGATTCCTAAGGTTCTTAGTTGCTTCCTATTACCAAGACCTGAGACTAGATTCTTCTGAGGACCTCAGAAAGTCGTCTACTACATTGAGAATTTTCACAAGCATTTTGAATAGAGAAACAGAGCCTTTGGAAATAAGCTCGAGAATAGGAAATAGCTTTGTTGGACCAAATAGTTCTGTGAAAGTTGGTATATTTTACTGGCATATAGCTTTAATAGTGATGATGGAATAAGAAATAATTGTCCTTTTGTCTGTTTTTCTTTTAATGCATTATAAAAATTAGCAACTAACTCTGTGGATTGGGAGATCTCAAGAACAGTGTAGCATAACAAGTTTTTCTGTGATAGTCAAAATAAAATATTGTATTTAAAATTAATTGAAATCTAGTATTATGGTTAAGATAAAATGTTGGTATTACCAAATTAAATTAAAAGTTTTCTTTATGATTTTTTACCATTATTCTCCTTCAATTAATATTCCATCCGAGAAGGAAAAGAAGTCTGAAAGGAGAAGATTAAAAGAAGTCATTAATAAAAGGAAGCACATTTAAAGGGAATATGATTATCATGTAGTTCAAAGAAAATTTCACTGTGCCTCTTACTAATTGCTATTTTGTGCATCCAGTTGCCTTACTTATCTTAAGATGGTTTCAGCTTTAGGGGATATGTAAAAAAAATTAAGATATACATATATTATTTAGAGTAGACCGAAGTTAAGGCACAAATGTTATTTAATAATTGAAGTACGTAGGTTGGTTGGTTGAAGAAAAATATCGCACAATTTGAGAAGTTGTTATACCATGATCATCATCACCTCTCTATTGTAGTTGTAGCCACCTACCTTATGTTGGCAACTGTGAGGACTACCCTCATGCTAAAAATCATAAGAAGCCAAAACAAAACAGAAGGACCACCTAGTGCCACCCCCTTCTTACACTGTTAGTTTTGGTTCAGTTTTTCTCTGTTTGTCTTGAATTCTCCATACCTTTCACATAGTTGTTTTTTATGTTTTGTCCAGAGTTTATAGTTGGCCATATCAGAAGTAGACATGATTATGTCTGCCTAAGCTTTTAAAATCTTCTAAAATTAAGACAGTTAATTTTTATCCTGCATTTATCTGTTATACTTTTAACTATTTCCACCTGAGAATTCATCTAGCCATGTTCTGATAAACATTACAATTCTTTTAGATAGTGTAGACATTGTTCCTTTAGGATATGTTTTGTTTTAGCTGCATAACATTAATACTTAAAAAAAAAATTCTTATCTTTTGATGAGAATGGAACTTTTTTTTTGGTTACAAATTTATTTTCTTTGGTTATGATTGGGACTTGTAATAAAGTTTTAATTCTAATCCCAGTCTCCCAGTCTGCTGGATAAACTTCCACTTTTTTCAGCTTTAGTTTCTTCACTTGTAAAACAGGGTAATAATCCCTACCTTACAGTTTTGTTCTGAAATCATCCATGTTAAGGGGCTAACACAAATAGTTGGAGAACAATTAGTGCTCTATAAAGGTAGGTATTATTGTTAGATGCTCCTTCTTAATTTATTTCCAGTTCTTAGATCTGGGAAACTAGATTTTTTTGCTCATAATTCAATCTTTGGGTTTCTGAAAGTGAAAAAGATTTAAAAAAACGAAGCCTTTGTAATGACTGGGAACAAAATTAAATTCAGCTTTCAGAGTTAACTGTAAGAAAGAAGCTCAAATATTCATATAGGATTGTTTGCTCACATATGTATATCCATAGTTTGTATAGTCTTGAGGAATTATATGGGCCAGAAAGTACCTCAATCTCAATCTCAGGTATGTCTGGAGGGATATGATAAATACCTACTGGAATGTCTGTTCTTTCCTAGACATGGCATGGAAGACAAAGAGGAAGAAGGCAAGGTCCCCTTCTCTTGAGGCTCTCATGGCTTTGAATGATAGCTCTAGGAAAGCCTTCCTGGGAGCACGACTCTATGGAATAGGGAAACAGTTGTTCCAAGCTCTTGCTATTGGGATTCTGTTCTCCATGGAGACATATCCAGAAGGCTCTCTCATATACACTTATATGAGAGAATGAGAAAGAGATTGGTTTATTTTAAGAAACTATGGAGGCTTGGGGCACCTGGGTGGCTCAGTGGGTTAAAGCCTCAGCCTTTGGCCCAGGTCATGGTCTCAGGGTCCTGGGATTGAGCCCTGCATCAGGCTCTCTGCTCAGCATTCTTCCACCTCTCTCTCTCTGCCTGCCTCTTTGCCTACTTGTGAGCTCTGTCTGTCAAATAAGTAAATAAATAAAATCTTTAAAAAAAAAGTAGAAACTGTAGAGGCTTGACAAGTCTAGAATCTGCAGTGTAGGCCAGTAGGCTGGAGACCTAGGGAATAGGTTTCAGTTTTAGTCCAAAGGTGATCTGCTGGAAAAAATTCCCTCTTATTCTAGGGAGGTTAGTTTTTTCTATTAAGACCTTCAATAGATTGGATGAGGTCCACCCATAGTTTTGGAGAATAATATGCCTTACTCAGTCTATTGATCTAAGTGTTAAATTCATCTAAAAAATATCTTCACAGAAATATTTAGAATAATGTTTGGCCAAATATCTGGGGACTATGGTCTAGCTAAACTGACACATAAAACTAACCATCACAAGGATGTGTTCTTGAAGTTTGCCTTGGACCTCATAGCAGATTCAACCTTATATGGTTCTGCAACCCTTGAACTTTCATCATATACTATTTCTGTCTTGACTTTGTTCATCACTGTACTTGAAGCTACTTTGACTGTTCGTATTGCTGAGCCCTTATACCTATCTGACTATACCATTAGCCTTAGTTTTGCCAGTATTTGTGCCCTATGCAGACCTCTGTTTGGCCTTTACCCATGGGTAGTCCCATGTTCCACCTTGAACCTAGCCAGTTTAGTCTCCTGCGTAGTTGACTTGGCCTATAGGTTCCTGACCCAAACAGAACAGCAACCACTAGTGTCCTAAAGTTAATCTTGTCCCCTAAGCTTTGTATATTATTTAGATGTTATTAGACTTTCTGGTATTTTTATTACAAATTTCAAATACTTCCAGTCTTTGCTAATAGTTTTTACAGAATATTTTATTTGATTTGGTGTATTTCTTTTATGCTTTGGGTAGAGCTCATTTATTGTAAGGCCACTCCTGCCCTCTTTTTTCTCTCGTCAGCATTTTGTGAAGAGGAGTAGTTATTAAATATACTGCCATTCTTTTAATAATTGAATGTGTGTGGTATTTATGATCTCCATACCAGCCCTCTTATTTTGCTCCATTATGAGTTTTAGTCTCAGAGGCCTGTGGTTTTCAAATGCCACTGTTCGAAATAGCTGCCTGTAGAGTTGTTTCCATGGTGCTGCTGTCCTGTAAACTAGCCACCTTACCTGATAGAATATTCCAGTGAGTGCTGTGCTTGCTGCTCAGTGTCTCAGATTGGATATGATTCCCTGGGATGAAATTCCAGATGTTATTTTATGGCTTGCCATCTGCCTGATTGAGAAAGTTTCTTACAGGCTGTAGGTCAGATGTGTGTACCCTCACATTTTAAAATCTTATTATTAGGTCTCCATTTGTTAGTATTTTTTTTCTCTAATGGCATGATAATTTGTTTTCCTCTTTAGAATGATTGTGGTGTGGAAACAAATAATTTTAGCTTGAAAAACTACATCAAGTGATTTCATTGGTTTCAGTAGCTTAGAATATTACAGAAAAGTATGTATTTTCTTCTGCTTTGAAAGGAGAAATTTAAATCAAGAGGCTTTTAGTTTGTAAACAAAACTGCTTTTTAAAAACAAATATGAAAAATATTATGGCAAAAATAAAAGCTGATTCACCTAATAGCCTGCTTTGACATTTGGTTTTATTTTACAACTATAATAGATAATATATTAACATGTAGTTATTTTCTTTGAAAAAGTGTATTCATTTCTTTTTAAGTGTACTTAGCTTTTCAAATATGACTCCCACAGCCCCCTGTGTATTGTAAAAATGATTACTGAAACAATTTCACTTTGAAGTACGGTAGTTGAAATCTTCAGATCAATATCACTATTTAAGCCTTTACTATAACCTTATTCATGTCAGTCAAATCACAAATGTAGTTTGCTAAGGTAGAAACTACTTGATTTCAGTACAATTATAATAGACTAATCAATCAATATTTCAAAATAGAGGCTTTTATAATGAGATTCTATATGGATATTGATTTCAATTTTCTGTTAATATTAAGAGCAAGTGGTCTCAAACTTACATGATCCAAAATATTACTTTTAAGGTGGTTGTTTGAAACTTTAAATGGCTTTTACCAAAACTAGAGTAATAAATGATAAGTACCCAGACCTATTTGCAAAAGCCTATTTAAACCACAGTATAGCTGAAAATAGTGTTTTAATTGTCGCTTGAGTTCTTAATTCTCTGAAACCACTGTAACTCCTGATTTTCTTTGTATTTCTTTGTGTTTTCCTGGCTCTTGAACATAAGGGGGAAGTTTTGCAGTGATTAGAAATGAGAAAAGTGGTTGCTGGTCAGTGTGTGTGGAGTTTGGATACAGAAGCTTCATAGATTGGAGAGGTGCTAAACATCAGAGAATGAACAAAGGAAGTTGTGGCCTCTTAGGGCCTAGCAGCAGCAGAAAGGGTGCCCCTCCCCTTAATAGAGAACCTCAGTGTTTCTATAAGATCAATAGATGGATTAGTGACAGTGTGGTTGTGGCCCTGGCAAAGGTCCTGGTGATGATAGTTCTCTCTTTCTCTAATTACACACACACACACACACACACACACACACACACAGAGTTTTTGTCAGTTGAGTGTTCATAAGGATCTAGTGTTTGGCAAAACTTAGATGCCAGCTTTACAGTTTTTAGAATCTGGTGGTCCAGGACTTTTAAATATTTCTTTGCCTTTAAAAATTAATTTAATTACAAAGATCACACTCAGTATTACTAAGGTGTTTTTAACTATGGGGCCAACACATCCCAAATGTAAACTGCAAAATAATAAAAATTCTAGGAGATAACATAGGACAAATTATAGGTGAACTTGTGTTTGGTGATGACCTTTTTGATACAATATCATGAGCATGATCTGTGAAAGAAAAATTGGTATGTGGGACTTCATTAAAATTAAAAATTTCTGTTCTGTGAAAGGCACTATTAAGAGAATGAAAAGATAAGCCACAGACTTGGAGAAGGCTTTGCAAAACATATATCAGATAAAGATCTGATATTCAAAATATATAAAGAATTCTTAAAACCCGACAACAAGAAGACAAATTTAAAAGTAGGCAAAAGTTCTGAATAGCTGCCTTACCAAAGAGGATATACAGATGGCAAAAAGCCTATGAAAAGATATTCAACTTCTTAAGTCACTAGAGAATTATAAATTAAAACAACAATGAGTTATCACTGTATACTCATAATGGCTATATCCAAAACACTGACAGTACCAATGCTGGTGAGGATGTGGAGCAACAGGAACTCTCATTCACTGCTGGTTGGCACGTGAAACAATACAGCCCCCTTGGAATACAGGTTGGCAGTTTCTTACAAAGCTAAATGTAGTCTCATCATGTGATCCAGCAACCGTGCTCCTTGATATTTACTCAACTGAGTTGAAAAGTTATGTCCACATAAGAACCACATGTGATTGTTTATAGCAGCTTTATTTATAATTGATCTGAAGTGGAAGCAACCAAGGTCTTTCAACAGGTAGGTAGATAAACTGGTATGTTCATGCAATGGAAGATTATTCAGTGATAGAAAGAAATGAGCTATCAAGTCACAAAAAGACATGGAGGAACCTTCAGTGCAACTGCTTATGTGAGAAACCTTGTTCAAAAAGGCAGCATAGTATCTGATTCTAGCTACATGACATTCTAGAAAAGGCAGGACTATAGAGACAGTGAAAAGATCAGTGGTTCCATGGTTGCTAGAGGTTCTAGCAGAGGAATGTAGGAGAGCGCATGGAGTTTTTAAGGCAGTGAAAGTGTTCTGTTTGATACTATAATGGTGGGCATATGATATGGATTTTGCAAAACTCATAAGACCACATAGCACAAAGAGTAAACCCTAATGTACACTATGGCCTTTAGTTAGTAATAATGTATCAAAACCAGTTAACCCATTGTAATAAGATGTACCACATCAATATGTTAATAATAGGGGCAACTGTGGGTTAGGGAGGGAGAATATATGGGAACTCTGCACTTTTTGCTCAATTTTTCTATAAACCAAAAACTGATTCTTTTTTTTTTTAAAAACAATAATAAAACCCACTAAAAAATGCATCAGAAAACAGATAAAAGGGGCACCCAGGTGGCTCAGTTAGTTAAGCATCCAGCTCTTGATTTCGGATTGGGTCGTGGTCTCTGCCTTCCTCTCCATGTATGTACATGCAAAGCCTTCACAGGCAGGCATATACACACATACAGATTTTTGGACTGTACGGTTAAGCTGAATTTTTGTCAAAAGGCTTACAGATTCCAGAGTCAATGCCGCTCTACCTCTTCCTTCCTTTGGGAGATAGCATTACGCATCAACTCAGATATTCTTGCTTTACCTCTTTGCTCATTGTTTTGGATATGCTATGCAGAGCACTTAAATATTTGCTCTTTTAATGCATCAGAATGAATTGGTTATTGTGTTTTGAAAATCAAATATGAAATGAATCAAAGTAATTTTTTAAAGAAGTTTTACTTTTTTTTTTTAAATGGGGAAAAAGAAGCCCATGCTATTCCTATTTATACTTGGCAATCAAAACTTGGTATAAGTGCAGTCTTAACAGAGAAGTCTTACAGCTCTAGGGAGATTAAAAGAGGTATCTAGTTATATAAGGCTACATAAAGCTGTATCTTTAGACTAATATTTTCAGATATGAAAGGGATAAAATTTATATTATGAACAACTATAGATTTAACCTAGTCAAGCCTAAAATCACACTAGAAAATATTTCAATTACATTTCTTAAAATATGAAAGAAGATATTGATGGTACAATGAAGTATTTTGCATAATGTTAAGTATTTTTTGCACACACAAACACAACAAAAATTTCAGAAAATAGCCCACATGAACTTAAAAATTTTTAGTGGAAATTAGAGATCCTTACTTTCACAAGTAGTGAATAGTTTAACATTACTGTATGTTATACATTATGGATTAATTTTAGGACCTTAAGTAAGCTCATTTTAGTCAGATATGAAGCATCTCTTCCTGATGGTAAAATTGTCTTGATTAGTTGTAATACGGGAATATTGCATTTCATTTCCTTGACAGTTATAGCCCCAGATTAAAGTGACAATGATATTAATAATAGCTAATGTTTATTGATTGCTTTTATGTCAGGTGTTATACTTATTGCTATTATTCCAATTTTGCAGATTAGGAAACAGAGGGACAAGCAGTGGTTAAGCTTGCACAAGCTTACACAACTAGTGGGGAGGCCAAGTTTTCAAACTCCAGACCTAGAACTCCTGAGCTCCCATTCTGAACTTCTAAACTTCATTGCCTCCATCATAACTAAGATAACTCATTTTTCTCCCTTAAAATGTCTTGAAAGGTGTCATGATGAAATACCTCATCCACCTGTAGAGGAACAACCAACTACATTTATTTTTGGAAATAAGGAGTTGTTTTGCCCTATACATAGACTTGTAGAGCAATTGCATAACATGGTCTATCTGTGTAGATTACACTTTTTTCACGATTCATTTGGCTACTTGCATTTGGTATCATTTTCTTTCAACCTGAAGCACATCTGATGCAGATTTACTGGGACATTCACACTCTATTTTGGTTTTAAAAGCTGCAGACCTCATTTACAAGTGCATGAACAAATAGCCATTTGGAACTACTCCATCCTTTATACTCTTAACTTTTCTTTTATGCTGGAAAGGAAAATAAGGAAAAAATATTTATGGGAATATTGTTTTTATTACAACTGAAAAACGGCTTGTGGACTAACTCATTGATTTGTAAAATTTCTAAACTGAATGGCTTCATTGAACATAATAAACAAGTTGCTTAGCACATCTAACCAAATTTCCTTAAAAATCTGTTACGTTTCTTTGGAAAGATTCATTTTGGTACCCTCTTTCCCCCCTTTTTTTTGTCCCTGATCAGGAAGCCCCTGTGTATTTTTAAAGTCAAATACAGACTATTTTTGTTTTGCTTGTTCTGTGTCCTATAATTTCAAAGTCAAGGTGTAAAATTGGATAGGCCTTTCCTTGGAGTGGTTCAAAATTGAAAAACAGTTTGATTTCATATTCATTTTAGATTAAGTGAGAAATCAACTGGAGATTAGAACTCTTTTATTTCATACAGTTCTTGAGACTTTATGAGGTTTAGAGTAGAGAAAAACTTCTATATGTTTTACTTGAGGCCTGTAGTAGTCTTGCTTACTCTAAAAAATGAAATGAATAAGGTCTGTAGCTGCTAAAAACATGAAAAAATAGAATAACAAGAGATTTGTTTACTCAATAAAAATTAATATTTTGATATTTCAGTTCAATATTACTTTTTATTAAAAATGTGACATTATAGGTAATGTTGACATACTCTGTGTTACCTCTTTAGTCCCATCACCTCCCTCTCTCTTGAGACTACTGCATTTACGCATATGGTATGTATCCCTCTAGTTCATACTTTTGCCCATTGCCTCTACTGTTTTGGGAGTTGCTATCCTTAAATGGTGATTAAAGTCTGAAGTAGACATATCTTTAATGCTTTAAATTCAGTCTGTGTGCTTGCATCAATCATCACCTTATTTTTAACTTCCTTCTAATCAAAAAGTTACTAGTATTTAAAAAATCAGTGTTTATTATCAATTCCTATGTTTATTTTTTCTTGCATCTGATTCCTTATTGCCAAAAATATTTAGTATGAGTATGTAAGTAGCAAATTCTCATTCTTTTTATGTGTGATAACCCTTTTATTTCATTCTTACTCTAATACTTAAGATTTCTAGGTATAGATTTCTAGGTGTTAAATTCTAGGTGGACAGTTTTCTTCATCAGTTAGAAGATAATATTTCATTGGCTTATAACATTTGTTGCTGCTGATAGGTTGGCTCTTGATCTGATAGTTGCTTCTTTTCCCTCATGTTGTATGTGTATCATATTTCTCTTTAGATGAGTCTAATTTATAGATCTTCTCATCCCTTTGTTGACATTTTTCATTTCTGGTATTTTGTTGTTGTTGTTGTTCTTTTTTGAAATTCACCCTTTTTATAATGTCCTATTCTTGACGTACATACCCTTTAAAAAACTTTCTAAGCATGCCTATCTTAATATGTAGATTGTTTTATTTTTGTTTCTTAGGGCATACATTCTCCCATTCATGTAGCAGTAGCAGTTGAATTTCCCTCCTTGTGTGGGTTTTAATTTTACTTATTTATTTACTTATTTATTTTACTGAGTTCACCATCAGTACAGGTTGTTTCCCATTAGAGCCCATTAGAGCCTATGTATTAGGCATTACAGAAGTATTCCTCCAAGATAATTTTAAATTTTTAAATTTTTAAATTTTTAAATTTTAAATTTTAAACCGAGCTATATCCATGATTCTAGTTAAGTTTTCAGTTGCGGTCCCCATGCCATATACATAAGTGACTTTAGACTCCACACTTAAATAGAGAGCATAGGCTGGGATCCTAATTTCCTATGGAGGACTTTTTCCACCCATGGTTCTGGCCGGCTTTCTTGCTGTTTCTCTGCAAAAGTGGAGTGTTTCTAAATCCAGTTTCAGAGGTGGCTTGATGTAAGTAAACATGTTTCTATGTTCCCCTGTTATACCTAGCATATCCATGTATTCTCAAAGTGTTTTTTTTTTCCTCTTATAGTTTCATTGACTTCTGTTGCATATGATAAAATGGGTGTTAATATGCTTGTTTGTTCATTTAAGAAATATTTTTCAGGTGTTTTCTTTTTCTAGGTACTTTTTAGCACAAGGGATAGATCAGTAGATATGATTCTTACTTTAATAGAGCGATAGTCTCATATTTGGTGGGGAGGGGATCAGTCAGTAAACCAGTGAATGAAGTATATATCACATTTTTATAAGTACAATGAAAAAAAAATAATGAGTAATGGAGATAGTGTGACCAAAGGGTGCTATTAAATATATGTAGTTAGGAGAGAGGTGTCTAGTAAAGTAACATGTGAGAAGAGATCCCCAAAATGAAATTGTGATCTATGTGTATATGTGATACAAGATTATTACAGGCAGCATGTTTAATAGGGTTACACTCAACCTGCTCTAAGAATGCAGGGAACATTGTAAGTAAGGTGGACCTATTACAGGTAGGATTAGATAAATGGTAGAAGGACCAGCCCATGTAGTTTGACTTTGACTTTGAGTAGAGTGGGAAACCCTTGGAGGATTTTGAGTAGTTAAGTGACATGATCTGTGTGATGATTTAAAAACAAAGAAACAAACAAAAACATGACCTACCTGCTTTGTGGAAAAATTGAGTATAGGGAGACCAGAGTGGAAGCATGAGCACCAAATAGGCTGATGTTTTAGTAGTCTACACTAGAGATGATGTTGGTGGGAACAGGATGTCAAATTGAAGGTGGTGAGAAGTAGTTAGATTCTGGTTATGTTTCAAAGGGAAGGATGGCAGCATTTGTTCAAAGATGGATGTGGAGTGAAGAAAAGGAAGGAGTTGAGTATAGTCCCGAGGTTTCAAGTTTAAGCATTTGGAAAAGTAAGTTCCTATTTAATGAAATTGAGTAATTTGTAGAAGGAACATATGTGGGTATGGAAATTAAGAGCATGGTTTGGATATGTGAAATTTGAGAAAATTACTAAATATCTAAGATGTTGAGTAAGAATTGAGCCTGGTGATATGATTTTGGGAGTTATCAGCATGAAGACAGTAATTGAGCACATAGCATTAGACAAGATCACCTAGGGATTGTGGATAGAAAAGAAAAGGTGGGGTTTCTGGCATTGTATAGAGCATGGGCAGATGGGGAGTGACCAGAAATGGGGACTAAGAAAGAGTAGCTACTGAGGCAGAAGGAGAACTAAGAAGGAACCAGTGGACTCTTTGAAGCTGTGAAGAAAATGACATAGGGACGCCTGGGTGGCTCAGTTGGTTAAGCGGCTGCCTTCGGCTCAGGTCATGATCCCAGCGTCCTGGGATCGAGTCCCACATCGGGCTCCTTGCTTGGCAGGGAGCCTGCTTCTCCCTCTGCCTCTGCCTACCACTCTGTCTGCCTGTGCTCGCTCTCTCTCTCTAACAAATAAATAAATTAAAAAAAAAAAAAAAAAAAAAGAAAATGACATAAAAATTAGGGGACCAATCAACTCAGTGTTCAATTTTTTGGTTAGACTGAGTAAGAAGTGGAATGAGAATTGGAGTTAGTGACAGGAGGTCAGTGGTAACTTCCTTCTTCTATCTTGGATAATAAAATAGAGCACCATAGAACATCTGGATGTCTTAAATTATTTTGTCTAACTCATTTCACAGATAAGGATTTGGAAGGATGACTTCTTATGTGACAGTCTCTTGGTTTAAGAATATGCATGTATGATTGTAAAACAATGATTTTTTTTTTAAAAGGCATATCAGAATTGATAGGTTCACAGTATTCCAGTATTGCCTCAAAGATCTGTATATTATTCTAGTGTCACACTAAACCACTTTGGTGACTCCTACTTCAGAATTGTTTCCAGAACTACATTACAAGCCACACATAAAAAAGACTGATATTTGTAATTGGTAGCTATAATCATACTTCAGATTTTGGTAGCTTCTCTATTAGAATAACAACCTTTTTAAAAAATTAAGCCCATTCTCATAAAAAAACACTAATTACCCATCATTTATGTTGTTTAAAACCCATGCAAATATATAAAATTATGCGGGCTGTCTTTTTGGGCTGCTATAACACAATTATCATAGACTGAGTGACTAAAGCAACAAACAGTTATTTTTTATGGTTCTGGAAGCTGGGAAGTCGAAGATCAAAGTACTAACAAATTCCGTGTCTGGTGAGGGCCTGACTGCTTCCTTAGTTCATAGATGGCTCTCTTGTCACTCTTATTTGCTGGAAGGAGTGAGCTCTCTGAGTTATCCTCTTTAAGGGCACTAATCCCATCCATGACAACGTTACCCTCATGACCTAATCAACCTCCTGAATGCTGCACCTCCTAATACCATTACATTGTGGGTTAGGATTTCAACATATGAATTTGGGGAGTGTGGGGAGTGAGGGTGCACAAGCATTCAGTCCATTGCACAGGCTCAGAAAAAAGGTAAACACAGCAGTTTTCAACACTATTACCAGTGGGATAAAGCTGTAGTCTCCCAAGAAGAAAAGGTAATCCTTATTCGTATAAGAAATTCTAGTGTTGTTAAACACATTATAGGTAAAAACAAAAATAATTCTGTGTCCTCCATTTCTTTAAATACTATGGTTGTTCTTCAGTGGTTCTCTTGGGGAGAAATCTCATTGGGAAGATTAATTTTCATCCTATATCCTTCTTAAAGGGGCTAGCTTAACAGCAACAGGAACAACCTACACATATTCTGAGTTAGAAATATAAGACTTCTGAATGATTAACATGTTTTTAAGATCAAATCAAGCATTCTGTGAAATACTTATTCTTTGTCCCAGGAGGAATATGGAATGAGGAGCTGTGCCCTCATTAGAGCTCTCAAGAAAATGGTGATAATTTAACTGCAAAAGAATGGTATCGTTGTTCACATGAGAGAGAAATTAAAGTGGATTTAAAAACTATTTATTTATGGATTAGTAGATGGATTCATTTCTTACATTCATTTTTAAAAAACACCAGTGTGATACTACGTTTGTTAGTTATTTTTAATGAAAAAGTATTAAAGAGTAAACAAAAGTTCATAATTCCATTGCTGGATGTTGGAGGTGGATAAACAAAAAATAATGCTTATAAGACTGGACAACATATGGGGCGCCTGGGTGGTTCAGTGGGTTAAAGCCTCTGCCTTTGGCTCAGGTCATGATCCCAATGTCCTGGGATCGAGCTCTGTGTCGGGCTCTCTGCTCAGTGGAGAGCCTGCTTCCCCCTCTCTCTCTGCCTGCCTCTCTGCCTACTTGTAATCTCTGTCTGTCAAATAAATAAATAAAAACCTTAAAAAAAAAAAAGACTAGACAACATTAAACATAAAATATCTGTATACTTTATCAGAGGAGGTATAAAGTAAAGACTTTTTTTCCTGTTACTCTATTGCATGTTTGAGGATTTTAATGTATATTTTCACACATGAATACTATAAATGGGATCACAATATACACATTGCATTGTACCTTATCATTTTTCACTTAATATTTCTTTGAGATATTTTATTATAAAGAAATACATTTAGATATAAAACACTTTTAGGACTTCCATCATTTGGTTATATTATCATTTATTAAATGATAGATATTTCAAGTATTTTTTTTGTTCTTTACTATCAGTTCTACAATCAATATCCTTGTAGTTATGTTTTGACATCCTTTGGAAAAAGTACAAGGCAAATTTCTATTCACAGAATGAAAGTGCTGTATAATATCAAATTGAAAATTAGTTTCATCAATTTATAACCACAGCAATGGAATATGAGAATTCCTGTTTTCTCTTTACCTATACCAGAGTGGCTATTATAAAACTTTTTGCTATTTTCCAACCTGATAAGGGAAAATTGTGTGTGCATGTGTATGTGTGTGTGAATATGTGTGTGTGTGTATTAATATACATAATTGAGGTGAGATTCACAAAATGTAAAATTCATTACTTTAAAGTGTATAATTTAGTGACATTTAGTACATTCAGAATGCCGTGCAATCATCAGCCTTATCTATCACCTCCAACAGAGACCCTATGCTCATGAAGCAGTCACTCTGCATTTCCCTCTTCACCCTCATAGGCCCTGACAACCACTAATCTGCTTTCTGTCTTTATGCATTTAACTATTTTAGATATTTCTTATAAGTAGAATTATACAATATTTATCCTTTTGTGTATAACTTATTTGGCTTAGCATATTTTTGAGCTTCATCCACATCGTAGCATGTATCAAGACTTCATTCCTTTTTATGGCTGAGTAATATTCTATCGCATGGATCGACCTCATTTTGTTTATTCATACATCCATTGATAGATATTTGCATCTATTCCTTTTGGCTATTGTGAATAGTGCCTCTATGAGCCTTTGTATACAGGTGTTTGTGCACTATTTTGAGTTCTTTTGAGTAAGTACTGAGGAGTAGAATTGCTGAGCTGAGTCTTATGATACAAACTGTTTTCCACAGCAACTGTATCATTTTACATTCTCACCAGCAATGTACAAGGGTTGCAGCTTCTCCACATCCTCACCAACACTTATTTTTATTTTCTTAAAATGAAAATATAGCCATTTCAGTGAGTGTGAATGGTTTTTACTTGTATTTCCCAAATGAATAATGATGTTGACTACCTTTTCATGTGTCTTTGGCAAATAGAACTATATATATCTTCTTTAGAGAAGTATCTATTCAAACTCAATTGGTTTGTCTTTGTGTTGTTAACTTATAAGGGTACTTTATATATTATGGAGAGTAGACCCTTACCCTTACCAGATATATGACTTACAAATCTTTTCTCCCATTCTGTGTGTTATCTTTTTACTTTCTTGATAGTGTCCTTTGATATACAAAAGTTTTTAATTTTTATGAAGTCCAGTTTATTTTTTGTTTTGTTGCTCATGCTTTTTGGTGTTATGTCTTAGAATCCATTGCCAAATCCAAAGTCATGAAGATTTTCCCATATAGTATCTTCTAGGAGTTTTATAGTTTTAGCTCTTACATTTGGATCTTTAATTCATTTTGAGTTGTTTTTAAAATATATATTGTGAGATGAGGTTCACTTTTATTCTTTCACATGTAGATATCCAGTGTCCCAGGACCATTTCTTGAAGAAACTATTCTTTCCCTATTAAGTGGTTTTGACACCCTTGTCAAAAATCAGTTGACCATGCCTATTTGGTTTATTTGGACTTTTCATTCTATTTCATTGTTCCATATGTCAGTATTATTGGCTTTTTGATTTACATTTCCTTTTGTGGGTAATGAGGTTGATCATATTTCATGTTTCCTTGCTATTTGCATTTATTTTGCCCTGACCTGCTTATTTATAGCCTTTCCTATTTTTTTGATTGGGCTACTTGATTTTTTTGATATTTGACTTTTGTATACTCTGTGTATTGTAGAAATTAGCTTTTTGTCTGTCATATATGATTAAAATGTTTTCTTAGTTTATACCTACTTGTTTTTGACTTTTTATGACATTTTTGATGCAGAACTAATTTTTTCAGTTCATCATGTTCATTATTTTTTTTATTTAAGATTTCTGGGTTTTATGCATTACCTTTCCTGATTAAAGAGTATAGGTAAACATATTCTATGTATTCTTTCAGAACTTTGATGGTTTTCTTTTTTCTTCTCAAAAGTGTTATTACCATTTTTGTTATAAAAAATAACACATGCTTTATAATACAATAAAAAAATCCAAAGATATGTATAAATTGACTCTTCTGTCTTCTTATCATTCCATTCATTCTCATTCCTTCTGAAGTAAACCAGTTTTAATCCCCTGGTAGGTATTTCACATTTTGTTTCATGTAGACATATTTGTGTAATTTTTTTTAAACATTTGTGTGTATGGTTTTTGTTTGAGGAATGAGGGGACTTTTGTACCAGAAATGAGAAATATATTGAAAAATGTAGTATAAGATAATTTTTAATAAATTTGATAAATTAATGTATTCTATTCTAAAAAGAGATTATTTTGAATAGTGAACCACTTTAAAATTTAATTCACAGCCTCTTCCTTCTATATAACTCAAATTAATGGCTTGACCTAATTTCTTAGTACCTCATCATTCCCCTTCCCTCCTCCCCATGGCACCCCACCACACACACAGCAGATTTACATCATTAGCTTATTTTGTAATTCAATGAGTCTGTCTTCAAAAGAGATTGTCATTTATGATACAGTTTTTTAAATTTTGTTTTGCTTGAGGCACATTAGTACAAGATGATGTTTAAAAATATTTTTTTTCCTATTTTCAACATTGTTCATGAAGAGCAAATTTGACAGTTAAGTTTCAATGGTGACTTGAGTGATTTGAAATTTAAATATTTTTTATACAGCTGCAACAAAATTCCACAAAAGCATCCAGTGAAGTATAGAGTATTGGAAAGTTAAAGACACATTTTAACAGAAAATCTAAATGATTCTGTTGGTTTCTTGTCATTCTGAGTTGAGAAGTATTGCTAGGTTTTGGGTTGTAGCCAGTCCCTACTTACAGACCACAGAGCAGAGTTCTGTAACCAAGAGTTCCAGATGGGAGAGACCAGAATAAGACACTTGAGGAAAAAGATTTGCAGTCCATGTTGACAACATATATGACACTTGCTGTAAGTTAAATGTGGTTTAACTAACTTAACTAATTTCCTAACTGTCATGTCAGGGTCTTTGGACCCCAAAACACTCAACAGTCATTATCAACTGGCTTCTCAGATTTGAACCATATAAATTGCTATCTGTGTGCTGCTCCCCATGACGTTCACATTTCCTTTGTCTTATGAAGAGTGGTGTCAACATTGCATTACAAACATGACTGAAAGCTTTTCTTAAGATCTAAGAGTATGGGGACGCCTGGGTGGCTCAGTTGGTTAAGCAGCTGCCTTCGGCTCAGGTCATGATCCCAGCGTCCTGGGATCGAGTCCCACATCAGGCTCCTTGCTCCGCGGGGAGCCTGCTTCTCCCTCTGCCTCTGCCTACCACTCTGTCTGCCTGTGCTCGCTCGCTCTCTCTCTAACAAATAAATAAAAAATTTAAAAAAAAAAAAAAAAAAAAGATCTAAGAGTATGTATATATATATATATTTTTTAATAACTGCTTTATTTTTTTATTCGGCCCTTCAGCATGTCCTCTTCATCACAGTGTTCCTTGTTTTCTGTATCAACTTTCTTTTTCTTCATCTCTAGCTTTTCATTTGCCCTTCTTTTTATTTAGTTTTCATTCAAAATTTTTTTCTCCTATTATGCCTGTAGCCTTCCTGTGAATGTATTTGCTAAATCAAAAAGCAAATGGTGAAGTCGTGATTATATTTGCATTATGAAGTATTGTTTTTGTATTTTCTTTTAAAGATTTTATTTATTTATTTGACAGAGAGATATCACAAGTTGGCAGAGAGGCAGGCAGAGAGAGACGGAAGCAGGTTCCCTGCTGAGCAGAGAGCCTGATGTGGGGCTCAGTCCCAGGACCCTGAGATCATGACCTGAGCTGAAGGCAGAGGCTTAACCCACTGAACTACCCAGGCGCCCCTTGTTTGTGTATTTTAAGGGAAGATTCAGGATGATCAGCTCAAAAATATAATTGATGAAGTAGGCAAAAAAAATGCCGAGGTAATTGACAATTATCAATGGAAAGTGGTTGAGATATATAATACAAATAAGGTAACCTTACAAATAATAAGAAAATAACAACACATTTTTTGTTTATAATTTTACTATTTGTACTAGCTTCAGGAGGTAAAATTGACTGATTAGAGTTTCTTTTCCTCTTCTACCTGTGATGTACTAATAATACCTAAATAGGAAAAAGAATGATCATCTGGAGAGGAAACAAAGAAAAACAAGGAATCCTAAATATATTCAACACATTGGATCATCAACCACCAAGTGACCCAAGAGTTGGCTGAATATATTTCCAAATTACACACATTTCATTGTTGTTGCATTCCTGGGGATTAGAAATAGTTGATCTTATATGTACATGCATTTTAATAATTTTATGAGATGGATGAATATTTCTGACACATTTATCTTATGTGCTTCCATTTAATATTGCCAGAGTAATCTGAAACTTTTTAAAAAAGAAGTATATTGACAACTGAAAGTGATAATACTAGGGTTCACAGTATGAATGGAAAGATTAATGGGGGATGAGTACCTGCACTGTGGATCTTAATAGAACCTGTCACTGTTTGGATTTGTTTCCATGAAATATAGTTTTCTCTTAAGCTCAAGAACCTTCCATATACTTGCTACATATCAGTATTACATTTTTACTTTTGCTTGGTTACCAATAATTGTTAACTATATTGTAAGACAAAGTATGTAAGTGTGAAATCACTAAGAAGCTACTTCTGTTTTTTTCCCCAGTAAAATTATTTTTTTCATCATGATAAGTGTTCTCTTTAATTCCCAATACTTATTTTATCCATCCCCTCCTCCCCTCTGGTAACCATCAGTTTGTTCTGTGTAGTTGAGTCTGTTTCTTGGTTTTTGTTTTTGTTTTTGTTTTTTTTCTCCCTCTGCTCATTTGTTTTGTTTCTTAAATTCCACATATGAGTGAAACCATATGGTATTTGCTTTCTCTGACTTACTTATTTCACTTAGCATTGTAGTCTCTGGTTCTATCCACATCATTGCAAATAGCAAGATTTCATTCTTTTTAATGGCTGAATAATATTCCCATATATATAGAGAGAGAGTGAGAGTGAGCACATCTTTATCCATTCATCTGTCGATGAACATTGGGCTGTTTCCATAGTTTGGTTATTGTAAATAATGCTGCTATGAACATAGGGGTTCAGGTATCCCTGTGATTTAGTGTTTTTATTTTGTTTGTTTGTTTTTTGTATTTTTTTGGTAAATACCCAGTGTGATTACTGGATCGTAGGGTAGTTCTATTTTTAAATTTTTGAGGAACTTCCGTTTTGTCTTCCATAGTGATTGCA
Organism: Martes martes; assembly: GCF_963455335.1. Classification (NCBI taxonomy): domain Eukaryota; kingdom Metazoa; phylum Chordata; class Mammalia; order Carnivora; family Mustelidae; genus Martes; species Martes martes. The sequence continues at coordinate 38,280,796 of NC_137896.1, forward strand.
CCAGTTTGCATTCCCACTAACCGTGTACAAATATTCCTTTTTCTCCATATCCTCATCAATACTTTTTGTTTCTTGTGTTTTTGATTTTAGCCATTCTTACAGGTATACCGTAATATCTCACTGTAGCTTTGATTTGCATTTCCCTTATAGTGAGTGATGTCGAGGATCTTTTCATGTGTCTGTTGGGCCTCTTCATGTCATTATTGGAGAAATGTCTCTTCATGTCTTCTGCTCACTTTTTAGTTGGGTTATTTGTTTTTTGGGTGTTGAATTGTGTCAACTTTTTATATTTTGTATACTAGCCGTTTATTGGATATATCATTTGCAAATATCTTCTCCCATTTAGTAGGTTGACTTTTCATTTTGTTGATTTTAAGAGGCTACTTTCTAGTTATAACCTTGCTGCTAACTTTGGAGCCTATTGGATAAGTCTATTCTCTCCAGAACTTACACTTTCTTTCAAAAGGGCTTGATGGGGGCGCCTGGGTGGCTCAGTGGGTTAAGCCTCTGCCTTCAGCTCAGGTCATGATCTCAGGGTCCTGGGATCGAGCCCCACATGAGGCTCTCTGCTCAGCAGGGAACCTGCTTCCCCCCTTTCTCTCTGCCTGCTGCTCTGCCTACTTGTGATCTCTCTCTCTCTCTGTCAAATAAATAAATAAAATCTTAAAAACAAAACAAATCAAAAAACAAAAGGGCTTGATGCCACTTGTTATTGTGACTAAAATTTTATTGGAAAACAGACCAGTAAAAGGCAGTTCACTCCAATCCAAAGATTTGATTAATCAAATGAGCTCAGATATGAATGCTTTCTATCAGGCAAAAACTAATGATGATTAAGTTTATATTTCTTTTCTTCTCTTTTCTTTTCTTTCCCCACTACTGCATCTTAGAGCTAAGACTTTGCAAAGCCAAGAATATATCATAGGAAGAATTTATGTTTTCTTTCCTGCTGTGCCAGTTGAATGACTGAATGAAAGAGGGTAGGTAGTAAAACATGCTGAAGTTCTATCTTGTTATGCAAATTATAGGCTCACCTTTCCTGCTTGTCTGATTTATAAACCAGCCTGCTTCTCTTATTTTAAAATGTCAACATTCTTAAGATAGCTGGATGGATTGACATTACCAGTCTCAACATGCCTGGTGGGCTTGTTGCTGTGTTTCAGAATTGGTTATTTAAAGAGAATATGAAAGGCCTCCTCCTGTGACAGGTGAGGGTGGCACATCTGTGTTACTGCCCATACGCTAAAGCATGAAGAGGGTAAGAGTAAGAGAATTTAAATTATTTGAGGAGGTAGTCCAGCAGGGAACTAATATTGGTTCACCTAGAACCAAAATACAAAACATTCGCCTGAACCTTAAAGCATTTGTGTTCTGCCCAAAAGAACTTCCTTTATAATCAGGATCAGGAGTTCTTAGAACAGACAGTTTGTAATTTCTGTTTTATACACAGACTTCTAGAAGTCCTTTAATAGAGAATACAGTACTTTATAATGTGATACAATGACTCCAATCACAAACATGTATCTGGGGTATTTAGACATCTAGGATTATCATGTTTCCCCTGTTTTGATTCTATTTTTTAGCCAACTATTAATGGATATAATGTGTAACCACTACAGAAGAATCAAAATTCTTGCTTGCTTTAATGTCGCTGGTCTCTTTGTCAACCCAGATTTCCTTGCCCTCTAGTTGGCTGCCCTATATTTTATCTTTCTTAAAATGAGTAAACATGTATTCTAGTTGCTTAGCATAAGCTCAGGCATTTTTTTGCCCTGTTCTCTGGAAAGTCTGCTTCCTGTAATTCTGTGTCCCATTGTGATAGTGACAGTTAATATGCCCTAATTCTCATACAGTGATCATCTGGTCATCGTGGGCCAAAATCTTAAAATGCTGTACTTCCAATGGAGCCAAGAGAATAGTTATTGCTATAGAGTAACATTAAAGTAGTTCAATAATATAGAGTTCAAATATTTTTAATTTCCACAGTGACTTCTTTGAAAACAATGCCTGTGGAGTAAGATGGGTTTAGAAAACAATGTATTTTATAGATTAAGAGAATGAACTTTGGTCAGACTGGCATAGGTTTGAATCCACATTTTTTTTAATCATTTGTTTGGCTGTGTGATGTTGCCCTTTTTACCTGTTTAAACTTTAGCGCTGTAATCTGTATAATGGAATTAATAAATCTTATACCACTGGGTGTCTATGAGATTCAAGGTATTATATACTCAGAAGGTGCTTCATATAATACCTGGCATGTTATAAATCCTAAATGCATGGTCATTAATAATCCAATACTAATAGTATTAGATTATTCAAATATATTTTCTTACCTTTCTGTATTATAGATTCTGGATAACTTTCTACAAAAAGTTATCAGTCATGTAGTTTCCATCTGAAAATTTACTACAGTGATACTGGTGAAATAGTTTGAGTCCTTATGGATAAACAGTGAGTTTAGCCTGTAACCAAGTATGTAAGAAGTATTTTGGATTATATGTAGCTCTAGAGGCTCCAATAGTCAATCTTCTAACACATTTTTTGTTCTGATGAATATTTTTCATTTTGAGGTGCTTCCCGCAGGATAGTGGGGTCTAATTGAAAAACATGTAGGAATGGGTTTGGGAACATAGATTGGCAAATTCTAAAATTATAAACATGTTGGTAGCATAATTAAATTTTGAAATGGAAAAGTTACCTTGAAATGAAATGGCCAGGAGAAATAAGATGGGGAAATTTCTTTTAAGAAATTCATACTTTAAAGTCATTTGTGTGCACTTTCAGAGTGGTGCTCTTGTTACACGTAGAGCTCAGGCAATGTCTAAAGAGAGGATAGTCATGCAACAGGGTTAAAGTTGTTAACAAATGAGCCATTTGGTGTTGGATTTTAGGTTTTTGAGTTGGATTTCGGTGCAAATAAATACATGAAAATATGAGAAATACTTGAAAAATTTTTTAAAGGAAATAAGCCCTTCCGTAAAAAACTCTTTACTTTGAAAGTTATAAAATTTAAGGGTAAAAATATTTATGAGTAAAATAAGTATAAATGTTTATACGTATACAGGCTTTTATGGACTGTGGGCTACACCTACTGTCTAAAGCTGATTCAGAGTGACATTTTAAAAAATATAAAAAATAGGGGCGCCTGGGTGGCTCATTGGGTTAAAGCCTCTGCCTTCGGCTCAGGTCATGATCTCAGGGTCCTGGGATTGAGCCCCGAGTTGTCAGGCTCTTGGCTCAGCGGGGAGCCTGTTTCCTCCTCTCTCTCTGCCTGCCTCTCTGCCTACTTGTGACCTCCATCTGTCAAATGAATAAATAAAATCTTTAAAAAAATATATATATATGTAAAATATAGCACTCATAACATCTGTTTTAAAAGACAGTGTTTTATTTTGTTTTGTTTTTCCCTCCTTAACTATACTGACCACATGCTCCAGATAAGTCAGTTGTTTCTGGGACTCTAGAAGCATTCTTTTTTTCTGACCTGGACAATAACGAGCAAACACACACACACACACACACACACAACACAACCCCAAAAAACTGTCATAAAATAAAATTGAGAAATAGAGTTCAGCTTTCTGTTTAAATTTAATGCTGTAAATTGCCTATAATTAAGATTTAAATGTATAAGTGTAATGTTGAATAAATACATTTGCCTGGATCATAAAAAAATAATTTTAGGATATGAGGCTGGTAAAGATCCTTAGTTTGTTGCATAATGCAGAACGCCTTCTCATAGGCATGTTTGGGTTTGGAATGGGATGTATCAAATTAGGGATTTGGGGAATAGTCTGTTGGGCTGTAGCAAGGACTCATAGGAAGTTCTAAAGTACGCAGTTGGTGGGGAGACTGAAAGTTTCTACTGAAAGTTTAAGTGGGCTACCATTGTTGATAAAGGGGCCTAGTGTTGTGATGCAGTCCTTGGAAAGGATACAGAAGGTGGCACTATAAGGGTCTGGCTCCTGGCAATGGTCACAAATCCAGGTGTAGGCACTGAGAAGTGGGAAAGCCGACTTGGGCAGCAGAGTCAGCTTTGAGGACTATCACTCAGGTCAAGAAAGGACATCTTATCTTAGAGTAAGTTACCAAGTACGTGCAAAGCTTTGAGCTGAGAGTGGTAAGGGTTATAAATATGAATATGATATTGTTCCTCCTCACTGAGGAATTTACATAGGGGTGTGAAAACATATACGCAGATGTTCTTGTCCTCTGTTTTAGAAATGCTGATGGAAAGTGCAAAGTATTCATCTTCGAATGGCAAAGCAAAAAAAAAAAAAAAAAAAGAAGGAAGGTTAAGGACAACTCCTATACTGTATAATTAGTTGTTAGAAGAAACTGAAAAATGGTTTTTTTCACATCTGATATGGGAAAAAAGTCAAAAGATATCATTACAAACTTGTTCAAAATAAGAGGAAAGGAATAGCTATCAAAAATATATCTGTAAAAATTATAATTGGACAGCAAAACCCTCTGAAGAGTTATTGCAAAAAATCAGTAAAGTAGAATTACTTGGTGTTTAAAATACGAAAGATTCTTTTTTTTCCTAATGCAATGTTACCATTAATAAAAATACAAGTATTAATATTTTCTTCAGTAACAGTTATAGGCTTCTATCTTCTGTGTATTGCAAAGTACACCGCTCTTAATGTTTTGAATGATTAACTTCAATTTGTCCATGATTTGCCTTTTTATTTTGCATCTCATCTAAATTCATTCCTGTAAAGTATTGCTAATACAAATAAGCCCCAAGGTAAGCCTGTCTAATGAATTGCTTCCATAGTCTATTGCTTTGCGTACCACAGATTCTGTAAAAGGAATTTAAGCCCAGTGATAGGATTATAAATCATTTTGCTGAGATGGATAAGAAAGCAGATATCTTTGAATGGGGCATCTGGGATTTTTAAAAACAGTAATAAACCTGATTTTCTAATAATGTCTCTCCTGTGAACACCTTTGTTGCAGTGCTTGTATAAATTATTTTAAATCTTTTTAAAAAGGCCTCCTTGGTTTGCTTATCTTTTTCAGAGCTTGCTTTCACAAACACTATTTTAAAATACAGTTTGAATGTACTCATTCCAACAATCAATATGGACCTATCCATTGAATCCTAAATTTAATTTCCCTTCATTTCTAATGAAGGGGCAGGGCAGTTAATATTTGATAGTGAGTTATTTTATAAATTCTCATATTTTAAAAAATTTTCAAGCTTTAGAGTTTTTTGAAGTGCGTTTAAAATGCATTACATTTTCATGATGTATCTTAACCAAAATTTGAAATACAAAATTTATTAAGTGAAATTTGAAGAATTAACACCGCAGTGTAGTTTTACATCCCGTTTGTGTATGGCATATGCATGCATGCATGTCTGAGTACACAGCCTGTCTTTGAAAACAAAGAAAATTTTCAGTGTGCACTCATGAAGTTCTCTCTCTTCACTGGTCCATTTTTCCTTTACCCCTGGAAAGAGCTCATGTATGTCTCATGACTTTTCAGATCACTTTTAGGTAGCAGAAAACCCATGGTCTTAAATAATAAATAGTCTAAATTCAGCACTTAATAGGTCTAGCAGTTCAGTGTAATATTCACAACTGCAAACTTGATTTAAAGTTGAGTCTCCTCTTCTCTCCCAGTTTGAATTTACTGCAGGCCAGTTGCCTGAATGTAGGGGAGGTTAAAGCCATCTATTTCTCTCTTCCTCATATTATTCTCCTACTCTTCCTCAGTATTCTAGCCTCAGCATCTGACTACTCCAGGGTTAACGAGTGGTGAAGAGGTAAAAGAGCAAGAAAGATTTTACGTGACTGGTGTTGTTTTAAATTGGATTCATGTGTAAAGCTGATTCTTTGTTAGGGGAATTTTCTCCCCACTCTCTTACTCACCTTCTGTTCCCCTAACTGAAGGGAAATATAGCTTGATTCTAGCAGGAAACTTACTGTTTCTTAAATCTGTAGGCATCTGGAGGTGACGCCTGCAGTTTCTTCTGAGACCTATCTGTCCAGGCAGCTCTCTTAGACCAGACTTAGACCAGATGGTCCCAATTCAGCATTCTCTCAAACACGGTCTACATGTAGCCCTTGGGAAACACCTTTGTTGACCAAAAAATCTCTGGGAATGTAGGCTGATTGTATCACACAGATCTTGCCTTCAGATCAAGTGAATAACCCCTCTCTCACTTTTTAGACTTTTCAAGCAAAAGTCAGATATGATTGTACCCTGTCACTCTGAAACTTTGAGGGCCACATACTGAGAGGGAAGGAGCAGACGCCTGCACTTTTCCTATGTTTTGTTAGGGATTGGAAGGTCACTATGCAAAGAAGATTTTCTCAAAGTCTGCTCTCAGTCTTTATTATGTTAATATATAAATACTGACTTTTCTATTAATGTAGATGTAGGGTTTAAGAGTCCTGGGTTTTCAGATACTTTCTTTGAGTAAATTGCAATCTTCCTCTGCCAATCAGCTTTATATATTTTGTTCCTCAATCAAAAATTACATTTTAAACCATTATTTTTAAATCTATAAAATAAGAATTTAGCTTAAGTGAATTTGATTTTTTTTCCTGTTAAAAATGTCATGGTTCTAGTTTTACATAATTTTGCATATTTTACTACTCAGAATATGTGAAAAACATGTAATACAGAAAATTATAACTTGAAGATTCAAGTTTCCTGAAAAAACAGAAAGGAACTAATTTTCTCCAATATTTATCATGTATCTGCTATTTTTACATATATCATTATAGATGCTTTTTCTTTTTCTTTTTCAAAGAGCCTTTTCAAAGATTGGTTAACCAGAAGTTATTTCTGGTATGCTTACCTACCCCTGCCCCCCATGACAGAGACTAATTTTATTGTTTGTGCTTTTTAGGTTTTATGCCTTTTTTTTTTTGGTTTTAAAAATACCTTAAGTTTATCTTACTAAGTAGGTTGTGAATAATAATACAGTATCTCAGGGGTTTCTATTGTTTCAGGAAAAACATGTAGGTGGCCAGGGAGATGAGTTATTTCTCAGCACTTTGATTCTGTCATAAGGGAATTTGAGAGTAAATATCTAGTTAATAGTTAATGGCACGGGTATAATATCAGGAATAGTTTGGGATCAGAGATGAAGATTTGGGAGGCCTATCCATGAAAGTTAGGAGGATGAATGACGTCAGAATGGTCTATGGAGGAGAAGCCCTCTCTGGTTGTTATACTGGAGGTTATCTTTACAGTAGAGGAAGCATCATTAAGAGACAAAGGAAGAAAAGAGAAATCCAAAAGGGTAAGAAAAAAAGCCAAGGTTGCAGAATGCCATGGAAGCAAGGCAGACAAGATTTTAAGAAGAAAGGAGAAAGTGCAGCAAAAGAGTAAAGAGAATGAAAAACAATCTCTGGATTTGGCAAAAAGGAGTTAGGAAAAAAGCCAGACTGCAGGCATCAAGGAAATTGATGCAGGAGGTTTTGCATATTTATTTGGGAGGAAAAAAAAAAAAAAGGAAGCAAGACAAGGAATACAAGAAATAAAATAGTTGCCCAAAGAGGAATGGGGGGGAAGGAAGTATGTTTTTAAAATCAAAGACTTGTGAATATTTGAAAGAGTTAGTGGCATTTGAGAAATTAAAGTAAAAATAAAATGAAGCTATAAATCTATTGAGAGGAAGGAGAAAAGTGTGGGAACAGAGTCTCTGGAGCCAGAACACTAGGATTTAGAGCTCAGTTGCAGAAATCAACTTTAGAAAGGAAGTGAGGAGATGGGGATCTTAGGAGGGAGTGTATGATAAAATATCACAACCAAATAACCACATCTTTCAGAGCTAGTGAATGAGAATTTCTTTGGGTAGATAGTGGAGAGGGAGCAAGAATTTGTATTATTCAACAACTCTAGAGTCTGAGGGTGTCATTCTTGTTAGCGTTGTCGTCCCCCCCCCCCCCCAAAATGGGTCTGTGATTAAAGGAGCGAGACTGATATAAAGCGAAGGTCAAGCAAAGCTTTATTTTGTGCCAAGCATCAAGAATCAAACTGACCGGCCAGGACCGTGCCTCTTACAGAGAGGGCGACCCTTCTCTGTTTCACAGACTAGCTTTTAAGGGCAAAGGCCATGCGGTCGGGCCTGGCCATGCACGGGTGACCAATGAGATTGTTACACACAGAGAAAGCTGCACAGTGATGCTAGGTGACCAATTGAATTACAGTTTACCCTATAGTAGACTTTTGACCCAGCCTATCACCTTGGTTAGAATTGGCACCCAAAAAGGCTCTCAAAGGGGGGGGGCATACTCCTTGGTGGGTAGGGAGATAGTATGCAACCCCCCACTGATCAGATGTCTCCACCTGGCCTGACCCACCCTTGTATCTGGGCTTTGTTACCTGGGGCTGGTTTCCAGGACTTCTCTTGAAGTCAGTCCCCTGGGGGAAGGGGAGCAGGGACAGTTTAATGGAAGCCTCTGGTTAAATAGGTCCTTACAATTCTGGCACTAGATCATGACATGGCATTTGGAACTCCCTCTTTTAAATTCTACCAGGTAAATTTTTATTTCTATTTTATATTTATTTTGATTTAGAAGTATTAGGACCAGAAATTAAGACAAAGTAGTTTTTAACAAAATAGTCATTTTTTAGGAGTTAGTCTTTTTGTGTCAGGAGAATATGATAAAATATAATTATTTTTCCAAAATTCATGTAAAGGTAGCACTCGTGAAATTTTAAAGATGAAAGCTAATCTTTTTCTCTTAAATTATTTCTACTAGAGTTAAACAGATGTTTCAGGTATTTTATCTTAGGCAGTTGGGGAGATACTAAAGCCTATGTTTTCTTAAGATCTTTTTCAGCATTAGGTGTTTTTTATGTCCTAAATCTTTAGATATTTGGCTTCTACTAAGCATAAGGAAAAGCTATAGGAACTAACCCTAAGAATATCCATTTTTCAGAGAATGTCTAATTAAATTATGGTATATTCATTCATCAGAAGGTAATATAGTCTATTATAAACTAATGTTTATGGTGGTTTGGCTTACAATATAAAGTCAAATATCTGGTTATCTGTTGCTGTGTAACAAACCACTCTAAAACATCTTTAAACAACAATAATTTATTTAACTTAATATTTCTGTAATTTTGGCAGAGCTTATTGGGGAAGGCTTCTCCCTATTTTATGTGGTATCACCCAGGAGGCTTACCTGGGGGCTAGAGCATTCATTTCTAAGACTGTTCTTTTACATGGTTGGCAAGTTAGTGGTGGCTTTCAGTTGGGTTGAAGGAGGCCCCCGTTTCTGTCCATGTAGGTTTCTCTGTGGGCTGCTTGGCTTCCCTACATGGCATGGTGGGAGAGTTCCATGAGCACATGTCCCAAAGGAATCAGGCAGAATCTCTTAACAACTTTTTAACCTCAGAAATCATACCATCACTTCCACAATGGTCACAAGCTAGCCAAGATCTAAGACAAAGGAACATAGATCCTACTTCTCCATAAGTCAAAGTCACATTGTAGAAGTATACGGGATGGGAGGTGTTATTGCAGTCTTTTTTGAAAAATACAGTCTGTCACATTAAATGAAGAAATGATATAAAATATTGGCATATTAGTGATTATAACCTACATAATCCATATCACCAAAATTAGTGATAAAACCTGTATATTACTGTAGAAATAATACTTGAGAGGGGAATCTACAAAAATTTTTATCATGGTCTGATGCTAAGATTTTGAAATTGATTTTATTATATAATATATATAACTTTAAAGTGTAGATATAAATCATATGTTTATTTTACAGCAAAATATAAAATAAAATTAATACCAAAAAATTAAGAAAAAAACCCAAAATGAATACCATATAATCCACCATCCAATTCTTTTTTTTTTTTTAAAGATTTTATTTATTTATTTGACAGAGAGAGATCACAAGTAGACAGAGAGGCAGGCAGAGAGAGAGAGAGAGGGAAGCAGGCTCCCCCGCTGAGCAGAGAGCCCGATGTGGGACTCGATCCCAGGACCCTGAGATCATGACCTGAGCCGAAGGCAGCGGCTTAACCCACTGAGCCACCCAGGCGCCCCATCCCATTCTATTAATGGCAAAATAAATAAATATAAAAAATTTTAAAAACCTGAAGAAACAATTATAAGTTTTGGACATGCCTCCCTCATTATTTAACAAATTTTTCCTCATGTTGTCATTTTCTTATATTTTTAAAAAAGTGGCCCAATTGAAAGTAAAATAAAGTAATACCTAGAGTTTACATGGCACCAGGTAGGTGTATAAGGAAAAAATGGGTGCTTATGTTATAATGGTACTGTGCACCAGTTCACTTAATTGAAGCATTCAGATCTGTTTACTCTTAGACATTTTATTTCCAAAATATCCTTGCCTTTAGACACATCCTTTTTCATTCATGAAGCTATAAGTTAATTTATAAAGATTTTAAAAATCTGCTATGTTATTTATTAAAGTCGAATTTCCATTTTAGGATGTAGGTATTACTCAGTTGAAGTATATAATATAAATGCGATTTGATTTTTAATTTTCTTTGGGGAAACCTGCAGTCTGTCCACTTCTAGTATGTCTTCTTCACTCAGGATAAAGTATTATCAATTTCCTCTTACCTATATGTGCAGCTTGCTATTTTTTCCTCTAAATTTCCTGTATAGCAGAGCTCCTCTAAAGGAGAAAAACACTCCTCTGGTAGGCATTGCTTTCCAAAACTTAAATTTTCTTATGTTTTTCTCTTCTCAATCTGCTTTTAACTCTTTGTTGTCCTTCAGAGAGTCTAAATTATAGGTCAGAAGAACTGAGATGTTTTGAGAAAGCAATTTTATGCTAAGGAATTTTCACTGAAGCTTATATGACAGACTTTCTTTGGGGGTGGGTGGGAAACCTCTCTATTGAGTAGTGTAGAAGTTCTGGGACCCTGGAAATGAGTTAAGATGAGTTAAGATTCAGATGCAGAGAAGCTTTTAAAAAAAACATTAATATTGATATCATTACCTGATTTATTAATGTAAATGTATTTCTGGTTTCATAAATATTATGTAATAAGCATCAATCATTTCACTCTTCTTGTTATGTAGCATGCATACCCTCCCACCCCATTTGCATAATTAATGGTCTATCATTACCCTTTCCTGACTTATGACATGATAGGTATTATATTCTAGTTCTTTAATAATTATTATAATGTCCTGTGAGGATCTTAACTCTTCATAGTTTCTATTTGGGCTCAAATTTGACCTAAAAGTTTTCAGCTCGGCTAGAACCAAGCCTTGTATTTACACTTTTTTTTTGGTAAGATGTTTGGTTTACTTTTAAACAGTTTATTTTACTATTTGAAGAATTAAATTGAAGAACTATTTCCTTAATATCTTTATTTCAGGGCTTTATGTCTATCTATCTATCTATCTATCTTGTAATAACTACCATTATTTTCCTGAGAAATTTATAAAGGAAAATATCAGCATGCTCAGTGGCTATATTTGCCCCAGAAATAAGGGTACAATTTATCAAGAGACTAAAAAATTTGTATGATTTATCTATCTAAAAAAATCATGTGATTTTTATTCAGATTAGTGTGTGATTTTGGGGTTTTTTTTTGGTAGAAAATTTACTTTATAGTCAATGCTAAGGAATCACTAGATTGTAAATACAGAAACATTGCAGAAGTAGGAATATGCACGGTATGAAGGATAAGCAGACATTTATCAAATTGCATACATATCAATAAAATAGTAGCTGTGACCATTGCCTTGAAGTAAAAGTACATGATGTTATGATGTGGAATGACAGGGAATTACCTAATCAGGAAGGTCAGGGAAGCTTTTCCTGAACAAGTAATGCTTGCTGTCTACCTATTGGACAATGGGTTAGAGTTGATGAAGATTAGGTATGGCATTTCAGGGAGAGGTCCAGGGGCAGGAGGAAAAGCGGATGAAAAAAACTGTCTTTCCATTTACTTCTTTTTTTTTTTTTTTTTTAAGATTTTGTTTATTTATTTGACAGAGATCACAAGTAGGCAGAGAGAGGCAGGCAGAGAGAGAGGGGGAAGCAGGCTCCCCACAGAGCAGAGAGCCCGATGCGGGGCTCGATCCCAGGACCCTGAGACCATGACCTGAGCCAAAAGCAGAGGCTTAACCCACTGAGCCACCCAGGCGCCCCTCCATTTACTTCTTAATTTTACTGCTGTTTGTGTTAATACTGTTGCTTAATATTCTTTTACATAACCTTAATGGAGCCAACCCAAATTGATTCTTTCTCAAAATATATGTTAATTTATGTCCGGGACCTGTAGTAGATGTCATAAACCTTACTTTTAATTTGAACATTACAATAGCTTAAAATTACATCTTAATAACCTCAGTCATTTATGTTAAAATCAGAAGACGCACAATGTTCATGTTAAAAGTCAGATTAAAGGTCATTTAACTCAAATTCCATCCTGAGTGTTGAGGAAATGAAAATTTGGATGTTCTCTGCTATTTTTAGTTTTGATTTGGCTTCTTCTAATTGACATGCAATTTCATTTATCACTTGTCTTATTTTAAAGTTTTGGATTAGTCTTCCTATCTGATAATAATTTTTCTGTTTCTATATTCAGTACTTCGAAAAATCAGACTTCATTTCAATGCATAACCATTCTAAAAAGGCATAGAAATACATGAACTTAGAATTTAGACTTTGGGGATTGTTCTTGCCATTCTTTCACGTACAGTATTTGGAAATACATATAACCTTGAATTTAAGTTACGTTGAATCAGAATGATTTTTCTATATAGAATATCCATATGCCAGCAGAGATATGCATATCTTTAAAGATAGTGTTGTTCAAAAGGAGACTTTGGGTCTTCTTTTTGTATATGTGGATATATTCATAACATAAAGAAATTCTTAAGTTGACATAATTTTTTTATTTGAACGATAAAAATGCTCTATTGGGTGGCAGATAACATTAATCATCTAATTATTTTCTTTTAAAAATGGTCAACTTATGTGATTTTGTGAAAAAATAGAAAATAGAGCGGTTTGTTTACTTTGATGTACTACTAGTGTTAGCTTTCTGTAATTCCTGAATAGAGAAAGCCAAATTATATACCTTTCCCATTTGTAAGCATATAAAAGCAATGTGAAAAAATGCTTTTAATTCAAGAGACATGAGCTCCTGCAATTTTTATTACGATCACATTCTTAATATTCAGAGCATTTCCTTCAGAAGAGGGATTTTTGTCCATTATTCTAAATTATTTTATTAATTTGTCATATCAAACAGCTACCACTAAGTAAAAGTAACCTTCTCCTATCTCTTTCTCAGAAATTCCTCTTAAGTGGAAAACCCCTTAGACTGAAGAAACTATGCATGGCCCCAAATAAAGTGCCTTGGCCGTCATACATATTGATTGTATGTTTTGGCTCTTCAGTGGGCCATCTTTGGAGATATGCTTGAGGACTCCTTTAGCTTTAATGTCTGCAGAGTCACTGTGTTAACTGAATTTTGCATGTAGACCATAAACTATATACTGCATCTATTGAGATAAAATTTGTCAGCCTTTATGCTCTTTTGCAGAGGGTGGAATACTAATCTTAGGCAATTTCATAGGCATTTAGTTTGAAACAAAGTGAAACTAAGTGGAAAGTTAATAATTCCTTTGGTTTCTCTCTTTTTAGCTATTTAGTTGTTTCTAATATTTTGCTTTTTCTTTTACAAGTTCACTATAAAGACTATGTCAGCTGGTTAATTTGATTGAAAACATGTGCCTAACCTGTGTTAGAGAAGCTTGCTTTTTTTTTTTTTTCCTAGACTCAATGCCATTATTCTTCCTTCTTGATGAACTCATATAAAGATTCATAATACATATTATGGCATTACCTGTAAGGAACACACAGCTTCAATTATTCACTTTGGCTAAGAATCCCCCTGGGTATTCCTAACATTGGGAAGATCATAGATATAATAGACAAACTGTTAACTCAAGTGCAGTGAAGAAATTTACCCTTTAATGGGTGGCTTGTCCCAATTCACTTCTTTGTGGGAAACCATAGCTGTTTTAAGCAACATATACTAGGAAATGACAACATGTGTCCTATGATTTGTCACTTGACAATAAATTATATATTCCTTTTCCTTAGTCTACATGTTGGAAAAATTAGCAAGCATTTGTAAGCTCAGGAAAGCTTTGTGCATATTCCAGATTGCATGTCTTATACATCTGTGGTGAGTGGTTTCATAACAGCATATGCTAAGACAGAGTCAGGATGAAAAACTACACCTACCTAGACATTGCACTGGCTACATATCCCTAGGGAGGGACCACATTAGGTAGTGAGGTAGATATCCTTACTAGGACATCTAAAGATAATGTCATTGACATTTACTGAGTATCGCTATGCTCTAGGCTCTTTTAAAGTGCTTTATAGGTACTGATTTATTTATTTTTCAGAACTCTTTGAGATATATATATATATATATATATACATATATATATATATTTTAAAGGTTTTGTTTATTTATTTGACAGAGAGATCACAAGTAGGCAGAGAGGCAGGCAGAGAGAGAGGGGGAAGCAGGCTCCCTGCTGAGCAGAGAGCCCGACTCGGGGCTCAATCCCAGGACCCTGAGATCATGACCTGAGCTGAAGGCAGAGGCTTAACCCGCTGAGCCACCCAGGCGCCCCTCTTTGAGATACATTATTTCCATTTTGTAGCTGGAGAAACTGAGGCAGAGGGCGTTTAAGGCACTTCCTCAAGGTCAGGTGGAAGAATGATGTAGTCAGGATTTGAACACAGATAGTTTGGTCCAGGGCACCTTAGTCACTGTGTTTTGTTGCCTCCCAGGCTGAGGGTGAGGTCAGATCCTGGTATGTTACATCAAATGTGGAGAGATAAGCAAAATTCTAAATCTAAGAGCATATGCTGGAGATGATATTCAGAAAACCACATCCAGTAATGAGCAGCAGCAAGTGTCAACAGTAATGTTTGGTTGGGTATCAGTATGTAGATGGCCCATCCAGGAGGGTGGTATGACATTGCAGTGTGCAGGCTGAAAGTTTTAAGTGGATTTGGAACCTGGCACAAATGTCTATAGTAAGCCGATGGGTGAATCTGTACAGAGCAAAAGACTTAACCTAAGAACAGGTTTGTTCTTTCTCTGATCTCCTTTTAAAGCAACTTCTTAGTGCTTTAAGATAGGGGTCTTTTTCTCCCAAACAGGTGTAAGTGATGGCAGCTAATGTCTGGAGACTATAGGGCCAGCACAGTTTTAGGAGATAAATTGTTCCTCATTACTCTTACAGCATGACTACATGGAACCTTATGCATGCTGTAATATTACTTGTCTTTTTGTGTATCCTCAGTAAATATGAACTATTCCTGACCCTTTAGAAAAAAGATAAACCTGGTTATCAGCGCAAAGTAGTAATGTAATATTTTTATAGTTTCAAATAAAGTACCAAGCACGTTGTTCAATAGATATTTTTTAATTGATCCTGATTTCTCCTGTGTAGCCATAGAAAAATTTAAGCTCCATACATTCATCCTTCACGGATGTATATCTGTCTGAAGGAAAATAGACTGAAACCAGGGGCTACAGAGACTAACAATTTCAAATGCTGTTGCTAGGTAGTTTCTATGCATTACACTAGAGCATTTGTTCTTCACATGCATCCTAGAAATTAAAGTATATTCATCCTTATTTCTCAGTGGAGGGAAGTGAAGCCCAGAGAGCTTGAGTTACTTGTACAAAGTTATAGTTAGCAAGCACTGAATATGGGATCAGAACCTAGGTCTGAAGAACTCCCAAACTTCTGCTTTTATTATCTTTAATCCTCAGGTATTATGAAATAGACAACTTAAACCTTTCAAAGAGTAAAGATAAAGAATCTACCGACTTCATTTTGAATAACGAAGTGATATTACAAACTCTTTAGTCCCTACAGGTACAACTTGCACCAACACTAAAATGAGAGCATGGGATCCTTTTCTTGTTCCCATTGCCGTCACCTCTACCCTCACATGACAGACACTCTTCATCCTGAGGGCTGAAAGTTCACAGGCACCATTCCATTCCGTTTCACTCATTCCTTTCAAACTGCTCTGGCTTAGATCAGGCAAGCTCCCCATACCTCCTATTCTAATCCCAAAGGATGTATGTACTATCAGGTTCTGCACATCTTATGAAGTGGACATATACTGCTGTAAGCTTTGCTGTGTTTTCTCTCAGGCTAACCTATTCATTTAAAGATGGGGACAGTCCTGTTGACCTACTTTGTGAATGTCAGATTCCTCCTTTAGCATAAATTCTAGCTTGTAGTTCTTCCTAACCACCATCTACTATAAAACTAGATGAAATTAACCTTTTACAAAAAGTTTTTTTGCAAGAAAATTTTTGCCTCTACCTGAGGTTGAGTGTACATCTTTATTTGCTTAGGGCTTGCCAGTAATTCCTCTAAGAACCGTACATCCATATGCCTCATGGTGCTTCAGCATGCAAGCAGTCATGCATATGCTCTGAGGAGAATCAGGATACCATCAGCATCATCATAACTTTTATTTCTTTCTATACTTACCTTTAATACTTGGATATTAGGACAGGTTAAGGCATGATGAATCTCCCCAAAACAGTCCACGATTGTACTCTCTCCCTAGGAAAAACTCCTTTCGCTGTTTAATGCCTGAGAAAAACCCAGCCATCTGAGACTAGTTTAAATATCTCCATTTCATGGAGCCTTTCCTAATTCCCAATTTAAATTAGTCTGTTTATCCACTCTGATCTGTTAGGTTTCTCTAGAGAGCACACCATTTCAACTCCTAATTCTAGCTCCACTTCCTTTTGTAGTCTGTTTCAACCTTCCAGATTGATAGATAGTAAGGAGGCAGGTAGAACAAAATGTGATTATATATCCATTTGCTTCATTTATTCTGGTTCTGAGCAAACAACAGGTTTATCAGAATCAGAAACGTTATAGCACATAGGTCCAGGTTAACTCTTTTAAATATAATGAGATTCTCTTTATTCTGTTACACGACCTCTTTCCAAACCCTTTTCCCAGCCTTCCCCCAAGGTGCAGCCCCACTTGAAATTACAAAGTACTTCATTCATATGTGTTATTTTACACTGTAATATAATCATCAAAAGTTGGGGGCCTCATTTCCAGGTGGGGTTAGGAATGAAGTCTTGCTTTTACCAAAAATCTTTACTGGTCAGATTCCAAAATGCCTTCTTGGCTTATCTCATTCCTGTTATTAAAAGATTTCAAAATGTTCTACTGGTCCCTTGAATGTTTCCCATTTTCTCCAATTGTGAGGTTTCCTGAATTTGTGCATTCATTCCTAAAATAGGTAATTTTGGCATCTAGGTTATTGACCTAACTTTCATACTTTTCCCTTCTTCAATACATGAGCTTTCCCCCTTCATCAAATTGCAGACTCTAGTATGTCCCTTTTCATGGTGATAGTTTTACACACAGCAGTGCATGGCAAAGGCTAGTCACTCAATGACTGTTTATTAAATGTTCAAATAATCTACATATTCAGGATCAGGGACACTTGTAGTGATGCCTTATGACCATTCTCCCCCTTTTGGGGAAGAATAGAAATGCTGAAGAAAGTCTACAAACTAGATTATAAGAGTGTTTGTTTCATTTTAGAAGACATGATTCCTGTTTTTCTAGTCTGTGTAGTGCCATGCACAGTGCTGGATGCCCAGTCAGACCTGAGAAGCACGGAACTAGAAGCCCAGGGCTGGTTTTTATTCTTTTTAATTCTACTATTACTATATAGGAAAAATTCACTTCCGTGAGGTTCTCCTCTACTCTCATATGTTACCAAAGTCAACAACACTTCTGATACTAGATGTGTGGGTTTTTCCTCACACTAAGCAATTCTCTGTGACTCTAGTTGGGTGTCCTATAATTCAGTTCTAACATAAAATGGAGTTAACACAGACCTCACAGGTTAAAGGCTTTATCCTAGAAGACAGCTCCCCTACATTTAAAAGCTCTGTGTCAGGAACCGGGGACAAAGACCACATGTTAGAACAAAAGATGCTCCTAGTGCTCTTATCACTTAGGAAGTTAGAAGGGTTTTAGGAACCCTTCTGTGTCATTCTGTGTGCATTCTGTGTGGGAACTGGGGTCAAAGACTAAGTGTTATAACAAAAGATTGTGCTAGCACCCCGATTTACCGTGGCTTTCATAATCCTGTGTCAGGAACCAGGGACAGGGGCCAGTATATATATTTGTTATTATTTCACAAGTATGTTTATAGTGAGAAAACAAGAATAAATTATTCCAAAAATTACCTCTTTTCTAGTATTACACATTTGTGATGACACTTAAAGATTTGGGGCTAGAAAACTCCTGTATCATGTAACTGAACAATTTTTATAAACCAGCTACTTTATTGCTGGAGAATATATTTTTTCTCTTTCACAGTAACTTAGTTAAGGAACTTTCATGATCCATCATATTGAGAAAATTATTCCTCAGTTCTCCACAATGTAATATGAGAAAATTAGCACTTCCACCTCTCTTTTCCGTTGAACTCCCAGCTTCTGTATCATTACTTTTCCTTTGTCATAGCTTATAAATCTTATATAATTTTCCACATTTGTAATTAAATTATGCTTTGTAGCATTTGTACTATATTATTATACAAATCTTTTTTCTCAGAAGTAAACTGAGTCCTTTCATATCTGAAAATTTTTGAAAATATTTTTATTGTACATCCATGCTTGGTTTTGTCTGGGAATAGAATTCTCGATTCAAAATCATTAACTCTTGGAATTTTTCTGTCATTTTCCTCATTAGTTTCTGAAATACCTGTTGCTGATAAGAAGGCTTAGGTCAGGTTAATTATTTTATAGGTTATCTGATTTATGTTTATTTTGCTTTTTAGTCAAAAATTTTAAGATCTCTTTTCCTTTGGTGTTCTGATATGTCATATATATGTCTATGAGTGGATCGTTTTGCATTCATCCTGTTTGGCTCTCAGGGGACCTTTTAAAATCCAAACAACCTTTTTTTCCTTTTTAAGCTCTAGAATTTTTATAGTACTATTTATTTGATTAATTTATTCTTTTTAAGTTCTAACTCTCTGATGTTGATTACCTATGTCTCATTTTTATCTCCCACCACCCCCCATGCCCAACTTTGCCTTTTGCTTTGTGTTCTAGGAGGTTTCATACTTTTTATTCTAGCTCTTCCCTCTACCCCTTTATTATTATTTTTTTCTTCTTCAAGATTTATAGGCAAGGATAGGGCAGATAGGCTGCTTTACTTCTTGCCCATCTCTGTCTAAAATGAAGAGGGCCAATTTCTAAGGTGCTAACCATACACCAATAGCCTTGCATCCTCTAAGTAAGTTACTATGTTTCTTTAGAATGAAGGTGGCATACTGGCAGCCAGAATAGATGTTTTTGTTTTATAATTTGAGCCAATCTCTGAAAAATGAGGTATTTCCCACAAAGTGAATTTGTGACTCCACTCTGAAGTATCTGTAAGGTGACAACAATCATCTGGCACTGTAGCATAGCTACCCCATTGAGGTAAGCCATTTGCTCTTCAGTCTCACGTAGTCCCCACTGCTCCCTTTGGTTTTCCCAACACTGGGGCTGAATGCTTATTGCTATTTGTTATTAAGCCAGCGTTATATGAGGAATGTTTCTCTGTCTCCTGCACCTAGATTGTACTCATTTATTCCCTTAATCATGTCAGATTTGTTCTTATTTTAGAGTCTGTGTTTGCAGTTCCCTCCACTTAGAACTTGTTTCCCCCAAGTCTTTGTGTGCATGTTTCCTTCTCATCATTCAGCTCTTAGCTCAGCTGGTGTCTCTTCGAAGAGTTTTCTATGAATATTTAGCTAAGTTGCTCAGACGCCCTCTCTGTCATTATACCTTACGTAATTTTTTCCAAGCACCACTTACTTGTTTCTTTTTAAGCTTATATCTGTTTCTGCCACATTAGAATTTGAGCTCCTAGAAGGCAGGGTTTTTAGCTATCTCATTTTATGCCCTATCCCTAGAACAGTGCTTGGGACTTAATAAGTTCTCAAGAAATGTTTATTGGCAAAATTGCTGACTAACAATTTCCCTATCAAAGGAGGAAAAATAATAGACAGGTTCTTTGTGTGTGTGTGTGTGTGTTTAGATTTTATGTATTTATTTGAGAGAGAACACACAAGCGGTGGGGAGGGGCAGAGGAAGAGGGCAAAGAAAGCTTTCCGCTGAGCAGGGAGCCTGGACTCCATGCTTGATCTCAAGACCCTGGTATCATGATCTGAGCTGAAGGCAGGAGCTTAACTAACTGAGCCACCCTGGTGTTCTGACAGGTTCTGTGTTTTAAGAAAATGAAAGAGATCCTATTTTATTGTGGGCATGAAGACTATTGTGTTAAAATAAATCTGTTACCTCAAGTCCCAGGTTTGTCTTCTTTACTCATTTTCACTCATTTTTGTTGCTTGTCTGTAACTCCTCTGCTTCACCAAATCTGAGTGTACTATTCTTGTTTTAGAGCTTCAGCCAGGAATAAGCACTGCTGGAGTGTGGAGTGGGGTTCTGATGCATGCTTCCTTCCTGTGGTGGTCCTTTAATTCATCACTTCCATTTTACCCCCTCATCTCACTTTTGTACTTGCTATCAGCTGATTCTGCACTAGAGCCCATCTGGAGCTATAAAATGAACAATGGTGCCCACCTTTGCAGTAGCCATGATCCATGCAACTTTATGTACTTTCCGTCTTTCAGAAATGTGTCTATGGCAGGCAGCCTTTAATGTGGCTTCCTCTGATTCCCATCTCCTGCTAGTCGCATCCTAGCATAGTTCTCTCCTACATCAAACCAGGGTTCATTTCTGTGACCAATAGCACATGCCAGAAGTGTTGGCATGTCACTTGCAAGATAAGGTTGTAAAAGAACTCCTTTTTACTTTTGGATATCTCTTGCTCAGTCATTTTCTCTCTCTTGGATCATTCACATCTGGGAAAGCTGCCTGTCACCAGTCGTGAGGACATTCAGGCAGGCTATAAAGAAGACCACATTGTGAGAAATGGAAGCCTCCAGCTAACTGCCAACAAAGAACTCAGACCCGTCAACAGCAATGTAAATGAGTATATTCAACACCATCTTTCAAATTTTGCAATGCCCACGGCAACATCCTGAGCATGAACCACCCAACTAAGCTGCTTTTAGGTCCTGACCCTCAGAAACTCTGAGATAGTATATGTTTGTTATTTTAAACTGCTAAATTTGAGGGTAACTTTATTTGTATTGTAACAGATAACTAATAAGTGTCCAAAATGTTTAGCTTATTTTGCCAACTTTCCACTATTGGTAATCTTACTTATTCTGTTTTTAGAAAGAAGGAGTATGTATATAATAAATTATGAACAATGGAGAAACAAATATAGAGGGTTGGAATAATATAAATGAGGTTCAATATTAAATGCAGACAGATCCAATATTTAGACCCAGGCTTCAGGACTCCTTCCACTGATAAATGGAGGGTGGAAAGATGCTTTCTCAGGATGGAGATGGGTAACAATGTGTATGTTGTGCAATGCTACTGTCACCATCTTGGAGATTGTTATGGTTTTGTGGGCTTTTGTAGTGTTTATCCACAGAATATGTTAAGACTACCAAACATATTAAATATGGGGAATGACTCAAAGTTAATTGTAATATTTGAAGTCCTTTGCTTAATCTATTTTATTCAGCCTAGTTGAGTTTGTTTGAAGGTGCAATTTTAAATATACTTTTGCAGAACATAGTTAGAAAGTATTGGCTTCTAACAGCATTATATAAAAATTCCTCTTTGTAATATATTAAATAAAAATAATTCAGAACTTTCTTGGGATATAAGATTTTTAAAATACATAATCTTTAATGTTATTGAGTTACTTTGGAAACAATAGCCTTTATATTCTATCTATCTATCTATTTATTTATTTTTTAAAGATTTTATTTACTTATTTGACAGAGAGACACAGTGAGAGAGAGGGAACACAAGCAGGGCGAGTGGGAGAGAGAGAAACAGGGTTCCCACAGAGCAGGGAGCCTGATGCACGGCTCGATCCCCAGACCCTGGGATCATGACCCAAGCCCAAAGCAGATGCCTAATGACTGAGCCACTCAAGCACCCCTCTGTGTCAATTTAAATAGCGCTTACTAATCAATTGGCCATTCTTTTTTCCTATTACTCTGAGTTAATGCCCAATGGACAAAGTTTTTCTAGAGGCAAGATCTTGTTAAAAATGACTGAAAGATTATTCTTTGTGGTTTCTTTGTTCTGCTTAGGGTCTTTTCTATGGTCTCAAAGATCTTTTAGTAGGAAGCAAACCAACTTTACATTTTGTACTACTGCACCATCTAGAATAGATTTGCTCTGATTCAGTCCCCTGAATTCATTCCAACAGCCTGAATTGTGGAAGGAAATGTGTTAAAAATTTTGTCTCAGCATCATCTCCAGAATTTGGGTTTCCTATAAACAGAACCTGAGAAGGGGATTTGGTGCACATTGTTTGTTAAGGGAGGGCTCTCAGAAGAAGGGGAAGAGGGAAGCAGGACAAGGCAAAGAAGCAGCTAATCAACCTAAAGTTTTTAATCAATTATAGTTCAGATTCAGCATGATACTCTGGATATCTGTGAATTGTACCACAAAGTTGGTTCTACAATGAGGCAAGGGGCTGGCATCTCATGCTCCTGTGGTCAGTCATTGGTTGCAGTGCATTTCTCCAAAGAAGGGGGTAGCTGGAAGACCTTAGTTGTTAACATTTATACTAGATGGGTAGTGGGTGCACTGACCAGTGAAGGGGGTTTTGTAGGGCACCAACAGAGTATACTACATGTTATATCTCAGAATTTTTGTTCCTCATTCCTTGTTCAACAAGAATTTCCTTGTTAACCTATTATATGTTGGGCTCTGTGCTGGATATATGGTAATGAAAGAGACAGTGTTTTCACTCAGAAAATAAATAAGCAAAAAATTCTAATATGGTAGGATGAGTTCAAATAAGGGGCACAGAGCAGGATTAAAACATAGCTGTTATTCTAGTGTTGGAAATGGAAATGTATGCAAAATCTTTTCAAGCAGGAGGTGTGGCCTCTCTAAACATAGAGCAAGGCAGTGATGGGGATGAGGGCAGGCAGTGAAGGATAGCAAAGGTTCTGTATTTGTGCATGAGGTGAAAGAAGCATAGAGGAGTAGATGGTTTCAGTCACAATTTTTTTTAAGCTGAAAAGGTAGAGGTCTTTGACTTCAAGCAACAGAAGCCAGCTTTGCTTATAGACACAAAAGGAATATATTGGAAGATTAAGTGGGTGCTCACAGATGCCATATTGAAAGAAGATTTGAGGAACCAGCTTAGGAAAGAGCCCAGGTCAGGCTTCTGTGCATATCAAAGTATCAGACTCTAATGAACAGCTGAAACAGAATTATGCCATCAGAATGCCTCAGCCTGAATTTCATGTGGTCTCTTGTCTCTCTGCTCAGGAATTATATTTTAAGAAGAGCACACCTTATTGGTCACGATTTTTATTACCTTTCTATCCCTTAGCAAAAATGGGTGTACCATGATTGAGGATCCTACCAAAAGAGTATTTAGGGGCGCCTCAGTGCCTCAGTGGGTTAAAGCCTCTGCCTTCGGCTCAGGTCATGATCTCAGGATCCTGGGATGGAGCCCCGCATTGGGCTCTCTGCTCAGAAGGGAGCCTGCTTCCTCCTCTCTCTCTCTCTGCCTGCCTCTCTGCCCACTTGTGATCTCTGTCTGTCAAATAAATAAATAAAATCTTTTTAAAAAAAAAGTATCTAATGGCAGTTTCATAAGTTTCCAAAGGAAGTCAAGGTATTGTTATTGGAAGTGGGATGAGTGCTGGGCAAACAAAAACACAAATGTTCTATTTTGGCCAGAGGGCCAGTGCAAGCAGGTGTGCCAAAGGATTGACTGGGGCAAAGGATCCACCCTGCAGTGAAGGAAGGCTAGAGGAGGTGGTATTTAGACTATTTTTAGAAAAAATAGATTGGAGGATAGTCTTTGAGCCAAATTCTTAAGTAGTATGTCTAGGTCATGACTGATCTGCTTAGGCCATCGTATCCTTTTGAAAATTGCAGTGCATATGGAAAATTCTTGATTGCCTTTGGGGAATTGTAGATGGGTGGGGAATTGTCCAATTTTTAAAATTTTCTTACATCCATAGAATTTGCTCTCTTATTACATTTTCAAATATATCAAATTTTCCTTAGTATGTATAATTCAGTTCTCCAGATCCCCAGTTTATTGTAACAATAAAATAAGAACAATAATGGGAGCAATAATAATGCCAACCTTTTTGCTAGTTATTAGAATCTATGACAGAGAGAGGGGAAGGGAAGCAGCCTTTGAAGCGGGGTTTGATCCGGGGCTTGATCCCAGGACCCTGGGATCATGACCTGAGCCAAAGGCAGTGGCTTTAACCCACTGAGCCACCCAGGTGCCCCTAAAGTGATCTGATTTAAAGCCAGTGATAGCATTACCGTTTTAAGGGTTTTTGGTTTCTCACAGACTTCTAATTGATTGTCAGTAAATAATATGATAGAAATGAGTATTTATTTCCTAATTGGAAAACAACATTTTTATAATAGCTAACATTTTATATAGATTTTGAAAACTACACATAATTTTATTGCTGACACTCCTAGATTCATGAAATTAAGTGACAGATGAATTCAAATGTGTTTGAAGACCTATGTACTATCAGATCACATCAAAACTTCATAACTGCCATGCACTGAAAAATGGATTCAGGGACTAAACCATCTGTCTTATTGCACTGTGTAGCATGCTTTTCCTCAGTTAATTGCATATCTCCTTTTTCTCTTATAAAACATTTGCTAAGGGTAGCTCAAGAAAGAGTTGAAACTGAGCTGTTGCAGCTAGAGAATGTTCTGTATTCTCTGTTATATAATGAAGTGTTTGCATTTTTACCTGTAAAAGATTTAATTTTAATCTTACATTACAGTCTTTCTTTTATGTAACCTTATGTTTCAAAGGGTGCATCTGGGTGTGACTTAACTGAATTACTATACTTTTTAAGACTGTGGGATATTTTTCTCAAGGAATGATTGTATTAAAGATAGAATAAAGTAAATAACATTATTTCTATACATGCTAGCAATATCTAAGGTTAAAATAGCTAAGACATATTAAAGATTAAATAAAAAGGATGAAAATAATGTTACACTAGCATTTGCTAATCCAAGGGCTAAAAATGACAGTGTCTGAAGCCAGTGAAAAAGAAATTTTTTTAAGCTAGTGGAAAATAGACTGAAGAGAAATATTTTCAAATCTCTTTACTACATTTTTCTGTACATTGATGTAATGGATAGTAGAAAAGAAAGAGACCATTAAAATGTAAAGTTTACTAAATTTAGGCAAGTACTAGGAAGAGTCTAGAATGATTAAAAGTCAGTGAAGTTTAAGGAAGCTGGATTTACTTAACACCATGTTTCTCAAGCTTCTGTCATTAACTTACTCTCTGAAGGTCTCATCTGTGCAAACGTGCACTACCATTTATTTCCTTTTTTTTTTTTTTTTTACTTGAGCTTTACTTTAAATCTACTCACTTAAAAAAAGAAAAATCCTGAATCTTGTTCTAAGCACAAGATCTGTAAATAAAACTTTAAATTTAAAAAATTTTCTACCAATTAAAATCATTGCATATGCCTCACTATGGACACATTGCCTTGAGAAAATTATGTTAAATGTATCAGAAGGGAACCATTCTTCTAAGATGAGCGATAAAAAATGGAGGAAGAAATCTAGAGAGCTAAATACAGAATTGCATAATTACCAGAAGTGGTAGAAAATTACACTAAATCTATACTAAGTTGATCCAAATCAGGTCTTTCCAATCATATTGTGAGTGGGTGATGTGAACCTATTTGGAGACTTTCCTGTCTTGTTCTCTCCCCCTCCGCCCCGTGTGCATCCACCCTTCCATAATTATCCTGCATATCTGGGATCAGAGAAATTGTGGAGTGGGCTTCTGTTGCCCTCATTTTCATCTGGAGGGGTTACTACAGATGTTGTTTTTCTGTTCTTCATATTAACAGCTCCACAGAAGGAGCTCTGACTGTTAAAATCCATTGATTTTTTTTCCTTCTACTTATTCTGTGTACCCCTCTTCAAATATTCACATATATATGTTACTTACTTTTTTTTTTCTCTTTCCCCATACTAGTATATGTTCCATATACACAACAGGAATTTGTGTGTTTTATTCATTGCTGTATCTGGAACTCCTAGAACAGATTCCAGCAATAGTTGGTGCTAAATAAATATTTGCTGACTGACTGACTGACTGACTGACTGAATGAATGAGTGATTTTAGCTTTGAATATTACCTCATGTTCATATTTATTGCTGCCTATCTTGATAACACAAATTTCCTCTCACCCAGCATTTAAGATTGACTTTTTTCTTGTATCTATTTAGTCACACAGAACTATCTTTTTCATTTATTTAGACTCTAACTTTTAGAGCTACCGTTTTATTTGAAACATTTATTTAGAGTCGAAACTCCAAAACATTAAGTGTGCCCGAGTAGTTTTCTTGATTCTATAAAATTCAGTTTTGCAATATAATTTCCTGTTGTTTTGCTTGTCATTGTACGTCTTGGGCTTTAAATTTGGTCATTTGATACAAATGGCATCTACAAATGGTATATTTTATGGGTAGTGATTTTGTGAAAAGCATTTTAAGCTTCCAGTTGTGCTCTTGCTTTCATAAACACCTTTAACTTAAGATACGTGGTATTTTGGCCTTTTGTGAATAAATATAATTCTGTGATTTTCAAAGGAAATGTTTTTATATAACTTTTTGTTGTTGTTGTTACTTCTTGGCTTTTTATTTCTTTAATGCTTAATTAAAATATGTCCTTAACAAAGAACTGAGGCAGAGCGTGAGTTGTATCTACATGGTCAGAGTATATTTATGTATATATATATTTTTAAAGGTTTTATTTATTTATTTGAGAGAGAGAGCATGAGCAAGGGTGAGGGACCAAGAGTGGGAGACACAGACTGAAATGGGGCTCTGTCCCAGGACACTGAGGTCATGAACTGAACTAACGTCACATGCTTAACTGATTGAGCCATCCAGGCACCCCTATTTTTATCTTATTCAAAATATGTGAAAGATGGTACAGTAGATTTTCCCAAAAACTTCTCCTATTTGGGATATTTTCTAAAAGTTTCATTTGGATTTTTAGGTTGTGAATGTTTTCATAAAAGCTACCTTCAAAAAGATGTTTTATACATGCTTGAATTTTTATTACTCAAAAACCTGTTCATATTCTCTTTCCTCACTTGCAATTTAGATCAAGTAGAGTGTGGTTTTGATCAAAATTAGGAGATTTCATTGCTAAAGAGTTGGAATCTAAACTTTCCAACTTTGAAATTTGAAATTCTTTGTTTTTTTCTTTGTTTTGAGCAAAGCAGACAGTCGGAATTATACATTCTTATTTTCTGTGACATGGATTACCCACATTTGCTTGCTTCATATGCCCCTCGCTTTTTCAGTTTTAACAAATGGGTGCAATTAAATGAGAAGTAATACAAATATAAAAAAAGTAAAAGATTCTTCAGAAAAATCAGGGACTCTCAAATGTGAAAAGCAAATTTATTTCCCAATGTCTGATACTTTAAAAATATCATTAGTACACAAATTTATAATCTCTGATAGCACATAGAACATTAAGAAAGGTATATAAATATGCTAAATTGGAGAATATTTGTTTTCATTCATAAAGAATATTTAACACTAAAATCTTTCTGAAATATGTTTATTTAAAACAGTGTCTAAATATTCAGGGCTGAATTATGTGGTATAATTAGGAATTTGCTAATATTATTTTGCCTTTCAGATATTTTTCAGTGTTTACATTCTCTCCGAAAAGTTGGAAACTAATTGTTCAATCAGATTTTGGATATTTTTTTTTTAAATCAGATTTTGAATATTTGACATTGGCCTTAAGAGCTACTAAGAAGATACACTTGAATATGCCTATAATAATTACCATTGAAGTATAGCTTGTAATATCTTAGAGAAAAGGATGACGATTATGTCATAATGTGTGATAATATAAAATTAAGATACAAATACATCCTATTTTTCTATATATTTTATAAAATCTTCTACTTCTGTGGTATAAAATTGGCAGTTTAATTTTATTCTTTTTAGTTATTTATTATCTACTTGTAACGAGAGAAAGGATTCCTTTTATTTAAAAAAAGATTTGCTAATTTCCACCATAGAATATCAACTATTTCCATTAAATAGTTCTTTACCAGTGTTGCTAAGAAGTTACATTAACTATAACTAGTGTAAGGTTCTAAAACTAGAAAGAATTAAAAGGTGCAGATGGTATACAAAGACATAATGTGGTGGTAATTACTAGTAAGCCTCCATTTTATTGGTGTGCTCTAGTAGTAGTCTCAGCCTCTTTATTATTATCCTGATACTGAACTTGTTGAAATAAATGTGATAAGAACATACTAGTCTTATCCTTTATCTTCTTGTTGAAAACTTAGCAAAGAAGGACATGTAAATCTCCTTGCTGGAAGAGTACATAAAGGATACATTTATCTGACAACGAAGTAACCCTGAGGAGTGCTTTGGACAATAGAGAATGTGACCTTAGAAGCATCTTCTGAGATCTCCCCCGACTAGTTATAGGCTAGTGTGGTTATGGACTTGATCTGTTTTATTCACTGCTCTGTCTCCTGTCATCTGGCACTTAATAGGCTCTTGAACATTTATTGAATGAATGGATGCATTGTAATACAAGCTCCCCAAATGATTCTGATGGAGATTTACATAGATGAATTTGAAGGGAGTAGAGTTCACCCTCTTCATTCTCTTTGTTTTGGTTATTCATTCCCAGGAAGTTACATCAATTTCAGCTTGTCCTTGGTTGATAATACCTTGCAGTAACCTCACACTTCATTTCTCCATAGAAATAGTTTATTGAAATTATCCTTTCAGAATATTCCTTCAGATTTTCTTTTCCTGTTATCTACACTAAGAAATACATTTTATATCATAATCTTTATTACACAGTATACCCTCAGACTAGTTTACCTGCCTATACGTCCATTGGAGATGTCTTGTGGAGGTCACTGCTGACAGAACAGCCGTCCATTTTAAATGTTGTGGAATGCCATGTCAGGGCAAGGGACAATAGGTCTCAAACATGCTGCCTTTGCTCACAGCTCCTTTGCCAGAATTCATTACATGTTTCCACCCAACCAAGGAGGACAGAGGGTAGAAAGAGTTGAAATTTTTGGCAAGCCACACTAATAATTACAACACACTGCTCTTTGACACCACCTGCAGAATATTGCAAAATAAAATCGCAGGAATCCGAGGCTTCCTCATTCATTGTATGTGTTGGAAATCTCTTTCTCATTATGTGGTTTACCTTTTCTCCTTTATCAGTGTCTTTTTTTTTTTTTTTAAAGATTTTATTTATTTGACAGAGATCACAAGCAGGCAGAGAGGCAGGCAGAGAGAGAGGAGGAAGTGGGCTCCCCGCCCAGCAGAGAGCCTGATGTGGGGCTTGATCCCAGGACTCTGGGATCACTACCTGAGCCGAAGGCAGAGGCTTTAGCCCACTGAGCCACCCAGGCGCCCCTATCAGTGTCTTTTTAAATAGGAATTTTTATTTTTTTCATGCAGTCCTCTTTATCAGTTGTTTAAAGTATTGCCAGTGCTTTTAGTTGTCCTGTTAAAGAACTCTTTCCCTACTTAATGTAAATAAAAATTTTTATGTTGTCCTTGAGACACTTTATTACATTGCTTTTCTTGTTTCTGCACCCCACCTGGAATAGATGTTTTTAATGTAAGGTGTGGTGATTCAAAAGTAAAGTGCATTTCTTTCCTACATTGACTTACATTATTTAGAAGGCCAACTCATTCTCACAGATGTTCATATATGCATAGATTTGTTTCTGAACTCTTCATTTTCTTCCATGGGGTCTACATTTGTCTTTGTTCTCCAAATCTACTATCTTAATTCATTTTGCTTTTATAATAAATTAAGATGTTTTGCAAAGTAAGTACTTCAACTTTGTTATTTCTGAGTTTTTCTTAGCTACCTTGACCTTTAGTGCTACCCTGTGAATTTTAGAAACTGCTATTTCTACCCAAGGTGGGATTATATTGAAACAACTTTGAGAGTTGACATCTTTATAGTATTGAATCTTCTGATTCATTCACACAGTAATCCTTCTTCTTTTTTTTTTTTTTTTACTTTTTTCCCATTAATATCTTTTAATTTTCTATCTTCCACATCTTTTGTTATTTATTTAATGGTTAGTTATTCACTGCTATTCCAGATGGTATTTAACATTTCTCTTTTCATTCATTGGTAGTATAAATGGACTGCAACTGATTTTTATGCATTTATCTTGTATTTGGTAACCCTGCTCAATTCATTTGTTATTTCCCATACTTTATAATTTATATTTCAGATCTCCTTTACATGTATGACAATCTTCTTTCTTTCCAGCACCTATATGTTTTTTCTTTACCTTATTGCTGTAACTAAGACCTATAGTAGAATATTGAATAAAGCCTTTATTCTTTTTTTTATTCCTGATTTCAAAGGAAGCTTTCAACATTATGTTAATTATGATGTCTTCTTGTGTTTTTTAAATAGATCTATTTTATTGGCTAAAAAAATTTCTCATCTAATCTGTTGTGAGCAGATTTTTAAATCATGGATGAGTTTGTAATTTAAAAAAATTTTTTTTTCAAAGATTTATTAGAGAGCGTATGTATGTGCTCAAGTAGGGGAAGGGGCAGGGGGAGAGGAAGAAGCAGTCTCCCTACTGAGCAGGGAGCCCAAAATGGGTCTCTATCCCAGGACCCTGAGATCATGGCCTGAGCTGAAGGCAGATGCTTAACTAACTGAGGCACCCAGGCATCCTGAGTTTTGAATTTTTAAAAAATATTTATTTATTTTAGAAAGAGTGAGCTGGGGAGGGGTGAGGAGGGATAGAGGGAGAGATCTTCATGCTGACTCCCCACTGAGTGCAGAGCCTAGAGCAGGGCTTGATCCCACAATCTTGAGATCATGACCTGAGCAGAAATCAAGAGTCTGATGCTTAACCAACTGAGCCACTCAAGCACTCCAATGAGTTTTGAATTTCATCATTTTTTCTGCCATTGTGAAAATTATATTTTTAATATTTTATTGTGTCATATATTGTTTAATACTGTATTTTAAAGTAATGACTTACATTGATTTTTAAATATTAAATGAACCTTGCATTCCTGGAATAAACTTAATGTGGTCCTGATTTATATATCACCAGATTTAGTTTAATACAGGCATACCTTGGAGATATGGGTTCCATTTCAGACCAATGCAAGACAAATTCTGCAACAAAGTAAGTCAAATGAATTTTTTGGTTTCCCATTGCATGTAAAAGTTATGTTCACAGTATACTGTAGTCTAAGTGTGCAATAGCATTATGTCTAAAAATGTACATATCTTAATGAAAAAATATTGCTAAACAATTTCACTCTATTTGAGTAATACTGTTCAATATTTCCTTTGGTTTTGTTCTGCTGCTGAAAAATTTGGTCTTGTTTGTTTATAAATATAGTTATTTCAAAAGATATTTTTACTGGATATAGAATTTTAGGGTAACAGTGATTTTCTTTTGTCACTTTGAAAGTATCTTTCTGTTGTCTTCTTGCTCATTTCAAAAAGTCAGCAGTAATTCTTTTGAAGATAATACATCTCTTTCAGCTACTTAACATAATTTTTTGTCTTTTAAGGAGTTTTATCATGAAAGGCATGAGTACTTTTTTAAAATTTTGCTATAGTGTTAGAGTGCTTTTTTAATTTGTAACTTGTCTTCAGTTTTGAAAAGTTCACCACCATTATTTATTTACATTGCTTTTCTCCCATTTTCTCTTTCACCTGATGCCCTTTATGGCAATTCAGTTGTCCATATGTAGGGCCTTTTTTCCAAAAGGTCTTTTATAGTCCTTTCCCTTGAATTTTGTATCTTTCTCTCTTTTTTTTTATTGTGCATTTATCTATCCATATTCTAGTTTTATTTGATTTTCAGTTGTGTCTAATCAGCTAATTATTCTATAAGTTTCTTATTTTCACTCATATTTTTTCTAGAATTTTGATTTCTTTTCTTTTTATGGTTTATCTTCTGACATTACTAAGTTTTAAAGAAAATCCTCGAACGTCTTGATCACACTTATTTTGAAGTCCCTGACTGATAACACCATTATATGAATTCCTTGTGTTTATATTACCCTTTTCCCTCTTATTTTGTCCGTCTTCTTTAGTGACTGGTTATTTTTTATTTTTTGCTAGACACTTTTAAAATTACTTTTAAATATTTTAAAGCTATGGAAGATTTTATCTTTCTCCAGAGAAGATTTACTTTTGCTTATGGAAGCAATTAGCCTGGGAATGCTAACATTCTCAGATCATCTTAATTCCATAAAAAATTGAGATTGTTTGTTCATGCTGGCTTATTTCAGATTTACCCTATTTCTAAGGTGTCCTGATGGAAAGTTTGTTCTGCCCAGGACCTTCCTACTTATTGGGCCATAAACTTCAATTTTATACCTTCTTAAATCCAAAATCTCTTGAAAGTTCTCTCTTCAGTTTCCTAACTTCTCAGCTGTTAATAAGTATTGTAAATACTAGCCTTAGCTCTCTGGGAATTACTCTTTTTTCATACTTTGGTCCCTCCAAATTCATTTCTGCCTTGATATTTCTGATACCTTCGAATCATTACTTTAATATTTTTCTAGATATTTGTTGTGTTCTGTATGATGTTTGGTCCTACATAATCTAGTTCACTATTGCCAGTAGTAAAGCAAAGATTTGGTTTCATTCTCTGGTTTCTAGTCCCAGTCCCTCTTGCATTCCAAGGAGACTGTGCTTGGAGGAAACAATAAAACAACAACAAATCTACCGTGGTTCTAGTTATCTTTACCTCACAGTAATGGAGTACATTTACATATAAGAAAGACTGTTAATGTGAACCTTCCATGACAAAGATGATTGGTACATCAAGAGTTACTGTTTTTACCTAGCCAAAAATGTTTTTTAAATTAAAAAAAAATTAATTCTAGTATAATTAACATACAGTGTTATATTAGTTTTATGTGTATGATATAGTGATTCAATAATTCTATACATTACTCAGTGCTCATCATGATTAGTTTACTCTTAATCCCTTTTATGTATTTCATATGTTCCCCCATACAACTCCTGTCTGGTAACTATCAGTTTGTTTTCTATAGTTAAGAGTCTATTTTTTGATTTGTCTCTCTTTTTTTCTCATTCATTTGTTTTGTTTCTTAAGTTCCACGTATGTGTAAAATCGTATCTTATTCATCTTTCTCTGACTCACTTATTTTACTCAGCATTCTACTTTCTAGCTCAATCTATGTTGTTGCAAATGGCAAAATTTCATTCTTTTTTATTCCTGAGTAGTATTCCATTGTGCATATATGTACTACATTTTCTTTATCCATTCATCTATCAGTGGACACTTGGGTTGCTTCCATAATTTGGCTATTGTAAATAATGCTGCAGTAAATATAGAGGTACATGTACCTTTTCAAACTAGTGTTTTTGTATATTTTGGGTAAATACCCAGTAATGAAATTACTGGATGTATGATAATTCTATTTTTAATTTTTTTGAGCAACCTCTATACTGTTTTCCATAATGGTTGCACCATTTTGCATTCCCACCAACAGTGCATGAAAGTTCATTTTTCTCCACTTTCTCACCAACACTTGTTGTTCCTAGTGTTTTTTATTTTAGCCATTCTGATAGATGTGAGATGATATCTCATTGTGGTTTTGATTTACATTTTCCTGATAAATGATGTTGAGCATCTTTTCATGTGTCTGTTGGCCATCTGGATGTCTTCTTTGAAGAAATGTATGTTCATGTCTTCTTCCCAGTTTTAATTGTATTACTTATTTTGTTTGTTTGTTTGTTTGGTGTTGAGTTATATAATTTCTTTATGTATCTTGGATACTATCCCTTTATTGGATATGTCATTTGTAAATATATTCTCCTATTCAGTGGGTTTTCTTTGTTTTATTGATTGTTTCCTTTGCTGTACAGGAGCTTTTTATTTATTTTGATGTGGTCCCAATAGTTTATTTTTGCTTTTGTTTCCCTTGCCTTAGGAAATACATCTAGAAAAATGTTGCTACAGCCAATGTCAGAGACATTACCGCCTGTGCTCTCTTCCAGGATTTTTATGGTTTCATGTCTCACATTTAGGTCCTTAATCCATTTTTAAAGTTTATTTTTGTGGGTTGTATTAAAAAACGGTTCCAGTTTCTTTTTCTTTCTCTTTTTCTTTTTTGCATGGGGCTGCCCAGTTTTCCCAACACTGTTTGCATTTAGGGACTCTTCCCCCCACCCCCCACTGGATATTCTTAACTACTTTGTTGAAGATTAATTGACATATAATTATGGGTTTATTTCTGAGCTTTCTAGTCTGTTCCATTGATTTATGTGTCTGTTTTTGTGCCAGTACCATACTGTTTTGATTGCCACAGCTTTGCAGTATATCCTGAAGTCTGAGTTGTGATTTTATTCTTGTTTCATTCTTGTTTTCTCAAGAAACAAGTTTCATTCTTCTTTTTCAAGATTGCTTTGGCAATTTGGGGTCTTTTGTAGTTCCATACAAATTTTAGGATTATTCCAGTCTTGTGAAAAATGCTGTTTGGATTTTGATAGGGGTCACATTAAATCTGTAGATTGTTTTGGGTAGTATGGACAATTTAACAATGTTTGTTCTTCCAAACCATGAACTTGGAATATCTTTCCTTTTGTTTGTGTTGTCTTTAATTTCTTTCATCACTGTTTTATAGTTTTCAGAGTGCAGGTCTTTCATTATCTTTCACCTAGTAATCATTTAAATGACAGCTTCTCTTGACACCAAGCTCTAGGGGAATAATAATAGGATGTATTCCCAAGGAAAAATTAATTCCCTACTCTGTGTAGCTCTCAGAGTTTTAAAATGCTGATTTCTTTGAATATTTGTGCTTTTTAAAGCCCCTTCCTAATTTTTCACTTTTATTTTAAGCCTAAAGGTAGACAGTTTTAAAATTTTATAGTTTTTTTAATAAGAAAGGACAGTATAGCTATTTTATATATCCACTTCATAAGGAAATAAGCATTTCAATATAAATGTAAACAGTCTTCTTAATACATAACTTAGTTTCTATTATGATTGCTTAAATATAAAGGCATAAAAATATTTTCATAACTTACAAAATTTTTTATATGGGAGAGCTCTGTAATTTAGTAAAGATTGATAAACTAGCTTATCTTTTTAAGTGAGTAATCAGTTATTTTGAGATTTTATGATAAAAATTCACAGCTAATTAGAAAGTAACAGGAATCAGCTACTTTCACTCCTTAGAACATTTCATTTAATATCTGTATTGTTTATCTTCCATCTCTAAACTGAAAATATTTTAAAGTTACAATTAGGTTGATGATGATATGCTAAATAAAATAAAGATTTCTTCAGTGTCAACTCCCATGAATAGTTAGAATGATCTGAAAAACAGTGAGAAGTATTTTGAATTTGATGTAAAAATTTATATGTACATGTTTTTTTAAAGATTTTATTTGTCAGAGAGAGAGAAAGAGAGAGAGAAAGCGCACACACACACACATGTGTGCAGGGGGAGGGACAGAGGGAGAAGCAGGCTCCCCTCTGAGCAAAGAACATGATGTTGTGGGATTCCATCTCTGGACCCTGGGATCATGACCTGAGCTGAGGTCATACTTAACTGACTGACCCACTCAGGCATCCTTCATGTGTACATTTAAGGTGTGAAAAATATATAGTTCTTTTCTCTTAAATTTTGTAAATCAATTTTATTACTTTGTGGGCCAATTATTTATAACATATCAGGTTTTATCCTGTGGTAGCTATTTTATTTTGTTATTATAGTCTGCACACTCATCATCAGTTTTTCGTTCTTTGAAAATATGCTATTTATTACAAAGGATTGTGAATGTAACTCTATGCAAAAATAACTACTGAAAACAAAAAAGAGAGTGTCTGTTTCTTCACGTACCATTTGTCAAATGTTTTTCGGTGTGTGCTATGTGTCAGACACTATGTTAGAGGCCGGAGACCTAAAAATGAACTGAAAATAGCATTTTTCTCTAAGCTTAGTGGGGATACAGACAAGGAGAAAGAAATTTATGTCTGGTGTGATAAGTACAACTCTAGAATTAAGTAGAGTGTACCATGGAATCACATTCTTCTCTAACAGTTGCTGGACACTGTCTGGGGTATGTGGAGAAGTAGGAACCTCCTCTGTCCTTTGTTTATAAGGAATTGGAAGGGAGGCAAGGAGAACTTGTGAATCAATCAGTTGTTACAGAACAACATTCCAATGAGTTGTGTAAATGAGTTGGAAATAAATTGAAGTTCCTTAACTCATGAAGTCCTAAAAATTATTTGGGACAAGTATGCTTCGCTTTTGCCAAGCTCTAGTGTATGAAAGATAGTTTGTCATTTTGTTGACCTGTATCCACCCCCAATTTATGCTATTCATTGTGCTATCATCAGATCTTAAAAGTGCAGAACATAGATATCAGTAGAAGTGTCATGGAATACAATAATGTGGTAGAGGTTTTAAAAAGAATAACATCGTGTGTGTGTGTGTGTGTGTGTGCACATGCATGCAAACATATGCACACATGCAGCAGTGTGGGGGCATAAGTCTATATAGTTTTATATGGATATATAATCATATATATGTATGTGCCTCTGTGTGTATGTGTGTGTAATGCATATTTACATGGATGACATGACAAAGAAACTCTAGTTAAACATATTTGTGCCACAAGTGGGTAGTGTTAACTGGGACTTCCAGAATTTACCTTGTAGGATATCTCTTTACAAAGGAGTGCTGTCCTATTGACATGTCCTTTGTCAAAGGTGGTTTGGATTCCCTAAGTACCTCTTAAAGAGGCAATTTGGTATAGTGGGTAAGAACATGGATTCCAGGGCAAGCTTGCCTGGGTTTCAATCTTACTTCTATCATTTATAACTCTTAACATATTAACTTTCTGTGTCTTGGTTTCCATGACTATAAAATGATAATAATACTTATCTTGTAGGAGTATTGTGAAGATTACATTATATGGATGTAAAGCTCTTCGAAGAGTACTGAGTACCTAGTCAGTACTCTGTAAGTATATATGAACTATTAGTGGTTGTACTATATCTGGAATGCCTGTTTTATACTGAGACTTGGTTATGGTATGTGAATTCTTGGAAGGAAGAAAGGAATAAAAGAAGGAAGGAAATAATTAGCATTTATAAAGCTTTGGTTCAGTATTCACATTTTATTTTATTTATTTTTTAAAGTCTTTTTATTGTTTTAGATCTTAATTTGGGTCTTCAGTCCATTTTAAAAAAGATACTTATTTACTTGAGAGAAACAGAGCATGAGCAGGGGAGAGGAGGGAGAAGGAAAAGCAGACTCTCTGCTGTGCAGGGAGCCCAGCATAGGGCTTGATTCCAGGACCCAGAGATCATGATTTGAGCAGATGTTTAACCGACCGGCCACCCAGGTGCTCCTGGTATTCACACATTTTATAGGTGAGATGAACTAAGGCTAGAATATAATTTCCCAGATTCTCAGTCTTATGGTTTATCTGATTACAGATATACATGGATTGAGATAAATATATTAGTCTTATTTTTCACTTACTGTGAACTACAAATATCAAAGTGACAGAGGTGATATGAAGTATATCTTTTTAGTGGTTCCAAAGAAAGTATAAGAAAAAAGTCATACTAAATAAAAATGTAGAACAAGGATAGATTCTTGGTTAAGGACACAGGAGACAACATAATAGAAAGGACTTTTTACAAACCCAAATTAACTTTTCTGAATGTTCTGTCATTTATATGATGAAGTAAAAAATTTCACTTGCTGGTGTTCCAAAGTTAGTCTTTTTAAATTTCATAACAGCTTCTTTCTTCTTCTCCTCTTCCTCCCTTCTCCATTCCCCCTCCTCTTTTGTCTTTGTTTTTAATCAGCTAAACATCTGTTTTTTTTTTTTTTTTCCAATCATGTTAAACACTTAGCAGGATTCCAAACAATCTCTTAGGAATTGTCCTTGTTTTCACCTTCTTTTTTTTTTTTTTTTTAAACATCTGGTATATGCTGGACACCCAACATGGACTTACTAATTTGCATGTAACTTACATCTTATTATGATCTTGCTCCTGTAGATCCCCCTAAATCTTGTCCCAAGTAATTCTTAAGCCATAGAAGGAAAGAGAGAGTTAAGAAAGAATACCCCCAAACAGTGGATATACCCCAATCAATTCTAGAGGATTCGTGGCATTCAAATAGATGTTTTGTAAGTGAAGAAATGAGCAAACTTTTTTTCTTTTTTTTTAAATTTATTTTTATTAACATATAAGGTATTATTTGCCCCAGGGGTACAGGTCTGTGAATCATCAGTCTTACACATTTCACAGCACTCACCATAGCCCATATCCTCCCCAATGTCCATAACCCAACCACCCTATCTTACCCCCCGGTCCCCCCAGCATCCCACAGTTTGTTTTGTGAGATTAAGAGTCTCTTATGCTTTGTCTCCCTCCCGATCCCATCTTGTTTCATTTTGCCCTTCCCTACCTGCCACAGCCCCCTGCTCTGCTTCTCAAATTCCTCATATCAGAGAGATCATATGATAATTGTCTTTCTCTGATCGACTTATTTCCCTCAGCATAATACCCTCTAGTTCCATCCATGTCTTTGCAAATGGCAAGATTTCATTTCTTTTGATGGCTACATAGTATTCCATTGTATATATACACCACATCTTCTTTATTCATTCATCTGTTGATGGACATCTAGGTTCTTTTCATAGTTTGGCTGTTGTAGACTTAGCTACTATAAACATTTGGGTACACATACCACTTCAGATCCCTACATTTGTATGTTTAGGGTAAATACCCAGTAGTGCGATTGCTGGGTCATAGGGTAGCTCTATTTTCAACTATTTGAGGAACCCACATGCTGTTTTCCAGAGTGGCTATACCAGTTTGCATTCCCACCAACGGTGTAGGAGGGTCCCCCTTTCTCTGCACCCTCGCTAACATCTGTCATTTCCTGACTTGTTAATTTTAGTCATTCTGACTGGTGTGAGGTGGTATCTCATTGTAGTTTTGATATTTATATCCCTGATGCCAAGTGAGTGGAGCACTTTTTCATGTGTCTTTTGGCCATTTGGATGTCTTCTTTGCAGAAATATCTTCTCCCCGTTTCTTGATTAGATTATTTGTTTTGTGGGTGTTGAGTTTGATAAGTTCTTTATAGATTTTGGGTGCTAGCTCTTTATCTGATATGTCATTTGCAAACATCTTCTCCCATTCTGTTGGTTGTCTTTTGGTTTTGTTGACTGTATCCTTTGCTGTGCAAAAGCTTTTGATCTTGATTCAGTCCCAATAGTTCATTTTTGCCCTTGCTTCCCTTGCCTTTGGCGATGTTTCTAGGAAGAAGTTGCTATGGCTGAGGTGGGAGAGGTTGCTGCCTGTGTTCTCCTCAAGGATTCTTGTTTCACATTGAGGTCTTTGATCCATTTTGAGTCTCTTTTTCTGTGTGGTGTAAGGAAATGGTCCAGTTTCTTGTTTCTGGATGTGGCTGTCCAATTTTTCCAATACTGTTTGTTGAAGAGACTGTCTTTTTTCCATTGGACATTCTTTCCTGCTTTGTTGAAGATTAGTTGACCGTAGAGTTGAGAGTCCATTTCTGGGCTCTCTATTCTGTTCCATTGATCTATGTGTCTGTTTTTGTGCTAGTACTATATTGTCCTGATGATTATAACTTTGCAGTAGAGCTTGAAGTCACCAACTTTGGTTTTCATTTTCAACATTCCTCTGGCTATTTGGGATCTTCTCTGGTTCCATATAAATTTTAGGATTATTCCATTTCTTTGAAAAAAATTGATGGTATTTTGATAGGGATTGCATTAAATGTGTAGTTTGCTCTAGGTAGTATAGACATTTTCACAATAGTTGTGCTTCCAATCCATGAGCATGGAACACTTTTTCATGAGTACTTCATAGTTTTCTGAGTGCAGATTCTTTACCTCTTTGGTTAGATTTATTCCTAGGTATCTTATGGTTTTGGGTGCAATCGTAAATAGGATCAACTCCCTTATTTCTCTTTCTTCTATCTTGTCGTTGTTGGTGTATAGAAATGCAACTGATTTCTGTGCATTGATTTTATATCCTGACACTTTACTGAATTCCTGTATGTGTTCTA
This sequence comes from Martes martes, assembly GCF_963455335.1. Lineage (NCBI taxonomy): Eukaryota > Metazoa > Chordata > Mammalia > Carnivora > Mustelidae > Martes > Martes martes. Next base: position 38,321,108 of record NC_137896.1, read on the forward strand.
GCAGTTTTGGGGTAGAGTCTTTTGGGTTTTCCATATAAAGTATCATATCATCTGGAAAGTGTGAGAGTTTGACTTCTTTGGTGATTCAGATGCCTTCGATTTCCTTTTGTTGTCTGATTGCCAAGGCTAGGACTTCGAGTACTATGCTGAATAGCAGTGGTGACAGTGGACATCTCTGCCATATTCCTGATGTTGGGGAAAAAGCATTTAGCTTTTCCCCATTGAGAGTGATATTCTCTGTGGGTTTTTCATAGATGGCTTTGATGATATTGAGTTATGTACTCTCTATCCCTACCCTGTGAAGAGTTTTGATCAAGAAGGGATGCTGTCCTTTGTCAAATGGTTTTTCAGCATCTATTGGGAGTGTCATATGGTTCTTGTTCTTTCTTTTATTAATGTATTGTATCACATTGATTGATTTACAGATCTTGAACCAACCTTACAGCCCAGGAATAAATCCCACTTGGTCGTGGTGAATAATCCTTTTAATGTACTGTTGGATCCTATTGGCTAGTACTTTGGTGAGAATTTTTGCATCTGTGTTCATCAAGGATGTTGGTCTGTAATTCTCCTTTTTGAGGGGGTCTTTCTTTGGTTTTGGGATCAAGGTAAAGCTGGCCTCATAAAATGAGTTTAGATGTTTTCCTTCCATTTATATTTTTGGGAACAGTTTCAGGAGAATAGGTATTAATTCTTATTTAAACATTTGGTAGACTTCCCCTGGGCAGCTCTCTGGCCCTGGGCTCGTGTTTGTTGGGGGATTTTTGATGACTGCTTCAATCTCGTTACTGGTTATGGGTCTGTTCAGGTTTTCTATTTCTTCCTGGTTCAATTTTGGTCATTTATATGCCTCTAGGAATGCATCTATTTCTTCCAGATTGTCAAATTTGCTGGTGTATAGTTGCTCATAATATGTTCTTATAATTGTTTGTTTTTTCTTTGGTGTTGGTTGTGATCTCTCCCTTTCATTCATGATTTTATTAATTTGGGTCCTTTGTCTTTTCTTTTTGATAAGTCTGGCTGGGGGTTTTTCAATCTTATTAATTCTTTCAAAGAACCAGCTCCTAGTTTCATTGATTTGTTCTACTGTTCTTTTGGTTTCTATTTCATTGATTTCTGCTCTGATCTTTATTACTTCTCTTCTCCTGCTGGGTTTAGACTTTCTTTGCTGTTCTTTCTCTAGCTCCTTTAGGTGTAGGGTTAGGTTGTGTACTTGAGACCTTTCTTGTTTCTTGAGAAGGGCTGGTATGGCTATATACTTTCCTCTCAGGACTGCCTTTGCTGTGTCCCAAAGATTTTGAACAGTTGTGTTTTCAATTACATTTGTTTCTATGAATTTTTTCAATTCTTCTTTAATTCCTGGTTGACCCATTCATTCTTTAGTAGGATGCTTTTTAGCCTCCATGTATTTGAGTTCTTTCCAACTTTCCTCTTGTGATTGGGTTCTAGCTTCAGAGAATTGTGGTCTGAAAATATGCAGAGAGTGATCCCAATCTTTTGGTATTGGTTAAGACCTGATTTGTGACCCAGGATGTGATCTATTCTGAGGAATGTTCCATGTGCACTAGAGAAGAGTGTGTATTCTGTTGTTTTGGGATGGAATGTTGTAAATATATCTGTATGTCCATCTGGTCCAGTGTGTCATTTAAAGCCTTTATTTCCTTGTTGATCTTTTACTTGGATGATCTGTCCATTTCAGTTAGGGGGCTGTTAAAGTCCCCTACTATTATTGTATTACTGTTCATGTGTTTCTTTGATTTTATTATTATTTCATTTATATACTTGACTACTCCCATGTTAGGGGTATAGATATTTAAAATTGTTAGATCGTCTTGTTGGGAAAGACCCTTTAAGAATGATATAGTGTCCTTCCTTATCTCTTATTATAGTCTTTGGCTTAAAATCTAATTTACCTGATATAAGGATTGCCACCCCTGCCTTCTTTTGATGTCCATTAGCTTGGTAAATATTTTTCTACTCCCTCACTTTAAATCTGGAGATGTCTTTACATCTAAAATGAGTTTCTTGTAGACATCATATTGATGGGTTTTGGTTTTTTATCCATTCTGATACTCTGTGTCTTTTATTGGGGCATTTAACCCATTTACATTCAGGGTAACAATTGAAAGATATGGATTTAGTGCCCTTGAATTGCCTGTAAGATGACTGTTACTGTATATTGTCTCTGTTCCTTTCTGGCCTATTACTTTTAGGCTCTCTCTTTGCTTAGAGAACCTTTCAGTATTTCCTGTAGGGATGGTTTGGTGTTTGCAAATTCTTTTAGTTTTTGTTTGTCCTGGAAGCTTTTTTTTTTTTTTTTTTTTAAAGATTTTATTTATTTATTTGACAGACAGAGATTACAAGTAGGCAGAGAGGCAGGCAGAGAGAGAGGAAGGGAAGCAGGCTCCCTGCTGAGCAGAGAGCCCGATGCAGGGCTCAAACCCAGGACCCTGAGATCATGACCCGAGCTGAAGGCAGAGGCTTTAACCCACTGAGCCACCCAGGTGCCCCGTCCTGGCAGCTTTTTATCTCTCTTTCTATTTTCAATGACAGCCTAGCTGGATATAGTATTTTTGGCTGCATATTTTTCTCGTTTAGTTCTCTGAATATATCATGCCAGTCCTTTCTGTCCTGCCAGGTCTCTGTGGATAAGTCTGCTGCCAGTCTAATATTTCTACCATTGCATGTTACAGACCTCTTGTCCTGAGCTGCTTTCAGGATTTTCTCTTTGTCTTAAGACTTGTAAGTTTTATTATTAGATGATGGGGTGTGGACCTATTTTTATTTTGAGGGGTTTTCTCTTTGCGTCCTGGAATTTGTTGCTTGTTCCCTTTGCCGTATTAGGGAAATTCTCTATTATAATTTGCTCCAATATACCTTCTGCCCCCTCTCTCTTTCTTCTTCTTCTGGGTTCCCAATTATTATAACATTGTTTCATCGTATGGTATCACTTATCAAGAAATGAGCAAGCTTAAAGAAGAAGAGCAACTATGAGAGACTACTGTGCTGGAAGTTGAGATTTTGAAATGCAGTAGTTCTAGGTGCTGATAGGTTTCATGAAACTATAAGTAAGAATGGCTTATATGTTGGAGAGAAGGTCAAGGAACTTGTGTACTGGGTTGTTAAAGAACTATTGACCTGGGTATTGAAGTGGGCAAGGATTATAACGTACTTTGGAATTGAAAGTAAAACTAAATCAGGTGGCAGAATCTTCAGGGAATTAAGGGACTATCTTAAAGAGAGAAACATGATGGCAACAAGGAGGAGTAAAGAGCAGTACAGTATGGTGATGTGTACCTCAAACGGGAAGATTTGAAGCGGAGTTGGGAAGGTAATGGTTTAAATGTGATAATTAGGAAAATGCCACCTGTGGTCTTAGGGTATTTAGTGAGAAAATGAGAAATTTCTTTATGATATGGCCAGAGTCTCATTGAAGAAAGAAGTTTTAGAAAAAGTCTTGGAATTAGATTGAAGGTAGAAGTTATTTACAACAAAATGAGAGAGGCCAACTAGAGATGTGAGAAGGAAACACAGTAGTAATGAGAACAACACTGTGGAAGCAATGATGGAGGAGACTGAATATTGATAGGTGGCCCAGAATAACCAAAATGAAAGGTGTGATTAGATCAACCAGCTTCAAAATTTCTGACCTAGGCAGGCTGAAGTCCTTTAGCAGCCTTTGCTCAGTGCTCAGATATTTCATGCTGCTTCTTCCTTTCCTCCCTCTGCTCTTCATAGACATATGCTAACCTTGAAAAATAATTCATGTTCCTTCATCCCAGCATAGCCCTAGAATACAGTGTTTGGAAGTTTATATCAGGTTATTTTAAGGTTTATATTGGGTTTTTTAAATTCACTGTCAATGAGTTTCCAGGTATCATAGTTAGCAGAGGACTATTTCTGTTATAGAATAGAAGAAAAAAACCTGAGAATTGGTGCTGGTTAGGACTATTATGTGAATGGTCTTATTTTTGCATAGAAGGTCTTTAATAGAATGTTGCTGATGATCGTCTTGTAAAAGGAGGGGGAGAGGTGGAAGAGGAAGTGAAAAAGGGGGTAATAAATTAGTGAAGTGACTAACAATCACTGTTTGACAAACTCAAATATATAAAATATATTGTCTTATCCATTTGCCAGCCTTTATTGATTCTAAGTAGCACTTTGATTTAATATTTTACAAATATTAATAAATAAAAATAATGGCATGTTACAATTAGAACTGGTTCTGTTTTTCTCCTTTGCTTTGGTCCATAAAAAGCCCATCTTGGATTTAGTCAAACATTTTAAGTCCTCATGTTTTCATTCTCATCCACCCCCCTTTAAATTTCATATTATTTTTTAAAGATGAGAGAGAGAGAGAGAGAGAGCAAGCAAACAAGCTTGGTGAGGAAGGGGAGAGAATTTGGGTCAGACTCCTTACTGAGTATGGAGTCCAATGTGGGATTCAATCTCACAACCCTGAGATCATGACCTGATCTGAAATCAAGAATCAGCCACTCAACTGACTGAGCCACACAGGAGCCTCTCCACCACCCTTACCCCCTGGCCTTTTTAAAGCTGTTTTATTTTCCACATACTTAATTTCCTTAATTTCTTGAACTTTACACAGTATTCAATTTGTCTCCTTCACCGTTTTTATCCCAACTTCATTTTTCCTCTGGCTTGTGCTTACATAGAATACAGTTCTTAATCTAAAATCTCAGGTTTTAAAAGTGTGTAGTACAAACTCTCTAAGCCTCTGTTCTTTTATGAGCTATTTTGCACTTTTGGGTGAGTCTTCCAACTTCTTTGGGCCACGTGTTGTTTTTGTTGTTTTTGTTTTGTTTTGTTTTAAATGTGAAAAGATTTGGGTTTACTGGTATCGGTGGCCTGGTTTTGTTTTTAAGTTTCTTCGTTACCTGACTCCTTAGAGGGCCAACAAATCCCTACTCTTTAGCATTCTTTTTGAGTTATGAAGATAGAAGAAGAGTGGCATAGAGAAGCTGCTTTTTTTCCCAGATTCATCCTTTAAGTATCCTCTGACTCTTGTTGTTGCCAAGCTACTGGGAGCTAAAGGTTTATATCTGGACATAGGCACCCAGCAACATCATCTTCAATTACGTGGATCTATTAGATTAAAAAAATAACACAGGTTGGGGCACTTCTACTCAGGTCATGATATCCAGGTCCTGGGATTGAGCCCTGCATTGGGCTCCTTGCTCTATGGGAGTCTGCGTCCCTCTTTCTCTCTCTCTGCCCCTCCCCACTGCTCATTCTCTCTCTCAAATAAATAAATAAAATCTTAAAAAATGTATATATGTATATGTGTGTATATATATTTTATATATGTGTGTGTGTGTGTATACCCACATACATACATATATATACACATATGTGTGTGTGTGTGTGTGTGTGTGTGTATATATATATACACACACACATACATACATCATTCTCTTCAAGTGTGGTTCATAGATTCAATACATTCTGTTGAAATTCAGTATTTAATTCCTTCCAGGGATATCCATTATCTTTTATTGTGTCTGGCATAAATGAAGAAATAGTCTGACAATTGAAACTTTAGAAGAGATTATTTTCTGTGGGTCACCACATGCATATATGCATATAGCAAGTACACCATAAAATAAGATATAGAGAAATCATATAGTTATTTTTTTTAAAGATTTTATTTATTTTCTTGACACACAGAGAGAGATTTCACAAGTAGGTAGAGAGAGAGGGGAAGTAGGCTCCCTGCTGAGCAGAAAGCCCACTGCGGGACTCGATCCCAGGAATCTGAGACCATGACCTGAGCCAAAGGCAGAGGCTTAACCCACTGAGCCACCCATGTGCCCCAGAAATCAGACAGTTTCTTATTAGATCACCCAGAAAGTAGAAATTATATGTTCCCTGATCATGTTGGAATAGTTGTTTATGTAACACATATTTTAATCAGTAATTTTTAGTATGATAAATTCTGAAAAAATATACTCATTTGCAAGTGAAAATAGTTGAGCCCCAAGTTCTCTTTTTTCCCAAGTGATTGCTTTTGGGCTAGCTACAATGTCTATTGATTTTTTTTTTTTCTCCCCCAGAGAAAAGTAATGCTTCTGTCAGGTCTTAATTATAGAGTAGATACTATATCAGGTTATCATGAGAGAGGACATATGATCCAAGAGAGTGTATAGTAGTGTTCCCGTATGTAAACAAGCTAGCTATGAAGGAAGCTAATAGGTTCTTATAAGTTCCTAGGGAAATTACTTTAATAAGTTATAATTCGATAGATATTTGTATTCCAAAAATCCCTTAGTGAAAGCACAGACTAAGACTACAGAAATGTTACCTGGAAGTATATGTAGTCCATTTAGGGGAAGAACTTAATGTAAGTGCCAGAGCATAAGACACAATGTAAAGTTAACAATTATCTAGTAAGTCAGAATAATTGATAGGGAAGCACTGACTTAGCCAATGATACAGTTATTAGAGGGTCAATTTGGGCAAGTAGAATAGGCACAGAAACAATAACCGCAAAAATTAATTTATTTCAAGTGTCTATTTACATTCCAGATGTTTTCTAATTTGACTCCAAGAGTGGTTTAGAGTTAGGATGACCATGTAATTTATCATTTGCAAAAGCAACTAACTAAGCCTGTTGTAGGCAAACAGGGGTGTATACTTGCTCTAGTTTGAGTCTACTGTGCATCTAGTCTCATTTCTGATTTATGTACTAAAAATATCTAGAAACACACAAGCTAAAATGCCAGCTGAAGAGAAATAAAAACCTTTCTCAGTAAGTTTCTATTCTAGTGTGACTCCTAACCTTTTTGGGGGATATCTTGGACAACGTGATGACACTGACTCTCTCCTAGAGAAGAGAGTTGAGAATGAAAGGGGATTTATAGACCCCTGAAACTCAGCCATAGGCAAGAGTTTTAAAGTCAGAGGAAAAAAAAATAGGAAAGAAATTGTTTTGTTACAGCAAAAACATTGCCCATAGCCACCACCACCTAAGCCATTTTAATGAACCATAACCTAAAGTTCAAATTTTTATTTAAAAAATTCAAATATATATAAAAATAGAATATTATAATGAACTCTCCTATAACTATCACTCCAACTCAAAAAATATCAAGATTTTTCTATGTTTGCTTTACCTACTCCTTTTTTAGTTGTGGTTATTGGTGATATATTTTGAAGCAAGCCCCAGATTCCATGCCATCCCCCCACATATTTTAATAGATATCTCTAAAAAAAATGGGTATTTTCGTACCTTGCCACAATGTCATTATGACATCTAACAAAATTAACCCTGATTCTTTTGTCCATCTAATACTCTGTTTGTATTAAGCATTTATCAGTTATCTAAAAAATGTTATTTTCCATTTGTTTTATATGACAAAGAAATACCACACATTGCATTTTATTTTTTTAAAAGTTCCTTCACTATCCATCTTTTTGAAGCAAACTGAGCCAGGTGTCTCATATTCTATGTGTATGTTTGCTTTTGTGCCATTATATAGGTTGATTCCCTAGCCCCTGAATTTCTTGTAAACAAGAAGTGAGTTATTAAGCGTCATTAGATTCAGTTTTAATTTATTTACGTTTTTCATGAAGTTTTTCACAAACTTAAATTGTATGTCATAAATGGTTCCATATAAAATCGTGATTGCTTTTAGGAATTGATGATAATCAGAAATTATAATCTTATGACCAAAAGAAATAACAGACTAATCCTTCTCCCTTTCACCTCCAAGTGTCTGTGCTCTACCCAAAAGTAGTAATTTCGTATTAACAATTTCATATTAACGATTTCACATTAACAATTTCACATGAACAATTAACATGAAATGCTTATAAAAAGTGACAATGTCAAATAGGTTTCCCTGTAGTATTCATTAAATTATTGCATGGTGCATGTGCTTTTGTTCCTGCCCCTCCTTTTATCCCATCCTTTGAAAAACAGGCCATCAGTCCCCATAGCACCCTTTACCAAAATAGATAAATATCAACATCATGGTTGAAATACCAAAGCACAGTGCCAACAATATCCTACAATTTCTGTGTTGGCGTAATAACACACAGGGACTTGAGCACATTGCTAATAGCCACTGAGGGTAGTAAGCTAGTCTCTAAACATATTAAAATGCCTCAGAGGACTTCTTCAGCACTACATAATCAAGATTTGGTGATATGAGATGCTTTGTTAGGACCTGTTGTGAATGTTTCATTGCCTTATTGTGTGTGTGAAATTAGTGCCAATCTTCATAAATTGGCTTAGATAGTATACAACCAAAAGATCAGCTAAAAGGAGATTGAACTAGCTGAATGAAGCATATGGCAAATCACTGGGGAAAAAGCATATCATGTAGTGACTTTTAATTTGGAAATTAGAATGTAAGGATATATCTAATTTAAATGGGGCTTGTCTGAAAAATGTGCTGGTATCTGTCATCTCAGAACTGAAATGTTTTGATTTGCTAAGCTTTGATTTGCATTGCTGAGGACAAGGATACTTATGACCAGGAATGTATGAGTCTTTGGAGAAAATAAATCATTAAGCTGGCTTATCCTCATTTTTATTCTCTTTCATGCTGGTATTGACATGTTAGATCTTACTATTTTTAGCAACATAAATAAAAAATATGGGAGCAAAGAGCATATGAGAAAAAAGTTCAAGTTACTTTTTTTATTTAGAGTTTTCAGGAAAATTAGATGAGGAATTTTTTTTATACAGAGTCTTTGAGCTTCATTATACAAGATAAAGTAAGAATAACGAATAGCTTATTGGCTAAAAATTTGGAGGATTTCTGTCACACTGAAGCCATTCCGTAACCATGTTGTGATTTGGGTGTCAGATTTTCTTCCACCTCTTAGGCAAACTTGTGTTTTTTTATCATGTTGTTTTAAAAAAGATTTTTGGATTTGTATTTCCCTTTAGTTCTAGTTTATTGTGTTGAAAACTTCCTGCTTGCCACTCCTAATTCTGTCCCTGGGAAAGATTCCTGTTGGTGGATACTCCCATCGCTTAGGGATATCTTATAAGCATTTTTAATCTACTAGTCCAAGAAATCTGCATAAAATGTGCATTAATATGTATTATATCAACAAAGAAATTATAGGGCAGGGCATTAAGCAGATGCCACATGCAAAATCATTTCTTTAGTATTGTCTCATTTTAGAAAGGGTTATGGAGTAAAATTTAAAATATGTAAGGCCCATAAAGCTTTAGTTAATTTGTATATGTGTGTGAAACACATATATATGAATTTCTCTCAAAAGCAACATATAAAAGTCTCTATATACATATATATATATATATCTATATATATATCTATCTCAAAGGAGTGATTCCATTCCATGTTAGATATGATTATTAGAATATGCCCTCTAAACTGATTTAAAATTCTCTTCTCTAGAAATTTCACTTAATTTCTGTTTTCTGATGTAATACTGAATGCACCTATACCTATTTCTTCCCTTTTACTTGGAAGTTTTTCAAATATATGAAGACAGAAATATATCTCTTCTCAGCTTCTTTTTTAAAGGCTAAATCTCTCTTACTTTCACAATTCTTTTTCAATGTCATCATTTTAAGGTACTTGATAATTCTATTCAAACTACTTTAAATTACTGCATTTTGACACTATTATTGGAATATAGTACTTAGTACCTAACACACTACCCAGGTGTGGTCTGGTCAGAGCATTAAGACTGTTGTTTCCTAACATCTGAATGTTGTGCTGTTGGTTTTTCCACTAACACAGCCTAATGCATGATGTATTTTTAGTTGCAAACCCATAGAATGTTGTGGTCAACTAAACTTTATGTCCTCATTATCTTTTTTTAAAACAAAAAAATACTATATTATGTGTGGTTAGTTGAAGCTTTAGGAGATGTTTTGAACCCCATCCTGTTGTACACTCATAGCCTTACATATACATATCAGAAAAGTTACTATTTGTATTGATCAAAAATCTCTTCTTTTCCTCTCTTTCCATTGGTTCTTTCAATGAGATTTGAGTTCTAAATCCAACTTTCCCACTTATAAGTTGTGAGTCTATGAGTGAGGTATTAAGACTCTGAACTTTTATTTCTACATTTATAAAGCATTGATAACAGGTGTGAAGGTTAAATGAGATAATACATGCACAGATTTTAGCATAGTATCTGACATGTAGAAGGCATCTGATAAATATACATTTTCTTTCTTGTGTTGAGTTTGTACACAGAAGAATCTATATTAATTAACCACTTGCTAGATAACCCTTAAAGCCATACTGTTTTCAAGTACTGTTCTTGATAAGACCCTGACAAATTTCTGCTAGGCAAAAGGCAGAGAGAATGCTAAGTAATCTTGAATTTAAAATAATACACATTCTTTTTGTTATGTAATGGAAAATATGTTCAGTCTCAGAATCAGGATGAACATTTCCTGATCATCTTGGCTGGTATAAAGTTAAACAAATCCTCTTATTTATACTTGTAATTTTTTTCTTTATCTCAGGAGCTGTGAACCCTGTAGGAATTATAGTGATAACTTTATTTGTACCTGATGCTAGATAATGATGTCACGAATGGCCAATGGAAAATGGTGAAGGCCTTTCTACTTCTCTTCATACTGTTTTTACCTCTATTTGCTCAGTTATTAAGCATGTCCTTAATCTATATAAAAATGTTCGGGCGCTTGGGTGGCTCTGTTGTTTAAGTGTCCAACTCTTGATTTTGGCTCAGGGCATGATCTCAGGTTCATGGGTTCCAGCCAAATGTCAGGCTTCATGCTGAGTGTGGAGTCTGTTTCAGATTCTCTTTTTCCCTCTGTCTGTCCCCTGCTGATGTGCTCTCTCTCTCTAATAAATAAATCTTGGGGGGAAAAATACCTCTATTTAAAAATGTCACTGTGAGGCAGATCTTTTTCTAAGATAGTTAAAACTATAAAGACAATTGAATGTATTCTGGTATTTATCAAGCTTCATTGTAAGCACCATTTAATTTCAAACAGGAACAATTTGACACAGATTCATTTGGCTTCCCATTAGAGTCTAGTTAGTGAGGAGTACAATGAATATAGGTTCCTTTTATGTCCCAGTTGAGTCTTAGATGAAATTCTTTGAATTTTTTTGATGGTTAGTAAGTACTAAATTGAAAATAGAAGCCTTCTTTTATTCCCTTATTTTTTATTTCTGGAAACTTTTTCAGAATTAATCTAAGAACCTTTTAATATGGAGAAAATTCCATAGCCATTCAGATCAATAAATATTGATAAGGCACTATTGTGAGCATGACATTTTGCTTGACTCTGTGATCAGTGAATTCTAAATTTTATTGCTGTTACTGCTGTTTTGCTCTGAAGAAGCTTTCTTATAATACAATGTTTTAAAATACAGTTGACCTATAATAATAATTTTGAATTGAGGGGATATAAAAATAGATAAAAATTTGGAGTGCAGTTAGAAATATACTAATGAAACCCTATGAGATCTTCAAAACTTATGTAAGTTGGTAGAATAGTTTCTCAAGAAAGGACTTTCTGAATGAATATGTTAAAAAATTCAGTTTTAGATATACAAGTTAAAAAATGTTTCCCAAAGAACTAGGTTGTCTGATGGTTTAAAGGTTTTGTGAGGCTAAGTGGTATTTGAATAACTTAACTGAGAATCTAGTGGTTAAGTAATTAAACATTGTGGACTGGAAGATCTTACATCAAAGAAAAGGGTGGAGACCGTTTCACTCCTGTTTATTCATTCATTTATCAAATATTTATTTGGCAGCACTTCAGTGTCAGGCATTGTACTTTTAAAAAATAAGAAAGTAAAGAAATAGGCAGAGAATCTACTATAATTTAATCAGAGGTGAGGGAGGAGAGAAATAGATACATAAGATGGAAGAAAGTAATCTTAGACCCCTGCAATATATATATTTATATTTTTTCACTTTCTAATTCTTCCATATGAGAGAAAGAACACAGTCCTGGAAGAGGAAATCTACACCGTTGTTTCAGCACTTAGCATCAGGTAGGGAAAAAAAGGACTGGCAAAAGAAAGTTTTCTGGGTTGAAATACTAATTTGGTCTCCCGGAGAGAAGCATCTCAATGCTTAGTTTTCCTGAGGGGGTGATAATTATTTGGAAAGGACTCCTAACTTCAGGTTAAGATGAATGAGATGAGGTATAAGAGCATCAATAAGAGCTAGTAGGTAAGTAAATGTTTAGAAAATGCTGATAATAGTCAATGAACAGTGAATCTTTGTAGCTAATGGTTAACTTTTAAATTTGCTTTTAGATCTTAAATAACTTGCTTAATAGCAATTTCAAAAAATAAAATTTCAATAAAGTATTATTCAAAAGTATTCAGATATACACATGGGCTTATACATATACATTCATAATGCAATTTCCACCTACTTTGTTGCCATCTTGGCCTTTTTATTTAGAATGTACTGAGCACTGGAGAGGAAAAAGCTACAGGTTATCCACCAGTGGATAAGTTACCAAAATTTAATTTTTTTTTTTAATTTCATTTATTTATTTGTCAGACAGAAATCACAAGTAGGCAGAGAGGCAGACAGAGAGAGAGGAAGGGAAGCAGGCTCCCTGCTGAGCAGAGAGCCCGACGTGGGGCTCGATCCCAAGACCCTGGGATCATGACCCGAGCCGAAGGCAGAGGCTTTAACCCACTGAGCCACCCAGGTGCCCCCCAAAATTTAACTTTAAAAGGATTGAAATTAGGAGCGCCTGGGTGGCTCAGTGGGTTAAGCCTCTGCCTTTGGGTCCTGGGATCGAGCCCTGCATCGGGCTTTCTGCTTGGCGGGGATCCTACTCCCCCCCCCCCCGCCCCCCCGCCTGCCTCTCTGCCTACTTGTGATCTCTGTCAAATAAATAAATAAAATATTTAAAAAAAAAGGATTGAAAATCAATTGGTATGGCTACATAGACTATAAATAAAAGTACACTACTTGAGTATTTGAGAAGCACAGTAATATTTTCTATAAGTTCCAGTAGTCTTTTTCAGCAGCATTGTCCCTCCTTTGTCTGTTTTTGTAAAAAATGTAAGATTGGTATCACTGTAAATAAATAGTATCCATAATATAAATATGATCCCTAATTAAATCTTAAATGAAATGGAATGTATTTCATATTGTTTGTGTTTCAGTTACTTGCTAATTTTATTAGAAGACATAAGTACAGGAAAATAATCAGAACTTCAAAGTACTACCATTTTGAATAAATTGCTATCACATTTAATAAGATTTTAGAATACAGAATACAACTATCTTCTGCCCTGTGGGTGTATCAGAAAATATAATCAGTGGATTTTAAATGAGAGTAACTTACTGTTTTAAACAGACTGCAATTAAAGTATGAAAAGTTACTTTGAATCCATTTTTTAAGTTGACTATTTTGGGATATATATATATATATATTTTTTTTTTTTTCTTCTTCTTCTTCTTCTTCTTTTTTAAGTAATCTTTATACCCAACTTGGGGCTTGAACTCACTAGGATCAAGAGTCACATGCTCTATTGACTGAGCCAGTCAGGGGCCCCCTGAATCAATTCTTGTGTTTTTGTCAGTATACGTGGAGTTGCTGTAAGTGAAGTTCATGAAAAGTGGGCTGGTGGGATAGGGTAGGTCTTGAAACGGGAGTGTTGTGGGTGTTTGTACGCTTCTGGATAGGGCAAGGGATAGCATCAAAATGATGTTTGAGGAAAATATTTGTGTTTCATGCCTGTGGTATTGTATTGGAGATAGGAAGTGTTGAAGGCTGGAGTACTTCATAAAATTGTTGGCATTTCAGCAAAAATGATTAACTTTCTGGATTCCTTACAATGAAAGCAGAAAATAGTTCCCTTCTCACAGGCTATCCTCCTTCCCCTTCCTCCTGGAAAAACAAAAAACAAAAACAACAATAACAACAAAAACCCAAAATGCTATTTTATTTGACTAGCTAACATCCAGGGCAATTGTCCTTTTCTCTTACCTTTATGCTTGCTCTTGATGCAGTTAGGCTGTTCTTCAACTCTAGGGATTGCCATGAATTCATGGTAGACCTATATTGTCTTAAGGTGCCTTTTGTTGTGACAATAGTAATGATACCTTTAATAAAAGATAGCAATGTAGAGATCCTATGTACTTTATCGGATAATTTACTTGCATTTTGGATAATTAGTGTGCAAGGATACTGCTTTTTATTTTTGCAGATAGGGAAATTGAATCTCAGAGAGGCTCAACAACTTCCTTGTGATCTTTTAAGCAGATAAGGGATGGAAGCAGGATTTGAACTCCAAAGCATTTTACTTTTCATGCTGCTCTAATGCCTTTTAATTGAAACATCTTCTCTTGTATATGATAAATGTATATAATATACAGTTATGTTCAGATAGTTAAAAGCAAAGATTTCTTTTTTTCCCTTTCTAAATCCATATTTCAAATGAATGATGTAGTATATGAAGTTTTTTCCAGCACTTGGGAGATAGATGTCAACACTAATGAGGAAACATTTCTAAATTAGTATGTCACCTGGGAATTCAACCAGGAGTAATTGGATGACCTTTGAGAAAATTAAGATCCTTGTCAGAAGGAAATTTCTGTATCACTCCATGGAATAGTGTTTCGGTGAAAGAGGGTTTTACTTCCATTTTCAGTAAAGAACAATAAAGAATTATCCTAAACTATATGCTTGTTATTGAAAATAGTCCTTTCAATAATGAAAGACTAACCAAATATCCTATGGTAACTTTTCTGTTTTCAAATGTCTGTCTGGAACTTGAAATTATCACACACAGAAAAGCATGACCTAAAGCCTTTAAGAACCTGGTTCACTACATGAATGTGTGTGTGGGGTTTTTCGTGCACCTCTCTCAGGGGAGGGTGAGGCATGCGCGGATCTCCAGTAAGGTGCGCGTTCTGCCGTCTGGTGTGGCTCCCAGCCCCTCACGGGAGCCGGACTCCACCCGTTCTCGGGCGCACTGGCGACTCCGGGACAAAGACCAGGTTTCTCCGCCGCACTCTCTGGCTCAGCGCCAGGGGAGGCTGCCCTGGGTCTGGGGACTTAAGCCCCTGTCCCTAGCCGCCCCGATTCCCACAATTTCCCCGCGCGATCCTTTGCTCTTTTGAGTGCTTTCAACAAGATTCCAAGTTAATGCTGGTCCCCAGATGCAGGGCACTCTCGTATTGGGGTATTATTTTCCAATCGGTCGCCTCTGGTGGCTCCCTCCCCCTTTTGTTTATCTTCCAATATCAGTCCGACGTTCCCACTCCACTTTACCTGCCCACTGGCGTCTTCTGGCCCCCGTAGAGATCCAGACGTGTATAATTCTGATCTCAGGCTGATTTCATGGGTGATCGGAGTTCTTTGGTAGGTAATCAGCTCACTTTAGGGTACAGGTTGAAAAGGCGCCTCCTCCTACTTCCCCGCCATCTTGTCTCCCCACAACCTTCGTGTGTGGGGTTTTTTTTGTTTGTTTGTTTTTTTGTTTTTTTATTATTTATTTTTTTAATTAATTATTTTTAGTAACATGTAATGCATTATTTGCCCCAGGAATAAGGTCTGTGAATCGTTAGGCCTACACATTTCACAGCAATCACCATAGCTCATACCCTCCCCAATGTCCATAACCCAACCACCCTATCCTTATATCCCTACCCCCATCAACCCTCAGTTTATTTTGTGAGATTAAGAGTCTCTTATGGTTTGTCTCCCTCCTGATCCCGTCTTGTTTCATTTTTTCCCTCCCTACTCCCCAAACCCCCTGCCCTGCCTCTCAAATTCCTCATATCAGAGAGATCGTGTGATAGTTGTCTTTCTCTGATTGACTTATTTCGCTCAGCATAATACCCTCTAGATCCATCCACATCATTGCAAATGGCAAGATTTTATTTCTTTTGATGGCTGGGTAGTATTCCATTGAGTGTGTGTGTGCATGCGTGCGTGCATGTGTGTGTGTATGTACACACACTACATCTTCTTTATCCATTCATCTGTTGATGGACATCTACGTTCTTTTCATAGTTTGGCTATTGTGGACATTGCTGCTATAAACATTTAGGTGCACATGCCCCTTTGGATCACTACATTTGTATCTTTAGGGTAAATACCCAGTAGTGTGATTGTGGGTCATAGTGTAGCTCTATTTTCACATGAATGTGTTTTAAAATTTGGAGACATTCAGAAAGTGAGAAGTACATATATAACTTTGTCAAAGGATATAACTTAAAGACATGTTTAATCATTTATAGATACCAAACATATTCTATAGAAGTTTATGAATTTAATATCTTTTGGGGAAACAGATGTACCAAATGTGTTTAATAGGAAACTTTGAAAGTTTTCCTAAGGTTGATTATATAATAATGGTTCAAGAATTATGATTATGAAATGCCCAATAAAAATAATCTTCTGTGAGTAATGAGCACAGGAATGCCTGCTACCAGATCTTTGATTAAAATTATATTGACAGGCATCAGGGGAGACTGGGACCAGGTATTTCTCCCTCAAGTATGAAAGACTCAAGACAATTATTTCAAGGGTCCGAGGGTTGACACAGGGGCCTGAAGCCCACTTAGGTCATGGATTTGAAGAGCCCATGTATCAAAACTGAAGTTAAATATCTTTAGAAAACGAGCAGTTTGTAAAAAGTAATAAAACATTTCCCCTTTTTTTTAGCATCTTGTAGGGAAAAGAAATCCTCCATATACTATGACATTTACCCTCATTTGCATGACTTTATTGTATTGGTTGATCATTATTTCTTCTTAAATTCAACCTAGGAATAAAGCTTCCAAGATAATGTTTTATAAAAGCCAAAAACTATTTGGAATTCCTAGGAATCAATAATCCAAAGGAGGTATGAAAAAGTTATATTTTCATATTTCTTTGAAAAACAATAGAAAAAAATTCCATATAGCAGTGGTTTTCAAGTTTTTGGTCTCAGGACCCTTTGTACTTTTAAAAATTATCTAGGGCCCTAAAAAGTTTCAATTTATGTAGATTTTATATTGTGTAGTTTAAAAACATTTAAAATGGTTAATTCATCTTAAAATAAGTCAATAACAACGTCTAAGAAAATTACATATATCCATACAAAAGCTGGTACACAAATGCTCATAGTCATTCATAATAGTGAAAAAAACAGGAACAACTCAGAGGTTCATCATTTGATGAATGGATAAGCAAAATGCAATAAATCCATCCACTGGAAAAGTATTTGGCCATAAAAAGTAATAAAATATAGGTATATGCTATAGTATGGATGAAACTTGAAAATATTATGCTAAGTGAAAGTAACTAGACAGAAAAGGCCATATAGTATATGATTTTATTTATGTGAAATGTCCAGAATAGAAAAAATACATAGAGTCACAAAGAAGATTAGTTGTTGCTAGGGACTGAGGATATAGGGAAATAAGGAATGACTATTAATAGAAACATAGTTTCTTTTGGGGATAATGAAAGTATTCTGGGATTAGTGGTGATGGTTGGACACTTTGTGATTATACTAAAAACACTGAATTTTGTGTTTTATAATGCTTTATGTATAATATAATGCTTTATAATGGTGAATTTTATATTGTACATATCATTAAAATATACACAAAATATAATAAACATGTATTTCAACATATATAATTTTGATAGGAATAACTATATTTCCCAGACAAAAATAATTAAGATTGCATTGCTTTACATTTTTTGCAGATCTCTTTGATGATTGCTTGATGAGATTTACTGGAGGCTTATGTTTACTTCTGCATTCTATTTATTGCAGTATGTTGTTTTGCTTGAAATACATAAAAACTTGCCTTACACAGATATAGTGAAAAAAGGAGGAATATTATTATAGATTATTCAGATAATTGTGGATATTTTTCTCTGATTTTATATTAAAACTTGACATGTAATAATCCTTAAAGTTTAGTTGCAGTTATTCAAACGTCAGCCTGGGATGGGAAGTTCAGGGTGGCTCATACACATGGACACTTAGAGCTGACTGTTGAGTGGATGCTTAGATGACCAGAATGCCTCCATTTTCCTCTGTGTGGCCTCTGGATGTGACTTGGGCTTCTCACAGCATGGTATCTGGATTCCAAAAGGAAATATTCTTAGGGAGAAAGTAGAAGCTATGGAATTTCTAAGGCCCAACCTCAGAAATTATAATTTCCCTACATTCTGTTGGACAAAGTTGCAGGGTAGGCCCAGACTCAAGGGCAAGAGAAATAGACTCCACTTTTTGATGGAAAGAGTAGAAAAAATTTGAAGCTATCTATCCTTCACTATATGACCTTTACTGACATCTTGGATGCTGTGCCTTATGGGAGCTTAGTAAATAGTATGATTAAGTGTTGTTTGTTATACTCTTGCAACTTCCACTTTGCAAATTAACAGCATCTTAATTGGATGCTTTTGTTTGAATTATTTAAAATATCTTACCAATGCAAAATATTTAAAGCAGTGAGAATCAAGAGTGCCTTATGGCTTTTTTTTTTTTAACTTATTTATTTGTTAGAGAGAGAGAGCGAGCGAGCACAGGTAGACAGAGTGGCAGGCAGAGGCAGAGGGAGAAGCAGGCTCCCCGCCGAGCAAGGAGCCCGATGTGGGACTCGATCCCAGGACACTGGGATCATGACCTGAGCCGAAGGCAGCCGCTTAACCAACTGAGCCACCCAGGCGTCCCGCCTTATGGCTTTTAATTATCTGCCTATCCCTCCTGTTTTTTAATTTTTGACATTATTGTTCAGCTTTGTTGTTTACATTCAGTTACCTAGCAATTTCTTTCAGTGCAATGTGAAAAGTGTAATATATGTAGAATATTAAACTGTGTGTTCTAGTATAAGTTTGCTGTTTTTAAATTATGTATCTCCCCTTCCTGTCAATGTTTATTCTGTAAGAGTGCCCTGGTTTTGACCTTAAGGGCTATCTATCAGCAGTAGTTATATGAAGGTACATCAATCAGGGTTTGATTCATGCTGTTACTTAGTTATAATCTCCTTTGGAAGAAATTAAGCCACCAAAACAGTAAAAAAAAATATGTTTCTTAATGTGTAGGCAAAAAAAAAAAAAAGAGTAAGCAAAAAATATATATGTATTTTTACAACTGGCTACAGTTTTCAAATTGCTTTTCACACGTCCCAAAGTTAAAGTGCTGACGAAATACCTTTCAGGTTTTCTTTTAGTTTCTTTAGGAAAGGTAATATTTTATGTAGACCCAGGTTGGAAATGCTTACTTGTTATTAAGCACTTACGTAATTTGGGAATTTTGATAGTTATCAAAGCATGCTAAAAGCCTCATTCAGCTGCCCTTAGAAGTTGCTTCTGGAAATCTGCTTTGAAATTGCTTTCGAAAGCCTTATTCATGCTGTATAGAAAATCAGGCTTTTTCTCCATTGCAAAATGGCCGAGTGTCTGTACATTGTTAGTAGGGGTATTAGGTTGGGCATGCCTGCTGTTACTGATCATGGGTAAGTAAAGCACTGTACTTCTTTAGAAGAACAGTATCAGGAAAACTAAAGCTTGATTGACAGCTCAGCATACTGAAAAATCTTAATGTTAAATTTGTTTCAAAAGATTTGTTAGAAAGATATTATAGAACTTGGAGCCTAGTGTACAAAACTTCTCCAGAGCATTGCTGTCAACTCTAAGTATTTGCAGTACCAAAGCATAATTGGTCACCATTACCATTTGAAATAGCAAAAATCTTACTGCGGTATAATAGGTGTTTCTCAGAAACCCCCTGGCTATTTTAGTCACATCTGAAACAAGGATGTGGATTTTAAGTATTCTTGAAAGGAAGATGTAGAATTATGAGACATAATTTCAGTTAAATCTGTACTGGTAACTAAACTGTCATTAAGATGAGTTTTCAGATTCGATTCAAGCTAGGATAGAACTGCCACACTCTTGTACCTTATTGAGTATAAAGGAAACAGCCCTAATGATTCACAGAATGATCTCAATTACTTAATACTTTCTAAATGTCTGTAACAACCCCAGTGCATTTCATAAATTCTCTGAGTACTTCGTATTTCCTTTCATTCTATTTTGGTAGCTAGATGATTTCTCTGATCAGTTTTGGTGGCTTGTTCATTTTGGAGAGTTCACATTTCAATGGAGAGACTCTGTTCCTGTATCTAAATAATCTTGTAATTTTATGGGGAATTTGGGAAAGATCACATCCTAAAAAGAGGCTACATTTCTCACTTTGACTTTTTGTGTTATTTTGCCCTGTGTTGGTTCCCTCCCTCATGCCAATGCCTGCAATATCTTTTACCCACCACTTACCAGTTTTCAGTCCTCAGCTCCAGTCCCCAAGATGCCCTGCCAAACTACCTTTATTAACCAGATTAACCTTTTTTTAAAATTTAAATTTAATTAACCAACCAGATTAACCTTTATTCATGTCTCCCTTCTTTGCATTCACAGCTTAGTTAGGGTTGATAGCATACACTGTTCAGTGTTTTCTAATCATCTTATTCTTTTATCTATTTTATCTAATCGTTCTCTTATTCCATAAACATTTATCATGCTTTCCAATGCAATTTGCAAGGCACTGTCCTTATTCCTATGGTGGAAATAAATTTGTATTCAATCTTTATCCTCAAAATGAGACACATGAATAAGTGGTCATAATATAAGGCACTATGTGTGAAATGATGTCACTAGAATTCATTTTATTTCTCCAAATAGACTCTGTCCCATAAAAAAGATCACTTTTAGTGTGGTGATCAGGATGAAGACATGGAAAATGGGCAGTGAACTTGAGATTAAAAAATGGATGTGTAAGGTTTTTTAAAGTGAAAAAGATGGTACAGAATGGCATTCTGGTACAAGAAACTAATTTAGAAAACATAAGAGTAGGGAAGAATAGGTTGAGTTTGGAGGATTTCAGGTCAACTCTAGTTCAGTGTTAAGTATTAAGGAGTAGTAATAAAACATTTTTATTTTACTAGAAACATGCCAGTATCTCCAGATCCAGAAATTTGCCTTGATTTCTTCTGTAGTCTAAGTCTTAAATGTTTGTTCTGATTTCCATTTGGATATTGATATGTTAATGATAGTCTTCATCTGGGTCGCTATTTTTGTTGCATGAAAAAATTGTTCACAATGTCTCAAAGACATTTTTTGAAACAAACTATTATAGGCTATCAGATATGCTTGTTTATGGATTGATTGTAAAAAATGGTAAAAAAAATAAATTCCTAGAAGTCATCAAAAATAAATATGTTAAAATGAGTGTTATTTGGAACCCCATAGTAACCAATGAAACCCACATTCTCTCTGTTGTGATATGTACACACCATTTCCCCTGAGGGAAAAAATATACAAGGAACCCTAATCAGTTACCTTGTAACATTTACTTTTTTTTTTTTTTTTTTAAGATTTATTTACTTGAGAGAAAGAGAGCATGGGGAGGAGGAAACGAAGGAGGGGGAGAGAGATTCTTTTTTTTTTTTTTTTTAAGATTTTATTTATTTATTTGACAGAGATCACAAGTAGGCAGAGAGACAGGCAGAGAGAGAGAGAGAGAGAGAGGAGGAAGCAGCCTCCTGCTGAGCAGAGAACCTGATGCGGAGCTCGATCCCAGGAGCCTGGGATCATGACCCGAGCTGAAGGCAGAGGCTTTAACCCACTGAGCCACCCAGGCGCCCCATGGGAGAGAGATTCTTAATCACATTCCACACTGAGCTAATCCCGGAGCCCCACATGGGGCTCGATCTCACAGTCCTGATATCAGGACCTGAGTGGAAGTGAGAGTCGGACACTTAACTCACTGAGCCTCCCAGGCGCCTCACCTTGTAAAATTTACTTTTGAGTTAATAAATGTCCTTGGGTGGCTAATAGTTCACTACATTGGAAGATTTTATTTGAAAGTGGAAAGTGAAAAACAAAAGTGGAAAGTGGAAAACAAAACTAAATCTAGAGGGGAAAAAACTTGGACTTTTCTCTCTTTCTTTCTCTCAATTTGTAATCTCATATTTTACAGGAAGGTGACACTATGGCTTTTGGTTATGGATGACATTGACCTACTATTGGTAGGCTATATAATGAAGTGTTGATTATTTCTGTTGAGAGTGATAATTATATTTTTTCATTTGTACCCCTCCCCCACAAGGATCAGTGGTATTTGTTGATGAAGTTTAATGGTCCCTACAATCTTGTTTCTGTTAGGTATCTGTTTGTACAAGACTGTCTCCAAAATGAGAAGTAACTTTGTGATTTGTTATTATCCTGTCACTGATGTCAGAAATAAGGGCACATTTTGCAGCAAAAAAAGTAAAAAAATAATTCTGTAGAAATGGAATTTTCTATACAGAAACAACATTAAAATATTTTCTATGTACATTCACTAGCACTTTAGGGGTTAATATACCATGTTTGTAAAATAAGAATATGAACCACATGAGGAAAAAAAAAAACAATTGATTCTAAGAATTCAAAAATTGTTTTAATGTTATAGTAGTTAAAGTCTTATGTAATTATTCTGATATCTTCTATCAATTAGTGCCGTATACTACTGGAATAAATCTTTCTTTTCCATTTTTAGCATCTCTGTACTTTAGTTTTTCTTTATTAGGTGCTTTTTATTCCTTACAAAATATGCTGTTTTACATCATTTTTTTTCTATAAAAATAAGCATAAGCAAAAACTACAGTATTTTGGTATAATAGCTATTCTCACCATATTCCCTCTAAGACCTCTGAGTTGTAATGAGCCAAAAACCCCAAATCCATTATTAGAATATTCCCCATGCCAGGTTTTTATTACTAATATGTTGTTTATTTTTTTTTTTATTTTTTTTTTTTTAGATTTTATTTATTTATTTGACAGAGAGAGATCACAAGCAGGCAGAGAGGCAGGCAGAGAGAGAGGAGGAAGCAGGCTTCCCGCTGAGCAGAGAGCCCGATGTGGGGCTCGATCCCAGGACCCTGGGATCATGACCTGAGCCGAAGGCAGAGGCTTTAACCCACTGAGCCACCCAGGCGCCCCTAATATGTTGTTTATTTTTAATCATCTTTTGAGTTATTGACTATTTTATGGTGTCTCATAACAGCAATTTCTATTTTATATACTTCATAGAGTAGATTTCTTTTTTTTTTTTTTTTTTTTTTGCCTCACTCCATTATATGTAATGGCTTATCTTTGAAATCTTTGCTTGATTTAGGGGAAGTTAATTTGCTTTAACACATTACTGTCTAAAATAGCTCAGGTTTTGTGTGGTCTTGTAAAAAACTTATCTTGAAATGCTCTGAAAGGTGCTTTATTTTTTATTTTTTTTAAATTTTTAAAATTCCTCCTGGTATTCTTGTCACATATCAAGAAATTAAGCAGATGCTCAAATTGACTCTGCTAGGTAATATTAAAATGCATAAATTCAGGTTTCACAGCAATTGATAACTTTCACTCCTACATTATTCTTCCAATATTTTACTCCTACTCGGTGGCATTTTTACCCAAGTCTTCTAGCAGCTGTTTTGCTACTTAACCTCTAGCTAATTGCTTCTTTTCCCCTCAGCCTGACTCCACAGAGTGATGGATCTGTTTTCTGTAGGCTTCCTTGCAATTCTTAACTGAACCCCTAGAGTACTATGTCCTATCTTATTCTTTTCAATTCTTCCCCAATGAGGCATGACCAAAAGATTGTTGTATCCTTGAGAGGGAAATTCTTGGAATGGAGTGGCAGATGGATATACAAGAATCACCAGTGCAGTGCTAATGGAAATTCAACTCCAATTAGATTTTAAAGTTGGTTGCTTCCAAAAAGTCTAGAAGTAATATGAATAGAACTGTTTGCCCTTTTGGGATTTTCTTCCTTGCTAAGCTGTGAGGCAAGGTGGTGATGATATTGGACAAATCTGGATTTAAGAAATGATGATGATTATGATAATGATGATGGTGATGATGATGATGATAAACATTGCAGCTAACATTTATTGAACACATGTTATAAATTAGAGAATGAGTTAGGCCTTTTGTACAATATTATGAGCATCTGTTGGTTGCCTTCAATGTCAGTGTGTTATTTTTCTATTATTGTATAACAAATCACCACAAACTTAGTGGTTTGGTACAATACACATTTATTATCTTAGTTTCTGTGCTCAGGAGTCTGGACACAGCTGAATCTGCTGTTTACAGATTCATAATGCTACAATCAGGGTTTTATTTAGGACTGAATTCTCATCCAGAGGCTCATCCAAGAAAGGCTCTCCTTCCTTGCTTTTGTAGTTGCTGGACTGAGAGCTTTATTTTTTTGCTGGCTGTTGTTTATAAGCTACCTTCAACTTCTAGAGGCCACCCTCAGTTCCTTGCTATGTTTACCAATATGGCCACTGACTTCCTCATAGCTCTTTCTGGAAGAGAGAAAAACTCCTGCAAGACAAATGCTAAATCAATCATGTACACTAATCATCTCTATTCCATCTTTTCCATATTCTGTTGCTGAGAAGGGAGTCACAGCTTTTGCCCATACTCGAGAGGAAGACATTGCACAAGCGTATGAATACGAGGTGGTAGGGATCATGGAGTCATCTTAGGAATCTGTACAGCCTGCTGGAGATTGCTATATATGTCGCAGTGTCTATCCTTTTGTCTCCCCAAGGAAGTAGAAAACATCTCATTGTTAAATGGATATATGGTCACCTACAATAAAGACTTCATTCTCTAAATTTCCTTTTGGCTAGGTATACCCTGTGACCAAGTATGGCAGAATCTGGAATCTGGAGGATTCTGGAGGAGGATTTCAGTCCATCAGCATTTAAGGATCCTTTACTCCCAACTTCTTTAATGTGAAAGAGAAATAAAATTTTATTTTGTTTAAACCATTATTATTTTGGTTGTTATTTTGGTTGCAACTCAGCCTATTCTTAACTGATACTCTTTTCTAACATCTGTTCTCCTCTTTTCTCTTTCCAACAGCCCTTTATTTCCATTTTGTGGTCTATGTTTTGTTCCCTAAGGAACTTGAAATGACCCCTAGGTTCAAGTTATCCAATGAGAACATTCTGTCTCCTGTTCATGAGTATGAAAGTATAACCTGTGCCAGTCTACTCAGAGTGAATCTCAAACTTTTACTGGAAATTTATGGTATATTACCTATATGTAGCAAAAATTCTTAGAAATCATATTTTCCATTCCACCCTCTGATCCTAAAATCTGAAGAAACAGATTTTACCTGACTCTTGAGCCTGTTGCTTGAGAGACATGGGTCATGGGGCATATAAACTAAACCAAACTACTTCATTTTAACAGCTGATGTTTAGGGAATGGTCTAGTGGAAGCTTCCATTCAAGACATGAGGATAGAAATAACGTAGAAAGAAAGTCTCTGGGAGAATTGCTCTGTCTCCCTGCCTACAACAGGATTAGTTGTGACTGACTCAGATTGAATTGGGGGTTTCCCATTAAGTATAGATCTCTGAGACACTCATGTGCATGGCAAGAATTGATATCCCTGTGCTTGTAGATTAATGCAGATGTCTCAAGAACTTGGATTCATCCTTCCTAAATTGTATATCAGTTTCCATACCTATAGTCTTTATTTGGGGGCAAAATGGTATTGAATTTATTATTGTATCTTAAAAAATGACCAAAATGACTATTGCTCACTTTAGTAAGTTGAACAGTAGAAAGGTATGGCCTCTCATGTTTCAAACAGATGCTTTCTCCCTCAGCTATTCTTCTGCTCTGCAGTGTTTCTTTACCTTATTCCTTTTAGTTTCATGTTGATAAGATGTTCATTTAAAAAAATAACCTGATTCAATATTCTTATTTTTTATTTTAGTGATTGCAAGATTTTAAAATATTTTTGGCCTAAACAAAGAATAATTTATTAAATCCAAAGTAAGTAAAATTGCCCAAACTCTGGATACAGAATGGAAGTAAGGATTCATTAATCTTTCCCTAGTAGGAACTTACAACTGAATTAGGGTTTGAGAGGTTAAATAAGTGAAACAGTGAATAAAACAGTGCTAATCATGTACCAAATCATTTTTTATAAAATATTTTATTTATTTGAGAGAGTAAGTGAGAGCACAAGCAGGGCAAAGGGCAGAAGGAGAAGCAGACTCCCCGCTGAGCAGGGAGCCTGATGTGGGACACCATCCGGGACTCCAGGATCATGATCTGAGCAGAAGGCAGATGCTTAACTGATCAAGCCACCCAGGCACCCTACTTAATCTGTTTTTAGAAGGGGAGTTACCACTACAATTATATATGCATAAAAAGAGAGGGCATTTGAAATGGTCAAAGATGTTTCTTAAAAGGGAGATGTGAGCTATCTGAGCCTTCAACTAAAAGGAGAAACAGAGAATTGGGGCTGCCTTGAAAATTCTTGGCATGGAACGGAGAAACTGTTCCTATACCTGGCTGAGCATCCCATCATCCCACCTAAGATCTACTGGGACAGAATATCAGGAGTGAGGCCAGGGAAGCCGTGTTAAAAACAAACTCTTTCGATAGTTCTTTTTGAGAACTGGCATTTAGGAATTTTGAAGCAGAAGTTGTGCCTTGTTATTATTACAGCTTCTTGAAGATTCACTTCACAACATACTTCATGACTGAAGAACTTTCGATAAATACAAGACCATATTCATAGTTCATTGGGGTATTAATTATATTCCTTAAAATCAAGCATTTGTATATGAGTTGCTATTCTCTTGACTCTTAAAATTTTTAAGTTATTATTTGTACAAGCTTTATCAAAAAGGAAACAACAGTCCCCCAAAATAATCTTCCTCCATTCCTTTCATTCATTCATTCATTCATTTCATTTCATTGACAAGCACTGGATAAAAGCTGGAGGCAAGGAATGATACAGTTTAGAGCAGAACATTCCTCCAGCCCTAAGGAATTTTTGTAGAGATGAAATTAAACACTAACAAATATAATGCATAGAAAAAGTGCCAGAAGAGGGAACAATTACCTTTAGCCATGGCAATTTGGGAATCTTTTAATGGAGTATTTTGATCTTAAAATTAAAATGTGGGTAAAATGCAGGCATTTTGACATAAGATAAAAGGTGTTCAGACAGAAGATACAGTGTGAGCAAAAGCTTCTAGGTTTTTATTTTCAAATAAAACCTGAAAGTGTGTGTGTGTGTGTATTCTATATATATGGACACCTTTGAAATGTGATTCTTCTTAATTTTGATGGACTAGCCATTAAATATACATTGAGAGAGATATATTGAGAATATATCTCTCTCAATATATACATTGAGAGAATAAAAAAGTGTGGCTTTCAAATGGAAAAAGCCATGCTGTTTGCTTTGTGTCAAGTACCAGTTAAGTGGTGAATGAGAGGTCTATGATTTTGCAAATTTATAAGTATTGTATGTTCATCATAAAAAAGGGAAAACTGCGAATCATATAAGTAAAATCAACCTGTTGAAAATCTTGAAGGGCAGAATGTAACATAACAGCACAACTGAGTTGCTGCCTATATCTTCACACCTATCCACATCCTGTCTAGTTTCCACACTTGAGTACTGAATAAGTACTGCATTGTTTCTGCAGAAAAATCAAATACCATTTACTATTTCTCAAATTTGGGGGGTGTATTTTTAATGCTTGCCTAAGCATCATTTTATTTATTTTTCTCCTCAGTTATTGTCTTACATATCTTAGGTTGGGCTCCCTAGAAACTGATCCTCAGATAGGAATTTTTATGCAAGCAGAAGAGTGAAGGTTTGTAGTGAGTCGCCATGTTAAACAAGGCTTTCATTTGAAAAATACATCCATTGTTAGGATGTCTAATTTTGCCTAAAAAAAAAAATGAGATGAATATAAGGAAAAGTTTTGGCAGTTTTCTTAACAACTAAGATTTATTGACCACCTAATATATTTTGGGCACTGCTATAAAGGCTTTTAACATATTAACTCATTTAATCTTCACCATAATCCTATGAGATGTATTCTTAATCTCTTTATTTACAGAAAGGGAAATAGAGGCACAAAGAAGTTACCTGACTTGCTGCTGAAAGTCACACATTTAGTAAATGGTAGATTTAGAATTTTAACTCAGGAAGTCTAATTTTAGAACTCATCTATTAACCACTATATCATGCTGCATCTTCTTAAGTTGAATAAAGAGTTGGATGTGAATATGCTGTATATTAAGAAAATGAAAGAAAAACATAAAGTACCATGGCAGATTGAATTTTTTTGGTTTATTTCAAAATGAACTTTCTGCAGATAGAAAAAGTCTTTATAGTTTGGTTGCCTTATAGTGTATAAGGCAATAAACTTCATAGTGTATGTCTGTAAGAACTGCCAAGCATTTGTGAACTTCTTTCATTTATGTGAAACCTTGAGTGAGTAAAGATCAAATACCAAAAAAGTGTTGTTTTGAATTTCCTTAAAGCAAAAACATTATGAAATGAATGGTGACCAGTTGTGTTGGTCCCTTGTCATTCCTTGCTCGAAAAATGACCTTTGTATCTATTGATTTCTACCTATCTTTAAAAAATGGGATATTTTAATTCTACCAAAGATTTATATTGGAAAGTTATATTATCTTCCCCTTGGATCATTATGTGTGTGTGTGTTTGTGTGTGTTACATGTTTTTTTTTATTTTTTGTTTTTTTTTTTAATTCCCCATATATATGTTAGAATTCAGACCTGGAGATCATATTAAAATTGGTGAGAAATATTTATTTTTTCACTGTTCACTGAAAGATTGTTAAACATTTAGTAACGGACATGGTAAGTTACCCAGCTCTGATTCCAAAGTCTCTTTCTCTGATAGGTCAGTGGAGAGATGGAGCCACTTTCGTGTCTTTTATTTAAGGTAAAGGGAAAGAACATGCTGCGTGTGAATTGAATTTCACAGAGAGCTTATCTTTTCAATTTTTTAAAATTTAGAATATCACAGTTTTGCTATGGGACATTTTTTGCCATAAAACCTATCTATTTTCATGACTACCTCAAATCCTATCCCAGCAGCCATTTGTCACTAGAAGTGCCCAAGGCCTCAGGAAACAAGCATGGACAGAAGGTGTCGGTGGATCTTTCCTCTGCCTGACTCTGGCTACAGAGAGATCTAGCAGGCTTCCACCATACTCCAGAGAGCTTCCTTTCCTTAGGTGGAATGGTCACATCATCAGTAGTCTCATCCCTCAAATCCTCTTTGGAAAGCCACAGTGGTGCTCAAAGTCCAAAAGAGAAAAGTCATCTTCAAGATGTAAGATTTCATAGCTACTTCAACTCCCCTGGGCTCTAGTTGGCTTTCATTCATTGATGAGACAGATTGTGGTCAATATAGACATCTTCCATGTACTTTTTCATCACTGAAATTCCCTCTTCCTGATTGCACCATTTGAGGAAACTTTCAGTTGACCCTTGTTTCCTGTAGAACTGGTACTTGCTATGCGTTAAATATTTCTTTTTCAAGTTTATTGACTTTCAGTTCAGTGCAATTCCAGATATTTTTAAAAATTATTCACTCCTTCCTGAGACCCCTCCGACTCCCTCCATTCCACAGCTTCCAGTGCATTTAATAGCATATTCAGCAGAACAAAATTTCCCATTAGAGTCATACAGGGGCTTATTCATAAAATGCATTGGGGCTCTTCTAATGAAGGATAGGGGCCAGCTATGTCATGGTAACTTCTATGATTCTTTTGTATGAATTCAACGTCTGTGCTGATGCCCCTTGAAATACTATGACCTTTTAGCTTTATAACTCCAGTCTTTTATCATTTACCAGAATGACCATGTTTTGAGTCTCTTCATTATTCTGTACCACTTTACTCCTAAGATAAAGAAATGGAAATTCCTTCATTATGACTGAGACCTTTTCCATTGTCTTACTACTTATGAATGTGAACTTTTATGTCATCATCTTTGGGTTAAAAAAATGACCATTATTCCTAATAGAAATGACTTCCAGATTATTTTACATTGTGGCTGCCTATCCTTGGATACTTTATTGGAGTCTCTCTTAAAATGGCTCATCCAAACATCTTTTACCCAGCCCAGAGTAGATTAGGTTACTTCCTTTTTGATGTGTGGATTATACTTTGCTAAATTAAAGTGAATATCCATTCTGTATCCACAGGGAAGTTAGTGATTATCTAATGAAGGCCAACCACTACTTTTTTAAAGAAGTCTAATATTGTATTAGAATATTTAGTAGACATGGCATGCCTATGGCACAGATAGAAATTATGGTTAGTCAAGCTACCTCTCCCTCACCTTGTTTGGTTTGTCTGTTTGGTCAGATCATTGCACATTCTGTCACATGATCCCTCCCATTTTACCCTAACTTTTAATTTCAGTTTTCTGATTCAGTTCATACCCAAAAGTCCATTATTTTAAGAACTCTCCATTATCCTTTCTTTCTTTTTTTAAAAATTTAAATTCAATTAATTAACATAATACATCATTTGTTTCAGGGATACAGGTCTGTGATTCATCAGTCTTTTACAATACACAGCACTCACCACAGTACATACCCTCCCCAATGTCCATCACCCAGTTACCTCATACTCCCCCGCCACCCCAGCAACCCTCAGATTGTTTACTAAGATTAAGAGTCTCTTATGGTTTGTCTCCCTCTCTGATTTCATCTTGTTTCATTTTTCCCTTTCTTCCCCTATGATCCTCTGCCTTGCTTCTTAAATTCCACATATCATCTTTCTCTGATTTACTTATTTCACTTAGCATAGTACCCTCTAGTTCCATCCATGTTGTTGCAAATGGCAAAATTTTATTTTTTGATGATTATGTAATATTTAATTGTTCCATTATCCTTTCTTTACAATCATTGTCCTAGTGCTTGGCCAATCCAGCTCTTTGTAGGCATACCTTGGAGATGTTGCAGGTTCAGTTCCAGATTACCACAATAAAGCAAATATTGCAATAAAGTGAGTCTAATAAATATTTTGGTTTCCCAGTACATATAAAAGTTATGTTTACAATATACTGGAGTCTGTTGTGCAATAATATTAGGTCAAGAAACAATGTATATACCTTAATTAAAATATACTTTATTACTAAAAAAATGCTAACCATCATCCAAGATTTCAGTGAGTCATAATCTTTTTGCTATTGGAGGATCTTGCCTTGATGTTGATGGCTGCTGACTGATGAGGATGGTGGTTGCTGAGGGTTGGGGTGGCTATGGCAATTTCTTAAACTATGACAATAGTTATTAGGTCAATATTAGGTCAAGAAACAATGTATATACCTTAATTAAAATATACTTTATTACTAAAAAAATGCTAACCATCATCCAAGATTTCAGTGAGTCATAATCTTTTTGCTGTTGGAGGATCTTGCCTTGATGTTGATGGCTGCTGACTGATCAGGATGGTGGTTGCTCAGGGTTGGGGTGGCTATGGCAATTTCTTAAACTATGACAACAGTGAAGTGTGCCACATTGTTTGAATCTTCCTTTCACTCATTTCCCTATAGGATGTGATCCCGTTTGATAGCATTTTACCCCCAGGAGAACATTTTTCAATATTGGAGTCCATCCTCTCAACCGTGCTGCTGCTTTATCAACTAAGTTTATGTAATATTCTAAATCCTTTCTTGTCATCTTAACAGTCCTCACAGCATCTTCACCAGGAATAGATTCCATCTCAAAATCACTTTCTTCCTCATCCATTCAAGGAATTTCATGAGATTGCAGAAATTTAGTTAGGTATTCAGACTCCACCTGTATTTTTTTTTTTTTTTTTTTTTTTGGTATTTCCATTACTTCTACACTTTCCCCTCTGAAGTCTTGAACCCCTCCAAGTCACCATTTGGAATCAACTTCTTACAAACTCCTGTTTATGTTGATTTTTTGACCTCTTGCAATGAATTATAAATATTCAAATGGCATCTAGAATGGTGAATCCTTTCTAGCAGGTTTTGAATTTACTTTGCCCAGATACATCAGAAGAATTAGTATCTATGGCAGCTATAGCCTTATGAAATGTATTTCTTAAATAACAAGACTTAAAGTCAAAATTACTCCTTGATCCTGGGGATGCAGAATGGATATTGTGTTAGCAGGCATCAATACAACAATTATCTCATTGTACATCTCCATCAGAGCTCTTTGGTGACAAGGTAGATTGTCAATGAGCACTGCTATTTTGAAAGGGATCTTTTTCTGAGCAGTAGGGCTCAACCGTGGGTTTAAAATACTCAGTAGGGACACCTGGGTGGCTTAGTTGGTTCAGCATCTGCCTTCAGCTCAGGTCATGATCCTAGGGTCCTGGGATCGAGTCCTACATTGGGCTCCCTGTTCAGCGGGGAGTCTGCTTCTCCCTCTCCCTCTGCCTGCCACTCCCCTTGCTTGTGCTTTTTCTCTCTCTGTGTTAAATAAATAAAATCTTAAAAAAATAAAATACTCAGTAAACCTAATTATAAACAGATGTATGTTGTCTAGCACATATTATTCCATTGTCAGAGCACAGGCAGAGTAGATTTAGCATCATTCTTAAGGGCCCTAGGGTTTTCAGAATGATAAAGGAGAATTGGCTTCAGCTTAAAATCACCAGCTACATTAACCCCTAACAACAAGTCAGCCTGTCCTTTGAAGCTTTGAAGCCAGGCATTGACTTCTCCTCTCTAGCTATGAAAGCCCAGGCATCATCTTCCCATAGAAGGCTGCTTCATCAAGATTTTCAATGTTTAGTGTTGCCACCTTCATTAATTATTTTAATTAGATCTTCTGGATAACTGACTGCATCTTTTGACTCAGCACTTGCTGCTTCACCTTGCTCCTTTATGTTAATGGAGACAGCGTCTTTCCTTAAATCTCATGCACCAAACTTTGCTGGCTTCAAACTTTTCTTCTATAGCTTCCTCACCACTTTCAGCCTTCATAACATTAAAGAGAATTAGGGATTTGCGGGATTAGGCTTTTGTTTAAAGGAATGTTGTGTCTGATTTTATCTTTTCTCCAGACCATTGAAACTTTCTTCATGTAATAAATAAAGCTGTTTTACTTTTTAATTTTTGTGTTCACTGGGGTAGCACTTTTACTTTCCTTCACGAACTTTTATTTTATATTTGCAGCTTGGCTAACTGACGCTTGGGGGCAAGTTTGTGGTCTGTCGTGGCTTTTGACATGCCTTCCTTGCTATGCTTAATCATTTTTAACTTTTGATTTAAGATAAGACATGTGTGACTCTTTCTTCACTTGAACACTCAGAGGCCATTGTAGGGTTATTAATTGGCCTAACTTCAATATTGTGTCTCAGGGAATAAGGAGGCCTAAGGGGAGAGGAAGAGAGAGAAGGGATTGGCTGGTCTGTGGAGCAGTCAGAACACACATTTGTTGATTAAGTTTGACATCTTATATTAGTACAGTTCATGGAGCCTCTGAATAATTGTAAAAATAACATCAAAGATCACTATGACATATCACCATAAAAATATAGTAATGAAAAAGATTGAAATATTACAAGGATTGTCAAAATGTGACAAATGTGAAGTGAGCAAATGATGCTCACATCAAATGATGTAGGGAAAATGGTGGTAATAGTCTTGCTCAAGGTAGGCTTGCCATAAACCATCAGTTTATAAAAACACACATCTATGAAGTGCAATAAAGCAAAGAGCAATAAAATGAGGTAGGCCTAGAGCTCTTCCATGACTACCTCTAGGCTGCTGAGTACTGCTGTTGAAAATCACACAGTTGTGTGGATTGTTGTTGTTGTTGTCTGTAAATACGATCTAGTATCTTTGCTAGTTTTCAGCACTATTATTACAATCTTTTATTTAGACCTTATTAGCTGACCCATATTTTTCTCTTAGACTCCAAGTATGCTCCTCCCTCTGGGTCTTTGAACTTGTGATGACCTCTAATACTCTTACACTGCATCAGTAATTTTTCGTCCTTACTATACGTTAGAATCAATGGGGGGGTTTCAAAAACTAATGGTGCCCAGGCCATACCCTAGACCAATTCAGAAAAACCAAGGGGAAGGACCTAGGAATTACTTTTGTTTTAAAAGATTCCTAAGTGATGCAAGTGTGCAGTGAGGTTTAAAGCCACTGCCACTATGGATACATGCTTTGCTTTCTCAGTTTACTTTGTTTTATGCTCAAATTATTACCTCCTTAATGGGGATTTTTCCTATCCATTCTATCTAAAGTATAGGCCTCTTTTACTCTCTTTCCTTTCCCTACCTTATTTTTCTATACCACACGTATCATTTACCAAGTCAGTTGTTGTAGTCTATTTTATCATTGTCTGCCCTTTTCTCACTGTAGTGTAAGCTTCATGGTGCTTCATATACATGTTATCAACACATATTATATAACATATTATTAATGGTAATTGGAACCAGAAGAATGGATGAGATTGCTTTGAAAAAGTGTATGTATAGAGAGAAGAAGAAATAGAACAGAACCCCAAGAAACAACATTCATGGAATCAATGGGATTACTTCTCGTAGTTGCTGTTTTTTCCACTGCCATATACCATCTGCATCAGGACCTCTCATACTATTAATCAAAGAGTCGTTGAATAGAATTCCCCTGCATGGCAAACCCCAGATTCCACCACTTTTCTCTAGTTCTTTCTTTTTTTTTTTTTTTTTATTTTTTTTTAAAGATTTTATTTATTTATTTGACAGACAGAGATCACAAGTAGGCAGAGAGGCAGGCAGAGAGAGAGGAGGAAGCAGGCTCCCTGCTGAGCAGAGAGCCCGATGTGGGGCTCGATCCCAGGACCCTGGGATCATGACCTGAGCTGAAAGCAGAGGCTTTAACCCACTGAGCCACCCAGGCACCCTCTCTAGTTCTTTCTAACCATGCTTTTTCACTCTTAGAACATGACCTTGCCTCTCAAATAGCGGACAACAATTACATATTATCAATAATTGGAACTGGAAGAATGGATCAAACCCTGGGAGAGTGCATATTTAGAAAACAGGACCTAGAACAGAATCCCAAGGAACTGCAACATGCAGGGGATTGGTGGAGTCACCAATTTTTGTATTCTTGGGTACCTCTCTCTCTCTGCTGAGGCTTAAGTAGTTGCTGTTGCCCAAGATTCCATTCATGGCTTTTAACTATTTTTTCCTGTATAATCTTCTAGGTCCATCTCATTTGTACCTCTGGCTTCAATGACCACCTATAATAGAGTCTCCAAATCTTTATCTCAGGGCATCTACCTGTCCCAAATGTCAGACCTATGTGTACTGTGGCTTATGTGGTGTCTTCACCTTCGCATCCCAAATTTTCTTGGACTCTCCCAGTGGGAGTCAGGTAATACTTCTGTTTTTCTTTGTCATGTGTTCATTTCCCTCTGGTAGCACTTTTCACATTGCAGCATAATTATTTCCCTATCTCCTTTACTAGGTCATAAATTTCTTGAGGACTCACTGTTTTTTATTTGTATATTGCCCAGCATTTACAATCTGGCATATAGTAATCAATAACTTTTTGTGTGTATGAATATATGAATTTAAAATCTACTTCTGTCATTAAACATCTTATTTCTACCTCTAATATACAATTTTTAGTAGGAAGGTTTTATGTGTCATTATTGAAGTTATTGATGAGAAGTATGATAAATTTCAGTTTGAGGACAGAGTCCTGTAATGTGCTATTAGAGACCTCTCTTCAGGATGTTGCTGATCAATTTTTGGGCTTTGTTATTCAGTCCATTAGTAACATTACTGTGCAGCCTGTGGTTCTCCATTCTGGTCCTGGAAGATATAATTAAAAATTGTTAAATGCTTTCTGAAATCAGGATCAAATATACATTATATAGGAGTGAACCTCACAGTAACACAGATTTTGACATAAGGCAATTGACAGTTGATATTTGAAGTGCCTGAAGTGGTTTTGAAGCCAGCTCCTCATTATTAAGCAGAGATAAACTAAAATTCTTATTTTCTAGTGGAGAGGAAAAGTTATAGGGGGGAGCAAAATAGGAGGCATCTAGGTCTTAAAGAACAGACAAGCTGAGAGTGAACATGTCCCTAATATAGGGTTGACAAAATGAAGTCAATTAAATAGGAGGCCTTTGAATTATTGCAGTTCCTCCAGAAGCACCAGCTAGCCCAAGTTCCACTGCCCCTGGGATATTTGAGCTTAGAGGGGCATATGCCATTAACTGGTATCAAACCATATCTGGACCCAGATTAGATATTTATTGCTGCAGCTGGAACCTAAGTATTCTTTCCTACTCAAAGTGTGGACCATGGATCTCACATACATGTCTATTGCATGTATGTTTCCTGTCATGTCTATTGACAGGAAAGAAAGGGGAATTTATTAATCAGAGAAGGAAATAAAGCACAAGTATACAAGTTAGGGAAGACTTACTGATAGTTGCTTACCATGAATTGGAAAATTTTGGCATAATTTGAAAATGAGATGTCCTCCTTATTGATGTAATAAAGTTGACCTAAAATTTGAAGTCTTTATATTGATTCAAGAACCAAAGAGACCTCTGGGTATATGGTCCTGAATTTTGATAGAGGAATGTGAAAGACAGTTGAATCTTGTCCTAAACTGATAACATGGGTAGGTGAAAGATAGGCACTTTACCTTTTAGGTTTTCTTCACTAAAGATTTGATCAAGAAATGTGGCTTTTTTTTTAACTTTCTTTTTTATTTTATTTTTAAAATAAACTGGAGGATGAGATGGGCTTCACTATTAATTATTCAGTCATTTTAATTGATTTGGGAAACTGTGTTGTTTGGACATAGTCTAGGATAGTTGTCAAGCTTTTTTCTTAGAGCTGTGAAATTTGATGTTAAGTTAATGTGTTAGAAGATCACAAAACAATAAGCTGGGAAGAGAATGAAGATTTTTCAGCTTTTAGAAGACACCCTATTTATTAAGCCTTATATTACCATGAACTCGGCAAGAACTTTAAGCATTACCAATGTTCTTTGAAATTTCTTGGACAAATTTTCTTATTTAACTGCTTCTCATGGTACATTTTGGTAAATTATTTTGTCACTTGTATCTATTTCTAGTTTTTTCTTTTCTAAAAATTGAGTTATAGCTCGGAGGATGTCATAGGTGGTGAAAGGGTAGGAATTATTTGTCATGACAGTTGATGAACTATTTTGGTTGATTTTACTGAAAGTTAGAGTCGAATGTGTTCATCTGGAAAGCAAACAATTTTGACAATTAAGGCATACAAGCTGTGAATGTTACATCTAGTTGTTCCAACTATAATGTGTTGATTAGAGCTGTTTCATGAATCCTTCTCAGGAACAGCCCGAGTGTTATATACTGCTTAGAAAGAAAATACAGTCAGTGTATTTGCCATCACAATGTGCTGATTGCGGCAGCTTGCCCAGAGCTAAAGTTGCTATAATAAAAACTTCTGGACTGGAACATGGTGATGGCATTTATGTTATTTGCCTCCTAAGTTGTTTCTGCACTATATAAAGACAGTGCAAACAGCTCTCAGTTTGAGAACCTCAGAGAGCTCTGTCACTAGGCACTGCTGAGTTCTCTTGTGTTGAATCATTGAAGAATATGTTAGCTGAAGTCCTACAGTGAACAGTGGAATCTGGATCTTAAGTAGCTGAAGGTGCTGGATTAAAATGGTTTCTCTCTTTTGACTTAGTCCAGATCATTGTATGGAACTCACTTTGACAGGTACCTTTCTGTGAAGGTGTAACCATTTTTAAAGACCCATAGTGAATTTCTTGCCTTGTGGGTCTTTATTGCCTTCTACAACAGCATTAAGTCAGGGAACTTAGACTTAACCATATCAGCATGGCGCTCAAGAAAATTTGGAGAAAGTCTCAAGACAAAATGAATAAAGCCATTTTATAAATGCAGTATGCTTTAAGAAGTTAGTTGTAGATTAGCTGTAGGAGGTCCTCATGTTTGTCTAGATGGGAGGCTGCACAGATCCCCCTGCACACATTCCAAGGTCTGTTTACAATTACCCTTTTTTTTTTTTCTAAATTTGTAAGAATAGCGATGCCTTTGATTGCCTCCTAAGGGAAATGGTGTGGAGATAGGCCAAAACTAAAGAGAGAATAGAAAAGAATAAAGATGGAAAGAGTGGGAAATAGATAGGGTAAGGGATGAGTGATGAAAGCCTTATCAGGGGTTAGGTCCTATACTCCTAACAACAATCTCATAGAAGATTTGGCTCTCCTTTTGTCCAGAGAGGATTAGCATTTTTTTATTTGCTAGCCTTCACTGGATTTCCAGTGTGTTTTTGGATTAAACACCAGATGAATAGGAGTTCTTTTATCACTATCAGTGAAACTGTTATTGTCACTTAGAATTGTTGGCTAAAACGAACCATCTTTTTGAAGGCCTATGTTTGGAAGTAGCACATGGAATTTCAGCCCATGTATTATTATTTCTTCTTGCACTATTTTTTATTCAATAAAATGAGGAGGACCTATGACAGCTTTTCTTTGAGGGAGAACATGATATAGCCTCTTCAAAGTTTTTAAATGGCCTTAATAATAAATTTGATCCCTCCGATAATATTCTTTTTTTTTTTTTAAAGATTTTTTATTATATTTATTCAACAGAGAGAGAAAGAGATCACAAGTAGGCAGAGAGGCAGGCAGAGAGAGAGAAGGAAGCAGGCTCCCTGCTGTGCAGAGAGCCTGATGTAGGGCCCGATCCCAGGACCCTGAGATTAGGACCTGAGCCGAAGGCAGAGGCCTAACCCACGGAGCCACCCAAACGCCCTCAGATAATATTGTTAAGTAAAGGAATTACCTTCCCTAGTAATAAAAAGAATACAGTACTTTTTTTTTTTCTTTTTTAAATTAGGAAGTTTGGAAAGTCAGAAGAGCAAAAAGGAAAAAAAAAACTACCTATTATCTCACCACTCAGCAATGATCACTCAGGAGCAGTTAGGAGTCCTAAGTAGCCCTTTTTTTCCTAAGTCTTGGGGCAGTGGATAACTGAAAAACTTGAAGTGTTGTGCTTGCTCCCTTGGGTCATATTTTAAGTAATACCAGTAAACACTTTATTTTAGCTCATGTTTCTATGGATCAGTAATATTTGAATAGCTATAATGACTGCATTTAGGTTTATTTATTTATTTATTTATAGTGTAACAGAATTCATTGTTTATGCACCACACCCAGTGCTCCATGTAATACGTGCCCTCCATAATACCCACCACCTGGCTCCCCCAACCTCCCATCCCCTGCCCTTTCAAAACCCTCAGATTGTTTTTCAGAGTCCATAGTCTCTCATGGTTCATCTCCCCCTCCAATTTCCCTCAACTCCCTTCTCCTCTCCATCTCCCCATGTCCTCCATGTTACTTGTTATGCTCCACAAATAAGTGAAACCATATGATAATTGACTCTCTCTGCTTGACTTATTTCACTCAGCATAATTTCTTCCAGTCCCACCCATGTTGATACAAAAGTTGGGTATTCATCCTTTCTGATGGAGGCATAATACTCCATAGTGTATATGGACCACATCTTCCTTATCCATTCGTCCATTGAAGGGCATCTTGATTATATCCACAGTTTGGCGACCGTGGCCATTGCTGCTATAAACATTGGGGTACAGATGGCCCTTCTTTTCACTACATCTGTATCTTTGGGGCAAATACCCAGTAGTGCAATTGCAGGGTCATAGGGAAGCTCTATTTTTAATTTTTTAAGGAATCTCCACACTGTTCTCCAAAGTGGCTGCACCAACTTGCATTCCCACCAACAGTGTAAGAGGGTTCCCCTTTCTCCACATCCTCTCCAACACAGGTTGTTTCCTGTCTTGCTAATTTTGGCCATTCTAACTGGTGTAAGGTGGTATCTGGATGTGGTTTTAATCTGAATCTCCCTGATGGCTAGTGATGATGAACATTTTTTCATGTGTCTGATAGCCATTTGTATGTCTTCATTGGAGAAGTGTCTGTTCATATCTTCTGCCCATTTTTTGACAGGATTATCTTGTGTGTGTTGAGTTTGAGAAGTTCTTTATAGATCCTGGATATCAGCCTTTTGTCTGTACTGGCATTTAGTTTTTTTTAATTCCAAATTCGTGCATGTAGTTAGCAATTCTTTAATGAGGAGATTCACTGTTATACATTTCCACCTACTACATTGGATCTCAAACCGTAATACTTCTTGGCCATGAGATGTATATGGCTAATGCAATTATTGATTTATTGTATTGAAACGTATACATATTTGTTATACTCTGTACGTATTCTTCATTCAATAGAATAACACTAGTCCTACTTTTAGTGTCATTGCACTTGGATTTCCTTAAAAAACTATTTATACTTGTGTTTCTACTAGGAAGTAGATTGCAGATCTTTCAATTGTAGAAGTTGCTCATAGTTTGAGCATGTACATGGTGTATGTGTGGGGTTGGTGTGGAGGCTTTGGAAAATGGAAACTCATTTCCTTTTATCATTTTCTTGAAAAAAATGCAGATCCAGGTTTGTGTTAATTTTACTAATGGAAGATAAACTCTGCTTTGTTTCTAAATACTAATGTTCAGAAGGGTCAAGGAAAAATTGTTATACCCTTTAAATTATTTTTGCTGTGAGTTTATTTGAATGTTCTTCAGTCATTAGCATTTTTAGCTCATTAGCAATGGCAGCAGTGTCATAAATAACTATAACAGACTTCTTGAAGAACAGAACTCTTGACCAATAGGACTCTTTCCCCAATACTTTCTGAACTCCTCAGGACAAGTGGTATCATATAATTATGTGTATCTTTGCCAAGCACATTTCCTTCCTTTCTATTTGCCACTCTCATGTCCCAAATGATGTCAATTTTTGAAAAGTGGTTTGTTTTTCAATTAACTTTCACATACTGTTTTGTGAATTGTACTGTAATGCATGCTCAGTGAATATTTTGTACTGATAAATACTCAGCAAAATATTTGTCAAATAAGAACATCTTTTTTTTTTACATTTTTTTAATTAAAATTTTTTTTAATTTTTTTATTAACATATGATTTATTATTAGCCCCAGGGGTACAGGTCTGTGAATCGCCAGGTTTACACACTTCACAGCACTTACCATAGCAAATACCTGCCCCAATGTCCATAACCCAGCCACCCTCTCCCTACTCCCCTCCCCCCGGCAACCCTCAGTTTGTTTTGTGAGATTAAGAGTTTCTTATGGTTTGTCTCCCTCCTGATCCCATCTTGTTTCATTTATAGAAAATCTTTTTAACATTCCCATGTCTGTTACATAGTACTTCTAAAACTATAATTCTGTTCAGTGGGTGTGACTGCTTGATATTCTTAGGTTCGGTGGTTAGGTGCAGCTTCAATGAATGCAGGGTTTTTGAGCCTCCCCAAAGTAGCACATACCTGGGAAGCTGATTATAGATACAGATTCCAAGGCCCCACCCCAGACCTACTAGGTCACAATCTCTGGATGATTGGTATCATCAGATAAGTCTGGGAAACCTGAAACTAGGGAGTCTGCACTATGAGCTTGATTATTGTATAATTACATATTGGTATATAGGAAGGATTTCTGGATGTAAATTAATGGTATTCATTCATTTCCAGTGCTGGTCTACTCAAATACCAGAAGATAAAAGTGCTCTGATATGCTCTTTAAATTTTAGCTTCTATAAGACTTTGTGGAAGTAATTTTTGAAATTATTCGAGCCCTTACATGTTCAAAGCTCTCTTCTAACCTTTTTCATATATTTCATATATTTATTAATTTTATATATTTACTAATATTAATAGAGGGAGGTGGAATTATTTATCCAGTACCAAACAAGTAACAAGTGGGGAAGCTTGTTGAAACTTGTTCAACTAAGAAGTTGAATTTCAGAATTTATACAATTAACCCCTGGAGTACACTGCCTGTAGTCTCTAAATGCTTAGTGTATTAGTGTATTAGTATACTTACTAATGTATCAGGTACTACTACACTAAACACTTTAAAGTATAAGCACATATACTTTAAAATCACTTGCCACTTCCATAAAGTAGGGTTAAGGAAGGCAAGTTTAGAGATTAAGTAATTTGCTCAGAGTTACTCTACTAGTAGGTGGTAGAACCAGTGTGGTTTGAACCTGGGTTGGAACAACTCCAAAATTCTGCACTCGTAACCATTACCTTATATGCAAGAATGACATGTTTGACTCTGCTGATATCTTGTCATCTCTTCAGCATTTTGCACAAAAAAATAGTAGTTACTGGGGGGTTTCTAGAAGGTAATTATATAACACTTTAATGTTTACAATATATAGTATCTACATTTAACATCCCCATTAAAACACTTAAGTGTCAACATTAAATTTTAGAAAAAATTCTGAAATA
Organism: Martes martes; assembly: GCF_963455335.1. Lineage (NCBI taxonomy): Eukaryota > Metazoa > Chordata > Mammalia > Carnivora > Mustelidae > Martes > Martes martes. The sequence continues at coordinate 38,363,282 of NC_137896.1, forward strand.
CATATAGAATTTCTTGTCCCAGAAAGCTTTTTAAAGAATAAATTGGTGGGGCGCCTGGGTGGCTCAATGGGTTAAAGCCTCTGCCTTCGGCTCAGGTCATGATCTCAGGGTCCTGGGATTGAGCCCCGCATTGGGCTCTCTGCTCAGCGGGGAGCCTGCTTCCCTTCCTCTCTCTCTCTGCCTGCCTCTCTGCCTACTTGTGATCTCTGTCAAATAAATAAAATCTTAAAAAAAAAAAAGAATAAATTGGTTACTCTGTTAACAATCTGCCATAGACTGGCTGAAAGTAGTGCATAGGATTATGATACTTTTAAGAGGTTCTTAACCATGTATTTCTTTTATTTATTTATTTATTTATTTATTTTAACCATGTATTTCTTAATATTAAAAGATAATATAGTTGATGGATACTTAGGTATTTTGTGCACATTTGGAAAGAAGTTACACTTAATTTCCTTCATTTGAGCATTAACTATTCCACACGTGGTTTTGTCACAAGTACGTTTTCCTTTAGAAATGACTTATAAATTTACGCATTCATTGAAGCATTAGCTTGAACCTCTTCTCTTTTTCCAACTCTTATTTGTCCCCAAATGAGAGTGAAGTGTTAATTGGTTTTAATGGCTCCTATTGCTACCTCTTTCTGGGATTTCTAAGGAAAGGTGAAGAGTTGGAATAGAATTTGTGAAATTTGTCTGGGGAGGTGAGAAAGTTTAATGTGCTTGTGAACCAGCAAATTTCTTCTAGGTAATACTATTGTACTGTAATAAATATTGAAGTCTAATTTTCACTCTTGGATTTAACCCTTTAGGTAGATTAGTTAACATTCAGAGAGGAATTTTCTGAAGAAACATGTTAACTAAATTCCTGTACCTGGAAAAGACCAACACCTGATAAAGCAGGAAATAAGAATCTCTTGTTTAAATGTGTTTATAAAACCAAAGGAAAAACCTCTCTCTCCTTCTCCCTTAAATTAAAAGCAAGGGCATGCTAATTTGGATTTGCAACTAGAAGGGACTAGCCTGGATTATGCAGTTTGCTATCACACTTAAACAAATTATAGTCACCAAGACTGTAGTCACCAGAGACATGTATCTGGTTGCTATCACTCTCTCCCAATAAAAATGATTCCTACCAGCAGGGGCTAATTCATCTGAAACATTGTCCCTGGTGCTCATAAACTGATTTACGTTAGTAACTCTGTGGCTTTATTTAACAAGTAGCCATCTAGATATTTGTTTGTATACAACACAAATTTTTATTGAGATTCTGGAAAATATAAAGAAGACTATTACCATTTTAGTAGCTTTGAGATAACAAATCTTTAAAAAATTGTTATTCTTTCCACCTTTTAGCAGTTGACATTCCTACTTCTTCCTTTGCCACAGGGTATCAGGGTAATATAATGAGCCCAGTCCTGTGTTGGGGAGAGAAAGAAAGGTGTGCCTTTTTTAGTATTTTCTTCTGTAAAATCAGTGCAGGCTTCAGAGGAAAATAGAAATGCAGAGAAAGTCTGTTGATCTTGCTTCCCCACTCCCCCCCCCACACTTTTTTTTAGTCACCTTGTGTTCAAATGATAGTTCTAATATCAGATACTGGGCAAATATTTCTTCATCATCAAAGGTGAAAATGAAATTTACTGGGCATTTACTAAGAGTCAGGTGTGACTTAAGTGCTCCATTTGAAATATATAATTTATTCCTTACAATTAGAGAGGCACTGTTATTATCCCATTTCACAGAAGGTGAAACTGAGGCTTAGCAAGATTAGCTAAATCGCCGAAGGCCATATCCCAAGTAAGTGGCAGAAACTGGGTGCAAACCCAGATCTGTGTGTTTCAAAGACAATGTTCTTAATCATCATCTTGAGTATCAATTGTACATATAATGTATTAGAATGTTCTATATATTTTGTTTCATATACTTGGAGTCAGCATGTCACATAGAAGAGAGCAACATAAAAAAGATAGACCTGGGGTTAAGATCTTTATATTTGGATTTGATTTTTTTTTTCAGACTTAATTTTACCACTTATTTTGGGTATTTGGTGAATTGCTTAATCTGTTTGAACCTCAGTGTCTTTTGTGAACTGGGGAGTAAAAAGTGCTTAGTAACTGCTCTACGTGAGATATGATGATGATGATGGTGATAATACTCCACATTCATAAAATGGTTTACAGTTTATGAAGAGCTTTCACAAAGATTGTCTCAGATGATGCTTAGTGGTCCAACCCTTTGAAGCTCATTCATCTTTTCTTTTGTTCATTTAAATTTTTTTTTTTTTTTTGGGGGGGGGAGTGTCGCTAGGTGCCAAGAATTGTTCTATAGGTTGGAGGATTTAGGTGAAACAGCAGGAGAAAAAAGTTCCTTGCCTTCATGGAGTTTGTATTTTAATGGGAGATAGGAATAATAACACATAAGTAAAAATATTTAACATATTAGAAGATAATAGCAACAATAAAGGAAATATTTGACTCTCAGTGAATGCTGTGAGTCATGTGTAATACAGTAGTTAGAAGTATATTGTGACTCACAAAGTAGCTACATGTTTTTACATTATGGACTTTTTAAAAGCTGTAAGCCAGTTATAGTTCAACTACAAACTTTTGTTTTTTAATTTGCATTGTTTTTTTTTTTTTAAAGATTTTATTTATTTATTTGACAGAGAGAGATCACAAGTAGACAGAGAGGCAGGCAGAGAGAGAGAGAGGGAAGCAGGCTCCCTGCCGAGCAGAGAGCCCGATGCGGGACTCGATCCCAGGACGCTGAGATCATGACCTGAGCCGAAGGCAGTGGCTTAACCCACTGAGCCACCCAGGCGCCCCTTAATTTGCATTGTTTTAAAACAATGAAGGGATTAATTTTTAAATTTGTTCATACATATCACCAAAGTTCATGAAATCTCTTCTAGCTAGCTCTAAGATTCTATGAACATGGAATTAAATGTAGATCCTCTAATACCTTGTCTGTATTGATATATGTCTGTTAAGTATATGCTGAATTCTAATAATTCAAAGATTAGTTTCAAATAATTATTGAAAACCATTAAATAATCTTGGCATTTTTTTACCATTGTAGGCTAAGCAGCAATACTCATGGCTTATAGTTCTCAAATTCATCATCAAGCCTGGCAAATAGGTGATCTAGCACTTCCATTCTGGCTCTTAGAAGACATAAAGGAATCATGAGGAGGTGTTGTAGTGAACTCAAACATAAAAATTTGTCTGCCAACAATGAGTTTAAAGTTATTGAAAGGTGCAAGAAGGACAGGTGTTATTCTCAGGGTAGCTTATAGCTATTGACTAATGACCTCCAGAAGTTATCATTTAGCAGTGTGGGGCAGAAGTCTGTAAGCCTTGCTCACATTTGCCCCATGAAGATGTTTTGAGATTTAATCCTAAAAATGTCTTCTAGTTGCTATCTCTGTAAAAGGAAGTAAAAAAAAGGGAGGGTGGGGGGTGGGACCAACTCCATTTTTCCTTTTTTTTGTTTTGTTTTGTTTTGTTATTAGGAATGTTTCTGCTCACTATTTAAAGAGAATCATTAAGAGCCTATGCTTTAGGATCAGACAGAATCCTTGCTCACTACTTACTAACTATATAACTCTTAGAAGAATTCCATTACTGTTCAAAATATATTTGGTGTCTTTTTGCTTCTGTCCTCACTACCACCATCCTGGTCCATATTACTCATTCTCCATATAATGGCTAGTGACCTTACTGTGACTGAAATCTGATAGTATATATAATCGCCACACATCTTTCTCCTCCTCCTTCTCCCTTACTAGTAGCTTTCTTTCACTAAAATGAAGTCTAGACTCCTTACCTTGGCCTTGGCCAGCAAGACCTTGTATACTCTGATCTGGGCCTGCCTCTCTGAACTCACTTGCATCTTGCTCACTGAGCTTGAGCCCCCGGACATTTTTTCAGTCCTTAAACTCACTAAGCTGACCCTACTTGCAGCTTGAACACATCCCCTCTCCTGTGCTCAGAACACTCTTTACCTTACTTTTCACATAGCTTACACTCTATCCCTAAAGTGTTAGGCTTTTCTTTACCGCCCAATCTAAACAGGGTCTCCTGTTTTGCTCACTTGTAGCACCATGTTTTTCTCTTCCCTGGCACCTGTCACAGCTTTTCGCTTTATATTCATTTGGTTTTTGGTTAGCGTCTGAGTCCCTACCTCCTCCAATTATAATCTCCGTATCTTTTTGGTTCAGTGCTGTATACCTAGCCCCAAACAAAGTTTTTGAGTGGGTACTCAATAAATCATTGTTAATGATGAATTGATAAAATATCTCTATGACCTTTCAAAGCCTTAATTTACGCATCTGAGAAATGCAGATAGTAATTCCTCTCTGTAAAGTTATTGTGTGAATTAAATGAGGTTAAATTTATATAAAATACTTAGCCCTGTGCTTGACAGAGTCCTCAATAAAGGGTCGTGTTTACGGCAGCAGCTGGTGAGCAGACATTCCTTAAGCTCACGGTACGTGTAAGACTGCTAATGTTTATAGAACATATTTTTAAAAGATAATTTTGTTAGATTTTTGTTTTACTTAGTCTTCACTTCCCTCCTTTTTATTAACATTGGTATTCATATCTAGGAAATTAAAATGTGGAATTCCAGCAGTGATTCCATGCTTTCTAATGGAACAGTGATATGAACTAGCCTCAGCTTTGTAATGTCACAGTTATCAGAGCCGTGATGTATATTCAGAAGGGTAATTACTTTGGGTAGTAATTTCCTAGACTGCCCTCCACCCCCGCCCTGCCCCAGCCAGCTGACCTTGAAAAAGCAGCACTGCTTTTATGTGTGCACACAATCAGTCTGTAAAATCCCATTATCCCCAACTTCCACACCCCTGTGGCTGCATGCTTCCTTTAGAAGCCTCTTAAAAAAGGAAAAAAAAAAATTCAAGTCAGACCTAAAGTTCATTTCTAATCTCATTTCACCCAAATAATATAAAAATGAGATGGGGGCTAGGAAGTGGGGGAGGGGTCCATAATGTGCTTTGCTTACCTGTTCACCTGGAATCCTATGATACTTGTGGGAAAGACTGATAAAACTAGGAAATATTTCTTCAGTGTATCCTTTGAGATAAAGTGAGATTTTACTCTGTTTTGATCAAAGAATAGAACAAGGTTAATTTGGTTATTCTAGTTCTTTTTCTTTCATTTGTTCAGAATGTCTATACTATTTAGAACAGGAGTCTCCACCAACCTCTCATGGCCAACATCCTTTTTACTGTGATTATCTGTTGGAGTCCTAAGTACAGTGACCTCCTCTCCTCTATTTTTCTGTTTTGTGTGTCTTTTCACCTGGAAGTTTGAACTCCTTTCAGGCCTGTTTCCTAACTGCTTCCACTCGGCCCATTGTGGTCTTTTTCTTTTGGATTCTAACTTCCCATGTAACTGACATTTTTCTTAGCATTCTTCCCATGACCTTGAACTAATTGACATCTGTTTCCTGAGGATGATACCTTCCAGTCACCTGTTCCATCTCTTATTGTCACTACTTGATGAAACTTTGGTGTAGGGGAGGAGTATGAAATATAGGAAGGGAGCTTTAAAAACTTTTTCCTCTGTCCCTGAAAGATCACTTCCTGACTGTATTTCTGTCACCATTATTTAAAAACCTTTCTTTTTAAGTCCTTATATCTGTATCACCTGATCCCATCACCATCTCCCTTGTCTTCATCCCTGGGACGTTTCCTTGTCTTCCTTAGGACCTGTCTTATAAGTCTTACCCTCACACCTACCCTTTCCATCTGCCTGGGTGACTTTGTACTCCTTGCTGGCGACTCTTCCAAAACTTCAGCTTCTCAGTCACACCTTTACTTCAGTCATCTTAGATTGACAGCCAAGACTTGGACCACATCTCTCCTACTTCTCATTTTCTCTTTTTGAATGCTCTCCCTGTCCTCATTCTATGTTCCTATCTCTGTACCCCATCTTATTCTGAGGTCAGTCAGTATCCCTCCTGGTACTCACTTCCTTCTTATCTCTCTTGATCCCTTCACCCTCCAAACTTCTTAAAAAGTAGTATTAGTCATCATGTCTGTTTTCTTTATCTCCCATTATCCTGTCAGCATCCCAGAGGCTCTTACCTCTCTGGGGACACTACTTCAGAATCCCTGGTAGTCCCCTCCTTTTCCATTTTAAATAGTGTTCTCTTCCAAATTTACATTCCAGACTACCTTTTGACATCCTCCTTTTTAAAAAATATTTGTACTTCCTTGATTTTATAATTTTCTTCTCATGATGATTTTCTTCCTTTGTGCCTTCCTTTTTGTTTGTTTGTTTTTGTTTGTTTTTTCTTTTGCTTCTCTCCCTCTTCTGTCCTCACAAAACATTGTTCCTGTGGCTCATCTCTTTTCCCTCCCTCTGCTTACTTCTGTTGCTGCTGTCTTACACCCTCTCAGCTTTAATAATAATCTGTTAGATACGCTGAGGATCTCTCCCCAGATCCTCATTTCCCACTTCCCAATAGCATTTCAGAAGGATAACATACAAGTATTTTAAAACCTAAGGCACTTACAGTTTATCATCTAAACTGGATCCAAACTGGGTCACTTGGAAGGTTAAAGAAGGCACAGTTTATAATTAGCCGGTATAAATCTGTACGATGCATAGATTACAAAATACTCTGAGATTTGCTCTTCTAGTATTTTTCATCATTAAGTGTCTCACGAGCATTCTGCTTACCTGGGCTAAAAAATCATCACCTTCAATTCTTATTCTTTGCTCAGTTCCCAGTTCCTAGGAATTCTACCTTTCGTGTATCTTTGAATTACACTTTTGTTTTTAAAGCCCCATTCCACTGTTTAGGCCCTTGTTTCCTCTTGCCTGCAGTAATGCATGTCCTTCTAACTTATCTTCTTGTTCTCATATTTTTCCTCATTCATCCTTCATTCAATATTCCTTATTTCTACAAGATGTCCCTAAAGTATACTGATTATTTATACACCTGTACAGAAACGAACACCTAAGCATATCATCCAGACTTTCTCAGCTGGGAATTCAACACACTATATAGCCTGACATAAAAGAGCTTTTCCAGCCTTACCTCCTTTATGGACCCTGTATGTTCAGCAGGCCTGTCGGCCTTCCCCCAGATACCTCCAAAATCAGGTGTCCCCAATTGCATCAGGATCACCTTCGGAATTAAAGAAAAATTTAAATACCCAACTTTAGTCTGGGAGATTTAAGTTTAGTAGGTCTGTATTAAGGCCTGGTTATCTTTATAAAAGCCTCCCCAAGGGATTGTGACCAAAGCCAGCATTGAGAAACATGGCCCTCTTTTTCCTATCTTCATCACTTTTTTCTCCATTTTCTCCATGGCCAGTATCTAGTTTCTTTTTAAATATTTTCTTATCCTTCATTTTACCTCCTTCATGAGGTCTTCTTTGACCCATCCAAATATATATAGCTATTTCTTCTATACCACAGTTGTAGCAAACTTTCATTAGATCTTATGTTTATCCTTTATATCCTATAGACAGCATACTTCTTGAAGCCAATGCTTCATTTACTTATAATGTAGATGCCATTTGTATAGGTCGTTGGGTGTCAAGATTATATGTAAAGAAATTTGAAGTTCTTCAGAAATTGATTGATAAGCATGAGTTATGTTTTGCTAATTTAACCAAAAGTCTAAAAGCATAAAATACAATAGTTTTAATTCCAAGACTATGCTAAATTAAGATTTGCTAATCATGCTAAGTAGGAGAAAGGAACAAGAATTTTAAATGCCACTACTGTTTTCAGCAGTAGATGAGTTAATATTAAAGTAAATTCAGTGGTGGATTGGTTCCTTTAACACCCACGCTTCAGGTGCTTTAAAGCATGTGGGTCTCTTTGGATTCCTCAGGAAAACTGTCATGTTGGCATGTAGCTATAAAATGTGCTTCACTCAGAAACTGTAGTTAGTAAAGCAGAGGCTTTTTTGTTTTTGTTTTTGTTTTTTACTAGTTCTTTTGGCACAGGGGAATACTTTTAATAAATCGGCCTTGCTGAAAGATGGAGCACAGTATTGTTTTTAATAGGGAATGAGAATGTAAGTGCAGTGATTTAATGCAGTTACACAAGAGACTGCATCCAAAAACGATTTTTTGATTTTTGTCAAACATTCAGCAAGGGAGCGATTTTTTACCCCCAATATATGTGTGTGTGTGTGTGTGTGTGTGTGTGTGTGTGTGTGTGTGTGTATTTATATATATATATATATAAATACACATAAATACACACACACACACACACACATTCATTCTTTGGTAGCTTCTCGAATTGTACTCTTTTTAAATCTCTAAGTTGTATATTTGGGTGGGATTTTTCTTTGTCCTACAATTTTGTTAGTACTTGATCAGTAAAAATTGTAACCATTTAGTTTGGGATACATACAGATATATTTTATAATTAGTTTAGTACCCTTTAAGGTAATTTTTTATATTTTATTATTTTATTGAAAATATATATATTTGGATATCTAACAAGCCTAGGGAAATAATAAACTTTTACCCTGTCAGTGGTGTCTCTATTTGCTGATATAAAACTCATTTCTGATTTGTCCCAGGTAAGATAATTATAATGCACGTATTAGAACATACCTAAAATTTTCTGTGCTCATGAAAGATGTACTAACTGGAAAACAGTCAATATAATCTCTTGGCTCTTGGCTTTTTATAAACTCATAGGTTTATTGCAATTTTATGGAACCATCCAGCCCTTTCCCAGACTTCTGGCAGCATTGTAGCTGAACTGCTCAAAACCTCTAGAAGCAAAAGTCAAGCTTTCTTCACAAAATGTTCCCTATAATTAATGTTAATCACATAAGTCCTTGCTAGGTTAGCTGGAAAACAATATTCCTCGTAACAGGAAGTCAAAAGAGGTATTGGGAAATATATGAGGATGGCAAATGAATAATGAAAAAATGAGGTTTCATGGGCAGATATTTGTTAGTAGACCAGTAGAAGCAGAAACATCTGGCTAACCTCTGGAAACACATGGCAAACTTTTCTTAACTGAACTTAATTTCTATTAAGTAGTAATAACTTAAGTAACTACAGTAGTAACTTAGTAGTAACTAAGTAGTAACTTAAATTTGGTTGAACATTACGCAGTTTCCATGCATGTCATTTCATCCTCACCACAACCCTTTGTTCAGGTGGAACTAATAAATAGCAATGCCCCCCCCCCATTTTATAGATAAGGAAACTAAGTGGGTTGTTTTTGTTTTTAAGTACATACCTAGTATGTGGTAGATCTGGGATTCTAAAACCTCTAATGCCAACTCACACTACCAAAAAACTATTTTAAAAAATACTAGTTTTTCAAAGATCACCTTAAAAAGTATCAGTCAGGACAATGGTAGCAGCGTAGAAAAGATGGAAAGATCACAGCACCACTTCTGAAGTTTTCCATCTTTGGCGTGAATAAGCAAAAGAGAATTCTAAAACACTTCTAGGAGATTAGTTTGTGCATGGAACACTGAATTCTTTAAAGCAAAATGATACACAAGGTCAAGATATTGCTATTTTTTTATTTGTAGCCAACGTTTATTTTTATGCCTAGAAAAATACATGGGGGTGCTTAGGAATAATGTGCTGGGCAATTTGCTACTTCAGTGATAGTAACATAATCCCGAAAAAGCAAGCACGATTATTTTGTACTTTTTCTTGTTTTATTCAGCAATAAGACCATAATTTTTCATATTTAAGGAAGTATGAAAAATTTGTCGAATTTTAAAAGCTGAATACATGTAGCGTTGGATCAAGGCACATACAAGACTGGCCAAAGGGCGTACAATGCACTTTGGTTTTTTTGTTGGAAAAAAAAAATCATGGCAACAGAAGAATGATGTGGTTTTTAAACAAGTAATAGCTCACAATTCAGTAGGAAGCTAGAAAGAAATGTTACACGCTCATTATGTAATATGTGGAAAACTGTGACAGTAATGGGCAGTATTCTTGATCATTGTGAAAGTAAATTGAACTTTTATGTACAGTGTTAAAACATTTCACGTAAACCAGATCTAAATTTGATTTCTAGTATTTATTTTTCTTTTAAATTCTTCCTTATTTAAAGTACTACTTTCTCTGCATTTTTGAGGGGAATTGCTTATGGTTACACTACCTTTTTAATATGTATTAAGTGTTTCTTTTTTGAAATCATTTATGATAAAAACATTATAAACATTAACAATTATGTCTTTAGAATTCACTTCTCAAAAATCAGGATGGTATAGGCAAAACCAAAATGCAATTCTGGTGTTTGTGTTCATTATACTATGAAGTCTAAGTTTTCATGTTTCCTAAGTACAAATTTTCCCCCTAACTTAGAAGCGTGCTCATATTATTGATTTTGTGAAGTCCTTTATTCTCAAAGCCTTGTTAACAGTGGTTTTAACAACAGACTTCACACTCCTTTATGCCAGCTGATGTATTCAGTTCAGAAGGTAATGCTTACTTTCTTAAGGATATCTAATTTGCTTAGAGTAAAAATGGAGATATGCAGCAAGTTTGATATTGCCCATTACTTCACAAATATTTTAATTTATTGAATACCACTGGGATAATACAAATTGAATAGTTGGACATTACTTTATAACTATTTTTTGAACTTTAATTTTTCTCATCCAGCCAGTTTTTTTTTTTTACATTTTATTAATACCAAAGTGAAAAATGGCCTGTGCTTATACTACAAGGATCTTATGTGAACTCAGTCCTGATTGTTCAACACAGCAAGGAAATTCACTTTCACAGTCAACAAGTCATCTTACTCAGTAGAACACAAAGTAAATGGTTTATAACTTCAATATTTGCAAGGAAAATACAGTACAAATTACTAAAAAATACTAAAATATAGAATTGTGTTCAGGCATCTCCACTACATCAATCGCAGCAGTAACCTGAAATTTGAAACTTTTAATAAAAAGTTCTTAAATATAAATTATATGGCAAATGTACAGTACATTGCTTTTTTCAGTCTCTTGTTTCCAGTGTTTTGCAGTAGAACAGGGTTCCTACCATCACCTCCCTTAGGTTTAAAAAAACCGAAACACAGTCTGCTACAAGGCCTCCAGCATCATGAGTGTGAGTGATCTGAGTCTGGAATACCACTGTCTCTGTAGCTTCGGTTACTACTGCTTTCACTGTGATTGTTTTTGTACAGATTCATTCCATTAGGAGGAAATATGGTGTGTATTACAAATTCCTCCTTTGAGATTGGTTCATTGCTTATCGGTAACATCTGAAAGGAAGTCTCCCTGATTTCCAGGATGGAGTTGTCCTTTTTAGTGCCAGCTTCCGCATAGTCATCCTTTCTTCTCCTCCCTTTGCTGTACGCACAGTTCCTTGAGAAGAGTGATCCGTTCCTATGAACATACCAGCACACTAAAGCAAGAAGGGCGATGGTCACCAGGGCCACAGCCCCACCAATGATGGCAGCCAACGGTAAATTGGGATTTTTGTAAGGTTCTTTCTCTTGCTCTCGATTAAGGGTCGTTGTAGGGTTGTACATTCGAAGGGGTGCAGTTTCAGTCTCAATACAAACACGGGTGTCATCAAATAGGTAGAGGTTACTGGTTTCCATGGGAACCATGCAGACTCGATAGGGCGAATCAGGCTCCAGGGCTGTGACTAAGTATTCATTGCGTTCCCCTGTTACGATAGTTTCTGTTATAGATCCAGATGCTGGGCTATGACCCAGTTTGAGCCAACTGAGTCTTAAAGCAGTCATAGGTAGGACAAGTTTCCAAGAGATATGAATTGTGTCGGAGGTGACGGATTTCACAGTAATTATAATTGTTTTTCTTGCTGGACTCCCTGTGGTTCGCTGATCCTTAGTGAGCTTGGGGTTCTTAATGTCTGGTTGTTTGGTCACTGGAGCTGGCCATTGTCCTTGAGCAGGATATACCGTGTTGGGTATTGCAGTGGTTATCTGAATGGTGCTTACAACTGCACTGTCCTTACAATCAAACAGTTCTGCATTAAGGTCCTTAATAGCCATCCCCCGCACTTTTTCTGGGGCTTGGCACATAAGCCCACGCACATTGACCTTCATAGGTAGTGACTGTAGCCAGTCACGTACCCATTTCATCTTGCACCCACAATACCAGGGATTGTTGCGAAGAATCAGTTGGGTTATATTGTCTAAATCATCAAAGATACCCTGAGGTAAATTACTTAGGTTGTTATTGGACATATCAAGTCGATACAGCTGCCTTAGATAAGAAAAAGCATTTGGGGGCACCCGATTGATGTGGTTATCTTGAAGATAAAGCTTCCTCAGGTTTGTGCCTGGAAGGTTTACTGGTGCAGCAGTCAGGGAATTCCGTACCAGGGACAGTTCTGTTAAGTTGACTAGGTTGAAGAAAACTTTATCACCTAAACCATGGTTGTTCAATAGGTTTCCATCCAAAACCAGGCGTTTGAGGCTAGTAAGACCTTGAAGAGATGGTGATGAAATAGTGGATATGCGATTATCATCCAAGCGTAATTCTTCTATAGTCCTGGGCAAACCCCAGGGGATTGTGCTAAGGTGATTACGGGACAGGAAAAGCAGTCGGAGATAGTTGCTGTCTCGGAAAGCCCCCTCTTCGATGCTAACAGCAGACACTGAGTTATCATCTAAATGTAATTCTTCCAGATAGGGAATTTTGGAAAGCGAATCATAAGTGATAGTCCTTATGTTATTTTCTTGCAAATGTAACTCTTTTACATACTTTGGTAGGTTGGTAGGAAATTCATCTAAACTGTTGTGGTATAGGTATATTCTTTCTACTTTCAGCAAGTTTTTCAAATCTGAAGGAATTCCAGCGTTATTTATTTGGTTGTTCTGAAGGTAGAGAGTTGTAGCATCCTCTGGTATTCCTGTCGGAATGGATGTCAGAAAGCGATCATTACAGTAAATGAAACCTGCGTCACAGCGGCACACGGATGGGCAGGATTTAGCCATAACTGATAGAGGTGCCACCTGAAGGAACAGCCCAATTTTAGTCCCAATGAGGAATATGCTCCAGGCTGGGCTGATCATGGTCAGCAGTGTTGAGGTCTTTGTACACGGTAGCGTCAGAGCCCTAAAATGGAGTGAAAAGAAAGACAGAAAACAATTAGGTGAGGATACTTAAAATAGTATTCAAAAATAGATGTAGAAACTAAAATGTGTATAAAAGCACTTTTAATGTATGAATTTTTTTTTGCGTGTGTAGAGTTTATTGCAAGCTAACAGTGAACATGATCACATAATCTCTTTACCGTAAATATTTGTAGTATTAAATTAAGGAGTATCATGTCCCAAATCCATTTGATTTTGAAATGTTAAATATAACAAAAATTTTGTTGAGCATTTTTGTAATCTTTGATATCAATTCTATAGCCAGTCACTGACCAAGCTAATCAATTTTCTAATTTTTTCTTAATATTCGTAATGAATTGACACATAGGAATATGATTTGTTGTATTTAAATAATATTACTGTTTTAAAAATCAAAATTTGATGTCTGTTTCTTAGGTAGACTGTACAGGTGTAGAAATGTATCCTCTTAGTATTCAGGAATAGTGAGTTAATAGATACCTCTTAAGATTCTGAATCCTAGTAAAGTCATTAATTTGTTTGATTATTGATGTTAGTATTTTTCTTTGATTATTAATATTAAATACTCTTACATAGATATTTCTAACAAGGAAATCAGAAGGAATCTTTTTCATCTATTTTAAGGAAGGAAAGATCACATAGTAATATATCCAGCTAACCTAAGTGGAAAATTCCCTTTCATATTAAGCTAGTTCTTCTTTTTGTTCCCATTTTTTAAAATATGTTTCATACTATATGACTTAATGGCCTTATGCAGACTTTTTATTATGTTCTATCTTATAATATGTTTCACAGTGCATTTATCTTTCTTCAGGTTCTAATCTAAAATATGGTTAAACTTTTCTCCATGGCTAGAGAGTTATAGATTTAGACTAATCTGTTGTGTAACATGATGTCTTCAGCACTTTTATGTATTAATTAGCCTTTGTAATTTCAGGCATGAAAATAAAACACTTTAATATTTTTCCTACCTTATTGAATGATGTGAATAAATTTTGCGTGAGTGAAAATCCAATGCGCATATATTTTTTTCCTGGTGAGGGGCTGGGACTTATAAACTCTTGTTCAGTCCTTGGAAATGTTCTTCACTGTTTGTTCAAGTAATCCTATGCCGCACACACCTCCAGATCAGGCTCGCTGTTGTCAATGAACATTCCAGCTGCAGTTCAGCATGGTGGGCAAGCTCATTAAAGTAGGGACCAGAAACAATTCAGCTTCCTGTTACTATGTAGAACACATGGCTTCCTATGCACTTTTTTTTTTTTTTTCTGATAGAGTTTCTGTGTGAAGGTTCCTTTTGTGTAGCTTAATTCCCTTAGTAGAAATTGCTCTCTTTAAAATTCTTATTGGCTCTTCTGTGCAATGTGGTCAGAGATAGTAACTTCAGATCCTCATGAAGAAAGCCATTCATGATGCTAAGGCCTGTATAGTAATAGGTTTTTCAGTCAGTTACCCCCCACCTTTATTCCTATCCAGGATTATCCAAGTATAAACTTTGTACAGTAGCTATATCCTGAGGTATGATTACCTGCTGTGAAATAGCTATTTCCAGCTTTTGCTTCTTGCTGCTTTCTCAGAATATCTGGTGCAGTCACGTTATAGAAGAATAGGTATTCTTTTTTAAGAGGTAAAACTTAATTCAAATATTCTTCATAGGAAAAAAAAAGGAAGCATACTAGATTTCCTTTACATTTCTCTTCCTTATAATATACTGGATCTGAGCATCTCCTGTGAAAGCAAAAGGTTTTAATGAACTATTAATAATGAACTTTAACACGATAAAGGGATTTCCTAGAAATTTAACTTCAGTTTATCTTTTAAGCAACACATCTTTCATCATAGTAGTTGGTGAAAAGTTGCTTGTTACTTGCCAATTTTACTATATAAATAAAGTAGGAGCTAAAGCTGAGATTGTCACCAAACAGATAATTTCTACTGTTAACTGACTGTTAATGTCACTTTAAATTAAACACAGAAGGAAAGCTTCATTCAAGAACCAGTAATTGCCTTCCATGGCTTTTGAATTCAGTTCAGGCCAATTTTTAGAAGTTCACTTTTAAATCTTAGATATAAAATGATTAAATGTTTGAAAAGAAGAAAACAAGTATATGTCAAAGAGGTGAGCAAATATGTAACAAGGATTTTTGACAAATGCCATGGTAACTTTTAAGAGATTTCTGAACATGGTTTTACAAAGTCATACAGTCTACAATATAAAGACTTGAAAAGAGTTTGCTTTGGAATTTTTTCTTTTGATTTGCTCCGTGCCTTGTTTAAATCTTCCTGTGGGCCTCAGTTTTCCCAATTGTAGAATGTGAATGTCATTA
Organism: Martes martes; assembly: GCF_963455335.1. Lineage (NCBI taxonomy): Eukaryota > Metazoa > Chordata > Mammalia > Carnivora > Mustelidae > Martes > Martes martes. The sequence goes on from NC_137896.1 coordinate 38,378,702, forward strand.
CCTTCCTCCTTAAAGGTATTTCTGAGGACTAGTTGATGATCTTGAAACTCTAGTTACTCAGGTGTTCTTGGCCAAAAGGTTGCACAGATGTTCAAGTAATTATTAGTTTTTCAGGAGAAAACAATTTTAATTTTCTTTTGTTTTAATCTATGTTTGAAATAGATAGGACCCTATGTCAATCTATCTCCTTATAATGACCATTTGGAAAGCATATCAAAACCTGACAAGGCATTTCTCTCTAGGTTCAAACAGAACACACCAATTTCCAGTAAGTATATTCTTCATTTCTGAAAGAAGAATTAAGGCTTCACCACCCCCTCCACAGTGATTTTAATGATGACTGTTTTGCCCATTACCTAATATCCATGAAGATTTTTGGGGGGGTAGTCGTGGGGAAGTGGGTAGCATCAATATCTGTTATGCAGGGTGACCCAATCAGGGGCTTTCTGTACATGTAGGGAGCATTACGGTATCATGGAAATATTTGACCCTGAAATTAAGGACTATAGTAGATGCAATTTGCTTCTCCCTCAGTAATTACCTAGCATCCAACAAGGATAGCATCTGTTCCAGAATTCAAATACTACTGAAGTGAATGTTAAACAAGGCCAAAATTTGTTTCCAGTTCTATTTGAAAATTCATTATCTTTTAGCTTGCTACCAAATATCAACACTATCATAGAATGCATTAACAGAAGGAAACTTTAAAAAAAAAAAATACAGATCCATTTAATTTATTATTTAAGCAACTTGAAGCAAAAATAGCAGTTAGCAGATGGATAAAGTAGTCTCTAGTGGATCTTGCAAAATGCCCACAGAGGGAAGTTTAAATGATTTATTGTTTAAAGTGAGGTATTACTCTGATACATTTAGGGCTTTGCTCATTATTATTGAATTTCAACAGTGTATTTTCTTGAAAACTGTTGCTTTCGTGGAATGTGAAAATGAAAAATCAAGCTGCTGAAATGATAATGACAGTTATTTTAAAAAGTATCTGCTTTAAATATTTTCTAAGCTTGAAAATTATTCAACATTTAAAATAATGGGGTTAATTTAAACTAAGGAAACAATTACTTTTGTTAAATTGCATTAGAAACTAATTAAAAGCCATGATAAAAATCACTGGTGAGAACATGCTTAAAATGTTACCAATAGTCAGGCATTTGTCATACTCCAGAACACACTTTAAACTTGAGGAGATGAATCTGATGAATGAGGATTTAAAAACTGTTGACTATTCCCCAAGTCAGGTCAGCCTAGAGTATGTCCAAGATGATGATCATAATGCTAACTAGTGATAGAGCTTGTATCTGAACTATAAACATTTTATGAAATCAAGCTCTAAGAATATGTATTGATTTTTATGTTTTTAACCCAGAGAGAGCAGTGAGGGTGGGGGGGGGATTCTAAATTGGTGTGAAAAGACAACTAATTTGTTTATTTTTCTTGTTTTACATCTGTAAAACTGCTTTTTGCTCTGTTTGATATGCAGACTCACATTGTCATTAATACAATAGTGGTAATATTGTGGGATTAACAGCCTAAAATCTCATTAAATTCTTGGAAAATATTATTCTCTTTTCCCCAAATTACATTAAAACAAAAGGCAAAATTATCAAGCAGGTTTCTTTGGAGAGGATACTCTTTGAGAAATGAAGATTCCCTCAAATTTCCTACTCCCTTTCTTTAAGCTCAAAACAGTTCATGTTTGATTTTGTTTTGTATCTTTTCCTTCCTTTTTATATTTGAAACTATAGTGCTAGACAGCTGTTTTGTTTTGCATATTAAAGGCTCTAATAATCTATCTAAAATATGTGATCCTGCCCCCCATTCTTACACTTCCCCTTTTCTAATCTAGTTCTAAATATTCACGCATACAGAGATGTGGTAGCTGATTGTGAATGATAAAAAGAAAAATGAGCCCTACTGGTATGGACACTGTGGCCAGGTTTCCACAGCATCGACTTCAGAAGCCTTTATGTCTGCACAGGCTTGAAAAGAGGCCATTACTTCTGAATGAAAACGAATTGATCTTTTAGAAAAATATTATTAATAGGGTACCTTGGGGAAAAAAACATAAATGGACCCTAGTTACTTAAAGGAATGTTTTAAACCGTTTTTTAATGGAATCATTACCAAGTAGATAGAATTTAAAACTGTGGCAAAAGGAACAACATAATCACCTCACTGATAAATCAGATTTTTAATAGGGATCTTTCTTGTCAGTTTCTTTTTATAAACAAAAATTGTGGAGTTAAAAAAGTATGCATTTATAATGTAATCATCAAGTCTGTTAAAAGCCTCCAATTTAGTTCCATGATACACCTAAGAAAGTATTAAATAGATAAGGATGCTATCATTTTGAGATATTTTAGGAAAACTAATATAATTTAAGAAGTTTTATCGAATAGAAAACTGGCATTTACATACAGTCAAGGATTTGAGGCAATCTACATGTTTATATGATTTCTGTTACTACAATATTTTAGAGGTGGGGATTTTTGAAATGAGAATGTATTCTCATGTTTTGATCACTTAGATTAAGATTATGTGTTGATAATATGCGCTAACTTCCTAAATCCTTTATTTGCTGCCTTTGATTTAAATTGATTTTGATTCGAAATCATTGCTTATTTTTAAGAAAATCTTAAATCAAGTACGAGTTTTGAGATTTTCGTAAAGAGTCGTATTACTGATTTGCTTCACATAAGGGTATCTTGATGGAACCTTTTTAAAAATATCAAATCTAAAAGTAGAACTTTGAATCCAAGTTAATTGCATTATTATTTTGAATAAAACCTTGAGAATGAAGAAAACAGATGCTTAATCAGATTTACCCAAGTCTGTGAATATTTGTAGTTAAATTGGAATTTATATAATCAAAATCTATAGTTTTAGAAAGTAGTTTATTTATGAAGGGGTAAACTGCTGCTAGAAAGCACAACAAAATGATCAACCTGTGAATGCTAAGTCTTTTAATGACAAATGGTATTTAAAATAAGCTACATATATGGTCAAACTGAAAAACTGGAGTACATCAGGTTAGTTGATAGTGACAGCAAAATGCTTTCTAAGCAGCCTGTCTGGTAGTTAAATTTTCCACGATCATCAGATTTCAGGAAAGTTCCAATTCTTTTGTTTAATGCCAGGCAAGCAGAAGGACCTCTAACTCCCCTCTTGAGAGTCATGAAGTCTGAAGGGTTTGCTGAGCGGCAGAGAAGCAAGTATGCCTTTTCATACTTGGTTTTATCCAGACTATTTTCTAGCCTGAAGAAGGTTGTGTTTTATTTATGCAAAATAGGGGATAAAAGTTCCAAAGCAAAGGATTTTTACTTTCTCCTTTTATGTTACTGGTTCTTTTCTCTCAATAGGTTTGTGATAAATGAATCCAATTCTCCTTCATTTATACTGGCTTTTAAAATTAAATCGAGCATCCTTAAACAAAAAGGCAAACTAGGAGGTTATCTTTCATCACAGTGGATGCTTCTTCCTTTTGTGATATTTAAAGTCATACTAAATGAATTAGAGAACCAAGACTTGTATGAATGAATGAGACATTAATTTAGAGGGTGGTAAAGCAGTAGAGGACTTAGAGCAGGGAACAAGCTTTAAGTTTATGTTGACCTTTGAGCAATTGCAGTTAAACCTATATTTTAAAAAATCACCAGCATTTTCCCATTGCAAAATTTAAAGTTCCTTTTTCAGTGTTTGTGAGTACAATCTGGTTGATATGCTTTAAATTTCTAATATTCAAGTTTCCATACATGAATACAACACATTTTTGTGTCTACTGTGTGCCAAGCACTGTGCTGGTCAGTGAGACCATCCCAAATTATAGAACACTTTGTCTTTTCATTTCAGAGTAGGGTAATATCGATGTAAAGCATATGAAGAGGAAGAAAATCAACAACACATAAATTGATCAATCCACAGTCCAGAGGCACACTTTAAAAATGGTATTTAACCAAATGTGGTCTGTGGGTTTTCTTTTCAAAGTTGCCACGGTAACTTGTGCACATGAAAACTGAAAGAATAAAGAACAAAAGCTGTCATTGTCTCATCAAGTGAGAGCAATTTCTCTCTCCTCTCATTTAAGGAGACTAATACCTGGAGAGAGCTTTTTATACATTCCTGACACTTAATTTTGGGTCTAGGAAAAAGATAATGTATATGCAAAACAAATGAACTTAAGCTGCTGGTGAAATTGTATTTCATTCCTTTGTGACTTAAAATCTGTTTTCTCTGCAGTTCTTGTCAATAGTCACATCGAAGTCCTAAAACCTGGTCTTCTATGCAACAGAAACATGGCTTTCAAAACTCTTTTTTAGTGTGATGTTTTACCAAATTTAGTGATGTTGATTTGCAGTCTGAAACTGGAAAATGCTTTCTGAAATGTATATTCCCTATTTTGGTTCTTAAAAGGAAGAAGGCTTTTTTCAGAAGACATTTACAAATCATCTCCTTGGAAATTGGTTTGTTGACATATGATAAGTTTTGAAATGGTGGAATGTTAGAAGTCAAGAAACAGCCCTTTTTATGCTCTGAAGAGAAAAATGTAGTTTTGAGAATTAATATTGCTGAGAGATTTACTGTAGAGTTTTTGCCCACTGGGGGGTGGTACACTCTACCAGAACACTGCTTTCAGAAGCCGCAAGTCAGATGTTGGCTGCTGCCGGCCAGTTTTTCTCTGGTTTAATTACAACAAAGCCTCCCGTTGAGAAGAGCAGTGAAGGCCTCTAGGGCAAAAGGTGGGGGGGTGGGGGGGGGAAGGGGAATGAAAGGAAAAGGAGGGAAGAAATTACAGCCTTTGAAAAATTACTGAATCTTATTTCCCTCATTGACTTCATTTATGGTGGTCTTCATTGGACATTAACAATTATTTATAATGCTATTAAGTAAACTGATTGAACAAAAATACTTAAGGTGGTTTAATTCAGAATTTTTAAGTTAGCTCTGAATCTTGTCATTAATCACATTCTTTGTATGTAGCCCACCCACCTTAATAAAGGGGGGAAAAGTTAAGATACACTGAAATTTTTCTTTAAATGACCAGATTTAATTTAGTGTTGATATAAAGTTGGCATATCAAAAATAAAAAGCAGAAAGAAGAAACAGTCATATAATATTAACATAAGTTAAGTTCTCGGCTACTGATTTTTGTAGGGTTTAAAACTGTTCAAAATAATCCAGAAAGAGGAGGGAGCCTTAGGGTGTGTGGCCAAGAAAAGCACAGACAAATCTCTCCGCAGTGCACTTGCATGTTTAAAGCTGATAATTGTATTTTTCATCTGGAGACACTGAGTGTTCATTAGGGTCTGGTGTCCCTAGGCAGGAGATGCTGAACATAATTGGAGTTTCTATTTGATTGGGCAATATAGTCTAAAGAAGAAACTGGGGTAAAGATAATTAATAGGTTGCTAACAAAGTCTGACAGCCACAAGATTTCAACCAAATTTATTTCACACCGCTTCATTTAGCTCTGAAAAAGTTTTGATAGAATTGGAGGCTCCTTAATTAACACTTGAAAGCGAAAGAAACATACCTTCTATTTTGCTGCCACATTCAGTTATGACAAAATTTCTTACTGTTTTTCTTTTTTGTAAAAACTTTATTTGCTGTTCAATTATGTATTTCACAAATGTTAATGTTTAGGAAGTATTTAGTTGGGCATTTTGAACCTAATCATCATTGATTTAAAGGGGGGGGGCAGAGAAATGAAAAGCTCAATTAATAGCTGATGGTTAGTACGGTACAAGAACAATATTAATGAATTCATTATGTTTATTTGATAATATCTTTGCTGATTCCTGGATTTGATGTGATTTGGCAGTGTTCTATTAAAAAAAATTGGATGTGATTTTCCCATATAAATACATACAATTACATTTTTGTAACCCTGTTTTTTTATTTCAGGCTAATAAATTTATGTGTTTGTGTAACTAGGTGTGTATATGTTGTGTACACACACATATTTGCAAACTAAGTAGCATATCTCTGATTTAATCTTCTTTGGGTTTAAAACCTCATATATTATTATTGATATTGGTAGTAATAGTGATATTAATATTTGGTACTTTTAAAAGATTAATTCTTTGCTCATTTCAAAAGAGATGAGTATCAGTCATCTGTCACTTTGGGGCAGGCATTAATGGTTATCTCAGAAGAGACAAATTTATTCTTTATGTCTTATGCTAGTCAGGATATTCATATGCTGTTCAGGATAAATGAAAGCCATTGCTACAGATGATGCACCTTTCTAGTGGCTTTATTCATGCTGTTTGTTGCTAATAAAATAACATATATGTGCATTTTAGAGCAGATTCAAGAAAATTTAGAATAGCTATTTGTCAAGGGCACTCGAGAATTTGATTCTAAAAGTGGCAAATATCAATGCTTTTTTCCCCCTTTTAATTTTGATAGATAGATATCTACCCCCAGATGTTGAAAAATATAGGCCTGTTGCACTTTTTACCTCTATGCAACCATTTTGTTTCAGACCTAATTCATTGAAAAAAAATTTTTTTTTGAGAAGATACATTTAATTACTTTTGGAAGCTCTGCTGTATAAAATCAAATCTTTCAATATAAAATTTTCTTATTGTAAGTTGCAACTGAATGGATACTCTGCACATCCCACTTGATGAGGACTGTACTCATTTTTCCCCCCCTGCCACCCCGAACTCACTGCATACATCAGGCATAGCTTCCGCGCTGAGCTTTGTTAGTTTTTCTGAGTAGGCTATGCCAATTACTATGCTAGTCACATACTACATTTGCCCAAGCAGTGGATTTTGGCGTTCTCCTGGGGGTGGAAGGGAGGTATGGTTGGGAAGAAAGTCTCCCCCTCCTCTGAGCTGAATTCACTAGTTGAGATTTGCAAGCTTGAAATGCTTGAAGCAGCTCTGGCAGGATAGCAGAGCAGGCTTTAAAATCTAGGTGTAGCTGTTAATCCTTACAGAGGCACAGAAGTCTCCAGGAGTAGCTCAGCTAGCTGTGAGCAAGATGTATGCTTTTCATGTACTGCGTACTCATGGGCTGAGGGATTATTGATTTTCTTTCACAGTTGTAAAAACAGCAATTGGTGATCATACCACACATACAGTACACACCAAGTTAGCAAGACCTTTCGCTTTCCTCTCTCTGAAAAAATCTGCCTTGTATTCTTCAGTATTTAACATTTAACTTTCCAACTTAAGGTTTTCCATAAGGCTCTTTTCAAATCACAACTCTACGTAGCAGAAAATAGCCATTAATTATTACTTTTTAATGAAAGAAGGTTTTAAGAAACTTCTTGCATTTGGCTACATAGTCAAATTTTTCCCCCGCTGGCTCGCACACACATAAATTGCTCTTACTCGTGACAGAGCAAGCGTTCATGTTTTGATGCCTCATGGTACCAAGTCATTTCTGTCTACAGAGTAAAAACCAAGCAAACTTTCTGGGACAATCTTAAGGAAGAACATGGGAAACACTTACCAGGAAGACGAGAAAAAGCAATCCCATATATACTGCCGCTATAGCTGTAATTCCACTTACTGTGAACTGGAGTAACAACCCTCCCCCTCTCCCAAGCTCCGCGTTCAGTCCACACAAAGCCAACAGCAGCTGCAGGCAGAGCTTGTCCTGTTTCGGATCACTCCTACACTGAGGAGTGAGCGAGGGAGAGCATTCCAGTTTACTGCACACAGCCCACCTCCAAGTCTGAAGTTAAAGCTTCACCTCGCAGTGGTTGAAGAAGGGGGTGATGTCATAGATGGGCAGGACTTAGCCGAGCTCTTGTTCAGTGAGGTAACTGGATAGTCAGACAGATGGGCTTTGCAAACGCTAGAGGGAGTGAGAGAAGCCAAAATGAGGCTCTCAGCTTGCCAAGCTGGGATGCCATTTGGTTTGTAGGCAGCTTTTTGGAATTTCCAACATTTTCTGAAGTTTAATACAACCAGGTAGTGGTAGCAAGCTTATAAAAAAAATACGAGCATGTTTGGATATTTCTAAGAGTACAGTATAAAAACACAGGTTCTTTTTATTTTTTAAGCTCTATGTATTAAAAAGAAGTTAACCAAAAATCCTATTATTTTCATTATTGAATAGTTCCAATACCGTTGTAATTTTGAAGGCTGGTAACTCCAACTGTGAATAATTATTCGACAAATGAGTAGAAGGCAGATTCACATAAATAACTGAGGTATTTAAGGGAAGGGGAACAAGAATGACAAAAGGTAAAGAACCTTGAAGTAACCAGTTCTTTTTCCCAGGGGTAATGAGTAACTTATTGTACTATATATGTTTTAGGAAATGAAAATATTTTTCACAAACTTCCACTATTTGTCCATCTTTTTTGAACCTGGCAGATAGTAGATATTTTCCTATTTAGGGAACCCTCCCTAAATATGAAAAGTTGTAGAAAAAATAAATAGATTCTTTTCCTTTCTGGTATGTTTTTGCTGCTCTAAATATGGATTAAGATATAAACATCTTAAGAAAAAAACCTTTTATGGGTGGTTTTGCTTTTATTAAAATAATTTTATTTTAATTTTGGTACATGAATAAATACTGGACAGTTATAAAACAGACATAAATGTCTGTATCTAATTAGCAGAATGATAGACTTTAAGATTCAATTATGATTTTCATAAACTGGTTTCTACTATTTGGTCAACAATTGCTTTGGGCCCACAGTTTTCCACTAAGTTCATTTCACTTTTTAGTCTTGTTGGGGAGAATTTTGTTTTTATATTTACCTGGAGGGCAATATCCTTAAACTTAATACTACTTGTTTTAGTTTTAGAGGTTCACAACATTGTCTTTTGTGTTTTTAAAAAAGTTTCTATGAATGTGTGTTTCTGAAGGAGGCTAGCTAATTCTTCCCCAGGAGTATGTGATTATGGTCTCTTCATTAGCTTCATTTAGTTTATCTATTTCTGTGCTTTTTTGATAGCAGTTTGACCTTCTGAATTCCCCTCCAAGAATGGGTGGTATCAAAGTAGAAGGTGAACCCTTGATAAGAGGTATATTGACCCTATTGTTCCCTGATTGCACTTTGGCTGGCACTGAGGGCAGACCCATTACATCCAGGAGTTTTAGAATTCTGATGCCTGTTGAAAAGCCAATTTCTTAAAAATGTTAGATAGCACAACTAAAGCTGAGATTTAGCTGCTGACGTTTTGAGGGAGAGGTAGGTGGGAATAACATAATCTCTCACTAAAGTGTGAATTTTCTTTTCTGTTACTGTAAAATACATGAATTAAATTATTTTATGAAATAATCCTTTCTAGAGGCTGTTTTTAGATGGGAGTTGGTTTTATTTAACAAGGACTTTTTGGTTGGCCAAATTACTGTGGGCTTATATCCATATTTAATCAGTTGTATTTCCATTCAGGCAGGCCTTAAACTGAAAAGAAAGATGAATGGACAGTTTTTGGTTATAGGTAGCTAAAAGATGGTGTACTGGCCTGGGAGTTAGGAGTTTCTGAGGTTTCTATTCCCTAGGCTGCCATTTGTTTGTTATATGACTTCATATCATGTGTTCTGGTCTTTGGTTTAATCACATAGCAAATAAAGGCAGCAAGAATTTACTGAATGCCAATTATGTACTGTTCTTTTTTTTTTTTTAAGATATGGATTAAAATGTAAAAGCCAAGAGATTGTGAAAAATATTATTTGTCCTAGAGGCACTGATTTTGAAGGCAAACTCTTAAGATAGTCTCCATCATCCTACCCTGTCCAAATATATACTCTTTTGCTGCTTCAGTGTGTTTTTTGTTTGTTTGTTTTGTTTTTGTTTTTGTTTTTTAGTTTCCTGCTTTTATCAGATGCCTAAAATTCTGCCAGTTGGAGGTGAACTTAAAATAATATGTACCGTCTCTGGAAAGATTAAAAGTTACCCTGAGTTACTATAGGCTGCTTTCCTTCTTTGTTACCTAAAGGAGATTCGCTGTAATAAAGGGATGGCTGTCCGGGTTTGAGGGGAAGGAAGACAGGCAATTTTCAGCCTGATGCTCTTTAGACTGGTGATGGGAAAGGAGAGGCTGATTCTTCCTACAGAGAGAACTCAACTCAGAGAGGAGGAGCCAGTGAAGTCTAACGCTGAAAGGCCATACTGGGGTTCCATCTTGGCTTTGTCACATGACTGTGGACAAATCATTAAATCTTCCTGAGTTTATTAGCTCAGTGTCTGACTCATAGTAAATACTCAGTGAATGGTGGCAGCCATTATTAAGATGAGGGCATCTGAGTACCTGGAAAAAAGGGACATCAAGAAGTAGAAGAGTGCCCAAAGGGAGGTACAGTCAATGACAGCTTTTTCATGCTCATCTTAATTTCTCTTTGGAGTGGTTCTGTAGCCAGGGCATGGGGGAGGAGATGAGCAAGTAGATTTTCTTGTTGATTTTTTTTTCTGTTGTTCTGCTTTTCATAGCCTCATGGTTCCAAGGATTTAGAACTTAGTTGAGTTCTAGTAGATGTTTTATGTTGAAAAGGTGTTTGTTGGTTTGTGTTTCATTCTGTTTTGTGGGCTAGTATGTGAATCTAATGCTGTACATGAAAAAAATCCCTTCAGGTTGTAAACAGTTGGCCTGAAAATGAACTCCAGTAGTGTATCCTAGTTTTAGAACTACACCGGTCATATCAAAGAACTTTATGTTTTTCTGTTTTTGTGGGAGGATTTGAGGCATTCCCTAGTGGAGAACAGGGGAGATTGGATTTGGAATCAGGCTTCCCAGGCTCTGCCATTTACTTGTGTATCCAACAACAACAACAATAAATCCAACCTCTTTTAGTATAAACAACTCCCAGCTGAAAGTCACTGCAATACATAATTATTCCATGAAACAGTTTAATCCAGGAATTTTAACTTGTCTTGACTTAAGGTACCTCATTCATTTATTCATTCATTCATTCATCTGCTCATTCATTCACTCATTGTGTACAAATTCATTGAACATCCTTATAAAAGAAGGTAGTAGGAATAGATGATCCACCAGACCACCTCCCACTGCGCTATTTGTGATTTAATCTTAGAGTGTATTAAAATTCTTTTAAGTCTTAGAAACATTCTTTGTTATTTTCTTCCATTCAGCATTTTTCATGAGAATTAACTCTTCAAATTTGGGTAAAAAAACTGGCAGAAAAACCCAGCTCAGGCTTTGGTATATCAAATGCCTTGGGCTATTATAGTTGAGAATTCTTTGGTTGTAAGTAATTGAAAGTCCAAGCCACATTGTCTAATAAGTAATTGGATTCTATTGGTTCATATAACTGAGAAGTTCAAATAAATGGTCTGGCTTCAGGTAAAGCTTGATATGGTGGCTTAAAATGTGTCAACAAAATTACAGTTTCTCTCTGGCTCACAGTGTTCTGCCTTTTTCAGGGCTGGCAGCCTCCACAGGCTATATGCAGTGGACTTTTGGCAGCTCCAGGCTTTTCCCTTAGGCAGTAACAGTTCCACATATCACATTCCCATATTATGGTGTTCAAGGGAAGAGAGGTCACCTCCAGAAGCTCCCGCATATAACCCTGCATTCAATTTCTCTCATTCCTGAGCTTATCACAGGGAGGTAGGGGAGGGGGGAGCATGTTGGTGAGCTTAAGCCCCCTGTAATAGCTGTAGGTGGGGTCCACCCTCTTCAGACACATGACTGAAAATGGAGTTATGGCTCAGGGGAAGATTGGGCACTGTTAGTCTGAGAGGGAAGGGACGGATGCTGGAGATTAGCTCATTTTTCAGAAGACTTGACATGCTGAAACTTGGGCATGTTTTATAAATTTATAAACTTGGAGCTGCTCTTTTTAATTTTCTTTTCTTTTCTTTCTTTCTTTCTTTCTTTCTTTCTTTCTTTCTTTCTTTCTTTCTTTCTTTCTTTTCTCTTCCCTCCCTCTCTCCCTCCCTTCCTCCCTTTTCTTTTTTTTTTTAAGCCAGAGTTTCTGTTTAAATTGCCAAAACATCTTTAAAAGATTTTCTATTTGTAGACCCTCTCAAGTCTAGCCCAGTTTTTTTTTTTTTTTTTTTTTTTTTTTTTTCTGTCAACAGGTAGTGATGCATGTCAGGGCATATCACTACTACATCTTAACATGAGCCTATGGGATGTTAATAAAATAGAGAATGCACATTCAGCTATCTGTAATTCTGTGAAGTCAGGCCAGATGCTTAATGCACCAGTTAGAAACTGTACCAAATCTTTCTGAACAATTCCAAAGGGTATTGGAGAAATAATTAGATTTTAGCAGGTCACAGATGCCTTAGAATACTAAAAGGTTTAAAAATGCTATATTAAACTGTTCTTCTGATATTTGCCTTTTATTAGTCAACACTTAAAATGTACCTAAAACCAATCACATATCCCTTTTAAGTATGTTTCCAAAACATACAGCACTGGAGTGAGATCTGTCATTACAGGACCTGAAATAGAAATCAAAGCAAAATCAGAGTGGTTATTTCCCTGCCTGACTGCTTGTCTGCCCACCCTCTGGAACACCCTTCTTTCCCTCTACCCTGAGTTGGACTATTACACTTCAGGAATGGGGAGAAAGGGAATTTAAAACAGCAACAAAACAACCATCTGAGAAAAAAAGCACCTCTTTGGCCTCTCAGGAAAGAAAAGAGGATCTGGGGTTCAGAATAGGTTAGCACTTAGCCAAAAGTGATGTGGTGAGGTAGCTAGCAAAACTGAAAGCCTGCAGATCACTCCTTTCTTCTGTTGTCGGTGCTTTTTCTGTATAGCCTGTATGTAAATGGTGTACTGTGCCACTCCCGCTTGGCTTGCAGTAGGCTGTACCCTTGACCCCTTCATACTCCCAATATCCTGTCATCTTTGTCTCTTTGTTTTAAAATGCAAAAAAGAGATCTTTTTTTTTTTTTTTCAGTGGACCTTGGGAAAAAACAGAGACTTGAACTAATCAGAGTGAGTGAATTCTCCCTCTGATACTTATTTTATGTGTGGCCCTGGGAAAAGAGCTTCAGTTCTTTGAGCCCTAGTTCTCTCATTTGTGAGGATGAAGATAGGGGACCCTCATTTAACTATTATGGACTTCAGTAAAGCAGTGCATATAAGAGTTCATTACTAAATCTGACAAAGCACTTACCAAGACAGAGCTAAAACCTATGGGTAGTTGCTTTTTATCTTTCTGGTGATGAGTGGGGCCAGGATCCATTCAGAAGGCACAATCCATTAATGTTAAATTGAGCTGTGTGTTTTAACAGTTTATCTTTGGGAATGAAACAATTTAAGAAATGCTTCTGCCAACTGTCCTAGATGCTTGGACCTTGAGATAACAGTATCTAAGGCTGGTTCTGAGACTTAATTACAACCAAAGAACAAATTCTTTATCCTTGGAAATTATTAGTATAAAACATAGCTTTGGATGAATGGCTAACAGTTAATAAGAGCAGATGAGTGTATATCTAATTATTGAAATGGGTATTTACAAAATATACAAGTGCATTGCCCTGGAGCCATGTGATTCTCTTTTAACAGCTGGCTATTGCTGCTAGTCTTGACCAAAGCTGTCATCACTTGCAACCATCTTATTATTTCACTATTTTTGGAGTATTGGCGCTAATTTTAGGTACACAAATAGACCTTCTGAAAGGAAGATTTCCTGAAATTGTTGTCAGATTTTTCTTATTTCTGGAAACCAGCACTGTAGTTCTCCTTCTGTTTGAGATTATCTTTTTTAAGGATTGCTGTTTCCCAGCAGTCCAGATTACTTAGGTACATAAACATGTTTAATGTTGAAAGAACGTGGTCAGAGTAGAATCAAAGACTGTTTTATATTATATCTGTTTTATAAATGACTACGGAAGCTGCACCTCATTGGCACCATCTAGGAGAAACAGATTTACTGTGATTAGTATTTCTTTTTGCTTGGGAACTGGTATGAATCAATTCTTTGCAAGATTTTTTTAGAGGATAAAGTATTCTTAATTGATTAGGTTGGGACCAAGTGAATGTTTTACAATATCATCTATTCCAAAGAAAAGTAAGTTACAATTAAGTCACGTTTACCATTTGGAAATTTGCTATGAAATACAAATCTATTTAAACTTTCAGAGCATGATTCAAGACACATAAAGATGAAACTATGTGTATAGTTTCCTCTGCTTCACTTCCTTTGGACTATAAGTGATTAACCTTAAATTGGGGGAATTTAAAGATTTTATTTATTTATTTGACACAGAGAGAGAGAAGGATCACAAGTAGGCAGAGAGGCAGGCAGAGAGAGAGGGGGAAGCAGGCTCCCTGCTGAGCAGAGAGCCCTATGTGGGGCTTGTTCCTGGGACCTTGAGATCGTGTCCTGAGCCGAAGGCAGAGGCTTGACCCACTGAGCCACTCAGGCGCCCCAAATTGGGAATTTAAAAGAATTTTGTAATTCTTTCTTTAGTTGTTTTTATTCTTTCTGTTTGACATTTAAAATATATTAGTGTCACAAATTTACAGGTGATTTACTAGGTTCATAAGTGTTTAAAAATTAAAATCTAGACTTGACAAGTCTTATTAGAAGTTACAAATATTGGCAAAAATTATTTGTACTTTAGTGAGTTTTTATTCTTAATAAGTTGTTTTTAAAAGCAAAGGTAGAATTAAGTATTTTTAAAAGCATTACTTTTTAAAGTCAATCATTTTTGTTTGGGAGAAAGCTCATAAGCTTTTTGGTAGTTATTTAATTGCCGTGTTTACACAGAGGCGATATAGAGCTATTTGACTCCCTTTCCAAGCAGTCCCTCTTTGTTTTCCTCAGTAGCCCAGGGAACAGGCGTGTCACTCTCAAGTGCCCCCATGTAATTCTGTCCTCCGCTTCTTCCCTAGGGCAAACCAGAAATAAGCTTATCAGATCATATCTTACTGACAAAGAGCAAAGCTTGTTGGCTGACTAAAGAGGAGGAAAGGACAAGTAAAATATAAATGAGAGGTTTGATACAAAAAATGCTAGGTTAACATTAGTTTTTCAATAGTCAAACTTTTTTTGAAAATAGGATTTAGATCTTTTTAAAACATTTGTTTGACTTTTAGTTTATGTACAATTTTAAGCGCCACAAAAATTAAAAATTTTACTCATATCTTATACACTGTAAGTGAAGTTATCAGCATCATCATTATCATTGTTCTTGGCATTGTTATTATTTGTTCCTTGTGAGCAAATCTTTCTACCTTATATTTGGAAGCGGTTAGAGAAAACATCTTTCATCTTATGTGCTTCCAGAATAGTTTTCTAACAAAGTAGAAATAGCTTCCTGATAGAAAGTGGAAGTATTAAAAATGTAGGAATAAATTATTATAAGTGTTAAGTAATTATAAGGAATTTTTATATATCATATCTATATTCTGTTTTCTTGACTAAACATTAAAATGTTTATAACGAACTTATACTTACATTCTGTCTTTTTGACTAACAAACCATTATTACCATCTCCATCTAATGCCAGCTGATATCTACTAATTGCATAGCAGGTGCCAGTCCTGAAGCTTGTTTTGGGCACTCTGACTTTGGTATTAAGGTGGTCTCTTGTTCTAAGAGAAACTGATGCTATTCAGGCTCAGATGGTTTGCATTTTTTAATGCACTTGATCCAACTCACTAGCATCCTCTTTGTTTCATTTAGATTGGTTTATTTCCAACTAAGTTGAGGCTTTCCCAAAGCTCTAGTTCTAACTTTACAGGAGAGTCCATGAGACTCCGAAGTCATTCCTCTGCATCCAGAAGATGCAGTACTCTCTTGACTGAGGAAGGGTCTTCTCTACATGGCAAGGAAATCATCTGCTTTAGGAGGCTGAGAGCTGACACTTGCTGAGAAGGCTAGAATGGCCCAACTAAGCCATGACCATTAAAGAGGGATACTTGTGTGAGGTCACATGTCACAGTCAAATCACCAGTATATCCGTTAGGAATATGGGGCAGCTTTCAGAGGCTTCTGGTTTGTATCCAGATTCACATCTAGTCTAGCATTATGATGATCAGGGATATTGGCCTGTATTTTGTGTGTGTGTGTGTGTGTCCTCGTCTGGTTTTGGTAATAAGATAATGTTAGCTTTTAAACATCAGTTTGGATATGTTTCCTCTCTTTGTTTTTTTGGAAGAGTTTGAGAAGGGTAGGTATTAAATCCTTTTTGAACGTTTGGTAGAATTCACCATTGAAGCTGTCTGGTTCTGGATTCCTGTTTCGGGAAAGTTTTTAATTACTGATTCAATATCCTTGCTAGTAATTGGTCTATTCAAATTTTCTCTTTTAAGAGTCTGTTTTCAAAGGTTGTTTCCAGGAATTTATCCATTTGTTGACACTTAATTGTTTATAGTAGTCTCTTATGATCCTTTGTATTTCTTTGGTGTCAGTTGTAACTTACTCTCTTTTATGTTGGAGATTATTTATTTGAGCCCCTCTCTCTGTTTCTTTTGAAGGGCAGGGAAACTTCTCCTGGAACTTACCCCACTTGGCTTTTTCTCGTATCTCATTGGTTAACACTGAATCACATGTTAATGCCTAAATTGATTATTTACTTACAAAGCTAGATTAGACCATGATGATTGGCTGAGGGAGAGGACCAGTTTCCCTCGAAGAATGTTATTGAGAGGAAGATACCCGAGTAAAATATGCTGTTAGGAAGGAAGAAGGAAAGTGGATGGTGTGTAGGCAATTAGCAGTGTCTACTATATTTCTAAAGTGCTTGTTGCATTCCCATAAGTAGTATGTGAATCCTTAATTGTCAGGGCTTCTGTTTGTTTTTGCCAATCTAATGAGCATAAAATGGTACTCTTTGTTGTATTCTTTGGCATTTTTGTTCTGAGTGGGTTGTACACCTTTTCAGATGTTTACTGGCCCTTTGGGTTTTCCCTTCTGTGAAATGCCTGATTTATGTTCTTTGTCTTATATTCTCATGACTAATTTGTATTTTTCTTATTGATTTATAGCACTTTTAAAAATATGTTCCTAATAACAATTATAAGGTTGTCTTGGAAGTGTCTTCTGCCAATGAATGGCTTGTCTTTTTATTTCTGTTTTTTGTGTTTTTTTTTTTAAGATTTTATTTATTCATTTGACAGAGAGAGATCACAAGTAGGCAGAGAGGCAGGCAGAGAGAGAGAGGAGGAAGCAGGCTTCCTGCTGAGCAGAGAGCCCGATGCGGGGCTTGATCCCAGGACCCTGGGATCATGACCTGAGCCGAAGGCAGAGGCACCCAGGCACCCCTATTTCTGTTTTAATTAAAAAAAAAAAAAGTTTTCATAACTTAAAAATTTGTACATTTTGTATCGCATTCAGAAAATTATTTTTTATAGCACGGTCATACAGATACTATTTTTTTATTATTTTTTTAAAAGATTTTTTATCTATTTCACAGAGAGAGAGAGAGAGATCACAAGTAGGCAGAGAGGCAGGCAGAGAGAGAGTGGGGAGCAGGCTCCCCGCTGAGCAGAGAGCCCGATGTGGGGCTCGATCCCAGGACCCTGGGATCATGACCTGGGCCAAAGGCAGAGGCTTTAACCCACTGAGCTATCCAGGTGCCCCCAGATACTATTTTAAAGTAGTCTTTACCTTACTGAATTTTAAGTGAATATCAACCTTTTATAGTATATACTAGCAGTTTCTAAAGTGATGTGGGGACACTTCCATAGGATCTGTAAGATCAAAACCATGTTTATGGTGATATTAAGATGCTATATGTCTTTTTCACTCTTATTCGTTTATATGTGTAGAGTCTCACAGAGACTACATGACCTGTGATATCACAGCAAATTGAAAATGCCAAAGCAAAAATAGAAACCCAGTTTGTCTTTTATGCCAGGCATTCAAGTGACTTGCAGAGATGTAAAATAATGGTGTCTTTTGAATATATCTTTTCCTTGTTTGAGAAATAGTCCCTCCCCCACAAAATATACTTTTTTATGTAGATGCATATTGGATTATTATTATTTTATTTTATATTTTATTTTTATTTTTAAAAGATTTTATTTATTGAGAGAGAGAGAGATCACAAGCGGGTAGGGGAGGGATCGAGGGAGAAGCATACGCCTTGCTAAGCAGTGAGCCCAGGCAGAACTTTATCCTAGGTCCCTGGGATCATGACCTAAGCCGAAGGCAGATGCTTAACTGACTGAGCCACCCAGGTGCCCTGTACTATTGTTATTTTAAAATGAATTTATAAATTAAAGTTTTTTTTTTTTAAGATTTTATTTATTTATTTGACAGACAGATATGACAAGTAGGCAGAGAGGCAGGCAGAGAGAGAGGTGGGGGGACGCAGCCTCCCTGCTGAGCAGAGCACCTGATGTGGGGCTTGATCCCAGGACCTGGGATCATGACCTGAGCTGAAGGCTGAGGCTTTAACCCACTGAGCCACCCAGGTGCCCCTAAAGTTTTGTTTTAATTTCTAACATATTAAACATTGAGAAATATAACTTACATAAATAAAAGCCCTTTGGAGAACTCAATAATTTTTAAGAATTTATATTCTTAAATCCTGAAATGTCTTTTGAGGAGAGAGAGGCAAGATGGTGGAGGAGTAGCAGACTGAAATGACATCAGGTCACAGGAGTTCAGCTAGATAGTTATCAAAACTTTCCGAACACCTACAAACTCAACAGGAGATCAAAGAGAAGAAGAGCAGCAATTCTAGGAACAGAAAATCGACCACTTTCTGAAAGCTAGGATGTGCAAATGAATCCGAAACCACGGGAAGATAGACTGTAGGGGAAGGGGCTGGCTCCCGGCAAGCTGTGGAACAGTGGAGCACAAAATCAGAACTTTTAGAAGTCTGCTCCACTTAGGGACGTCACTCTGGAGGTTAAGCAGGGGTGGAGCCCTCTTGGGGACAGTGTGGTCTGAGGTCTTTTGGGGTCACAGAAAGATCTGGGGTGTCTGAGTGAGGCAGAGCTGCCAGGTATCGGAACAGGGAAGCCAGCTACAGAGACAGAGCCCAGGAGTGGGCTCTCACATCAGGGTTACCTTAAACCATGATCCATGGCACAGTCGGGCCACTGATCTTTGAGCAGGGACCACACAAGTGGCAGATCCAGGGAGACTCATCTTCCTCCTTTGGAGGAGCAGTGTGGCAGGAATCTGCTGGATTTGGAGACTCCAAATGGGGCCGTGTGCCAGAGTCAGAAATGCTCGGTCACAGGCCGGGTGAGCTCAGAGTGTGGCCAGAGACCAGGGAGATGGGAGTGACTGACCCCTTTTCTCTGAGGGCATACTCAGGAGTGGCGCCCTGAGCTCTCCGCTCCTCTGGGCTGGGAATTGGAAGGCCGCCATTTTCATTCCCATCCTCCAGAGCTTTACAGAAAGCGGAGAGCGTTAAGGAACAAAAACTCCCAAGAGTGAACCTGAGCAGATTTCTTAGCCTGGCCCCTGGCAAGGGCGGTGCAATTCCACCTCGGGCAAAGACATTTGAGAATCACTGCAACAGACCCCTCCTGCAGAAGATCAGCAAGAACATCCAGCCAAGACCAAGTTAACCAATCAATGAGAACTGTGGAACTCCAGAGCTAAGGGAAAGCAATGCAGAGCTAAGGGAAAGCAATTCATGGCTTTCTCCCCATGATCCTTTAGTCTTGCAACGTTAAATTGGATTTTTTTAATTTTATTTTTTCTTATTCTAATTTTTTTAACTTTTCCTCTTTCCTCCTTAACATTTTTTAACTAGTTTATCTGAACAATACCTTCAAAAAAAATCTTTTAAACCTTCATTATTATACTCATTTTATTTTTTATCATTTTATCATTTATTTTATCCTTCATTGTATTTAACCTTATTTTTTATATACATATGGGTTTTTTTTTCCCTAAAAAACTTTGGAATACAATTTATTTTAATAGATAAAAAAACCCTAAATCTAGCACAGGGCTTTTTTCTAGTCTCCCGCCTGAGCACATTCTCTACCCCCACCCCTTTTTTTCATCTTTTTTTTTCCAACCAACTCATCACTTCCTTTTTTAGAATTTTTAAAAAATTTTCAACTTTACAGTCGTATTCCAGCCCTTCATCGTGTTTCCCCTATTTTTGTATATATATATAAGTTTTTCTTTCTGTAAAATTTTGGGAGGTGGTTTCTTCTTAGAGACCAAAAAACACCCAAAATCAAGTGGGTGGCTCTGTTCTATTCACCAGGCCAATATATATATATATATATATATATATTACATATATACATACATATATATATGTATATATACATATATATTTAATTTCTTTTTACCCCCTTACTTCTCCCCCCAGTTTGGGGTCTACTCTGATTTGATTAGTGTACATTTTTCTGGGGTCTTTGCCACCCTATTAGTATTTTATTCTCTTGTTCATATATTCTTACCTGGATAAAATGTCAAGACAGAAAAACTCACCACAGAAAAAAAGAACAAGAGGCAGTACTGATGGCTAGGGACCTAATCAATACTGACATTGGTAATATGTCAGATATAGAGCTCAGAATGACGATTCTCAAGGTGCTAAGTGGGAAAAAAGGCATGGAAGATATTAGAGAAACCCTGTCTGGAGATGTAGAAGTGCTTTCTGGAGAAATAAAAGAACTAAATCTAACCAAGCTGAAATCAAAAAAGCTATTAATGAGGTGCAATAAAAAATGGAGGCTCTTACTGCTAGGATAAATGAGGCAAGAGAGAGAATTAGTGATATAGAAGAGCAAATGACAGAGAATAAAGAAGCTGAGCAAAAGAGAGACAAACAATGACTGGACCATGAGGGGAGAATTCAAGAGAAGCGATACCATAAGACGAAACAATATTAGAATAATTGAGATTCCAGAAAAAGAAGAAAAGAGAGAGAGGGGCAGAACGTAGTATATTGGAGCAAATTATAGTAAATAATTTCTTTAAATTAAAAAGAATTTCTTTAATTTGGCAAAGGGAACAAGCATCAAAATCCAGGAGGCACAGAGAAGCCCCCTCAAAATCAATAAAAATAGGTCCACACCCCATCATCTAATAGTAAAACTTACAAGCCTTAGTGACAAAGAGAAAATCCTGAAAGGAGCTTGGGACAAGAAGTGTGTAACATACCATGGTAGAAATATTAGATTGGCAGCAGACCTCTCCACAGAGACCTGGCAGGCCAGAAAATACTGGCATGATATATCCAGAGCACTAAATGAGAAAATCATGCAGCCAAGAATACTATATCCAGCTTGGCTATCATTGAAAATAGAAGGAGAGATAAAAAGCTACCAGACAAAAAAAAAAATTAAAAGAATTTGCAAATACCGGGGCGCCTGGCTGGCTCAGTGGGTAAAGCCTCTGCCTTTGGCTCAGGTCATGGTCTCAGGGTCCTGGGATCGAGCCCCGCATTGGGCTCTCTGCTCAGCGGGGAGCCTGAGCCTTCTCCTCCTCTCTCTCTGCTTGCCTCCCTGCCTACTTGTGATCTCTGTCTGTCAAATAAATAAATAAAATCTTAAAAGAAAAAAAAAAGAATTTGCAAATACCAAACCAGCCCTACAGGAATTACTGAAAGGGGTCCTCTAAGCAAAGAGAGAGTCTAGAAGTAATAGACCAGAAAGGAACAGAGACAATATACAGTAACAGTTACCTTACAGCAATACAATGGCACTAAATTCATATCTTTCAATAGTTACTCTGAATGTAAATCAAAAGACACAGGGTATCAGAATGGGTAAAACACAAGACCCATTGATATTCTGTCTACAAGAAACTCATTTTAGATGCAAAGACATCTCCAGATTTAAAATGAGGGGGTGGAAAACAATTTACCGTGCTAATGGACATCAAAAGAAGGCGGGGGTGGCAATCCTTATATCAGATAAATTGGATTTTAAACCAAAGACTATAATAAGAGATGAGGAAGGACACTATATCATACTTAGAGGGTCTGTCCAACAAGACAATCTAACAATTTTAAATATCTACGCCCTTAATATGGGAGCAGCCAACTATATAAACCAAGTAATAACAAAATCAAAGAAACACATCAACAGTAATACAATAATAGTAGGGAACTTTAACAGCACCTTCACTGAAATGGACAGATCATCGAAGCAAAAGATCAACAAGGAAGTAAAGGCTTTAAATGACACACTGGACCAGATGGACATACAGATATATTTACAACATTCCATCCCAAAACAACAGAATACACACTCTTCTCTAGTGCACATGGAACATTCCTCAGAATAGATCACATCCTGGGTCACAAATCAGGTCTCAACCAATACCAAAAGATCATTCCCTGCATATATTCAGACCATAATGCCCTGAAGCTAGAACTCAGTCACAGGAGGAAAGTTGGAAAGAACTCAAATACATGGAGGCCAAAGAGCATCCTACTAAAGAATGAATGGGTCAACCAGGAATTTTAAGAAGAATCTTTAAAAAATCATGGAAAGAAATGAGAATGAAAACACAACTGTTCAAAATCTTTGGGATACAGCAAAGGCAGTCCTGAGAGGAAACTATATAGTGATACAAGCTTTTCTCAAGAAACAAGAAAGATCTCAAGTACACCACCTAACCCTACACCTAAAGAAGCTGGAGAAAGAAAAGCCAAGAAAGCCTAAACCCAGCAGGAGAAGAGAAGTAATAAAGATCGAGCAGAAATCAATGAAATAGAAACCAAAAGAACAGTAGAGCAAATCAACGAAACTAGGAGCTGGTTCTTTGAAAGAATTAATAAGATGGATAAATCCCAGGCCAGACTTATCAGAAAGAAAAGAGAAAGGACCCAGACAAATAAAATCATGAATGAAAGAGGAGAGATCACAACCAACACCAAAGAAATACAAACAATTATAAGAACATATTATGAGCAAGTATACACCAACAAATTTGAGAATCTGGAAGAAATGGATGCATTCCTAGAGACATGTAAATTACCAAAATTGAACCAGGAAGAAACAGAAAACCTGAAACAGACCCATAACCAATAAGGAGATTGAAGCAGTCATCAAAAATCTCCCAGAAAACAAGAGCCCAGGGCCAAATGGCTTCCCAGGGGAATTCTAACAAATATTTAAGGAAGAATTAATACCTATTCTCCTGAAACTGTTCCCAGAAATATAAATGGAAGGAACACTTCCAAACTCATTTTATGAGGCCAGCCTGATCTTGATCCCAAAACCAGACGAAGACCCCATCAAAAAAGAGAATTATAGGCCAATATCCTTGATGAACACAGATGCAAAAATTCTCACCAAAATATTAGCTAATAGGATCCAACAGTAC
Source organism: Martes martes (assembly GCF_963455335.1). Classification (NCBI taxonomy): domain Eukaryota; kingdom Metazoa; phylum Chordata; class Mammalia; order Carnivora; family Mustelidae; genus Martes; species Martes martes. Next base: position 38,401,871 of record NC_137896.1, read on the forward strand.
ATTACAGGAGTATTCACCACGGCCAAGTGGGATTTATTCCTAGGCTGTAAGGTTGGTTCAACATCCGCAAATCAATGTGATACAATACATTAATAAAAGAAAGAACAAGATCCATATAATAATAGATGCTGAAAAAGCATTTGACAATGTACAGCCTCCTTTCTTGATCAAAACTCTTCACAGTGTAGGGACAGAGGGTACATACCTCAATATCCTCAAAGCCATTTATGAAAAACCCACAGCGAATATCATTCTCAATGGGGAAAAACTGAGAGCTTTTCTGCTAAGATTGGGAACATGGCAGGGCTGTTCACTATCACCACAGCTATTCAACATAGTACTAGAAGTCGTAGCCTCAGCAGTCAGACAACAAAAAGAAGTTAAAGGTATCCAAATTGGCAAAGAAGAAGTCAAACTCTCACTCTTTGCAGATGATATGATACTTCATGTGGAAAACCTAAACTCCCCTCCAAAACTGCTAGGACTCATACAGGAATTCAGTAAAGTGTCAGGATATAAAATCAATGCACAGAAATCAGTTGCTTTTCTATACACCAACAACAAGACAGAAGAAAAAGAAAATTAGGAGTCGATCCCATTTACAATTGCACCCAAAACCATTAGATACCTAGGAATACCTAACCAAGGAGGCAACGAATCTGCACTCAGAAAAACTATGAAGTACTCATGAAAGAAATTGAGGAAGACCCAAAGAAATGGAAAAGCATTCCATGCTCCTGGATTGGAAGAACAAATATTGTGAAATGTCTATGCTACGCAAAGCAATCTACACATTTAATGCAATCCCTATGAAAATACCATCCATTTTTTTCCAAGAAATGGAACAAATAATCCTAAAATCTATATGGAACCAGAGAAGATCATGAATAGCGAAAGGAATGTTGAAAAGGCAGCCAATGTTTGTGGCATCACAATTCCAGACTTTAAGCTCTATTACAAATCATCAAGACAGTATAGTACTGGAACAAAAATGACACACAGATCAATGATACAGAATAGAGAGCCCAGAAATGGACCCTCAACTCTATGGTTAACTAATCTTCCACAAAGCAGGAAAGAATGTCCAATGCAAAAAAGACAATCTCTTCAACAAATGGTGTTGGGAGAATTGGACAGCCACATACAGAAGAATGATACTGGACCATTTCCTTACACTACACACAGAAATAGACTCAAAATGGATGAAAGACCTCAATGTGAGACAAGAATCCATTGAAATCCTTAAGGAGAACACATGCAGCAACCTCCTTGACCTCAGCCACAGCAGTTTCTTCCTAGGAACATCACTAAAGTCAAGGGAAGCAAGGGCAAAAATGAACTATTGGGACTTCATCAAGATCAAAAGCTTTTGCACCGCAAAGGAAATAGTCAATAAAAAACCAAAAGACAGCTGAGAGAATGGGAGAAGATATTGGCAAATGACATATCAGATAAAGGGCTAGTATCCAGAATCTATAAAGAATTTATCAAACTCAACACCCAAAGAACAAATAATCCAGTCGAGAAATGGGCTGAGGACATGAACAGACATTCCTGCAAAGAAGACATCTAGATGGCCAACAGACACATGAAAAAGTGCTCAGAACCACTTGGCATCAGAAAAATACAAATCAAAACCACAGTGAGATACCACCTCACACTAGTCAGAATGGCTAAAATTAACAAGTCAGGAAGTGACAGGTGATGATGACTATGTGGAGAAAGGGAATCCTCCTACAGTGTTAGTGGGAATGCAAGCTGGTGCAGCCACTCTGGAAAACAGCACAGAGGTTCCTCAAAAAGTTGAAAATAGAGCTACCCTATGACCCAGCAATTGCACTACTGGGTATTTATTCTGAAGATATAAATGTAGTGAAGCAAAGGGTCACATGCACCCAAATATTTATAGCAGTAATGTCCACAATAGTCAAACTATGGAAAGAACCTTGATGTCCATCAACAGATGAATGGATAAAGAATAAGTGATACACACACACACATACGCACAGGAATACTATGCAGCCATCAAAAGAAATGAAATCTTGCCATTTGCAATGACTTGGATGGAACTAGAGGGTATTATGATGAGCGAAATAAGTAAATCAGAGAAAGACAATTGTCATGTGATCTCCCTGATATGAGGAATTTGGGAGGCAGAATGGAATGTTTGGCGGATAGGGAAGAAAAAAATGAAACAAGATGGGATCGGGAGGGGGACAAACCATGAGACTCTTAATCTCACAAAACAAACTGAGGGTTGCTGGGGGCAGGGGGTATGGAAAGGGTGGTTGAGTTAGGGACATTGGGGCGGGTTTGTGATATGGTGAGTGCTGTGAAGTGTATAAGCCTGACGATTCATAGACCTGTACTCCTGGGGCAAATAATACTTTATATGTTAATAAAAATATTTAAAAAAATTAAAATATTAAAAAATAAAAAAAAGAATATAAAGAAGTCCTGAAACCAAATTTGTGAACTGTTTCTATATATGAACAGTAGCTTTTAATTTATAAATTTCCTTACCTTGTAGCCATGTACATTTACTTCATTGTCCTTGGGAAAATATGATTTGGAAGACAGTTCTGTTCTCATAGACATCTATGTATTAGTTAAAGTAGAGTAAAGATAATTAAGTAGAATTTTCTATAATTTTTATTATCTTCCATTAGCCCAATGGGTACTGTAAAATTACAGAAAGAACGTAAGTTTTGGTGTCAGATAGATGTGGACACTCTGTAGCTTAACCTATTAAGTAAGTGTATCTAAATCTAAACTACTTGGAGCACATGGGTGGCTCAGTCAGTTAAGGACCTGCCTTCCATTCAAGTCATGGTCCCAGGGTCCTGGGATTGAGCCCATAGCAGGCTCCCCACTCAGCAGGGGGGACTGCTGCTCTCTCTCCCTCTGCCTCTGCTCCTGTGTTCTCATTCTCTCTCTCTCCCTCTCAAATAAATAAATAATTAATTAAAAAATCTTAAACAAAATCAATCTCAGCTTCTTGAACTGGGTTCAGAAGAAAAAGAATACTTATTTTTTAGTGTTGTAATGAAGATTAAATGTTTATATAGTGTCTAAATATCAAGAACAGAGTTGGTGCTCAATAAAGAGTAGCTGCTACTATGTTAGTATATTGTTTTAGAATGTATTGTATCAATTATTATGTTCTTTTAAGATAATTTTGAAACCCTATACATGTAATCAATAAAATAAAAGTTAAATAAAAGATACTATTCATTACCTATCACATTACAGAATAATGTTTTAAATGTTAAGTAATGTGGGACAGAGTGAGGTGACAGGGAGTGTAACATGGTAACTTTCTGGAAATATATATCAAGGACCTTAATGATCCATTTACTTTTTTTTTTTAAGATTTTATTTATTTATTTATTTGACAGAGAGAGAGAGAGAGAGATCACAAGTAGGCAGAGAGAGAGAGAGAGAGAGAGGGAAGCAGGCTCCCTGCTGAGCAGAAAGCCCGATGTGGGACTTGATCCCGGGACCCTGAGATCATGACTGGAGCCGAAGGCAGCGGCTTAACCCACTGAGCCACCCAGGTGCCCCGATCCATCTCTTTTAACTAATTTCTACTCTAGGAAGCTATTCTTTTTTTTTTTTTTCCCCCTTAAGTTTTAATTTATTTGAGAGAGAGGGAGAGAAGGGGAGGGAGAAAGAGAGAGTGAGCTAGTAGGATAAGGGGCAGAGGGAGACACTTCCCTCTGAGTACAGAGCCTGACCCTGGGTTGGATCCCAGGACCCCTAGATCATGACCTGAGTTGAAATCAAGAGTTGGACACTTAAGTGACTGAGCCAGGTGCCCCTCTAGGAAACTATCTTAAGGAAATTATAAGAATGATGTTCATTGCTGAATTACTTTTAATAGGAAAGAAAATGGAATCTACCAATAAGTTGTCCATCAAGTGAATTATGTTATATCTATGGAGATGATCCTTTTGCAACCATTTAAAAATGTTTCCAGAGGTTTTTATGGATGACACAGGAGTAAATTGATTATATAATTATGAGAAAATCAGGATATAAAAATGTGTATGTGTTTCAGTGATATTGAAAACAAAATAGAAATAGGAAAAAAATAGAAAGGAAGGATATATATCAAAGTATTAACAGTGATTATCACTTATCTGAGACTTATAGGTTTTTTTTACAGTAAATATGTATTTTTTTCAATATCAAAATTTTATTTAAAAAAATCTTTGGTATAGTTTAGCTATTTTCCATCTCAGCCTTAGGATCACTGGGGTTGGAGAGGATTCTTTTATGACAATAGAATCTTTGATCAGTGTTAGGGAGGGAGTATAGTCCATTTGGCTGTGTGTCTTTCTCATTAGGAAGAGCAGAGGGGGCTGAGCCTGGTCTGAGGCAGAGGATACTGACTCAGCTGCACCTCAAGAACAACTGTTGGATCTTAATTAAGTGGAATGTTCTTCTGACTGCCCAGTGTTGTGGCTGAGGTCCTTGACTTTGTAGCCAGACCTCTGGTTCATTGCCCAGTTCTGCCACTTGTCCCAGCTGAGTTAATTTGTGGATGAATTATGTAACCTGTGTGTGCTTGCATGAATATCACCAACTGTAAATTGGGAGTAATAATGTTGTCTATGCCATGGGGTTTTTATGATATTTAAGTGAGATAGTACATTTAAAACCCTTATTAATAGTCAGTGTTAATCCCATAATGAATTCTTACTATTTCAGTTATTATAGCTCTTACTATTAGTTGAAGTAGTTAATTATAGTGGTTAACAGTGCCCTAAAGTAAAAACAGTAGTGTATTTTGTTCATGAATCTCAGTAATTAAGAGTTCATTTCTGTCCATGTGGCATCACCTTAGTGGCTCACCTGAGGGCTGTGGGAATCAACTTTCGAGATGGTTCATTCAAAGAATTTCTCCTGACTTCCCCTAAAAGCTCAGCCAGGGCTGTGTGCCCTAGGCCTCTCTTCTTCCCTAAGTGAGCTTCTTGGACTGCACAGGCTTCTTCATGGTATTATGGTGGGGTTCTAAGAGTAAGCATCTCGAGGGAAACAGAAGTGTATCACATTTTAAAAACTTGTCCTCAGTAGTCACCTACTATTATTTTAATTAGTCAAAAATCCGTCCAGATTTAAGAGAAAGGAACATAGATGGCCACCGCTCCCCAACCTTTCCATGGGAGGAGTGTCAAAGTCACATTGTAAAAAGAGTACGAAAACTGGGAGGTACTGTTGCAGCCATTGTTGAGAAATACAGTTTTCCACAATCATAGTCTACTGACCTATTGGATAACATAATTTCTGGGCTTTCTCCACCACCAGCAGTAGCAATCTGGTGTATCAAAGTCTGGTATCAAAACAATCTTAGTACTTTTTACAACATGATGATTATGGGTGACTTTTAATTTCTTTTTAATACTTTTCTATATTTTCTGCTTTTTTCTACTTTTTTCTTTTTTCAGTGTTGAACACTTATTGCTATAATAAACTTTAAATGAAAAGTTTACCAATTTTTCCAGCATATAAAGATATTGTGTATTCTGTCAATACAGAATTTCTGTATAGAATTTAAGTTAAAGTTGAATATCTGTTACACTCCTTTTTTCTCAATTTGGTCATATGTCTAGAAGCCGTGACTTCTAAAATGGAAGAGGAAGAAGAAAAAAAGATTTTATTCACAGATATTTCTAGGTGAAATGCAGGGTACCTCAGGGCAAACTTCAGTTGCTATACATAACTCATAAATCCATAAAATGTAGTCCTTACTGTGTTATCCTAAGGACTGTGGGTTGCAAACAACTGATGAGCTGTTGCTGGCTTTTACTGCTGGTGAACTTGGACAGAGAGCAATTTCTATTCATTGTCAAGGCACACAGTAAATATGTGAGTACATTTGATATTGATAACATCCATGCAAATGAACTTGAAAATAAGGCAGCACTCTTGAGATTTTGGGAAATGGCCAAAGAGGCCGTTTTGTCCAAAAAAACTTTGGATCTGCCCTGATCTCACACAGTGTTTTCTCTCTGACTTACATGTGTCTTATTCTCAAAGATGCCAGGCATAGTTCTTTGAAATATTCAAGTTATCTTTGTAGCTGTAATATATTCCCTCCCCTAAAATGGGTAAATTCTTCATTTTAAAAAGCAAAGGCCATTTCAGGTTCGAGGCATAAAAAAGAGTGAAACATGGAAGTAAAGGATCAGTTTCAAAGAGAAACAATACTTTACAACAATTTGGTTTACTTTCAAGTGTCAGGTGTTGTTATATACATAGAAGACATAGTAAAGTACTCAGGTAAACAGTGGACTGAATGTCATACTGGGACTTAAAAGGCATTAATGCAACTTCTCAAGTACATTAATTTAGTCCTGGGGACAGTTTACAAGATAGCAGATTTTTGGCTCAAATATAATTTTCATTTACTGAACATGTATTATGTTCCAGGTCATTTCCTAAGTACTTTACTTACATTAATTCATTTGATTTACTCAACCACCCTCTGAGGTAGCTAATGCCATTATCATCTCCTTTTACAGCCTAGAGCAAAGTTGTTAAAAACTTGCCCAAGGTCACACAGTACTGCAATCAATCAGACTTCATATTCAGACTGACTGGCTCTAGCTAGAACCCAGGTTCTTACCCACTGTGCTCCTGATTGCCTTGCAGATGGGTTTTTTATAAAGTTATAGTGCTTGGAAATTTTGCATTAGATGATTTTAATAGTGCTTGGAAATTTTTGTTTTAGCTCAACAGAATATAAGTATTTGCAGGAGATTCTTTGAGAGTTCACATACAAAAAACCAAAGAGGCAAAGCAGATCTCAGAAAGGGAGGTTAGGCAGTAAATTATTAAACTGCTCAACTTTCTTTACATCTGGAAGTCAAGTCTAATGTGTTCAGAATCTGGGCAAGGGCTTGATACCTTGCACTATTTGTAACAAGAATTTGGGCAAGTCACTACATCTCTCTTGGGTTTACTAACAGCTGCCCCACGAGCCTCAAGGGGTTGTTAGAATGGGCAAATAAATTATTGTGGTTATCAAATCTGGTTGCAAGCTATAAAGTTCTCATTTTCTGTTAGTTGCTGCTATGATCAGGCATCACTTATTTTAGAAAAACATTTCAGAAATACCTACTTTTAGGAAATTGCATTTGGTAGTTTTCCCTACATTTGATACAGGTATGTCAAATGTTTAGCATGGTGCTTATTTATGGCCACACTTAATAGAATCTAACAATTGTTACTTAATTCTAGCAGACATCTTTGATTTGGGGAAGCAATAAAAGGAAAATATCTCCTGAACAGGACAGATGCTGCTGAACTAAGATCCGAAATGTGTATTCTTGGCCTTCCTTAATTGGCAGGGGCTGTACTATACGGAGGACATTTGGGAAATCTAATTCACATTTTCAGTTTTCAGTAATAATAATCCCTCTCATTTATACTCTCTATTTTGTACACTTGTGCCAAGGCTGATCTATTCATGGTGGCTCTCTGAGGATGGTTAAGTATTTTGAGGTCACATCCAGGTTTGATGAGATAGGGTGTTATGATCATTGTTTTTCAGGAGGGAGGAGTATTTGCTATCCCTAAACTATCCTATAAAGTGTTTCAGATACTTTTGATTCTACTTCTTAATCACACCCTCAACTGCAGCCCTCCACCTTTGTCAGGGTTTACAGTGTCTCCTGATGATACAAGGAAATGGAGACTTGACCCCTTTTCTATCATCTCTGTATTTTTATCACTGGCCCAGGCTGTTAGGCTTTGTATATGCCCCTTCTCAAGTCTCAGCCCTTGCCTTGAAATCTTGTATGGACCTGGACACATAGTAGATGGCGCATACATTTTTTATGGAATTAAATTTTAGTGAATTAAAAATTCACTCCTAACTGATTGATGTTTAAGGATAAAAACCTGAAACCTTAACTGGAGCTGTTAGCACTTTTCCCGTTCTTCCAAAAGACCAGATACTTCAGTTTCCCTAGGTGGAAAGGAGGCACAGAGTAATTTTTAACTGCCTGATATAGTTCTCAGACAAGACTAGCCAGTTGTTTAGAAACTATGAAGGCTTTCTGAGCAGGATGCCGAAAAAGGGAGCTAATAGTTAATCCAGTGACCATGAGGAGTAAGGGAGAAAAAGGCTCAGTAGATTGGAATGCATGCTTCTTTCCACTACATCTTCCTGACATTTAGTTGTCTTTTGTTTTGTCCACAGTTCACCTTAACCTTATATTTTCTTTGTGTATGCCCAGCACAAGTTTATTTTCTATATCCCCTTTATTGACACTGCTGATTTATCTGCACATTTCACTTCCTTTTCTAGCTGCTTAATAAAGGTCATGTTTATAACTTTAGTATTGATGATGTGCCCAGTAGGCCCAGGTGTCAGCTTCTGTAATGTCCAATAGAATCCCTTTCCATAAGACGAAATCCTAGGATTCCATTCTGGAATATGTGAGTTTTCATAGCTCCAAGTAATGACTTTTTGTCTGCAGAAATCTATAGCGTGGTAATAATAACTTACTACATACTGTCCATTGTCACGAAATTGATCTTTTCTTTTAATTTTTTTTAATTAACATATAATGTATTATAAGCCCCAGGGCTACAGGTCTGTGAATTGTCAGGCTTACACACTTCACATCACTCACCATAGCACATACTGTCCCCAATGTCCATAACCCAACCACCCTCTCCCTATCCCCTTCACCCCTGAAACTGATCTTTTTATTTTTTTTTTTTTAAAGATTTATTTATTTATTTATTTGACAGAGAGAGATCACAAGTAAGCAGAGAGGCAGGCAAAGAGAGAGAGGGAGGGAAGCAGGCTTCCTGCTGAGCAGAGAGCCCGATATGGGACTCGATCCCAGGACCCTGAGATCATGACCTGAGCCGAAGGCAGCAGCCTAACCCACTGAGCCACCCAGGCGCCCCTGAAACTGATCTTTTTAAAATGAACAATTTAATGGCATGCAGTATGTTCACAATGTTGTGCAATCACCACCTCCATCTAGTTGCAAAACATTTCATCACTTCAAAAGGAAACTCGTACCCATTAAACAGTCATTCCACATTTCTCTCACCTCCCCCAACTCCTGGCAACCACCAGTCTGCAGTCTGTTTCTATGGATTTGCCAGTCTGGATATTTTACATAAATGGGATCATATGTTTTGTGTCTGGCTCCTTTTGGTTTTCATGTTTTTGAGGTTCATTTACAAATGTATATCAGTACTTCACTCTGTGTTGTATGGCTGAATAATATTCCTGTGTGTGTGTGTGTGTGTGTGTGCGCATATATACACCAAACTTTATTTACTCATTCATCTGTTTGTGAACATTTGGGTAATTTCTCATTTCTTTTGGGTATATACCTAGCAGTAGAATTGCTATATTGCCATAATTCTATGTTTAACTTTTTCAGGAGCCACAGTGTTTGTGCCATTTTGCATTCCCACCAGCATTGTATGATGGTTCCAGTTTCTCTACACCTTTGTCAACACTTGTTATTTTACATTTTTGTTTATACCCACCCTAGTGTGTGTGAAATGGTATCTTATTGTGGTTTTGAATTGCATTTCCCTAATGACTCCTAATGTTGAACATCTTTTCTTGTGCTGGTTTGCCATTTTAAATCTCTGTAGAAATGTCTAACTCAGATTTCTGCCCATTTTGATTGGATTATTTGCCTTTTTGTTTGTTGTTTTGACTTATAAATCTTTTGCCCCACTTTGTGGGTTGTCTTTTCACTCTCTTGATATTCTCCTTTGATGCACTAAAGTTTTTAATTTTGAGGAAGTCCAGTTATATTTATTTTTCTTTCATTGCTTGTGCTGTTGATGTCATAGCTAATAATCTATCGCCAAATCCAAAGTCATGAAGATATACTCCTTTAGTGTCTTCTAAGAGTTTTATAGATTTAGCTCTTATATCTAGTTTATCCATTTGAACTTAAAGTTTATATATGGTGTGAGGTTTGGTCCAATTAATTCTTTTGCATATGAATAACCAGTTGTCCTAGTAGCATTGTTGAAGATACAACAAATTTCCACATCAGATGGTCTTGGTACTCTTGTTGAAACTCAATTAGCCACAAATGTTTGGGTTTAATTCTGGACTCTCAGTTCTATCCCACTGATCTGTAAGTCTATCCTATGCCAGTACCATACTCTTTGGACTACTGTGAAATTAGTAAGTGTGAGTCCTGCTGGTTTATTTTGTTTTTTTTTTTTTTTCCAATACTATTTTAGCTATTTGAGGCCCCTTTATAATTCCATATGAATTTGAGAATTGGCTTTTCCAATTATGCAAAAAAAAAAAAAAGCCATTGGAATTTTGATAGGGATTGAGTTTATAGACATATTCTAGGTAATATTGCTATGTAATAATAATAATAATAAGACTTCCAATCCATTAATACAGGATATCTTTCTATTTTATTTAAGTCTTTATTTTTTCTCAGTAATTTTTATAGTTTTTGTTATATAAATCTTTCACTCCTTGGTTAAACTTATTTCCAGGTATTTTATTATTTTGGATGTGATTATAAATTGATTTGATTTCTTATATCTTCTTTGGGTTGTTCATTACTGGTGTATATGAACACAAGTGATTTTTATATTTCTTTTATTTGATGAAATCAGTTGTCAGCTCTAGCAAATTTTTATGTGGCTTTTTTGGATTTTCTATATATGTAAGATCATGTTCATCTGCAAATAGAGATAGTTTTACTGCTTCATTTCCAATTCATATGCCTTTTATTTCTTTTTCTGACCTAGTTGCTCTGGTTAGAATTTGTAGTACAATGTTGAATAGCAGTGGTGATGCCTGCTGTAGGTTTTTCATAAATGTTCTTCATCATTTTGAGGAAGTTCCCCTTTATTTCCAGTTTTTTGACTTTTTTTTTTTTTAAATCAAGAAAGGGTGGTAGGACTTCTTTCAAGATATGTCTCCAAAGGCAAAGGAAACAAAAGTGAAAATGAATTTTTGGGACTTCATCAAGATCAAAAGCTTCTGCACAACAAAGGAAACAGTCAACAAAACAAAGAGGAAACCCATGGAATGGGAGAAGATATTCGCAAATGACAGTACAGATAAAAGGCTGATATCCAGGATCTATAGAGAACTCCTCAAACTCAACACACACAAAACAGATAATCATGTCAAAAAATGGGCAGAAGACATGAACAGACACTTCTCCAATGAAGACATACAAATGGCTAAACAGACAAATGAAAAAATGTTCATCATCACTAGCCATCAGGGAGATTCAAATCAAAACCACATTGAGATACCACCTTACACAAGTTAGAATGACCAAAACTAACAAGACAATAAATAATGTGTGTTGGAGAGGATGTGGAGAAAGGGGAACCCTTTTATACTGTTGGTGGGAATGCAAGTTGGTGCACCCACTTTGGAAAACAGGGTGGAGATTCCTTAAGAAATTAAAAATAGAGCTTCCCTATGACCCTGGAATTGCACTACTGGGTACTTACCCCAGATACAGTTGTATACAAATACATTACAGATGTAGTGAAAAGAAGGGCCATCTGTACCCCAGTGTTCATAGCAGAAACGGCCACGGCCACCAAACTGTGGAAAGAACCAAGATGCCCTTCAGCGGACTTATAGATAAGGAAGATGTGGTCCATATATACTATGGAGTATTATGCCTCCATCAGAAAGGATGAATACCCAACTTTTGTATCAACATGGACGGGACTGGAAGAGATTATGCTGAGTGAAATAAGTCAAGCAGAGAGAGTCAATTATCATATGGTTTTACTTATTTGTGGAGCATAAGAAATAACACGGAGGACATGGGGAGATGGAGAGGAGAAGGGAGTTGGGGGAAATTGGAGAGGAAGATGAACCATGAGAGACTATGGACTCTGAAAAACAATCTGAGGGTTTTGAAGGGGCAGGGAGTGGGAGGTTGGGTGAGCCTGATGGTGGGTATTATGGAGGGCATGTATTGCATGGAACACTGGATTTGGTACATAAACAATGAATTCTGGTATACTGAAAAGAAATTAAGAAAAAAAGGGGTGCTAGATTTTGTAAAATGCCTTTTCTATATCAATTGAGATGATCATGTTTTTTTTTTTTTTTTCCTTTTGTACTATTAATATGATATATCACATTGATTGATTTCCTTAAATTGAACCAGTTTTGCCTTCCTGGGATAATCCTACTTGGTCATGGTGTATAATCCTCTTAATATATTATTGGTTTGGTTTGCTAGTATTTTATCAAGCATTTTTTGCATTTATAATGATAAAGCTATATTAGTCTGTAGTTTTCATTATGTATAGTGTCCTTGTCTGGCTTTGGTTTGAAGTAATCCTGGCCTTGCAGAAGGAGTTCACTTCATTCCTCTTCTATTTCTTAAAAGAGGTTAAGAATTGGTGTTAATTGTTCTTTAAATGTTGGTAGAATTCACCAGTGAAGCCATATGGTCCTGGCCTTCTCTTTGGTGGGAGGTTTTTCGTTACTGATTCAATCTCTTGTTATAGATCTACTGAGATTTTGTTTCTTTTATAGTCAGTTTTGGTAATTTCTGTATTTCTAGAAATTTGTCCAATTCATCTAGGTTACCCAGTTTTTTGGGTACACAGTTGTTCATAGTATCCTATTGTAATTATTTTTATTTTTCTAGATTTGGTAGTGAAGTCCCCACTTTCACTTCTGATTTTATTCATTGATTAGTCGTCTCCTTTCTCAGTCAAACTAAAAGTTTATAATTGTGTTAATGTTTTCAAATAACTAATTTTGGTTTCATTGACTGTTTTTCTATTCTCTATTTCACTTATCTAAGCAGTGATCTTTATTATTTCCCTTATTCTGCTAGCTCTGGGTTTGGTTTGCTATTCTTTTTATAGTTCCTTAAGATGTAAAGTTAGTTATTGATTTGAAATGTACCTTTTAAAAATTTTTCTTTATTTGAGAGAGAGAGAGCATGAGTGAGAAAGAACACAAGTTGGGGGGCAGAAGGAGGGGGAGAAGCAGACTCCCTGCTGAGTAGGGACCCCCCCCCATCTTGTGGGGCTCAATCCCAGGACTCTGGGATTATGACCTGAGCTGAAGGAAGACACTTAACTGACTGAACCACCCAGGCACCCCTGAAATTTATCTTTTTTAAATATATTCATTTTCAGTATAAATTTCCCTCTGAGCACTGTTTTCACTGCTTCCAAACTTTATTATGATGTATTTTCATTTCCATTTGTTTCAAAATATTTTCTAAGTTTCTGTTGTGATTTCTTTTTTGACCTAGTGGATAGTTAAGATGTTGTTTAATCTTCATGTATTTGTAAATTTTCCAGCCTTCTTTTGTCACTGATTATTAGTTTAATTCCATTGTGAGATACTTTGTATGTTTCAATCTATATAAATTATTGAGACACGTTTTGGGCCTAAAATGTTCATAGTATCCTATTGTAATTATTTTTATTTCTCTAGATTTGGTAGTGAACATTGGAACTATATTTTGGAGGCGTTCCATGTGCACTTGAGAAGAATATTAATTCTGCTATTGATGGTGGCATGTTCTATATATATGTCTGGTAGGTCCAGTTTGAGTATAATGTTAGTCAAAGCCTCTTATTCCCTTGTTGGCCTTATCTAGATGTTCTATTTATTGTTGAAAGTAGGTTATTGAAATCTCCAACTATTACTTTTTAATTCTTTCGATTCTGTCAGTGTTTCCTTTGTATATTTTTGTTCTCTATTGTTATGTGATATATGTTTATTATTTCTTCTTGATGTAGTGACCCTTTTTGTATTTATCTATCTTTTATCCATCATCTGGTTATCTATTGTTCTTCTTTGTGGCTTGTTACAATTTTTGGCTTAAAGTCTATTTTGTCTGATATTAGTATAACATCATCTCTTTTGGATGCTACTTGCATGGAATATCCTTTTCTAGGATTTTCATTTTTAACCTATTTCTGTCTTTGGATCTAAAGGGAATCTCTTACCACAGGATCTGTTTGTATTATTATTATTTTTTCTTTTAATCTATCCTACCAAACTCTGACTTTGACTGGGGAGTTAATCATTTATAGTTATGGTAACTACTGATAGGGAAGGGCTTTCATTTGCCATTTTGCTATTTGTTTTCTGTATGTCTGATAGCCCTTTTGTTGCTCAGGCCCTCTATCATTGCCTTCTTTTCTACTTAATTCATTTTTTGTAGCATCCTGTTTTGATTCTCTTCTCATTTTTTTGTATATATTTTTAAGACCCTTTTTTAGTGGTTACCATGGGGATTACACTTAAAAATCTTAAACTCACAACAACCTAGTTTGAATTGATAACAATTTAGGATTTATAGCATACAAAAACTGCACCTGTACAGCTATCCCCCTTATGTTGTTACTGTCATCACAAACTCCATCTTTTTGCATTGTGTGCCCATTAACACTAACATAGGTCATAGTTATTGTTCTATGTGTTCATCTTTTAAATCCTATTGTAAATAAAAGAGGACTTACAGACCAAAAATATAATAATTGCTTTTTATTATCCTGTGTGGTTAACTTTACCAGAGTTCTCTATTTCTTCATATTGTTTCAAGTTGCTGTCTGCTATCCTTCCATTCTGCCTTAAGGGCTCCTTTTAGCATTTCTGTTAACTTCTTCTTCTTTTTTTTTTTTTTTAAGATTTTATTTATTTATTTGACAGACAGAGATCACAAGTAGGCAGAGAGGCAGGCAGAGAGGGAGAGAGGAGGAAGCAGGCTCCCCGCCAAGCAGGGAGCCCGACGCGGAGCTCGATCCCAGGACCCTGAGATCATGACCTGAGCCGAAGGCAGAGGCTTTAAACCACTGAGCCACCCAGGCGCCCCACTGTTAACTTCTTCTGTTGGTGGACTGTAGTTGCTTGTTTTTCTTGCATGTTTTATAGCTTTTCAGTTGAAAACTGGAAATTTTAATATTGTAATTTGGTAACTCCAGAAATCTGATTCTTCCCCTTTCTTTGGGCTTATTTTTATTGCTTGATATATAACTCTTTGTCTTGTGACTTTTTTTAAGGGGGGAGGGGCAAAGGGAGAGGGAGAGCGAGAATCTCTCTAGGTTGGGGCTCTACCTCATTACCCTGAGATCATGACGTAGGCCAAAGTCAAGAGACAGACACTTAACTGCCTGAGCCACCCAGGCATTCCTGTTTTGTGATTGTTTTTGTGACTTTTGATTTAATTTTGTGAAGTGTGTATTCTTTGTCACATGTGATCTCTGAGGTCTCTATTCCTTTAGCTTGTGTTCAGCTAGTATCTTGTCAGAGATTAACTTAAATAGCAGGCAGGAAAAAAAAAAGACAGAAAGAACAACAACAATAAAAAAATCAAAACAGAAAGAAAAATAAGAAAGAAAAAAAGGAAAAGATACCCTCAGTCCTCTTCTGGTCTTTGCAAATTGGCTTTTGCTAGGTGTCTCTTTTAACACCATCAGGCCATTTCTCATCTCTGGATTAGCCTTAACTTCTTGTTTGCACTGAGCCCACAGAGCAGTCAAAGGTAAAAAGCATTGGTTTCTTTTTTTCTTTCTTTCTTTTTTTTTCTTTTTAGATTTTATTTATTTGAGAGAGAGTGAGAGAGATCCCAGGGACAGATGGAGAAGCCAACTCCCAATATAGGGCTTGATCCTAGGACCCTGAGATCATGACTGGAGCTGAAGGCAGAAGCTTAATCAACTGAGCCACCTGGCACCCCAAAGCACTGGTTTCTTATTAGGTCTTTTGTGGACACATGCATGTTTTTTTTTTTTTTTTTTTTTTTTTTAATTCTCCAGTATACATGACTGTTCTACATGCCCCCTTTCCCCAAAAACTCTCTCCTCAGCTTTTTTCTCCCTATCTTTGGTTGCTGTATTGTGTGTCTCAATTATAATCTTTTGTTCCAGGTAGTTGTGGATTGTTTGTTTATCTTACTAGGAATTTGTGCCACTTTTCCACCCTAAGTGAATTCCCAGTTAGGCAAAACAAAGGCAGATGTTATCTGTTGTTCACCCAGGTATGACCAGGAAGATTAGAATAGGTTAATTTAATTCTTTGCAAGTAAGGGCTTCTGTATTTCTTCTGGAACCAAGGACCAGGGTTGCACAAGAGGGAAGCTAGCAGCCATCTTTAAGATCACTTTGAACAAGGATGGAGTAGGGGCAACGGCAAATAAAAAATATCACAAATCTTTCCTGGCATTTTTAAGTTTCCTTTGTTTTGATTCGGTGCTGACTTATTTAGTATAAATCTTGGACTAATTCTCAGAATTCTGACAAAGTTGATTCTGATGTATGCTTGATTTCTTGATGTTTCTGTTGGGACATGGACTCTTGGAATTGTCTACTCTACCATGTTCACTGATGTCACTCGCAGTTACCTTCAGGGCCTTAGTTATCACATGACATGATACATGCTGATCTTTGAATACAGTGAAGACCTGTACATATAAAGTACTATTTCCCACTTACTTTTTTGCCCCTAATTTAATTATCTACATGTATTTGTTTTAGAATATAGATATTTCAAGGTCTTCTTTGTACCTTACCAAATCTACATCCTCATTAAAAAAGCATTTGAAATATAATTGAAAACTTATTAATAGAAATACACTCCATTTTTTCCCCACATAGTTTCAGATTAAATAAAGCAAAGATCATTTCAGAAGTAATTGTTGTGCACCTTAAAAAAAAAAAATTGGCTACTGAAAATCAATTTGAATTGTTGACAATGGTAAGATTTTTGAATAGAATGAAATATAAACTCTTATGAAGTTAAAACCAATTGTTTTATTGGTTGAATTTTTTCAGTGAGAAATAATTAGTACAGAATTTCAAGACTATAATAGAAATAAATAGAAATTAACTTTTCTCAACTACTTTGAAAATGTCATTTTAAACTTTAATATTAGATTGCTATCAATATTTTACAGACTAATGTGGTTAAGGATGATTTTGGGGAAAGTATTAATGTATGAGTTGTATTGAATTCTCATGTTATATAGCCTAACTTAATTATCAGAAAGCAAAGTTACCTGAAAAAAAAATATTGATGTTAAGGAATATAAAAAAATACTAAGATAAATAATCAAAAAGATACCTTTTGATGAAAATTCAGGCTTGATTGTAGAATTTATGAGACTGGAAGGACTTTAAAGGCAAAGTTTTATTTCATTGGGTTTGGGAAGACAGTGAACTCTTGAGATAAAGTTTTTTTTTTTTTTTTAATTGAACTTTTTTTTTAAAAGAGAAGAGAAAATGTACATAAACTGTTTTATGTCCCAATGAGAGGAAGTGAAGCACAAAAGGCCACCTAAAGGATGAAATTCCTATAAAGAGTTTTCTGAGCCACTTATATCAACTGCTTAGAACTTAGATTTAATTAAATTTGCAAGGCTAGGGTAGGGGCAGGACAATAGCCTGTTTTAGGGACAGAGTACCAGCTTTAATTTTAACTTTGAATTTCCAGGCCCCAATCCATTGGCGTCACTACCTCAGTGTTATTTAAATGCAGGATTTTCGATTTAATTTCTTTTCAAGGGAGACATAAAAACCAGTTTCTTTTTTCCAAGAAACTGCCAACGAATCTTCCGGGGTTTTATTAGGTAAACAATTGCATTTTCAGTAGAGGAATGCAGTCTATGTGGTAGCATGTTAACACATTATAGTGTAAATGTATAGATGAAGATCCTAAAAATTAAACAATTATTAGATTTTTAATGGTGCTGAATTAATTTATGTACATATTGAACTCAGTGAAGGAATTGCTAATTATAAAAGAGATTTTTTTAGCATACTAAAATTTAAGTATAAAAATTTTGAGTTATTTCTTATAGGAAATATTTCCCCTTCATGCCTTAGATTAATTACAACTTCTGCTCTCATATTTTGTAACTTTGAGAAATTTGTAATAACTTCTTTATATTGAATATAGAATATTTTTAGCCTAATCCATCTTTTTATAAACTTTAAAAATAATAACTCTGATCATATTTCATCTGCATTTATCTGAATACTTCTTTTAATTCTTAGTAATAGAATAAGAAAAAAAATGCAGGTTCTTTTCTAATTATTGACTTTATTTTATGTATTTGATTACTAAGCAGTTACTATATTGAGACTACCAGAAATCAAGTCAAGTAATAAAACAATCAAATAAAGAAATTTTTAGAATCTTTATGGTATATATGTGGTTATTATATATTTTTAAGAGGCCTTTGCCAGACTCCCTTCCACTATAAGCGTTTTTCACACAGTTCCCTCTTCTAGCATTACTCTTTTTTTCTTTCTTTGTCTAGTTAAATTCTTCTCATTCTTCTCATTTAGACTATCAAAACTATTTAGACCAAGCAAAATATGTATTATTACATATCAAAACCCATGTTATATAGCCAAAGCAGTAAACAGAAGAAAACATATGCTCTCCAATACACTTATTGCCAGGCAAGAGGAGAAAAAAATGAACCAGGAAATAGTACAGTTTAATCATAAAGAAAGTAAGAGAAAGAACTAGATAAAAGTTAGAGCAGAAACAGTCAAACCAAGCAGCTGATCAAAAGACAGAGAAAACTTAAACATTAGCAAATCTGATTTTGAAACAAAAACAAAAACAACACAAATTAAGGATGAGAAAGAACATGCTTAAGAAAATTATAAGAGAATGTTATACCCATGCATTTGAGAATTTGGATGTAATATATTATTTTCTTAGAAAAGATAATTACAAAATTTGATTCAAGAGATTTAGAAACCTAAGTAAATCAATAACCATAGAAGAAATTGAAGAAGCAGTTCTTCATGTTTCTTTTTTTCTACCTTAATCCCTTTGGGTGGATTTATACTGATTATTCAGTACAGTAGAAGAGAAAACAAGTGTGTAGTTCTCAAATTCTAGAATTTGGAAGCTCAGTAAATCCTCTTTATTTCCAAGTCAAGGTCATCTTCCTCATGGTCCCAAACTATGTCCCAATTTCCTCCACTGAACTTCCCACAAGAAGGTTCTAACCTCTGTTAACTATGTATATGTAGTGCATTAGTATGAGTCTTTCTGCATTATTTTAAAACCTGATTAATGGAAGCAGGGACAGCCAGAACTGGTTTGGCATGTTCTGAATAGTTGAGTCCAAGAGGAATCCTCTACTCCAGGAGGTAGGATTCCAATCTGAGTCTTGGCTCACCTCCCTCACATTTAGGATTTCAATAATGTAAACAAACACTCCACATCTTCTTTCTAGTTTTTCTGTTTCCCCAATGTTTCTTCTTCTTCTTCTTTTTTTTTTTTTTTAAAGATTTTTATTTATTTGACACACAGAGAAAGAAATCACAAGTAGGCAGAGAGAGAGGAGGAAGCAGGCTCCCTGCCGAGCAGAGAGCCCGGTGCGGGACTTGATCCCAGGACCCTGAGATCATGACCTGAGCCAAAGGCAGAGGCTTAACCCACTGAGCCACCCAGGCGCCCTCCCCAATGTTTCTTCTTAATTTACTGGTTTGATACATTTTATTTCTACTAATAATCACTAAATTCAATATATACAGCTTGTCATATTTTTTTTTGAGTTAGCAAAAACTGAAATGAAACCAAATTTAGCACATAAACAAATGAAAAATATCGGCCAGTCTTAATTAAGAACATTAATACACATATTCTAAATAAAATATTAGTAAATTATCCAGTAGTGACTATATTAAAAAATACATTATGACTAAATATGTTTTGAGGCAAGAAACAGAAACTGGCTATAACATGAAAATGAAATGTGCTTTGGAGATTTGGTGTCTATATAAATTTCTATATAAAAGCCCTTGGGTCCGTGTCTTTTTTAGTGGCAGACTTTTAGCCATTCCTGCTTAAAACTGATCAGATTTTAAAATGTAATGTATTAGAGAAGGGAAATGTACTAAGTTGTTTGCTTTTCTGGTTCAGTCCCTCCCAACATTAGTCCTAGCTTCCAGCCCTCCCAATCTCCCTTGCACCTTTATATCTTTCTTACATTAGACCTCCAGGGTGCTGATAATATATTCCTATTTTTGGTCCATGACATATTTCTTCACATTACTATCTACTGATGCTTTAAAAAATTTTTAACCTAGGATTTATTTTCATTTAGTCCATTGCCAGGCAGAAAAATATGTGATCGAAAGATTTCATTGTTTCTGTTTGTTGTATATTCTTTACTGGCCATGCCTGATTCTCCCATGTTTTTATAACTATGTGTCCCAGTGTGGTTTGTTTAGAAGCATTCTCTCCCCCCTCCACCCCCGGGTATACTGTCAAAATTCAATATAGTGACCCACACTCAAATTTTCTTTTTTAAGTGTTCAAATCTTTTGCCATTCTGAAGGCTCCTTCAAACCTTGTAAGGAGTCCAAAAGGCTCTAAGGGACACATGGGAGAAAAATTACAGATATATTCTTTTGAACAGATATGTAGGTGACAGATGAGAAAAAAAGGAGCTAGTGGTATCTTGTCTTTCAGCAGTTCTGCTTTTTGAGACTCTCCAAACTTCCAAATGAAAAACACAAAAGAAATATGTGGTGTCCTTTCTTTTCCAGGTGATTATATATCTGGTAGAATGTGTGTGTGTTTAATTTCTCTCATTTTAAAATATGAACTGAAATACATTTGAATTATAATACCTTCTTCCAGATTCTTTAGAGAAAAAATATTTTATTAGTTACAAAATAATGGCAAATGTGAATTGTATGTAGAATTTGTGTAGGGTGTGTGTTTTTTTAAAAAATTGAGTTGGTTGAGGGACCATTTAAATCTGTTTTGCTTATTGGAAAATACCCTTGCTTACTATTATTCTGCAGAGCTCCACCCTCACTCATATATACATGTTATATATTATTAACAAGTAAACACACTAAATAATTTGCTTCCAATGATTAGCATAGAAATAATCATGGCTTCAGGATAAATACGCATAAAGCAATGCCTTTGAACTTGACTTTTTTGGGAAAGATTAAGCTAGCTTATTATTGGTGTAATTAGAAAATCTTGAGAACAGAGGTTCACAGTTTCTATGTGAAGTTCTGCTTTAATTATGCAATGAGAGCACACCTAAATATAGGAGGTGCTCATATTAGGAGTAGTAGCTACGGCTATATGGTGTTACCAGCTCTGTATTCACATATATGCTTATTGTTTTTGTTTATTACAAGTTTTCCTTAGAGAATAATATTATATGTGTATTTGGACAGTTTTTATTTAGTATTTATTAGAGTAAATGACTGAATTCATTTACAAGAATGCCCTTTTGTTTAAAAAAAAAGATCATTTTATCATTTTGAGTAGAGTAGGCATTTGCAGATGAAATTATTTACTTGTGATTGTGTAGACTGTGATAATGGCGGTATATTGCATTACATGTATAAATGATAGGGAATAATATAATATTGAATGTTCAAGGCTAATTGTACCTTTGCTTCCAACTTTCTTAGAGTTTAATGAATTGAGTTCTTTGCATGTTTCACAACCTCTAACAAAGTACTATTCTAAAAACTTTAACAGATCAAAAAAATTTAACTAGTTTCCTTATCACAAAGAGCCTCAGCACAATTGACCTGCTGACCTTAATTCCCAGGAAACTGTCACATTACTTCTTTACCCTTTGTCTAACTTAACAATGTGACCCAAAATACTGCAGAGCTTTAAAGTTTCTCAGCATTGTAAGGTCAAGCATTGGTCACCATAGTTACAGTTTAGATCTGTGGGTCAGAGGTCAAATAGATTAATGATGTCAGACACATCTTTAAATGGTTCTAACACTACTTCACCATGCGGTAAACAGCTGAGCATATTTGATATGACAAAGGCATTCTTCAATCTTGCTAATAAGATCTTTAGAGACATCTAATAGAAAGGCATTTTCTATGAGAACTTGCGATATAGGGCTGTGGAGTAGGTAGTGATAGCTGGCTATTAGATTTATATCATCAGATGGAGATTGAAAAAGAAAATGTAAATAATTGAAGTTGTACTTTTCTGCACATTATCTGTGTTTTATCTCTCTGCCTATATACCTGTCATCAATCAAATTGATCATCAATTTATAAAAATAGGTATCCTCAATTCCCTGTTCATTTTGTGGTTAACCCTATGAAAATGGATAGAAAACACAAAATTTTCTGAGTAGGTGTATATACTTTTATGTGTGAATGACTCATGGAATTTTTTTCTTCCAATTTAGGAAGTATACATTTAAAACAGTTATATTTATTTATGAAAGTGTGTTTCAGAAGCTCTCACATTAGAGATCAGGTAAATTCTCTATGTTTTATATCCAAATCCCTTTTTAACGGCCCCAAAGTCTCCATTTACAGATCTTGGGATTCTATATTAATTTTTTGTTGTTGTTGTTCTTCCAAAAGGAAATTGTTCCCTCCATTTTAAATCAGAATGGAAGAGAAAAGCAAAAAGACCCCAAAACTGTTGATGTGAACACTACTTCTAAAAAAATTCAAATGTTATTTTTTTAATAGATAAATACTTTGTAAGTAACAATTTTAAAGAAAAAAATCACAGAAACATGATGAAGGAAAAATATTAAGTGAGATGGGATTAAAATTATTATTAAAATATACTTAAGTGAATAAAAAAATCACCAGATTGTGACTTAAAAATGTTAATTATACTGTAGAATACTTTTAAAAATCTCTAAATAAGGGATTTTGCAGTCAGTGGGCAGAAATGTGTTTAAGAAACATGCTTAGGTTAAATTAAACATTAAAAGATGACCTGTTCTGGAAGGTTTTGTTTCCCATGTGTATTTTGTGCAGCTGTAAGATTTTAAGCTTTCTGGAGCATTTGCTCTTGATCTCATACTATAAAGGTAGACAAAGGAGAAAGCTGGGAGATTTGGCAGCTGGGAGGTGTTAATATGGAATTTAATAGCAAAAAAGAGGGGGTTGGGGCTTTTCTAGGTGAAATGGAGATTGGCAACTGGGAGGAGGAAATAAGTCTTGGTGTCTGAGAAGAGCTGCTAGTGCAGTTGCTTGTGAGTTTCAGATGACAAGCTAGCTTTCATGTGAATGAATGGAATTGTCTCCTGTTTTGCTTTCAATTCAAAGAAAATCGTTTTCTTGTAGATATCGTGGAAACCAGCTACTCAGCAAAGACATTAATTGCTAACCTGTTTGGCAGCACTTAGGGACATTGGTTCAACAAACTGATGGAGTATTCTGTTTGGTCATTATGCCAGGAGAATGGCAAATCAATATTTAACTACCTTTTGAAGAAGCCATGCCATTAAAACAATTGGTTTTATATAAAACTGTTTATTTACATACATGGGAAATACCCTGAAATGCAAAAAAAAAAAAAAAATTCTAAATGTAGAAAAATTATAAGTCAAATAAAATATCAGATTGAGTTCTGACCTTCAGAATCTGAGGTATCATTCTATTTCTTAAAACCTGATGTGTGCCTTGCTTTTAGATGTCTTGTCCCCGATACATTATTAACATGGGCAAACCTACCAATACTTAATTTCTTAATATCTATTTATAAAAAATGTGGAATTGGGGGTATTACCTTTTATTTACTCTTCTTTTACAAAGTAACTCATATCTTGTCTACTGCCTATGCCTTTGTATTTATTTTGTCGGTTTACACATTTGCACTCTAGCTTCTGTTCTGGTCAGAATTCTGTATATTTTGCTACTGTAGCAGGGTTTACTCATCCTGGGTGCATCTTAAAATCACTTACACACAATGCCAGGCCCACCCAAGACCAGTTGAGATAGTATAGTGGAAGGAATGTATGCTTTAGAGTCAAACTTCCCTGGGCTCTTGTTCTGCCACGTAATAGCTGTGTGCTATTCCGCAGACTATCTAACCTCTTCTTGTCTGTTTTTTCATTTATAAGAGAGAAAAATGATACTTAACCTGAAGGGTTTTGTGAGAATTTTATAAAATATTGGTCTTAAATTCTAGCCTTATCCGTGGTACTGAGGGAACATTCAATAAAGTATAATAAGAAGTGTGAATAATAAATAGCCCTCTCTACAGTTAGCTTGCAGTGGGACCATGAGCAAGTCACTTAACCTTTTCAGGCCCATTTCTTTACACACAGAATGTGGCTACCACATTGGCCACCTCAAAGAATACTTCTGAGAGTCAAATTATAGATGCCTGTGAAAGGGCTTTGAAGATAGAGAACTATGTGGTAATGTAAGGTAGAGCTTTTATACCAATTGCTAAGGCTGCTAGTTCCAGGCTTAAAGAAAACAGCATGAAAATTTGAAACTATTTGTGTGAGGCATCTGATACTTCATTTGTCATTTTCTCAGAAGGTTTCCTGGAATGCTCTAATGAGTTGCAGATTACACCATGGCTCCTGTGTCATTGGATACTTGCAGTGATGATATCTATGAAGAAGAATATTTTCACCACCTTGTCCTGTCACTGTTTGGCATTTGTCTTACTGCTCGCTATCACATAGAGTTAATGCAGACTTGGAGCTTTTCCTTGGCGTTTTCCAACTCTTATATCCCTCTTGGCTACAAAGACCACTTCTTTAGAAAAGATAAATTGCCTGAAAGTCATTCCCTCCCTTCTTTCTGAGCTCATCTTGTTATTTTTACCTGAGATCTTTGAAGCCCAAGGAGAGAGTCAAATGCCAAACAAGTTGGATTTAGCTAGAATTGTCCACCTCTTAGCATTTTGCTTTACTCAGTACTTTTTTGCCCTTAGCATGTTCTTTTATGTTTATAGGCTTTTTAAAAAAATGCGATGTATGTAGCTTTATTGTTTTAAAGCTATTGTTTATTGTTTTAAAGCTTTATTGTTTATTGTTTTCTATTGATCCATGTCACATATAAAGTACCATATCAAATATTGCTACAGCTTAGTAATTACCTTCAAGTCTATAAACCAACAACTCTGTAACTGACCCAAAGTCAGGGCTCTAAGTGATTAAATTTTCTTATTTTCCAGTAGTACTGAATATCAGTCCATGATATGCATTCACGAAGTACAGGGTGTATGACAACAGTTGCTGCAGTGAAATAATTTCATGTGTATTTTGTATTTTACATAGTATATGTGGCAGTGGTTCTCAAACTTAGCAGGCATCAGAATTACCTGCAAGGCTTGTTGAAACACAGATTGCTAAATCCCACTTCCAGAGTTTCCCATTCAGTAGCTCTGGCACGGGACCTGAGAATTTGCATTTCTAACAAGTTTTCAGGGCTTGCTGCTGCTGCTGTTCTGGGAACCATACATACATACATAGTACTCACAGATCTGGTGAATGCACATTTGCACTGTATAGGCCCCCTCCCAGAGTAGGGCACTTATTCCCTACTCCCTGTGAGGAGTACTGGCTATGATGGCTCCCAGGCCCTCTCTGTCAGTTGCCCTCTTCTGATGGGAGCTGTACTTCCCACTGTACTTGTACCGCACGTAAAACGATAGGTCAGTGCAGGGATTACAAAAGCAGTCCTTGCCTCAGTTCAGGATAAAGAGCTCCTGTGTGATTGGCTGAGTCCTCTGTTGCAATTATATCACAGACCAGTTTTTCTCTCTGCCTAATCTTGCTTCCTTTACTCTCAAGAGCCTCTCTGATTAATCTTTATCTGAAAGCCTATGTCCACAGACTTTGGCCTGCAGAAGTAGATAATAAAATAGGGCTGTAGTTTTTAAATACATATCTGACAGTAATTAAATATCCTAACTCATTCTTGTGTAGGAGCATGAGGAAATTCATTGTGGCTTATTTGGTGATTCGTGAAGCCCCAGCCATCTAATTCACGGTCAGAATCACCTAGGAGGGTTGTACCTAAGCTTCTTATTCTCTGATTTAATAGAGTTTTTATTAGTTCTCCTTAGCTATTTTATTGCCTTTACCTTAGCATGCCAGTTCTTCTCTTTTTAGGCAAATTTGGTCAATGTCTTCTGTTCTGTTCATCTGCATACTTGTTGCAAAGGTTTTCCCACTACTGCCATTTTCCAGCTCCATATTTGTTCCATTTCATCTTTAATGTTTTTCAAGAAGCTCTTGAAATTTCACGTCTTTCATAAAGCACATTGTTGTTCTGCAGTGAGTTAGAAGTAGTATAACTCTCTCTCTCAAAATCCACCCTACCTAAAATCATCAGATGTGTTTCTCTCCAAGCGTTTTTACTGCTAATAATGACTAACCCTAATGCTTTATATGTGATCAGTACTCAATTAAGCACTTTAGAAATATTAACCCTTTTAATCCTCATGGCACCATGTGAAGAAGGTATTATATTCCTATTTTAGAATAGAAGAAACCAACTCATAGAGAGGTTAAGTAACTTTCCAGAATCATGTAACCAAGAAGCAATGGAACCACAATTTAAAGGATGACTGGCTCCAGAATTTGTGCTTTTCAATTGTGTAGCATGCTACAAATGTTTACACCTTATGTCTTATCAGTTGATGTTTATGTTATGCTTTTTTTCAAGGTGACATAATTTTTAACAGCTTTATTGAGGTGTGATTCACATACCATAAAATTCACCCATATAAATGTATAATTCAATGCATATTCATATATTACATTATTAATTTTTTCAATTGTACAATATAAAATTAGCCATTTAACTTTTCCAGTTTTATTGAGATATAATTACATGTAATATTATATGATAATTTAGTTAAGTGTATATATTATGAAATGATTGCCACAATAATAAATTTAGTTAACATCCATTACCTCACATAGTTGCAATTTTTTTTTCTTATGATGAGGTCTTTTAATATCTAGACTTACAGCAACTTTCAAATATGCAATATAGTATTGTTAACTATAGTCATTATGCTGTATATTATATCCCCAATCCCATAAATCTGTGAACTAAATAAATTTTTGAAGCTCTGGCTTTGATGAAAATGGTCATTAATTTTTCAAAATTAAACTATGGTGATAAAAAGGATAATGTTTTGTTTATTCTGGTACCACATATACTATAATGGGATTGATCCTGAGAAGGTTAACGTGGTTTCTTGTCCTGGAGTGACTCACAGATTTATCAGGTATTCTCTGTTTTTCAGCAGGCAGCTTTAGGGTGTCCCACACTTCATTCAGTCTTGAACCAATTCCAGAATTTTTGCTGTAACTGAGTAATCCTGTATTACTATTTATTTATTCCTGTATTATTATTTAGTGCCTTTTTCTGTTATGTTGTTTTTAAAAAAAAAACACCTTAATTTAAAAAGCAACATTGGCATATCTGTAATAAAGGAAAAATCAGTAAGTTTCCAATAAATACACAATTACTAAAATAAAAAACTCTTCCTATGTGTGCTACTTAAAATCATCTCAAAAAACACTGTAAACAGAGACACCACACTCTCAGGAACACTGCTCTGAGTTGAAACAGGAATTTGATGCACCCTTTGGGAGTATGCATTTATAGAAAAAGTTGGGGAAGAGGGAACCCACAAAATTTTCTCTCAACCTGGAATTAAGAATGTTAGTGCTTTTTATATTTAATAACAAAAGTGCATACCAATGAAGGGGCTACCACAGAAATCCATATATATTTCCTATACTTCCTCATTGTAGAGAAGCAATCTATAATATATACTTCTGCTGCCTCAAACTGAATTCTTCTAGGGGAGGGACTTGAAACTTAATCCCTTTTGTAACCCCATGAACAGCACAGTACCAAGGAAATAGTAAACTCTCCATGAAGGTTTGTTTAAAACACAAAATAATGAGCAAAACCTATGCCTTTTGTTCTTTTATACACACAGAAGTTGTGAAGAAAGTGATATCCATGCTTTGGAAATGTTTGGATTTTGATTTTTGTCTTTGCTATTAATTTGCCTCAGGTGTTTGAGTTCAACCTCAAGAGATTGGCCAATCATAAAATGAAAGGACTGATCATGCTAATCATTTATTCCAAAGAGATGGAAAGACTATATTTAGAAGCTCTAGAATGACATAAGATGGGCTATGAAAATCAGTTTTCCTGATTTATTGTCATAGTTCATTTAAATATAATAGTTCATCAAATATTACAACTTGTAATTAGGAAATTATTATTGGTTGGAGAAATTGTGGTGACTTTGTCTTTTCTAAACACTTCAAAAATTTTATGTATCAACTATAGAGATGGATCCCTCAATTAAGCTGACTGAAAAGAGAAAAAAGGGGACTATTATTAGAAATAAAAACCAACTTTTCATTAAGTTCAACTTTTATCTATTAAAGTAGTTATCCAAAATTACGGCCTCCAGCTCCTTCTTTATTTCTTATGTGTGTATTTAATAAAGAAATTTAATGACATATTTCCATTAAATCTTCTTTCATGGTTTTATAATTTAACATATTGCCAGTCTTTGGAAATATAGATTCAAATCTCTTGTACTTTTCGATTTTATTCATATTAGCTATTTGTTTCTTAAACTTTGGTGATTTAAATGCTTTATTGCTAATGCTTCTTGGAAATCTAGTCTTGCATTAAGAGAAGGTTTAAAATGCCAGAATACTTTGGTAAATAAAAAAGTTCACTGTGATTCTCACATTATTTAAAACTGATGAGTATAGTCTAATTGATACTTCCAGGATTCAAATTTATAAAAATCTGATATTTTAAGTCAGTGATATTTTATTAGAGAAGAAGACCATTGGGAAAGGAATTTTTGATTGTCAGGAACAAAGAAGAACTGATTATCATTTGAAATTATTAGTGTAGAACTTTCTTTCACTTGACTAAAATTGAAAAGAGAATGTTTTTGAGACAACTATATGGGAGATCAAGGCTTTTAACATTTTATAATTGATACCAGCTGTAATTGGCACAAGGAAAGAAAGTGAACTAAAGTTGTATTAATATAAACACAAATGTTTTGTTTCCCTCTGAAAGAAAGAAAGTTTTTGATGTCCCCTGTTGTAGATATTTATTGGAGAAGAGTCCATTGCCAGCCTACATTCTGCTGCAGTTGATTTTTAAATATGGAGCTATATGGGAAATGTTGTGAGTGATATAACCATCTGTCAAGTGTAAATGGAGTCAGAGCAAGTGGACAAAGTCTGCACAAAGCAAGGCAAATGCATTGGAGTATAGTCTGAAGGATTTTACATTCATGAAGCTGAGCCCAGTGTATAATGTTTATTTCACATACTTGTAGTTCTTGTGCAATTTGGTTCATTGTAGCTCTTGTTACAACTGTGGTAATTTTTGCTAAGTGAATTTAAATAACATCTCATTCCATTTTCAGATATGCTTTCGAATACTGAGAACTTTTTAGGAATGGTCTTTTGAAATCCTTAGGAGTTCTTTCCTAGCCAAGAAATTAGTTTTCACAATAATTATAAATTGGGAATGCAGATAAGAAGAAGGAAGAAACACGAAAGAGTCCTTTATGTAATCCACTCCTCTGCTCTGTTCAAAGGTGTCAAAAATAAATCAGGAATTGTTAAAACTCATATTGAGGAATTTTAGAAGGCATCAAATTGGTGACAAGTTGCAATGAAAACTTTTCATTGTAAATGTTCTCAGCTAACAGTGTGACATCTCATCTTAGTAATCAGTGAAGAAAAAGTTCTTTTGAGCCAAGAAAAGTGTATTCTAAGGTAATTTTTTTGAGATGGAAATGTAGATAATCATTTTAGTAAAGTTTTAGCAGTAAAATGATACATCTATCATTTTTAGCTATATGTGTTATATAAATTTTTATTGAAATGTAGATGGCTATACCTTTATCAAATTACAGTTTTATTATTTCATTGCTGTTTACATTAACTTCCATTAACTCTGTTGTGATCCATAGTTTAAAATGGGCCACAGAAATTACTTTCATCATTTCACAATTTTAAAATAAGTATCAACATGAGGCTATCCTGTTCCTTTAATGGATCAGTTTAATCCTTAGTAATGTATCACTTTAAAGTCTACATGTCAAAGATAGCATTTTTACTTGAAGAAAGTAAACATAAAAGAACTTTAAAGTTTTTAGTATCTGTTTCCTTTACTGATTTTAATGGACTTACAAAACAATCAAGGGCAGTGGGTGGCCTCTTATGGCAGAGCCAATTTTCAAGTGCGTGTTTCTTTTTCCATGTTGACTTCTTACCTGGAGCATATATGCTCTTTTAAAATTATTTTTGGCAAATTAGCTTATTGAAATGCAAAGCAATGGGATGTTTCTTTTCAGCAGTCAGCTTGAAAATCTGCCCTTTACCTATTTTCAAATGATTAAAAAAACAAAACATATTCATGCTTAGATACACCCTGCATATACCAAAAGACTTGTAAAGGTGTGTGGATTTTGCAGTAATAATTGTGTTACCTGCATATTATTAAAATTAAAGAACAAGGTATTTACTTTCACTTTCATGCACATTTATTAAGACTTGTTGGCACAGAGCTAGAACAGCTTATTTTTGTTGGGCAAATAATAGATCCCTTGCTAAACACATTCGATTCAATATATTATTTAGTTTTCACCACAACCCTAAAGTATGTATTATTTGTATCTCCATTTGCTAACTGAGAACATGAAGACAAACAGAACAACTTACTCAAGGACATATTCCTAGAAAGTGTTAGCTTAACGAATGAGATTCTCATCTGTCTGTGTTTACCTAGAGCCATGATGTATATATATAGTAGCATGCTATGAAATCTATCTTGTAGAATTCATAGTTTCCTAAAATACTACTGTGGCAATGATAGCTTTATCTCCATTGAATTCTGCCATACTCATTCTTCCAGATTTTTCTTTCTTTTCTCTGGTGGCTCTTAGTCTCCTTTGTTTTAAATACAGAAGAGAGGCCAAGGCCAGAGATAGATATGGCATGAGGGTATGGCTCTGGATGAGATCACCAAGACAGTATGGAGCAAAAAAAGAGTTGAAGATAAACCAGGAAGCCCCAGTGATTGGATCAAATTTATGCTTTTGGGGGAATGACTCTGATAGCAGATACAATCTGCTGAGGAAAATATAGCAGTAAATTGCCACTCCAATTCAAATGTATGGTTTTAAAGATTCTTCTGCCAACAGGGACTTGAGAAGACAAGCCTTGAGAAGTGATGACAGTTTTAGTGATTCTTAGCTTTGTCTTTTGTTTATGGCTTCATCATTTATCATAATCTTTCTTTGAAACCGTTTTTATCACCTTCTGACACTATGTTTTAGAATCGTGAATGCTGTAAGTTTGTTAGCCACTCTATAAAGTGAACTTCCAGCGAAGAAGATATTATTATATCTGTTTTACAGAGGAAACCAAGACAGAATGGTCAAGGGGAGCCTGGGTGGCTCAGTCAGTTAAGCGTCTGCCTTCATCTCAGGTCATAATCCCAGGATCCCAGGATCAAGCCCCACATTGGGGGTGGGTCCCTGCTCAGTAGGGAATCTGCTTGTCCCTCTGCCCCCCCCCACCCCTACCCTGCTCATGCTGTCTCTCACTGTCTCTCTCAAATAAATAAATAAAATCCTTAAAAAAAAAAAAGAATAGTCAATTTCTTGAACAGTAACACAGCTAGAAAGAAGAGGCAGAGACAAGATGTGTTAGTGGTATCCATTAGCCTAGTACTCTTTCTGGTAAACTACAGTTGCCCTTTAATGAGGTTAAGTTTTTTTTTTTCTCACTAGATGATATTGATGACTATTGATTGATTAATATGATCAACTTCTAAATCCCCTTCAGGTTATTCACTAGGATATTGCAACAAAGTGGATTTTTTTCTGATGACCGTTGCTATCTTCCTTAAATGCCAGATACTTTTGATTTTAAGTATATTTGATGGAGATCTTATAAAAGTATATGTCACACTACTTTGTTTAACATACCACAACAAAAGAGTAATCATTTATTGATGACTTTATGGTAACATGAAGCTCATTTACTATATGTTGATTATTCCACAAGGGCTGTTTGCTGTTTATCAGATAGTTCGAGATTGTTATTCTGCCTGAGTCTTTACATCTGCTTTTTATATAGTTGGTCAGCCACTGTCCTTTACATAAAACTGTCATTCTTTTTTTAAAAATATTTATTTAATTTAATATTTATTTATTCAACTACAATTAACAGTGTTATAATATTTTCAGTTGTACAATATGATGATTCAACAATTTGATTCATTACTCAGTGCTCATCGTGATAACTGTACTTTTAATCCCCTTTACCTATTTCACCCATCCCCCACCAATCTCCCCTCTGGCAAGCAACAGTTCTCTATATTTAAGAGTCTGTTTGTTTTTGTCTTTCTTTCTTTCTTTGTTTTTTAAAATCCACATATAATTGAAGTCATATGATATTTGTCTTTCTCTGGTTGACTTATTTCTCTTAGCATTATACCCTCTAGCTCCATCCATATTGTTGCAAATAGCATATTGTATTCTTTTCTGTGACTGAGTAATATTCCATTGTATGGGTTGCTTCCATAACTTGGCTATTACAATTAGTGCTGCAATAAATATGTGGGTGCATATATCTTTTTGAATTAGTGTTTTCATATTCTTTGGGTAAATACCCAGTGTGGAATAACTGGATCATATGACAATTCTATTTTTAATTTTTTGAGGAATCTCCATACTGTTTTCCGCAGTAGCTATGCCAATTTGCATTACCATCAACAGTGCACAATGGTTCCACCTTCTCCACATCCTTGCCAACATTTGTTGTTTCCTGTGTTTTTTATTTTAGCCATTCTGAAAGGTGTAAGGTGAATATCTCATTGTGGTTTTGATTTGCCTTTCCCTGATGATTAGTGATAGTGAACATCTTTTCATGTATCTGTTGCCCTCTGCATGTCTTCTTTGGAGAAATGCCTGTTCATGTCTTCTGCCCATTTTTAAATTGGATTATTTGTTTTTTGGGTGTTGAGTTGATAACTGTTTATGTATTTTGGGTATTAACCCCTTATTAGATATATCATTTGCAGATATCTTCTCCCATTTGGTGGGTTGTCTTTTTGTTTTGTTGATGGTTTTCTTCAGTGTGCCAAAGCTTCTTATTTTGGTATAGTCCCAATAGTTTAATTTTACTTTTGTTTTCCTTGCTAAAGGAGATATATCTAGAAAAGTGTTTCTATGGCTGATGTCAAAGACATAACTATCTATGTTCTAGAAATTGTATGGTTTCAGGTCTTACAATCAGGTCTTTAATCCACTTTGAGTTTATTTTTGCGTATGGTGTAAGAAAGTGGTTTGGTTTCATTCTTTTGAATATATGTGTCCAGTTTTCCTAGAACCATTTGTTGAAGAGATTGTCTTTTTCCATTTCCCATTATATATTCTTGCCTCCTTTGTTGTATATTAATTGAGCATATAATCATGGATTTATTTCTAGGTTCTCTATTTTGTTCCATTGATCTGTGTGTCTGTTTTTATGCCAGTACCATACTGTTTTGATTACTACAGCATTGAACTGCTGGGTGCTATCCCTGCATTGTCTCCTGAGAGGCTTTTGATGGTGGTGGGGGCGGTTTGGGGCTGCTGTCAGACCAGATGTCTGCTCTCTGCCTGTCTGTTGGGGTTGCAGTGACCATCTTTATCCTGTGAAGTTTTTGTTGGTGGGCTGGACCAGGAGTCAGATCACATATCTGCCCCCAGCCCACTGCTGAGGCTGCTATGGAACTGGTGTATGTGGTTATCTTTCCGTCTCTGTAGGGCAAGAGTGATTTTGTAGTGTTGCTGGCTGCTATTGGAGCTGCTTGCACAATGAGATGTTTGTGGTAGCTTCAAATGGACTCATGCCAAGGGCAGGTTGAATGGAGAGGTCAACAGGAGAATATGGGGGCAGAGCATGAGGTGTTAGCAACTAGGTGGTAAGTGTTCATGCTGGTTCCAACAGTTGTCTGGGTATTTTGGCAGGAGGTGGGGGGAGAGAAATGGTGCCAGCTCTTATCTTTGGGAAAGTCTTCTAAAGATCGCTGCCCCTCCTGCACACATTCTGATATTAATACATAAATACCTTTCCCAAATACACTAGGCACTTTCAGACTGCTGCTTCTGTGCTGTATTTCCTTGAGGCTGTTGGTTATGCTGTCTCTTTAAGGGTGGGACTGTTTCCCGTTGCCCTCTGGCTCTTCCAGAGCCAAGCCTGTTGTTTTTTAAAGTTCCTGGTGTTAAGCCTCACTGATTGTAAAAACTCATGAAATTAAGCCTGGCTGGTTTTCAAAACTAAGTGTTATGGGGATTTGTTTTCCCAGTACAGGTCCTCTATGTATGGGGTGCTTTGTGTGGGGTCTCTTCCTCTCCTTTCTTCATACTTGTGGTGTCCCTCTCTTCTATGGTTAGTCCTTCTAGGGTTAGTTTTGCATGTTAGTTTGTTTCCTGACTGTGTTTCCACCTTTCTTACCATTTTCAATGTGAACTCCTTTTTGTGATTAACTGTGGAGAGCCTGTTCTGCCAGTCTTTGGATAATTTTCTGGGTTAGTTATACTGATGTGGGTATTATCTAAGTATTTTCATGGGACAAGGTGAGCTCAGGATCTGCCTACTCTGCCCTCTTCCCTTGAAGTCTAAAACTGCCATTCTTTAGCAGCTCCTGTCTCACTTCTAATTTGTTGTTCCTGGTTAACAGAACATTGTGAAACAAATATTGTGGCTCATAGAACCATAGCTTCAGCAAGAGTGCACAGTCTATGGATGAGGGAAGACCTGGGTAATTCCTTTATGAATGTGGGCTAGTTGTACAGGTTTCAGTAAATATAAGCATTGTAGAGATACTGTTTTTGACCATCTTTTGGTTTGTTGGCTGAGTTCTAGAGAGTTAAATTGCTAGAAAAGTAGCCTGTGTGTAAATGAAGTGCCACTGAACGTTTTTTCCTTAGGTTTGAATCCCTACTGCCCTCCACCCCCATACCCCCTTCCTGTCATTAGGACAAGCCAGTAACTTGAAACAAGTAGAGGCAAATCTACGTTATCAAAAAACAGTGTGCTTTGAGAAACTTTTAGTTTATTAGGTAGGTTATCAAATGGCATTTGGATTAGATTAACAGCTTCCCTGAGTATGAAAGTAGGAGGCTAGAAATGTGCTAAGATTCTAAGATTAGGCCACCATTGGGCTTGTGTCTTTTATATTTAAGATGTTGAGAAGCTGGGGCACCGGGGTAGCTCAGTGGATTAAAGCCTCTGCCTTCCGCTCAGGTCATGATCCCAGGGTCCTGGGATCGAGCCTCACATCGGGCTCTCTGCTCAGTGGGGAGCCTGCTTCCTCCTCTCTCTGCCTGCCTCTCTGCCTACTTGTGATCTCTGTCTGTCAAATAAATAAAATCTTAAAAAAAAAAAAAAAGATGTTGAGAAGCAGTAGATAGAAAGCAGTCTACTTTTGGAGAAGTAACTGATAGTACCTTCTTCTCAGGAAACCATGAATTCATTTTATTGTCATTTTTTTCCTCTCCCTTTCTTTTAATTGAGATGAAATTCATATAACATATGACCCGTTTTAAACTGCACAATTCAGTGGCATTTAGTGCAATTTTAGTGTTGTTTGACCACCGCCTCTAGTTTCAAAATCTTTTCATCATCTCCAGAAAAACACCCCATATCTATTTAAGTATTCACCCCCTCTCTTCTCTGCTCTCTATTAATGGTAAAGTTACCATTAATCTGCCTTATGTTTCTATGGATTTACCTATTCTGGATATTTCATATAAATGAATCATACAATGTGTGACCTTTTGTATCTTGCTTCTTTCACTTAGTATAAAGTTTTCAAGGTTCATTCAAATTGTACATATATCAGTACCTCACTTCTCTTTATGTCTGAATAATATTTATATACGTCACAATTTATATATTTATTCATTTGTTGAGGGGCATTTATGTCATTTCTACTTTTGGCTATTATAAATAAGGCTGCTATAAATATTTGTGTACAAATTTCTATGTGGATATACATTTTCATTTTTTCTGGGTATATATCTAGGATGGAATTCCTATGTCATATAGTAATTCTTTGTTTAACTTTTAAAGGCTTTTGTAGTAGCATGAAGCTAGCCTCACAGAATGTGTTATGAAATCTTCCCTCCTATTTTTTGAAAGAACTTGAAAGAATTGGTGCTAATTCTTTAAATGCTGATAGAATTTACCAGTGAAAAACCATCTGGTTCTGAATTTTCCTTTGTTTGGAGGTTTTTGAATAGTGATTCAATCTCATTACATTTGATTTTCCTTACTCACAGTAGTTATTTTTATAAAGTCACTGCAAATACTGAATTAGAGAATATTGAGCCATTGCTTCTAGTAGAAAAAGAGGGTTAGGTTTCTGGAAGCCTCTAGTCACAAATTTTTGTCAACCAATCACTACATAACTTTGGTTTTTTTTATTTATGTATTTTTATTCATGTATTATTTATTTACGTATCTCCTGTTTATGTGTATATGGGTGCATCTCTTTAAAGACACCTATTTAATATTTATTTCTACAAATATATACTTATTTTCTTTTGATAATCAAACAGCCGACAGAGTTTAATATTATCTGGACCTTGGGTTAACATTACTATAATTTATTTAGCTTTTAGCATCAGAACAATGCCTTCCACTATGGTTTTTGTTATTGGTTGCCATCTCATGAATCCACAAACTTAGCTGCTTTTCCATCTTTTCATAGCTTCATGACATACTCTAAATGTTATGTAATACTTTCTGGAATGGGCTCACAAAGAGATTGGCAAATGTCCTCTTCCTTTATTTGGATGTACCATATTATTGATTCATTAACATTGAACTCACAGCCAACAGACTATATAATTGATGCCTAAACATCCATATTCTCTGAAAGGCCCATCACTTTTTGCCCTTAGGAACACTAGCCTGCACTTCAACACTATTTAAACAGTGAAGTCACTACCAAAGAACACAAAAATGTTTTTTTTTTTTTTAAGTGTAATTAAGTAGACTGAAAAGGATATTGAATATGAGAGCTTAAACAAGCAAGTAGAGCTTTTTTTGACCTCAGTTGGGAATGTGCATATTAGACAACTGAAATTTTTTGCCGAATGCACACAAATGACTGTGAAAATGCTGGTGAGTATGGCTGTTGGGGTTACAAATAAATACTAGTGAGCATGTGAATTTGCAAATATGGAGTCCATGAATAAAGAGGTTTAACTATTTTAAAAATATTTTTTCTGTCTCTGTCTCTCTCTCTCTCTCTTTTTTTTTTTTTTTCTTTTTTCTTCCTTGTGGGACATTCATGATGCATATGTTGATATGGTTGATGGTGTGGTGTTCTTTCAATGCTTTGGCTTCCTTCAATTTAAAAAAAAAATTCTTTTTTCCTTTCTGCTCCTCAGATTGGGTAATTTCAGTTATTCTACCTTCAACTTTACTGGTTTTTCTTCTGCCTGTTATAACCACTGAATCCATCTAGAAAAATTCTGATTTGAGTTACCATACTTTTTCAGCTCTGTAATTTCTGTTGCATTTCTTTTAATAATTTCTATCTTTATTTATGTTCCCTACTTGTTCATAAATTATTCTCCTGATTTCCTTTTGTTCTTCATGGTTTCCTTCAGTTTCCTAAGCTTAAGACAGTAATTTAGTCTTTTGTATAGTAAAGTCCAATAACTGGGCTTCCTTAGGAATTGTTCTTCTTGGCTCTTTTTCTCTGGTAAATGGACCATACTTTCCTTTTGCTTTGCATGCTTTGTAATTTTTATGGAGAACTGGACATTTTGAATATTGTAATGTGGTAACTGTAGAAATCAGATTCTTTCCCCTCACTTTGGATTTTTGTAGTTACTTGAAGTCTGCAGTAATCCATTTGCTTAGTGAATTTTTCTATTCCACTCCCCCAAGCCAAACGTGTATTCATCGTCATGTGTAGTCATTAAAGTTCCCTGTTCAGCTAGTGATATTACAGAGAGTTCCTTGAAAGCCTGGATCCAAAAAGAAAAAAGTATTCTGTGTCTCTAAAATTTTTTGACAGATGCTGCCTAGAAAGCTTCTTTAGCCCTATAAGTTTGAAACAATGGCTGGCCTCTGTGCCAGTCACTCAGTGAATTAACAGATCAAAATACACAACCCTAGTTTTTGTTGGACAATATCTTTATTTCCTGACACAGGTAAGTTACACCAGGAACACTATCTGACCTTCCCATGGCTTCTTGCCATGAGGATGGGATTGGAGGATGATAGCTGCTATGTGATATGCCAAATTTGAGAAAATTTATCAGGAATTTTACTACTTTTTCATTCAGGCTTCTGGGTGCTGCCAGTGTTTCACTAGACTTAAGAATTCTGAAATAGTTTATTCTGACAGTTCTTGACACTTCAATAGTTGTTTCTGTAGACAGATTAATTTCTGGAGCATCCTACTCTGCCTTATCTGTGACGTTACTTTGGTCTGATTTTTAATTTCTTTTTAATAATTACTTTGTAGATTAATTTGACATGTTTTTGGTCATTTGGAATTTCATAATAAGTAGTTAAAGTCATTTAATAGTAGAGGTGAGTTAAAATGGGATAATGCACATAAAATTAAACATTTGTTATCATGGTTTTTATTTTTATGGAGCTGACTTAAATGGCATGTGGAGTTTTCTCATTTATGAAATGGTTTCAGGTTTTAGAGTCTAAAACTGGATAGACTTTTAGAGTTCTAAAACTTACAGAAGGAAGTGGGAAACATTGTTCAGGGTACAGGAATATTACATGATTTCCAAAGAAGGCTATAGTTTTGGAAGCCTTTCTTGAACATGTGTCATTCATAATGATGGTGGTATAGTCATAGTTATTTCCCTAAATTAACTATACTCCACATTAAAATAATTGAATAAATATGTAGGAAATATTTCCAAATAATAAAGGGCACATAATTAAAATTTAAATAGCTTATCTTTAAGCTAATCCTAAATTTATTTTTCTATATTCCTATATAAAACATTGTTAGATAAACTCAGCACATGGTTAAAACTCATTAAAATATCTATTCTTTAGTGATGAATTTGGAAATCCATTGACTGCACAGTAGACATTCAGTACCTATTTCATGATGAGGAAGACAAGAAAATATTTTTTTCTTATCTGTAAAGGCTATTGTTTTACAGAATTACAATGGGACTAAAGTAGAATCTGGAAAGGAAATTACTTCTTTATGTAATCTAAAGTATGGTGAATAAAGAGCTTTTTAAGTAACTACTTTGGCACTAAAGTTATGAAAACTTTTGGCAGTGAAATCAGTTTTGAAAAAAGATAAATGGAAATATCTATATTAAAATCTGATTGCAATCTGTAGTTTTCAAATGAAAACATTCTTTTGAAGCTTAAAGAAATTATCTGTCTTAGGAATGTGACTTTTCTTTTTTTCTCAGTAAATAAACCTCCATAATACTTTTGATTTTTTAAAATATTTATTTATTTATTTATTTATTTATTTAATGATTTTGTTTATTTATTTGACAGACAGAGATCACAAGTAGGCAGAGAGGCAGGCAGAGGAGAGGGGAGGAATTAGTCTCCATGCTAAGCAGAGAGCCCGATGTGGGACTCGATCCCAGGACACTGGGATCATGACCTGAGCCGAAGGCAGAGGCTTTAACCCACTGAAGGCACCCCTACTTTTGATTTTTAAAAAAAAAATGTCATTCTCCTTCCATATTTCATCAATACCAAACAAAACCAAATTAGACTTTCTCATGAAGTCCCAAATAGAAATTTAGATACTTTCAATTGGACTTGGTATGTTTAGTGAATTGTTACATATTTTAAAATTGTACAAATACTTTACTTTTCTTCCTTCTTCCCTTTGTTTTTCCCTCCCTCATCCCTTCCTCTTTCTTTTCCTTTCTTCTCTCTCTCTCCCTCCTTTTTTGTATTTTCCTTTTTATTCTTAAGGTATGATATAATGTGGCTTGCATATATAAATATATACAATTGGACTATTTTCTAAACTCTTATATGATTTCAGATTATTCTAACTCATTTATGTAGATCAGAAGTTGATTCCTTTTAGAGAGTTTTTAGTATTAGAAGCCACTGAAATATCAGTTAATATGCTAAAGTTGGACTTTACCTTGTAATACATGACAATTAGATCCCAATTGCAAAGTATATAAATTAAGATCAGGAAAATTTTTAAATAATTTAAAAATAGTTATATAATACATTTCTAGTTATGAGAAGTATTTTATGATTTTGCCTTCAGTTAAATATTAGACCAAGATATGTATTCATTTTGTCATAATGTTATAAAAATGGCTTGATCATTAGACATAAAAAATTCTTTTATTAGAACAATATTTAAACTAATTTCTGAGAAAAAAATAGCATAAGGTGATTTCTTTGAACTGTAGTCTTGACATTTTATGAAGTTTATGGTAGTAATGAAGGTGGTGGTAGTGATGATGGTGATGATGGTAATGATGAGGCAGCCACCTCAACAACATATCTATGATTAGAGTACATTAACATTTTTAAAATGTGTGATCCCTTATTATTGATAAATCTTGTTTCTATGTTGTAATTTAGAGATTTAACTTTTTAAAGTTATATTGAAGTGTTATTAGCAAAGTAGATTGCAAATCTTGGAAAGATTGTACATTTTGGTAAGTGGAAAATAATGATATATTTCAAATTTTGCTAATTCTCTGTTCAATCAAGGATTAAGCTATTTTAGGGTTTATGAGTAAAATTTAAATTTGGAAACTATGTTGGCTTTTACAGAGAGAAATATTTCTTAAAATTAAAAACAGCAAACTAATGTAAAATATCATTCTATATGCAAACTCATCTCATGAGAGTGGCCATTTTATTTTATTTATTTATTTGGATAGAGAGAGAGAGAGAGAGTGCGTGAATGAGGAGAGGGGCAAATGGAGAGGGCGAGACAGAATCTCAAGCAGATTATGTGTTGAACATGGAGCCTGTGTGGGGCTCAATCTCCTGACCCTGAGATCTTGACTTGAGATCAAGAGTTGAATGCTTCACTGACTGACACCCAGGTGTCCCAAGAGTAGTCATTTTGTACTTGTACTTTAATAATGGTTCAAGTGAAGAGTAGTATATATTTGTTGTTAAAATAGGCATACGTTGGGGCACCTGGGTAGCTCAGTGGGTTAAGCCTCTGCCTTCGGCTCAGGTCATGATCTCAGGGTCCTGGGATCGAGCCCCGCATTGGGCTCTCTGCTTAGCAGGGAGCCTGCTTCCTCCCCTCTCTCTCTCTGTGCCTGTCTCTCTGCCTACTTGTGACCTCTGTCTGTCAAATAAATGAATAAAATCTTAAAAAAAAATAAAATAAAATAGGCATACGTTAATGTCAGACAAAAGGCTGGGAAGATAATTAGGTATTGAAAAATCTGTAAA
This sequence comes from Martes martes, assembly GCF_963455335.1. Classification (NCBI taxonomy): domain Eukaryota; kingdom Metazoa; phylum Chordata; class Mammalia; order Carnivora; family Mustelidae; genus Martes; species Martes martes. Next base: position 38,443,102 of record NC_137896.1, read on the forward strand.
AGTTTAATGCTCAGTAAAATTTCATATCTACTTTTGAAAAAAATTAGAAAATAACTGTATTTTTAATATTAATAATAACTGGATTTTTGCCATCTTAGTGGTATAAAATGGGGTAAAACCTTGATGGTTTTTCTATTATCTATTGATATAGATAATATAGATAGTATGTTCCTTTGATTATTTTTTGAAGGGAATGTCTCTATTAGAGGACTTATTCTTAGATTTTTAACAATTATTCATTATATATTACAGAAGACTCTTGAGTACATGTTTTTATTATGAACATTTTAGGCTATTTAGAATGAATTCAACCTGGGAAATATTTTGAGTTTATATTCTGCCAGGAATCAGAATTTCAGAGCTTTCATTTCATCTGTGTTGATGGTTTTATATCTAGCCACATGTGGTTGTTGAGTATTAAAATATGACTAATAAAAATGTACTGAAACTGTAAATTACATATAAGATAACAAATACTTAAGAGAAAGGAGAATATAAACTCTCATTAATAATTTGTTACATTGGGGGCGCCTGGGTGGCTCAGTGGGTTAAAGCCTCTGCCTTTGGCTCTGGTCATGATCCCGGGGTCCTGGGATTGAGCCCCGTGTCGGGCTCTCTGCTCGGCAGAGAGCCTGCTTCCTCCTCTCTCTCTGCCTGCTTCTCTGCCTACTTGTGATCTCTGTCTGTCAAATAAATAAATAAAATCTTTAAAAAAATAATTTGTTATATTGATTGTATGTTGAATTGATAATATTTTAGGTATACTGGATTAAATAAAATATTAAATTAATTTCAACTACTTTTTTTTTTTTTAACTTAATGTGACCAATAGAAAATTTATAATCCCTGTGTGGCTAACATTTGTGGCTTGCATTATACTTCTTTTGGACAACTTTGCCCTAGATGATCCCTTAATTGCTAGGTTGCAATTTTCTCACTGATCAGTGAAGGAATTAGACAAAAATGATCTTTAAGACCTTTTCTATCTTCAATATTTAAGTTTTTCTCCTTTAGCTTACTTAGGTTGCTATCTCTCTTCCCAAAATATTTACATTATACCCAACTGTATTTTACCTTGAAAGACATAGCAGCATAGAACATCAGCATAGTGCTTTGCCAAGCATTTGGGAAGATTTGATATATAGTATATCAGTCATTCCCATTTGGTATTTATTCTGACACAGATAAGCTAATTTTTCCTTAATGGATTTCAGATATTCTTTGAGATGTTCAATATCAACTGTTCTGGTCTTTTTAAAGTAAATGTATCTGTTGAACCCCAAGGGAGCTCATTTTCTGACATTACTCATTTTTCCTGGCATACTCAGAAACTATGACAATGGAATTTTGCATTACTGTGTCTTTGTGCTTACAGTTTATCCTCAACAAATTTTAGATAATTTAATATAAACTACTTAATAAAAGATAGAAGATTATGATCCAGTGTGTGATAGGACTTTATTTGGGACATTTCCCTAATTTTGTGATGTAGATTAGGTTCAGCTAATGTGAAAAGTCATGACATATTAGTGATTTACTAACACAGCTAATGATTATAATACACTTAAAATGCATTTATTCAAAGAGGTTGATGGATTTTAGGTCAAGGGCTTATTAAAATTATGTAGTTCTGAAAGTTAGAAATGGAATCTTCAAATTGTTTTAGGTGATATTTACTTTTTAGTACATAGATTATTTTAAAAATTAAGTGGAAAGGGAATCTGTAATTACTTATCTTAGACTTAATCACTACCACCAACATTTACTAAATGAATAACTGGTGGCATTCATATCTCTAAGCTTCAATTTCTAGCCTTACTAGCTTCTCAAAGTTGTAGGCATAAAGTAAGAATATATAGTGTTGTGAATGCCCTCTGAAGCTCTGTAAAAATGTAAGGTATTTGAGGTGGAGCTCTAGTTTTGTCCTAAGTATAGTAAATGTTATCACCCTACTTCCCCATACCAGGCTGCAGGGAATCCAGATTTTTTTTTTTTTTTTTAAACCTCGATAGTTTTACCTCTTGCCTGTTTGTACTGTTCCTTCTCAACTTTTATCCTCCCCAGCTCTGCAGTCCTTTAGCTCTACTCCCTAGATCCTGATAGAGTCCCAGCTTGGGTTTCTTATTTTGATGGCAGTTTGGATGTACACTTCTTGCTGTGACCCATGTGTGGATTTGTGTCTGCCTCCAGACCCATGCAGTGCTCTGGGTCTGAGGCACTTCTGTGGCTAACCTTGGACCTGTGCTATCCAGACTAATCCTATGGTATCCATGGATTTCTAGGCTACTAAAGAAGTCTCACTGACAGGTTGAATCCAAATTCATTGTACGTGAAATAACACTGGGTTGAGAATCGGATATGTGTTTATTTTTCAAAGAGCAAATTTTTTATGTCAGAGAAAGTGGAGAGGTAGAAGGCAGAGGTTATTGTTACAGCATGGAGTAGCTTCTGGTTTGAAATCTTGTTACGGGAGCTGATTAAATAAAAGATATGGTCTGAGATAGAATACCTGTGAAACACATTCAGTTCACAAGGTTAGAAAACTTGTGAATGAGCACGTTAACATGGATGTTGAAACCACATCTAATGTATGCAATCCATGAATTTCGGGAAGGAATTGAGGAAAGGCAAACTAAATTGAATGTTAGAAGTCAGTAACCTAGTATGCAAAGTTGATGATCTAACTCAGTTTAATTTCGTAGGCTTTTTTTCACCTTTTCTCCTTAGCCATGCCAAAGGCCAGAAAATTGGATATATCCTGTATTTCTGAGTATAGTTCCTTCTTCCTTCCTTTTCATATTTTCTTACCTTTTTTCCCTGCCTTGAATTTCTTTCCCCTCCTGGCTGCAAGCTGTAACATACCTGGTCATTAATACTCATCTGTGCAAAGCCTTGCTTTCCTCCATCTCTTCTTTGTCCACTTCCTCTCTCCTACCAACAAAGAAGTAATTCCTCTTCTCAATTCCTGCTGTAACTTTGACATGAGAATAATTGGTTAGTTTAAGATTTATACCTTAGCTTTATTATTACTGTCTATATATGAGGGGAGTTGTTGTGAATTGGATGTTTGTGTCCCTTCAAAATTCATGTGCTGAGGCCCTAACCACCGGTGTAATGGTATTAGGAGGTGGGGGCTTTGGAGTTCATCAGATATCAATGAGATCATGAGGGTGGAGGTCCCAGGTTGGGATTAAGGTCCTTTTAAGAAGAAGAGACACCTAGCTTTTTCTCTCCACCATTTGAGGATACAGTTAGGAGGCAGCTGTCTGCAAGCCAGAAAGAGGGCTCTCATCAAGAGCCAAATCATTTGGTACTTTGATCTTGCACTTCCCTCCTCCAGAACTGTGAGAAATAAAAGTCCGTTGTTTGAGCCACCTGATCTGTAGTATTTTGTTATAGCAGGCCAGGCTAAGAGAGGAGTACTATGTCCTATGCACAGCATATGGCACAACATTTTTAGTATATATGTAATCAGCTTATCAATCGGGGTAGCTTTAAATTTGTACATCAGTTTGGGAAGAACTGACATCTTTATAATATCTGGTTTTCCAGCCTATGTATTTAGGTGTTCTTTAGTTTCTTTCAGCATTGTTTCAGAAATTTTAGTGTATAGATTTTACACACTTTTTTGGGTCAAATTCATCCCTAAATATTACATATTTCTGATACTGGGGCAATGGTAATGGTTTTTAAATTCAATTTCAACTGTTTGTTGCTAGTATGTAGAAATGTAATTTAAAGTATTGCTCTTTCATCCTGTAACCATGCTAAAGTTATTTATTAGTTATGGTAGCTTTTTTGTATAATATGTGAGATTTCCTACATAGTAGGTCATGCTATCTTTCTTTTATTTTTTTTCTTTCCTATATAGATGTCTTTTCTTTTATTATATATTTTTTAAAGATTTTATTTATTTATTTGAGAGAAAGGGAGAGAGAGTATGTGTGAGCACACAAGCAGTGGCAGAAGGGCAGAGGGAGCAGCAGACTCCCTGCTGAGCGGGAATCATGACCTGAGCCCAAAGGGAGACACCCAACTGCCTGATCCACCAGGCACCCTCTTTTACTGTGATTTTAAAAAATGTCTTGTCTTGTATTACCTTGTAACAATGGCTAGAGCTTCTAGTACAATATTAAATGGAAATTATATGAGCAGACATCCTTGCCTTTTATATCTAAAATATATTTGTGGGGAAGCTTTTAACTACAAATTTAAAATTTCTATAATATATCTAGGGCTATCAGATTTGTTTGTTTGTTTTTGAGGAATTTGTGGCAGTTTGAGTTTTTCAATTGATTTTCCCATTTCATCTGCATTGTCAACTTTACTGGAATGAAGGTGTTCATAATATTTCCTTTTTATCCTCTTAGTATATATATAATCTATAGTAATGTCAGTTTGCTCAGTCCTAATTTGTTAATGTTTGTTCTGTTGATTTTCCTCATCACTGGCTACAGATTTATCAATTGTATTGATCTTAAAGAAGCAGATTTTATTTCATTGATTTTTTTTGTGTTTTTTTTTCTGTGTTTTATTTCATTAATTTCCACTCTGATATTTATTAATTGTTTTCTTTGGCTTACTCTGTTTCATTTTCTCTTTTTTTTTTTTTTTTTTTTTTGGTTTCTTAACCTGGAAGTCAAGGTCAATGATTTGAGACCTTTATTCTTTTTCAGTATAAATACTTAGGGTTGCAAATATATTTTTATGTACTGCTTTTAACCATATCTCATAAAATTTAGTACATCGTGTTTTAATTTTACTCAGTTGAACATACGTTCTAATTTATCTTTTAATTTCATCTTTGACCCATGGGTTATGTAGAGGTACATGATTTAGTTTACAAGTGCTTGGAGAGTTTTCTAGATATCTTTCTGTCATTGATTTCTAATCTAATTCCATTGTGACACAAGAACATACTTGATGTGACTTCAGTCCATTAAAATCTAGTGAGACTGGTTTTATGGCCGAAGATGTTGTCCATCTTGGTAAATGTTTTATATGCACTTTAAAAAATGTATATTCCTGGGTCTGGGTGGTGCAGTTGGTTAAGTGTTGGACTCTTGGTTGCAGCTTGGTCATGATCTCAGGTTTGTAAGATCAAGCCTTTCATTGCGCACCACGCTCAGTGCAGAGTCTGCTTAAGCCTCATTTTGCACCCCCCCTCCTGCTTATACTCTCTCTCTCTAAAATAAGTAAATTAATCTTTAAAAAATGTATATTCTTGTTTTGTTGGGTAGAATGTTCTATAAATGTTAGTTAAGTTTGGTAATAGTCTTATTCTTTATCCTTATTGATTTTCTCTGTACTTGTTCTATTAATCATGGAAAGAATGGTGTTAAAATCACTGGCTGGTTTTTTTTTTTTTTTTCCTTTTTTTAACCCTTGGAGTTCTATCAGTTTTTGCTTCATGTATTTGAATTTTTGTTGTTAGATGCAGTAATGTCTAAGATCATTATGTTTTCTTGATCAGTTGATCTTTTTAATATTATGAAAAGACCCTCTTTATTTTTGATGTTATTTTTTCCAAAATTTGCTTTGTCTGAGTAGCCACCCCAGTTTTCTTATATTTGCATTAACATGGTATATATCATGCCATTCTTTTACTTTTACCTTTTTTGTATCTTTTTATTTAAATGAGATTCATTGTCATCAGCATATAATTTGGTGTTGATTTTAAGATCTAATCTGACAATTGTTGATTTTTAATTGGTATATTTATACCCCTTTTAATGTAAATATTCATATAGTTAGGTTTAAATACTGTCTTGTTTTCTATTGTTGGCTTATTAGTTACAACTTTTCATAGTGTTTTCTTTGTGGTTTATAGTGTGTATACTGAACTTATTCCAGTCTGTCTTTCAAGTAATAGCATAATAACTCATGGATATTATAATAATCTTAAAACAGCATGTTTTCATTTTTCTCCTTTTGCCTCTGTGCTATTTGTTATACTATCTTTAAATATATTATAAATCTCATAATTCATTGTTATACATTTTGCTTTAAAGAGTCAATTATGTTTTAAAGAGATTTCAAAAACAGGAAAAACATCTGATCTATTTGCCCACATATTTACCATTTCCAGTGCTCTTCATTCCTCTGTGTTCATTCATATTTCCATCTGGCATTACTTTCTTTCAGCTTGAAGGACTTCCTTTAACAGTTTTTTGTTTTGTTTTGTTTTTTTGTTTTTTAGAGGAGGGGCAGAGGGAGAGGGAGAGAAGAATCTTAAGCAGGCTTCATGCCCAGCACTAAGCCTAACATGGAACTTGACCTCACAACCCTCAGATCATGACCTGAGCCAAGATCAAGAGTCAGATGCTTAACCGACTGAGGCACCCAAGCACTCCCTTTAACATTTCTTATAGTGAAGTTCTGCTGGTAGTATATTCTTCCAGCATTTGTGAAAAAAGTCTATCTGAAGAAATCTTCATTTTTCCTGTGTTTTTAAAACATATTTCACTGAGTATAGAATTCTAGATTGACAGTTTTTCTTTCTTTTAGTATTTTAAAGATATTTCCCTACTGTCTTATGTCTTGCATTATTTTCAATGAGAAGTCTGCTGTCATTCTTTGTTACTGTACATAAGTTATATTTTTTTCCTCCAGTTCCTCTTAATTTTCTCTTTATCACTGTTTTTAAGTAATTTTATTATAATTTACTTTGGTAGAATTTTCATCATTTTGCTTGTGCTTATGGTTTGTTGAGTTTTTTTTTGGTTCTGTGGGTCTATAGTTTTCATAAGATTTAAATGTCTTCCTTTGTTATTTTTCCAATTTGTTTTTCTGCCATTCCTACCCCTACTTCTTTGGGGATTCAATCATACATATTAGGATGCTTAAAATCATTCTATAACTGACTGATGCTCTGTAGATTTTCTTTTTTATTTCAGTCTTTTTGCTCTGTTTCATTCTGACTAGTTTCTGTACTATGTTTTCAAGTTTACTAAATTTCTTTCTGTTTTATCTAATCAGTCATTAATCACATCTATTATTTTATTTTATTTTATTTAGATTTTCTTTCTTTATTTAGAAAGAGAATTAGCAGCAGGAGGGGAAGAGGGAGAGGGGGAGATAGGGAATCTCAAGCAGACTCTGTGCTGAATGTGGAGCCTGACCTGGAGCTTGATCTCATAACAGTGAGATCATGAACTGAGCTGAAATCAAGAGTTGGACACATAACCAACTGAGCCACCCAATTGCTCCTACTGTATTATTTTAATCTTGTATATTTCTCAGCATTAGAGATTTGATTTTTTAAAATTCTGTATATTCAATCTTTAACTTTTTCAACATATGGATCATAATAATAAAGATTCTTAATACTGTCCTTTTCTACTAGTCTTATCATCTGTGTCATTTCTAAGTCTTTCAATTGATTGATTTTTCTCCTTTTTATAGTTGTACTTTATGTGCATGTGTATGTGTCTTTTCGTGCATTATAATTGTTGATTGGATCACAAATATTGTGAAATTTACCATGTTGGTACTGAATATTTTTATATTCTGTCAACATCTTGACTTTTGTTCTGGAATGTATTGAATTACTTGAAAATAATTTGACCCTTTAGGGGCTTGTTTTGAGTTTTGTTAGGCAGGACCAGAGCAGAGTTTTTTCCTAGGACTAATTTTTTCCACTGGTGAGTTTAACATGTTTTGGTACTCTACCTGATGTGCTAAAAGTCATGAGATTCTTCAGTTCCAGCTAATTGAAACATTACCTTTTCTCAGACATGCATGAATAGCAGAGATTATTCCTCCAGATAGTTCCATCATATGCATGTACTGATTAGTACTCGGCTGAAAATAAGGAGTTACTCTCTGTAGATCTTGTAGCTCTTTTGCATGGCTTTTTTTTTTGTTTTTTGTTTTTTGTTTGTTTGTTTGTTTGTTTTTGTTTTTTTTTTAAAGCTCTGCCAATGAACTATAGCTGCCTTGACATTTTTGGGAGCTACCGTATTACATTTTTTCAACTCAGGAAGACTGCCTGAATCCATCTTGGTTCCCTTTCTCTATTGTTGCCACATGGAAAATCTTTTTAGGCAGTTATCCTAAGGCTCACTTAATTTGTTTTTCTTCTCTCAGGGATCACTGTTTTTTACTGTTTTATGTTCTATGTCTGGAAACCATTGTGTTATGTATTTGGTCTAATATTTTTAGTGCTTCAGACTGGAAGCTATATCTGGTCCCTGTTATTTTATCTTGTCCTGCATTAGCAGCGCCTTTACTATGTTTAAATTACACTATGAGTAATAATAATCTATAGTAATATCTATTAATATTTGTAATGCTGATGGTCAATCTCCTTTGGTGTGTTAGTGCCATAGGGTTTGCCACACATCATATTACTGTGATGATACAGGCTGTATTTGTGTGTATCTATGTAGACTAAATGATCTGGCTGAATTGACCAATTTAAAGACTTATTAATTCCATCAAAAACTAATTTTCTGGGGCGCCTGGGTGGCACAGTGGGTTAAAGCCTCTGCTTTTGGCTCAGGTCATGATCCCAGGATCCTGGGATCTCTCTGCCTGCCTCTCTGCCTACTTGTAATCTCTGTCTGTCAAATAAATAAAATCTTTAAAAAAATACACTAATTTTCCTGGTCTTTCTTCAAATCAATTAATCACTTTATTGAGTTAACTAAATTGAGCAAATTTCGAAGTATAAGTATAATCTCATTTTATTATTAGGGATTGTAGAAACTCTACATATTCCACTGCAGTAGAAAATAAAGTGAGGTATGAATACCGGGACTCTGGTTGATGTGATTAAAAAATAAGTAATATTTTTAAAATGTCTATATAATATCTTATGGGAATCAAAAAGAAGAGTAAGAATGGAAGTAATCAGAGAACACTTCTTAGAAGAAGTAACTTTTTACTGGAGAATGTATGGACTAGTTGGAATTACACAGGTGCATCTATATGTGTGAATGGTACTGTGGGTAGAGAGAGCTGGGGCTGGGAGTAAAGAAGAATTCTACAGGTAAGGAAACATAAAAAGAATTACTTTTTTTCCCCCTGGGGAATTACACGCCCCCTCCTCCACATGCAGAAAATATCTAAGGACCTTTACAGAGCATTCATTACAACACTGTTTGTGATTATAAAAAATATGGTAATGATCCAAATATCTGTAAATTACATTACAGTTATGCTTTGATATATAACATCATATATCTATCTGTGTTTATGGATATAGAAAATTGTTATGATATTTTCTGAGGAGGAAGAAGCAAACTAAAGAAAACTATGTGTAATGTGACTTATGGAGTATATAATGTATGAGAAATACAGTGTTGAGAGAGAGGACAATTTTTACTTTTTATTTTATGCCCTTCTTTACTGCTTGATATTTTGCAGTTTGTGTATGTTACATTTGTAATTTTAAACTAAGTAAATAAATAGAATTGGACTAAAATTGTTTCTTTTCCACTTAAATTAATCAGAATATAAATCTAAATAAGTCATGTGTATTCCTTCTCAGAAACATTCTGCCTTATTGGACAGCCAGCTGTCCAATCAGTGTGTTTATCTGTATTGACTCAATCCAAGTAAAAACTCAGCATGTTACTTCCTTTTTCTTTATAAGTCTTCACCTGTCAGCATTGATGGGTATGACTGTGAAAAGACATCCCACAGTAGTTTTGTTGGTTCAAAAATCTGTTTGTCCTTTTTTTCTGATACAAACTTAAGTCCACTGCCATATACTTTAGTTCCATCTTTTTTGTAATCTAGATTATGATTCACTTCGTTTCCCCCTCTGCTAAACTGTGATACTGAACATGTATGGAAAAGGATACTGTTACTTCCTGCTTTGGATCCACAAATTGAAGTGACATCTACCAGCTGTTACCTTTTCTGAGCATGCAGCTTGGCAATAAACTAGAGATTTTCTGGTGTACTGCAGGTCCAGTCAATTCTTTTAGCATTTGGAAGATGTAGAAATATTTTCATAATACATAATATATATTATCTGTTTTTATTGCACAAAAAATTATTCTCAAAGTGTGCATAAGTTAGACTGTAAGTGTATGTGTGTGTGCATGTATATGTGTGTCTCATGCTCAGTGTCTTCTGGCTTGAATTTTTGTTGCCTGGAATTAAAAATTATGAACTCTGTGTGCAGGAACTGTTCCCCACTCTTCACTTAGAAGTCAACCTAGTTAATCCTCCCAGTCATCCTGTGAAGTCTATGCCCATACTTGAAGGACTCCTGTTTTATGGGCAAGTATACTGAGGCACAAAGAGGTTAAGTAAGTGGCCTAAGGTCACCATGCTGGTTTATTTTATTTGTCAACTTGATTGGGCCACTGTCCCCACATACTCGGACCAACATGACTGTTGTTTCTGTGAAAGTGTTTTTGGATGAGATTTACACTTAAATTGGCGGACTTGGAGTAGATCAGATTACCCTCCATAATGTTGCTGGGCATCATCCAGTCAGTTGAAGGCCTAAATGGAATAAGAGCTGATCTTCTAGAAGTCCCAGGCTGCCAGCAGACCACCTTCTGAGTACATCTGCGGCACTGGATCTTCTGGGAGAGCCAGCAGACTGCCTTTGGACTTGAACTGCAGCTCCTTCCTGAGTTTCCAGCCTGCCAGCCTCCCTTATCAGATTCTGGACTCTGCAAGCTTCCAAAATTGTGTTAGCTAATACGTTAAAATAAATCTCTTTGTGTCATATGCAAAAAACAAAACAAAACAAAAATTATGAACTGTGAGGGTCAGTGACTCTCTTATATTGGTGTGTTTTTCTAAGCTAAGTTCTTAGTAAGCTAAGTTCTGGTTGTACTGTCAGCAATTTTCAGTAGCACTGAAAATATGACCCCAAAATTATTTTGGAATAAAATGTGCCCAAGAGGATTGTTGTTTATCCTATTCATGTGCTGCTAATGCTTAATTGTTGCCTTATCCTGATCTTTGTAAACGTACTGTCTAACTGGTTTGGCTTGGGTTCTCTAGATGAAGCATTTTATGAAAGTGGTGGCAAAATGAAAAGGAGAATTCACATAGGAAAAGTATGGTGTGTATGTGTGTGTGTGCACACATGCCCTTGTATGTGCTTGCACACAGGCACCTGCACACACTACAAATGTTAAATCCTAGAAATGTTTTGGTAGTTCATAAAAGATTTGCCTTAGCTATGACTGAGCTAAATAAGAACACTGAGGTGATGCTCTAACAGAAATGAATGCATGATGCCCTTTTCCTTAGTGTCCCTTTAGGGTTGCGTGATAGGATCTCTGTCAGCCAATAACCATGAACAATGACAATAATAATAATAAAAACCCCCCCAAAAAAAATAATAAAAACCCCAATCCTTTTCTTTTTTCTTGCTTTTTTTTTTTTTAAAGGATTTTATTTTTATTTATTTGTCAGAGAGAGAGAGAGCGCGCGTGCTCACAGGCAGGCAGAGCGGCAGGCAGAGGCAGAGGGAGAAGCAGACTCCCTGCCGAGCAAGGAGCCCAATGTGGGACTCGATCACAGGACACTGGGATCATGACCTGAGCCGAAGGCAGCCACTCAACCGACCGAGCCACCCAGGTGTCCCCCCAAATCCTTTTCTTTAGAGGAAAAGAAGAGTTCCAGATTTCTTGGGGACTTCAATTTGATTATGTTAGAATAGTTCCTTTTGGCAACCACAGAAGGTTGAGCTGTGTTTTCATTTCTGAGAAAGAGGAAGAATCCATGTTCTGAGAGGAGGCGGCTTGCATGGGTATGTAGACACTCAAATGCATTAAAATGGCTTATATATATAAACCCTGCAACATCTAGAGTTCACATTTAATTCACAAAGTTATCATTTCCTCTTTAAAATGTTTTTTATTTAAAAATGACAAGATATTAAGGAAATTTATATTTTATTTTAGAATATTAAAGAAATTCTTTTTTTTTTTTTAAGATTTTATTTATTCATTTGACAGAGAGAGACACAGCAAGAGAGGGAACACAAGGAGGGGTAGTGGGAGAGAGAGAAGCAAACTTCCTGCCGAGCAGGGAGCCCAATGTGGGGCTTGATCCCAGGACAATGGGATCATAACCGAGCCAAAGACAGACACTTAACAAACTGAGCCACCCAGGTGCCCCTAAAGAAATTCTTTTAGATTAGAATTTTCTCCAGTTGAGAAAAAGGTAGGATTATGTGTTTGTTTAAATTCCATTAGAAATCAAAATGATAACTCCTAAGGAGTCCATAAAGAATGTTTATTAGGTTATTCATTCATTGTATCCCCTTGACATTACCAATACTAGGTGATTTTCAGTAATTAAGGAAAATGGCAAATTCTTCATAGCTTATTTATAAGGATAGGTTTAGACATTGTCTTAAAGTCATTTTTTTTTTTTTAAGATTTTATTTATTTATTTGACAGAGAGAGAGTGCTTAAGCCAAGCGAGCAGCACGGTGGAGAGGGAGAAGCAGGCTCCTTGCTGAGCAGGGAGCTGGACATGGGGCTTAATCCCAGGACTCTGGGATCATGACCTGAGCCAAAGGCAGATGTGGACTGTATTCACCACATCTTCCAAAATTACTTAGCTTTATTTTAAATAAAAATCAAGGCATGGAATTCTTTTCTAATAGCTTAAAGAATATAAATGTGAAACTCTTCAGTAAATGATCAGGAGTTAATATACAATTTTTGATGGAAACATACTTCAAATCACTAATTATACAGCTTGAAATAGAATTGTAGTATCAAAAATATTTGTTCTACAAATCCAGATTAGAACCAATATATTTTATTGCCTATTAAAACAGTACTATTTCCTTATATAGAAGAGAAATGTCATTTTCATAGAATATTAACCCTCTGGAGTTAAGTACCTGGTTGTCCAAAATGTCACAAAATGAGAATTTCATTTAAAGTAGTTGTAGGTGGGCATTTCCCCCAGATGCCTGGGAAATACAAATCTATTAAGAGGAATATACAATTAACCAGGCCTCAGAGATCCACATAGATAAACCTCTAACAGAGTTGAGCTTAAAACCAAAATTCATAAAATGCATAAGAACACAAGGGACCCAAAAGACTTCAGGTATTAGAATAATTAGATACAGAATAGAAATACATATGTTTAATATAATTAAAGAAATAATTGGATGGATTGAAAATAAAAGTTAATTAAAACAATCAGTTAAAATGGAGAAAACAAGAATCAACAATTACTATTAATTAATGTATAATAATTGAAACTGTAGACTGGAATGAATACATTTAATGAGTGAATTAGTAAAATATAGATTTGAGGAGGGGCACCTGGGTGCTGTAGTTGGTTAAGTGTCTGACTCATGGTTTTGTCTCAGGTTGAGATCTCCGGTTTGTGAGATCCAGCCCTCCATGGTGCTCAGTGACAAGTCTGCTTAAGACTCTCTCTCCTCTACCCTTCCCCCTCACCCCACATGCTCTCTCACTTTCAAAAATAAAATTAAATGTAGATTTGAGGAAATTACTAATATGAGAGAGCGAGTGAGCTAATGAAACACAACACATAAAAGAGATTAAAGGACATCAAGGATAGAGTTAGAATGTACATCTAATTAGAGTTCTAGATGAGATAATAAAAGAATGAGGCAGAGGTGGTATTTGAAAATATGTCTAAGAGTTTAACAGATGTGATTTGGGAGGTACATATATACAAAACAAGATAAACCCAAAGTAATCTAAATCCAGAAACATCTTAGTGGAACTGAAGATCACCAATGACAGTAAAAATTTTAAAAATAGCTTAAGTTGGAGAGGAGAAGTGAGTTGGGGGAAATCGGAGGGGGAGAGGAACCAAGAGAGACTGTGGACTCTGAGAAATAAGCAGGGTTTTGGAGGGGAGTTAGATGGGCGGTTGGGTCAGCCTGGTGGTGGGTATTGGGGAGAACAGTATTGCATGGAGCACTGGGTGTGGTGCATAAACAATGAATCTTGGAACACTGAAAAAAAAATTAAATTTTAAAAAATAGCTTAAAGTGCAAATACAGATTACCTAACAACAATTAGAATGGTGATTCGCTTAGCAATAGCTACAACCAAAGCAGAAACCAGTGACTGCTATCTTATTTAAAGTGAATAATATTTTTAGCATTGTATGCAAAATATAAGTATATAACAAATACAAAGGCAAGTTAAAGAGATCTTCAGAGAAACAAAAACTAAAGCAACTTCAGAAGGGAGGATATGAGGAAGGTGGAAAATTTAGAAGTTCAAAGTAAAAACATAGGAAAAGAAAGATATAACAGGCAAATATCAACCAAAGAAAGATGGCATAGCGGGGCGCCTGGGTGGCTCAGTGGGTTAAAGCCTCTGCTTTCGGCTCAAGTCATGATCCCAGGGTCCTGGGATCAGGTCCCACATTGGGCTCTCTGCTCAGCAGGGAGCCTGCTTCCTCCTCTCTCTCTGCCTGCTTCTCTGCCTCCTTGTGATCTCCGTCTGTCAAATAAATAAAATCTTAAAAAAAAAAAAAGAAAGAAAGAAAAGAAAGATGGCATAGCTATCTACCAAAAAGATTGTAAAGTAAGCACATTACTAGAGATAAAGAATTCTAAACTTATGTGCCTCTAATATGAAGTTCACATATGGAGAAAAAATTCACAAATCCAAGACCGTATTGAGACTTTTAAACACATCTCTAACAGTGATTCATATACCCAGCTAAAATAATTGAGAAAAAATACAGAAGATTTGCAAGACCACTGGGGTTGTCAGTTAGCATTTGCAAGACTACTAGAGTTATCAGTTAGCATTTGAAGTATGTTGGTAGTTAATACAGCAGGGATAATTATTTAGTAGTAAAACTTTAACCAGGAGCCGTTTTTTTTTTTTATAAAGGGTTACCACAAAGCTTCAGGTAACTTTATGTTTGATTATCAAGGAAGGATTCATTGATGGATGTTAGAAATGATCTCCTAAGTGAAATGGATTGGTTGGTTGGTAGTACTACTGTTACAGGCATCTCTGCTCAGGCATGAAGAAGTTTTAAGAATCTAAGGAGTTCAGTAGCCTCATGAGGGATTTTGTGCTTTCCTATGTTCAGCCACATTCAGATGTTTCTGCTATTTGAAGTCATTAGAACATTTCTGCTAGAATGGAGTTGAATCTGCTTCCACTGAGCATTTCTTAAAAATGCTTGTAGAACGACTAAATGGGCAGAAATGTTCATTGATCTTACAGAACAACTTATGATTGCTTACAAATTCATATTTGTATATATGGCTTCATTTTTAGATTTTTATTTGTAATGCACCATGCACAGTTATAGTTTTATTGGAGGTGAAACTGAATTATGAGCTACAGATATTCATATTTTTAAAAAGTAATAATTATATAGACTCTAATACATATAGGTTAGTTCACAACACCATGGTTCCAATTCATCCACTAAAGGTCAAAATCCAAAATAACTTGAATCATTAGTATGGAATTTTTCTGGCTGATTTTATCTAATAAAGATTGATTACTTTATCTGAAAAAGTTGAGTCATTACTATGGATTGTAACTGGGTGATTTTGGACTGATGGAAAATGAGAATATTTATGTTAAATCTGGAAAAAAATATTTCCAGGTCATTTTCTTTTATGGAATTATAAAGACCTGTTTGAGAACAGTTTGCTTATTTCTGAATATCTCATGGAAAGAGCCCCAACAATGGATAGATTTTTATTCTTCATGTGAGATTAACTTTTATTTGTATTTAAGATAGCAGTAAAAATTCTATAGGCCTCTTCCTGAATTTTGAACTAAGTAAGTTATTTATGTATCACCTTTCACAAATGGAAGAGGTAAATGTTTAGGTCTTGGTTTAGGAGTATTTTGATTTTAGGTTCCTATTAGTAAGCCAAGACAGAAAGTTGGTAGAGAATAAGGTAATTTAGTAGAGGAATGACATTAGGTGTGGTAGATTGTTTTTGGAACCAAGACAATAATAGATTGTGTCACATTATAAATTCTTTATCTACTGAAACTGTCACATAGTTATTTTTTTCTTCTTCCTTTGAACTCCTGCAACTTTTACACCTTGCCATTGTGGGGTTAGCAAATATTCTGCCCTTATCTTTCCAACCAATTAGATGCTACATTCCTCAGGGATAGGAAGACATTGTCTTTGGCTTTCTTTTCTCTTTTTTTCTTTTTCTTCCTTTTTTAATTGAGAGATAACTGACATCTACTATATTAGTTTCTGAATTATATATTTGTATAAAGTCTTTGGCTTTCTTATATGCCTAGCCTTGCTAGCCCTTTGCCTTTCATAGTAAATATCTAGTAAATATTTGTTAACTGACTAATTCACTCAAACCTACCACCTACGGCTTTCCTGTCATGTTGGTGGTCATTTGGTAAATACTTGAGTTATCACATATTAATCATTGATCTTTCAGAAGCAAAGGGAGTGTTCTTATGACTCAGCCCTAGATAACCTTTTGTTTCCTTGTACCTAATAAAGAACCTTTCCCAGAATGGTCCTATGTACGAAATTGTTGAATTCAAATGAGGTTTCCGTTATTATGAAAAACTGTAATGCAGCCTTGCATATGGTTTTACAAAGCCATAATGGCCTGCAGACATTTTTTGGCCACCATATTTTTCACTAATCCTTTAATCAGCTGTAGTGATACTACATCTGGTGGCAGTGAAAAGCCACAGTAAAAAAGTATAGTACCATTTCTATTGAATGTGGATTTAAGTTTCATTTAAATTCTTCCTTGCCCTGCTCGTTTTGGCACCATCCTTGTTTGCTTTTAGTGTTTCATCTGTGGATCTATACTTATTTATTTGGCAGGTACAATCTACCATTCCATCCCAACCTCCATCCTCTGGAAGCCATTCTCACTTTGTGTCACCCCTATAGCTGATGTCGACTCTGTTTCCTGGCTTCATAGAAGACTTTATGCCCTTTTTTTTTTGAAATGAGCTGTCTTTGATTACAGCTTGTCAGTATGGTCTGACTGCTAACATTGATTCCCAGCAGTCAACAATTTTGTCATGTTGTTCAAGATTAGGTTTCGATGTGTCATTTTAATAGACTAAAAAGCCATTCTCAGTAAAATCGAATTCCTGTGGGAATTGTTAAGGATGCTTTCAAAATGAAGAAAATTTGTAATGTTTTGGAGATTTCACTGGGGAGGCATCAGGTGACTACATTTACTGAAACTGGCAGTTTTTTAGCTGAATTTTATATTCTGAAAATGCATTTTAAAAGTTGCTTGCCTTTATTTAGGCAAAACATGATTCACAATAATTAAGCTTTATGAGCTTTTTCATTTAGCAGGTCAGAGAATATTCTTATTTATTTATTTATTTATTTTGACAGAAAGAAAACATTTACTCTTTCTTCACATTTCTATTTGTGACCTTAACTAAATTTATGGTTGGGCCAAGACATATGAATGTCCCATTCAGGCTAGATGTGTGCTATTTCTACAAAGGAGTATTACTTAACTTTATGCTACAGTGATGAAAAGAGCAGTCTCTGATACTAGACTATGTGGGTTTAAATCCTACCTCTGCCATTTACTGGCTGCCATTTACTAGTGTTAATTTCACTATGCCTCAGTCTTTGATCTATAAAATGGAGATAGTAGTAGTACCTTCTTTGTAGGATTTTTTAAAAAAAGATTTATTTAAGTAATTTAGAGAGCAGGTGGGCATGAGCAGGGGTGGGGGGCAGAGGGAGAGAAATTCAAGCCGAGTCTGTGCTGAGTGCAGAACCCAGTGCTGGGCTTGATTTTAGGACCCTGAGATCATGGCCTAAACAGAAATCAAGAGTCATATGCTCAACTGACTGAGTCACCCAGGTGCCCCTCCTTACAGGATTTTTGAATGAGAGTTAATACACTTATAAGCTGTATATTTCATAATGAACATTTCTTATATTTAGATCTTAGTAAATATTATTTGTTATTATGCTGTTGTTTTTGGTATTTTGTAGTTGATAATGTCCAACATTTATTTGGAGATTTTTTCAGCCTTACATGTGGGAAGGATACAGAAGTAACCAAAGGTTACTTACTGACCCCGCACTTTATCTCTGACACCAGATTTGCATACACTAGTTAACAGAATGAAAGTTTTGCATTCTCTTTGTGCTGCAGTGTGATAGCCCTCTGTGATTACTTAAGCGGACTCCTGGGAGTCTGATTCCTGCCTTCTGCCTCCAATCTTCCTTGAGAAAAATCCTATAAGTAAAGTTTTCTGTACTTATTTAAATTTCTAGTGGCAGTATTTTGCTTACCTGGACAGCAATCTAGTGAGGCCATCATTAATCACCCCTGATTATATATATTGTCTTAGGTTCAACTGTGAGAATCTCATTTACTTCCTCAGAGAGATGTAGGAGCTGGCTGGACTCCAAAAGGAGCCAAGTAGGCAGACACTACTAAGCATTCAGGTATCTATATTGGCCCATTAGCCATAGTTGTGGCAATAGAGAGCTGATCGTTTAATAGGAAGGTCTAAAACTCTGTGGACTTGTTTTATAGGACTGGCTATTTCAGATCACATAAGAATGAGTCTAGAGAGAAACTTGGTTGATTCCAGGAAAAATTTTACTTGCCACAGATGCTGGCCCTAGGAATAAATTCATCTTAGGGCAGTTTGTAGTATGTTCCTCAGACTTACTCCTCAGTTCAGTCAAAGTAACCCCATCTATCCTACTTCTGTGTCTTAGCTAAACCCCTACATACTGAGACTTCAGTCCTGCTGCAGTTCCTAACCATATCATGCATGTCTAGAGCTTAGTCTTATTGGTGCATGGGGTGAATTTTAAAACTGTTTTGTCATTTTGACTAGGTCTTCAGATTCTCATGAACTTGAGGCTTGTATTCTTACCTATTGCTTGGATGGGGGAAGGTTTTATTCTCAGGATGCTTAAAGACTTAAACAAGTATGTGGGATGGAAACTCCAACTGCCAGTTTCTTTAGGAGAGACGGAGAGACCTAGATGTATGGTAGAGCTATAGCCTTTCCCATATCCCCAGGGCAGTCACCAATTCCTATGGTAGCTAGACACCAAGATTTCTAATTATAGGTACCTACTACTGGCTGCCTGAAGGCTTTCTCTGGCTCCTGAAGCCAGCTTAGCTTGGAGAGAGGAAGCACAATAAAAGTGTGGGGAGTTAATATCCAGGAGCCCTCATTCAATGACTGACAGGAGTTGGTGGAGAAATACTTAGTTTCACTTAAATGTTAATATGCTTAAGGATCATGGGAATTGTTTTAAAATTATTAGATTAGAGATGAGGTCCATAATTTGCATTTCTAACAAGCTTCCAGGTGATGTTAACCCTTGAACCACACTTTGAGTAGCAAGACCCTAGTTCCCTTGTGTCTCCTTTCGGATAAATATGAGGTTTATTTTATACTGTCTCCTAAGTTCCTTAGCAGAATTAAATTTCAGTTGCCCATAAATATAACCTGCTAAACAGTTAATGTTTAATTCTTTCTTTCTCTCTCTCTTTTTTTTTTTTTTTAAGATTTTATTTATTTATTTGACAGACAGAGGTCACAAGTAGGCAGAGAGGCAGGCAGAGAGAGAGAGGAAGGGAAGCAGGCTCGCTGTGGAGCAGAGAGCCCGATGCAGGGCTCGATCCCAGGACCCCGGGGATCATAGCCTGAGCCGAAAGCAGAGGCTTAACCCACTGAGCCACCCAGGCACCCCAGTTCTCTCTTTCTCTTTTCTATCTGACATCCCCATTTTTCTGCCTATTCTCCCTGGCATCAGCATTCAAATAAATTACTTGCATTCTCATGCTTCTCTCAGTATCTTTTTCTGGTAGAGCCCTACCTAAGCAGATGATTCTACCAACTTCTGGAATAGACAGTCCCAATAAGATGGTGGGCTTGTGCCCAGTGCTGAAGACTTTGGCTGACATGAGGTCATCTATACAGATCTCTTCCAGGAAAGTCTCACTGGGCATGAGGTGGCCCAGGTTGAGCTAGACAGAACTTCGCCTGTATTGATCTGAAAGTATTTACAGATGAGGGCATAGCTGGCATTCTTCCCTTGGGGATTTGCCAGGACCCTTATGTGAGAGAAAGATACTGTTTTTCTCTCTAGAAAATTAGGGCTTATCCACTCAGTATGAAACATAAGTCCTAAGTACTTAGGTAATTCTTTTCCCATAAGAGTAAAAGAAAAGCAATGACCCAAATCCCCAAACCTAGGAAGTTTATCACACTTTTGAGGTTTCATTAGAAATAAAGGTTAGGGAGTAGTTAGTTACCAGCATGCTTTCACTCTGAATTCCTGTTCTCCCAACTGAAGTCCTTTTGATCAAAGTCCTTTGTAACCTATTTTCTGCTACATCTCACTCTGGTTCTCATTAGCTCCATATTTAAACATGGTTTCTTCTACATTCTCCACAGCATAGTTCCGTAATGCTATTCAGTGTGTTAGACCTATCTAGAAGGTTTGAAGTTAAAGGATGGGAATTACTTAAAGAACACTTGAAATTAAGTATTGATAAGATACGGAATCACATTGAGTCACTATCATTATCTATGGCTAAGAATCAGTATCTGAGTCAGTAAGGTTTGGCATCCATTTCTGCTGCCAGACTCCCATACTGGTGGCTATGTCTCTTATTGGCCCCTAGACCCCACTTTATTTCTTATCTTCTCTAAGTCCAAGCCCTTCCCTACCTGAGTCTCCTGTATGGCTATGCAGGCTATAGACTATGCACCTCCATGGGGACACAACTCACATAACGTGTGGTAGGAACGACATCCCCTGGAGTTTTTGCACCTAGGCAGCTCTGTTCTCTCTCAACCCTAAAAGAGTCAGACCCCATCCCTCTGAACTTAGGGGCTTTGTAAAATTTTCTGTTATTTTATTATACTTTTCTTTCAATCTCTGTTTTCTAGAATCCTATCTTAACATAACTAAATGTCTCGTTAAAGTATTTTTTCCCCAATCAAGAAGAATGGTTTGATTCTATGAGGAATCCTATCTTTCTTCTAAGCTCAAATTGCATCCAGCTTCTAAAATTGCAATTTCTCTGTCTGCTTTTTCTGTTTAGCTCATTGAGAATGATACAGGTCCTATCTAGGCCTTAATCAAATATACCACTGTGAGGACCTCTGTCTCAGCTGTGTCCCTGGGCCCTCAGGGAATTCTAATTCCCTCTAGACCTTTCTGGAGCTAGCTTTTTATCTTGATGTTGCCCTGCTTCTGAGGCAGCCTTAGAAAACCTTTCAGTTAAAGATTTCACCTTGGTCATAATGAAAATAGTTCTTTGTATCTTTTAGTCCTCCCCAGTGATTCATAGAAACCATGGAAGAGTGTGAGATCTGAGCCATTCTCAATGACTAGGAGCAGTTGCAGACTTCAAGTAAAAAGACTGAATTCCAGAATCCATAGCCTATATTCATCCCAAAATAATGGGGGGTAGAAACATAGGGATTAGAGCTGTGGCAAAGCTCTCAAAGGGACCTAAATACAGTACTTGCTCTGTAAGCTTCTGGCAATTTACTTAATTTCTTAGTCTTCTCATCTGCAAAATGGAGATGATAATCCCTATCTCACAAGGCTGTTATGAGAATTAACATGCTAGTGTTTATAAAGTTCTTAGCATAAGGTCTAATAAGTAGTAAGTTCTCAAAAAAAATTCTGTTGTCACAGAACCTGTAAATCTGTGTGTGAGTAATGTGATATCATGATTTGGCCTGGTAGTCCTTCCTAAGTTACTTGAATCTACCCAGCAGATGGAAGAGTCCAATGAAGGAGAACTTAGAGATTCCAAGTGGGGTGGGTAGCACACCCCTGACCCCAGACTGTAATTTGCCTAAACTAAGACAGCATTTTCCTATAAACTCCTGGGAGACTTAGAACCAATGACGGAGACTCAGACCCTATAGGAGGTGATACTATCCACAGATGCAATCATAGTCTTCTGTTACCATTTTTGGCTGGAGCCAGCTATACCTGCTTTGGCTGTCCTGTATTATCTCAATAAAACAAAACAGCAATTATTTAGTCCTCAACAACAAAAAATCACATATAGTTGTAACTTAAGATTGTATTTAGAATCATTTACTTTCTAGATAAAAATTAACACTGAAGGTATCTTAGAAAACACCTATCTTGAAGGCTGAGTCAGCCTTTTATCTTTCTGGTCTTTGTATCCACTTCACTGTTTTCAAATCCAAGAATGTGCTCTTATCTTCGTTTTCCCCCTCTAGCTTTCTAGCTCTTTTTTTTTTTTTTTTCTTTCACTTTTAATACTTTTTATAGTGTCTTGTTTGGCAGGCCCATAGTGTCTTCTCTCTAAAGACAACTTTATAATGGAAACTGTGCTATAATGGAAACAGTCCTTTTTGTGTATTGTATGCATGTTCCAAAAGACCTTTCTTCTTTGTTGTCACCAATCATTTACTTAGCCAACATCCAGTTTTTTAGTGTTTCAGGTATAAATTAAAATTTTTAAAATTTTAGATAATTTCTTCTTTCTCTTCGTAACTTGGGGAAGCAAAACCTCGGTGAAGATTAAGTGAACTAATGTATGTAACCACTTAGACTATAAGAAATGTTCAAAAAATGATTATTATAAGTATCTGACATTGGTGGTTATATTGGCTATATCATGGTATTAACATGATTTATTCAGTATTGTAAACATTATTTAAGAAAATACATATTATGAACATTAAAATATCTTAGGCTACAGGTGCCTGGCTGGCTCATTTGGGGAGTGTGTGACTCTTGATTTCGGGGCTGTGAGTTTGAGCCCCACATTGGTTGTAGTGATTACTTTAAAAAAAAAAAAAAGACTCTCTTAGGCTATCTTTGGGTTGCTCTCTGTGATATCCTGAATATTGCATATACTTTAAGGAGAGGCTGCATAATAAATACTATAATTGATATAAATCTTTAGAGTAGTGAGGAATTGTTTTTGGAAACTAGTTAATGAAATTCATATTTATAACACAGAAGAAAAATATAACAATATAATTATTGTATTTATATAATACATATAATATAACAACAACAATAATATACATATGTAACATTTATTATTTCTTTTAAATGTTTTACATATATTAACTATTTTACTTTCATAAACAAGTAGATACTAATATCCCATTTTGTAGATGAAGTAACTGATACACACAAGAGGTAAGTAATACGACAAAGATCTAAGAGGTTAGTAATTGAAGAGCTCAGACAGAAATTCAGGCTGGCTCCTGTGAACAGACTTTTAACTATTCAGTATACTGTGCATATGGTATACATAATATCAGAAAATAATCTTTTATATTTTAACAATAGACTGTATTATCACAAAGTTCACAAAGTAAGAAATGACACCAGGAAATCCCAAGAAATCCAGTAGACCTTAACGGAAACATATCACATCAACTTTACTAGACTTATCTTGAGGGAGTTTGTAGGTAAAAAAATAAAATTATTCAGGAAGAGTGAAATAATAATAAAGAGGAATATTGGAATATTAGAAAAACACACCCACCCACTCATGCATATGTCATTGTGTAATAATGACAATAATACTAATAATTTTTATTTCTTGAGTATTTACTATGCTGGGCACATGTGTCTTTGATATTGTCAACAAACTTAGCAAATGTACTCTTATACCATTTACAGATGAGGAAACTAAAGCTGTTGGGCCATTAATGAAACCTAAGCAATCCAACTTCAGAACCTATGCTCTTAACCACTATGTTTTACTATCTCTCTAAAAATATATATATATGTACTTACCTATTTACACACATAAATAACAAATTACAAGCACTTACATATAGTATATTATAATATAAATATTGTGTATACAGTTTTAAATTGCCTTAAATGTATTTCCCTGTAGAATTTAATATTTATAAGTTTAGAAAACATTTTTTTCCTTTATACTGGAATCATGCCATGTTTATTTTCATCTATAAATTAAATTTACCTATTTGTCACTGGTGCTTCCTAAACTGCATATCTTATGGATTATTTTTATTTACTTTTCTTTTTTCAATTAATTTTTTTATTATGTCATATTAGTCTCCATACAGTAGATCATTAGTTTTTGATGTAGTGTTCAGTGATTCATTGTTTGCATATAACACCCAGTGCTCATTGCAATACATGCCCTCTTTAATACCCATCACTGGGCTAACCCATTACCCCACCCCTCTCCCCTTGAAACCCTCAGTTTGTTCCCGGAGTCCAGAGTCTCCCATAGTTGGTCTCCCCCTCTGATTTTGCCCCATTCATTTTTCCCTTCCTTCCCCTAATGTCTCCATGCTATTACTTATGTTTCTTATGGTTATTTTTAAAGAAATTCTTATGGATAATCAGTATTGACATACAAGTCTATTGTAATGTTACTGTAAAAAAAATATATATATAATCATATAATAAACATATAATCAGGTATAAATCTCGTATGGTGTTAGCTCCTAAAGTTATTTTAAGATAAATTTTGATACTACAAAGCAATGGAATTCAAATTAACAACACGAGGTTCACATGATAGATAATGATGTTCTATTGAAATGAAGATGCTGCTTGAGAAATCAGTATGATATAGACTTATACCAAACAGGATCTTTAGAATTCAGCATGACAGAAGTACCATGCTACAAGCAATAAAATGTTCTTTTACAGCTTTTTTTCCTCCCCTGTTTTTCTGTTGAAAGAAGTATTAAACCTTCATTTACGCAATGGGCAGAGGCAGCCTTTGGCCTTGGTGTGAATGCAACATTTATGTACTCAGTGCCTTTGTCTACCTCAGTTTGTTTTGTTCCTCTAAAATAATGCTACTTCATGCAAATTGGCTGTAAACATAAACACAAATGTGAGCCTGCAGTGACTTCTCAGTACTTGGTCAGAGGGGGTCATGCAGATGACACTAATGAGCTTTTGTTCTACTGTCTACACTCGCTCCCTAAGGGATCTCATCTGGTGTTCCCTGGTGTTAAATACTTTCTACTCACTGACAACTCCAAATTTTTTAAGTTTTCATTTAAATTCCAGTTAGTTAACATACAGTGTAATATTAGTTTCAAGTGTATAATACAGTGATTCAAACTTCCATATATCACCTGGTGCTCATCACAAGTGCACTCCTTAATCCCCATTGTGTATTTAGCCAACCTCTCACCCACTTCCCTTCTGGTAACCGTCAGTTGGTTCTCTATAGTTATGAGCCTGTTCCTTGGTTTCCCTCTCCCTCTTTCTTTTTTCCCCTTTGCTTGTTTGTTTTGTTTCTTAAATTCTGCATATAAATGAAATCATATAGTATTTGTCTTTCTCTGACTTATTTTACTTAGCATAATACCCCTAGCTCCATCTATGTTGCAAATGGTAAGATTTCATTCTTATTGAGGCTGAGTAATATTCCATCTATCTATCTATCTCACATCTTCTTTATCCATTCATCAATTGATGGACCTTGGGCTGTTTCCTTAATGGCTACTGTAGATAATGCTGCTGTAAATATAAAGGTGCTTGTATCATTTTAAGGAACATTTTTGTATTCTTTGGGTGAATACCTTATAGCGTGATTGCTGGTAGTTCTATTATCAACTTTTTTTTTTTTTATTATGTTGCATTAGCCAGCATATATATCTTTAACTTTTTGAAGAACATCCGTTTTGTCTTCCAAGAGTGGCGGTACCAGTTTGCATTCCCACCAGCAGTGCAAGAGGGTTCCTCTTTCTCCACATCCTTTCCAACACCTGTTGTTTCTTATGTTGTTGATTTTAGTCACTCTGACAGGTTTGAGGTGTTATCTCATTGTAATTTTGATTTTCATTTCCTTGATGGTTAGTGATGTTGACTATATTTTCATGTGTTTGTTGGCCATCTATCTGTATGTCATCTTTGGAAAAATGTCCATTCATACCTTCTGTCCAGTTTTTAATTGGATTATTCATTTTGACAGCTCTAGATTTTATCGATAGCCTAGACTTCTCTTTGGATTTCTAGGCTTATTTATCTGACTGCCTGGTGGATATCTCCACTTACACTTCTAAGTAGCATCTCATGGTTAACTTTAATATAGTTAACATCCAAAACAGATCTCCTGATCTCCCTGACCTGCTCCAAACCTTGTTCTATATTCTTCTCCATCCCCCCAGAAAGGCTATTCCACTCTTCCTGCTGTTCAAACCCCAAACCTTAGTCATCATTTGCTTTTCTCTTTTTCTCACATCTTGAGTCTAATTAAATTGAAAATCCTTCTGGCTCACAGTGTCCGGAATCTGAATACTTCTCGCTACCTCCGTTGCTACCTCCCAGGTCCAGGGCACCATTGCTTCTTGCTTGGCTGACTATAGCAGCCTCCTAATTAGTCTCAGTGCTTTCATGCTGGCCTTCTTGATTATGTAGTGCAAGGTATATTCTGTATAGCAGTGAGAGCCATGCCTTAAAAGTAAAACCCTTGGCAGGTTACTATACCATTGATTTTCTCCAAATTCTCCAAAGAGTCCTGTTTCAGAATAGAAATCAAAACCCCTAAAGTCTCTACTGTGTCCTGCCACTGTCCCTTACTCAGGCTGTTGCAGTCATACTTTTTCTCACACCATAAGCATGGAGCTTCTAAGAGCCTTTGTACCACTGTCCTTTTTTGGGAACCCTCTTTCTCCAGTTGGCCACCTGGTTTGCACCCCCACATTCTTCTGGCCTCTGCTTAGATGCCATTTTATCAGTGAGGACTTTTCCTGACAATGCCATAAAACATCCTGACCCCAGCCTACCTCTTCCTTTTGACTCACTCACCTGCTTTGATTCTTTTCTACTGCATCTATCACCATTTATTACATTACATTATATTATACATTATGTATTATATGGCATTATATACATATATTTAGAAATTGTTTCTTGTCTGTCTCTCTCCTTAGGAATGTAAGTTCCATGAAGGCAGGGACTTAGTTTTTCCTTAGTACCTAAACTACTACTTGACACTTACTGTGTGTGAAATAAGTATTTGTTAAATGAATCAGTGAATGCTTAGATTTTTACAGTTTTCACCAGAACAAAAACTCAAAAGGAAATATTGTTGGGGAGAACTTGCAGATCAGAGAATGAAAAATTTCATGTCACATCGTGACAAAGGGGCTGAACTCCTGAGGGCAAGTTAGATTTTGTAAAATGTTAAAAATCTTGCCACTGCCAGTTTTCATTTTTATCAACCTAACATCTTTTTAAATTTTGCAGTTGAATATAAACTTCTACCTTCCCCCAAATATTTGCCTATTATTCACTGCATGGATATGTACTGCTTATCTGAAAGGCAAACTTGGCCAATTGTGTGACCACCAACACCATGCTGAGGTGTTAATCAGTTCAGATTTGCTGAGAAAAAGGCCAGTTTGCAAGTCAGCCACTCCCCTGATTTTCACTTGGAACTCATCCAAATATTGACAATCTTTAGTTTGTAACATTTCCTGAGCTCAGAGGAAAGGGGAGCTGGCTGAACAGGAGTCCTGATATGCAGTGGAGATTTATATTCAAAGGAAAACAGTGTCTGTTGAACTGTGTAACAACTATCCATGTAGGAAACTAGAATGGTATCCAAAGAGCAAATAATTGTGGTGATTACACTGATAAGCTGGTGACACAGGGAAAGAAAGTACAAATTGAAGTTTCAGTAACAGGTGTAAGGTGCACTGTCTTTCTTTTCCCAGTATTGTTAGGAAAGTAATAAGATAACTTAATTACATGGTTCAAATACTCGAAGTCCAGCTAAAATCCCATAGTTGCTACCTGTTACTTGCATGCATTCTTCTCTCTTATTAGAAATGTTGAGATCTCTAGATTGCTATGGTTTACCTTTCTGTTTTCCTCTATCTTTTAGCTTTTATATCAAAGTACTGTTAATATAGGATTAAACCAAGCCTATCTTCACATTCTGCTTTTTTTCTCCTGATATAAATTGATGACTTACTCAAAATAGTTTTTAAGCTATTATGAGCTAAAATATCTATACATTTTAATTATATTGTAACAAATATTATGTTCATAAATACATAGTACTTTGTTATGTAATTTATTAACATATGCTTTATATATTTGTTTGTACACCAAGAATACTGTGGAAATAAGGGATGGAACCATGACTTGATTTTCAAGCATATGAAAAAGAATCTCTTCTTTTAAATGAAAAATTGAGCCATATAAAAAGTAGACTTTACTGTTGTAGGAAGCACCCTGTTAGAAGCACATCTTATTTTTTCTTTCCTTCCTCCCGTCCTCTCTCCCTCCCTCTTTTTCTCCTTCCCTTCCTTCTTTCCTGTCTGAATATTTGAGTACTGTATATGCCAGGCAGTAAAGATAACAAACTCAAGTAAGGATGGTGTGATGGCGAATTTAGCAATCTCAGGCTATCCTAGAGTAGTTTCTTCAGAGTACATTGGAATTGAGTTGGAGTCAGCCTGCATCTGGGGTTTTGGTTTGACATGGGGAAGATGAGACCTATTTCCATGGATTTGGGTCCTGGTAGTTTGGCTTTTTGCAGGGCAGGGTGCTGTATTCATTCCCTAAGGGAGTCTTAATGATTTGTTAGTTTGGCTTTAGAGCCTTTCCACAACCTGAAATCTGACCTGAACCTGTTTTTTTTTTTTTTTTAATTTTTATTAATTTATTGGACAGAGAGAGAGAGAGAGAGATCACAAGTAGGCAGAGCAGCAGGCAGAGAGAGAGGGGGAAGCAGGCTCCCCGCTGAGCAGAGAGCCCGATATGGGGCTCGATCCCAGGACCCTGAGATCACGACCCGAGCCGAAGGCAGAGGCTCAACCCACTAAGCCACCCAGGTGCCCCTGAACCTGTTATTTTACCACATGTACACACAAATTTTTTTCTCTCTCTTTCTCTATTAAAAAAAAAAAAAAAGACTTTATTTATTTATTTGGCAAAGCACAAGCAGGGGGAGCAGCAGGCAGAGGGAGAAGGGAGAAGCAGGTCCTCACTGAGGAGGGGAGCCCAATGTGGGGCTCACTTCCAGGACCCTGGGATCATGACCTGTGCTGAAGGCAGATTCTTAACCAACTGAGCCACCCAGGTGCCCCTCTATCTTTTTTTCCTCTCTCTTTATTGAGAGTTGTTTTTTTCCTCTAGGTTTTAGACTTGTTTTATTTGTTTTCTTATTCCTCTTCTGAGTTCTCTGTTTTAGTTTACAGTGTGAACAGTTTATGTTTTATCTTGTAGCAAATTTTTTTTTTTTTTTAGATTTTATTTATTTATTTGACAGAGAGAGAGATCACAAGCAGGCAGAGAAGCAGGCAGAGTTGGGGGGGGGGGGAGCAGGCTCCCTGCTGAGCAGAGAGCCTGATGCAGGCCTGATCCCAGGACCCTGGGACCATGACCTGAGCTGAAGGCAGAGGCTTTAACCCACTGAGCCACCCAGGCACCCCAAATTGTTTTGAAGGGAATGTTCTACATTGATTCAGTATGAAAATAAATGCCCCCATGTCTACAGATTTGAAAAGACAGTTCGAGAACTGCCCTAAAATTGGATGCACTAGAAGATGAAATGTTTTTAAAAGAAATTAAATAGGCTTATTAACTTATTTCCTGCAGACCATTAGCTAGACAGAAAATGATGGGAAAATGCTGTCACTGTCTACCTGATCACCTATTCCAAAATTTAAATGGAGTCCAAAGGTTGACCTTCCTATTACTGGTGTTTCCTAGTATTACACCTTCGCATCAGTTACTTTTTCTTTAGTTCAGAGGGAAGATGTCTACCTTAGAGAACTTTGTGTTGCAAGAGCATTCATTTTAACAAGGAAAAGTGTCTGTGTAGTACATTGTACAAAATGTTTTTATGGAAAACCCAAGAGTCTGAAATTTGCATGGGTTTCCCACAGTCCCAAAAGAAGATGGAGTTTTTCCCTGAGCCTGACCTGTATTTAAGTAGAGATTGAGTGTTATATTAGTTCTGTTTGGAATCCTCCTTGAAGACTTGTCCATCATAGTCAAGCCCAGGGCTCAGCGTTTCTAAAAAATACATTGTATGGTAGCACTTAACGGTCCTTGAGAAAAATGATACATGTGAGGGATGATGGATTTTAGAAATTATACCAGCACCCTCTAGTTAGTGTTCCTTTACTTCTTCTGTTATAAATCAGGAGTTTGCAATTCCGACAGCTAATTTTTTTTTCCTTCAGCTAAAATATGACTCAGACTCTTAACTGTAAGCAAACTGGAAATGGAAATTCTCTCTTATATATATTTATATGATATATATTTGCCTTGCAATTTTAGTTTGAATTGCTGAATTCATGTGTCTTTTAGACTAATATACTCCATGGTAAATAGAAATAGACCCTTTTTCCTTCACATTTGGAATAAAGAGATAACAAAGGTGCTCATTTACAAATAAATTTTTAGTTCCATCATACTGTTAATTTATAGCGTAGATATTATTTTAAAACAAGTTAATGGTAAA
Source organism: Martes martes (assembly GCF_963455335.1). Lineage (NCBI taxonomy): Eukaryota > Metazoa > Chordata > Mammalia > Carnivora > Mustelidae > Martes > Martes martes. The sequence goes on from NC_137896.1 coordinate 38,473,496, forward strand.
AACTGAGAATTTTTAACACAGACCTACAACCTGAGGTCTACTCTCCTCATTCTAGCTGGAGAAACTATGAGGTGGCCAATTATAGCCTCTATTAGAATTATCTATTTATCTATTTGACTGAGATCTTTGAATCTTCTAGTTGAAAAGGTCTTTTGGGACCTTCTAGCTCAACTGTCCTAATTTACAGTTGAAGGGATCTTTGGGAAAAGTTATTCCCCAAACTATTATGTAAAAAAGTATAACATCGTTGTTGTTGAGTTCATTTGATTAGCAGTCAGATCTTTGTTAGGAATTTAAGAGTTCCACAAATAGCTGTCCGACAGATAGTTGGCAAACATCATATTCTCATTTGTAGGGAGGTCATCATATTCAGGAAATAATTTTCCCTTGTAGTGATCACACTGTAACACAATGAATCTGCCTTCACTCAGAAAACAACTGGAATTCTTTCAGAAGAGAAGACATTATGGGATCTCTGTTGTAGTAAAATGTAGTATAATGTTACATGTACTAGGACATAGCAAGTCCCTTTCTGCTTCCACCATTTGTCTGAACCCTCCTTCCTCTCCTTCTTCCTTGTCTACCTTGTTCCCAAAGGGAATTTTTATCTTGGGCAACATATTTCATCCCTTCTGGAAACTTCTGTTCACTTTCTCCTTCTTCTTCTATTGTGTAACCTTTCTATTCCCCACCCCCAAAACCCATTCAGCCCCCCAAATATATACATGCATGCACACACATGCCCATGACACATGTCAAGTTTTCCTGTCATTTAGTTTGGCTACTTTTGGAAAAGTTGCCCTGTAATGGATGATTTCTCCTTTTTTACTCTGTGTAGATCTAGAAAACATGCTGAGAAAGATGACTGGTGTTCCTTTGGTTTGATTTCATTCATGTTAATTAAAGGGTAAAACTTGAAGTGCTCAGTTAAGTCCTGACTCCTTGTAGCTATTTTTTAAAAAATTGACTTCATTTTTCAGTCTCAGGTTGAGGGTAATGAATTACCAAATGGCTGAATTAGCAGATTTTGGGAGATTGTTTAATGTTCCCTTTGAAAATGGAAATGGTTAGTAGTGTAATGTAAATGTCCTATAAAATTTGGGGAAAGGTAGTAATTCTGTTTTCTTATTTTTAGACTTATAATTTCTACTATAGTGATGAGCAGACTTTTAGACAGGTAATTTAATGAAAATGTTAATAAAATAATAATATCATGTGAGGCAGTTTAGTATATAATTTCAAATGTAATTTAGTAGAAAATATTAAACAGCCATTTTGTAAACTGACAGAACTCAATTTTTAGTGGGTTGTAATACATATGGAAAGAAATACAGAAATGGGTTAATAGTGTTATAATAGCTGTTCTTTTAGACCAGACTGCACTGTCTTCAAGATATATGCCTATTAAATCTTGGCATTCTAATTTTATATATGACAGTAATGCTATTAACATTAAAATATATGACTGTTAATTAATAATGTTCAGTCTGTGGCTGTTTAACACTCTCTCACAGATAGGAAGAAACCTTGTCTAGTATTTAAGAGAATTTCCTTAATTTTCAGAATTTAGAATAGTAATTAGAAAATTAAATCAAACTTTACCTGTTGTTTTAGAAAATGAAAAGAATGCCTGTGGTTGCCTTTTTAGACTAGGCAGATTGACACAGAATTTCATCTTCCTGATATTAATTTATACCACTCCTGTATTTTTACTAAGATAAATTTGTTTTTGAAAGTGAAAGTAAATTATTTAAAAGCAGATAAATCTTTTGCAATTAAGCATTGGCAGTAGAGTTGATTTGTAGGAGTGTTATCATTTGAAATGAAGTGATAGTGCCAGTAAGAGTTGTTGATTAGAATTTTCCTTTAGGTACTCATATTGAATTAATGGAATGTGTATGTTTATTAGCAGTGAAGATAAATATGGTCATTGAAATAGCATGTGAAATATCCAATTCTTAAATTAGTGAGTAAGAAACTTCAATGAATGAATTTTCATTGTATAACCTGATACACTTCTGAGTCTATACTGAGATTTGCCTAGGAGTTAGCTCGTAAATATTATGCTTTTGGATGAGGTCATTTTGGTCCTCCAGTAACTAAACCCCTGAAGGGAAGTCTAATGCGGTGCTGGTTTCTGAAATTCACTCTTAAATTTAGAGTGGTGCAGCGAGGAGTTACCTTTTAATATATAATATTTATTGCTTTAAAAACTGAAGTAAGTACTCTTCTTAGCCTATTATTAATGAATTGAGAGTTCAGTCTAACCTTCATGAACTGTTTAAACCAAGCACCTACTGATATTTAAACTCACTGTAATATTTCGCTTCAAATGAATCCCAGAGGTAGAGGTTCTAAGATTGTAAGAATTGTAAGAAATCTACAGTGTTCCTTATGTACATGCACTTACTTCTCTTACACTATGCCAGACCTTTAAAATTTATAATCGGAATGGTTTCTGTGGCCTTTAAATGTCTATGGTGCTTGATTATTTTCTTGTTCATGGGACTGCGAGGTAAAACATTTTATACTTTCCAGCTTGGACACAAAGCTTTTCTCAAGAACCATAGTCTGATAGATTTAATATCTCCACAAGAATATTAAAGTGATCTGTAGAGAGAGCTCAGGTAATGATCAAATACTTTGGGAGAGTTTGGGAGATCAGAGAAAGTTTCATGGAAAAGTTGTGTTGGACAGGTCCTTTAAATTAGTATAAATGGGGTTTGGTTCTAGTAGCAGACTCTATGATGCTTTGCCCATCTGAGCAGAATAGCAACTATGGACAGTTCCCCATATACTGACGGTTTCTACCTCAGATAACCAGCACCTTTCAGCCTTAGGGTTTTCTTTGGCACCTGAGGAACTTACCTGGCTATACTAGAGATGCTGCAGGGAACTGTAAGGCCATCCTCATTTGGGAATTGAGAAGTCTCAGTGGGAAATGATAAAGAATCAATGGATGATGGCCCCCAGCCTGCTCAGTCTTCTCTAGGAGTACAATTTGGTGGTATGACCTCCTTGTTCTCCAGAGGGAACCTAGCAGGATTGTGCTGCTGTGGCTTACAGTGGTAACATGCTCATGAATGCAGCATTATTGCATTTTCTTTCTTTTTATTTTTCCCATTTCTTTCCTCATACTTCTTGAGATAACTTCCCAGATAAAGCACTCTAAAGTCCTTATCCCAACATCTACATTTTGTGGTACCCAAATTAAAACAGTTTGGTGAGATGGAGGAAGAATAGCATGGATAAAATTGTAAATATTAAGTACAGCATCGTGAATGCCTCAGTTTAACTGGACTACCAGATTTATGGTTCCAGGGCAGTAAAATTGGTTAGATCAAAAAGAACTTAATCATTAACTGAGAATTGTGAGCTTTTCTTCAGGTATTGCAGATTTTCTATAGGCTTAACAAAGGTAGGTGACATGATCAGAACTGCCTGCTTCCAGATTGAGGCTGGTGGTAGCTTTTAAAAGAGATGAGAGTTAGAAGAGACTGAAAGTATGGAGAGTATCTGTGAGACCATCCTGCAGTCTAAATGAGGTGGTCATAATAGTGGAAGTAGAAAGGAAGGATGGTCAATGCTACATTTGGTAATTGGTTTGATGTGGATTTCAGGGCCCCAAAAAGCACTAAAAACAATGCAAATATGCTAGCCTCAATTTCTGCCTGGGAGAGTGGCAATGCTTTATTCAAAGTAGAAAACCTAGAGGAGGAAAATGTTTGTTTGCTTCTGTAGAAATCTGTCAGTTGCCTGAACAATATCTATTCTCCCTTTCTTTTTAGTGTCAGAATCTTCATTTTATTCGGGCCCATAAGATGCTCAGCTCAGAGATATTTCCCAGCTTTCTTTGCAGCTGGTTGGAGCTATGTGACTAAGTTCTGGGTTATGTGATGTAAACCTAACTGTTGCGTTAGACTTCAGGGAAGCCCACATTTTGAGAAATGGGCTCCTCTGGAGATGTGCCCTTTCACCCTACCTTCCTTCCACCTGTGTATTACATGGAACACAGTAGTCCAGGGGTAATATTGGACTTCTATCTATAGGATAGAAGCCATGTCAAAGGAATTTCTTAGAACTCAGGAGGCCATCCCATCCCCAAACTGCCCCACCTCCAGAGTTTATTTATATAAGAGACAAACTTCATTTTCTCTGAGCCACTGGTATATTGGGTTTTCTTTGAAGATTTTATTTATTTATCTGTCAGACAGAGAGCACACAAGTAGGGGGAGCAGCAGGCAGAGAGAGAAGCAGACTCCCCTCTGAGCAAGGAGCACAAAATGGGAATCGATCCCAAATCTCTGGGATCATGACCTGAGCCCAAGACAGACGCCTAAGCTGACTGAGCCACCCAGGCATCGTTTGGGTTTTCTTTGATGGTAGTTGTACCTAATACTAAATGACGACAGAGCATACTGAGTCTGAATTAAGAGCAGATTATCTAGTTGAAGATGTTCAGTAGGCAGTTGGAAATAAAGATCAATTCATTGAGAAATAAATATTGGTAATAGCTAGCATTGATACAGTGATTATTATATGCTAGGTCCTTATTTTGTATGCAGATATAGGGGGCTTAACAGTTGGTACAAGATGTACAACTGGTAAGTGGCAGAGCTGGGATTGAATCTTAGATTTGTCTGATGTCAGAGGAGAAACTCTTTGCTACAGTGTGGGGCAGAACTCAGAAGAAGGGTTGCAAGAATTTATTTTTGAGGGCGATGAGCTACAAGAAGAATCTTTAAAACTACTAAAAGCACAAAGATATTTATTTGCATATATATTTTGCAAAATTAAGTTTCATCACTTATAAATATTACACATAAAGACATGAGTTCCACAGGACTCATAAGTAATATTATGCCCTTAAAGAAATTATATTAATAAAGATATTCAGTTTATCGATCTGAATTGTAATAAATGGTAAATAGGAAGTTTATTAATATTCCTCCTGTCTTCCTGGAGATGTTTTATTAGGAATTCTATGAGGCCAAAACAAATAGAGAAACCTACAATAATTTTAAAGCTGGAAAAGAATTTAGAAGTTATCCAGTCAAATGTCCTACTTTTTTCAGATAAGAAACTGAGACCTAAAGAAGTTGAATGACTTGCCGAAGGTATATACATATCAGCTTGGGCAGAACCAAGACAATAATTCTGTCTTCTGACTCACCTTCAAGTTTCTTGTATGCCAGGCTGAGGGAGGCTCCTCTGTGATTTTCTCTTGAGTTCCCACCAGTTATAATTCCCAGACTCTGAAGTGGTTCTGTATTACCTGAGAAGTACTTCCTACAGCAGGGAGGGAAAGTAAAGCCAGAAATCCTGCCATGGTGGCCATCTATTTCAAGGGAAAATTTCTAGTCCCAATTCTCCTCTTCAGGAAATTGGGATTATGGTTTAATGTGACTGTTTGACCAAAGAACATAGCAGCATAACATTCAAACTCATCACTTGAGCATGCAAGGCCTTGGCTTATATCTTTCCCTGTGCTTCACTCTCTTCTAGCCACAGTGACCTCCTTTGCTGTTCCTAGAAAATGCTGAATTTGCTCCTACCTCAGGATAGTCTCACTTTAAGTCCCCTCTGCTTCAACTATCAGTTGCTATTAACCACAGAACTTAATTCCTCACTTCCTTTATGTATAGTTCATTTGTCACTTCGTAGGATGTCTTACTGTTGATCTGTTTAAACAGGATTGTTTATTTGAATAATGTATATTCATTCATTAATCTGTCTGTTCTTGCTAGCTCCATGAGAGGAGGTGCTTGGTTTTGTTCATTGTTGTATGTCCAATGCCTAGAACAGTATCTCCCTAACACATAGTAGTTCTTCACTAAAAGCTGTGAAATGAGGAGGACAGGATGTGAGGACCAACTTATTAAAGTGATGTTTTATAATATAGGCTATACTTTTAGAGCCTACTCAATAGCTTTAGTTTTTATTTGTTAAAAACCACCATGGAATTACTGTAATAGAAGAGGGTTTAACATATTGAAAGTAAGATATTAAAAGTCACTTATTTGGAACCCTTTTGTATAAGGCCTTTTCTAAGTCCAGCCAACAGGAGCTCTCTTATTCTTCAGCTATTCCAAATTTCTGGAATATTTTTGCAGTTTTGAACTAGGTCCGGGCACTCGGCCACCACTCCCTTTTGATGGCAAATGAAGGACCCTCTAGCGACCAGACTAAGTTGATGTAGTTTACTTATTATTAATCAGGTGTAACTTGGAAGAATTTACTTCAGAGTACAGGTCTTCTTTTTCAGCACAGATTGAAAATTCAAAACACAAATTTATAGTCCTAGAAAGGCACTTCCTAATAATATGGCTGTGAAATGATGATGACGAAGAGGAGGATCAGGAAGAGGAGGAGGCAGAGGATGATGATGATGATAACAACAGCTAATGTCTGTTGAACACTCACTGTAAGCTTGCACTGGTCTAAGCACTTCACGTGTACTGAATTTTTAATAAGTGTGTTACCATCAATGTGTCGGGAAGACTTTCTAGTTAGAGAGCAACAGAACCAGTTTATGTCCTTAAACAGAAGAGGTAGCAGATAGTTCCACCTTTCTTCAAGGAAACTGTAATTTGATGGTCTTAATGAGGGAGATTAAATAAGTGTAATAAATAGCAGTGAACACAGAAACATGATGAAAGAGACATAAAGCACATCTATAACAAAGCCTATGACGGAGACATAAACTGTGCATACCCAGCAATGAATGTGTAATAAATAAGGTCTTCAGATAATTTCTTTGAACATATTTTACTAAGAGAATAGATACAAAGATTTTTTTAATTTTGCCTACATATTTGGCAAATATGTAACTTTCTAGTGTGAAAAATAATACAGAAAATAAACATAAAAAAGAAAAGGATATATTAATATATTTCTTATATTAAGAAAATATTAAATTTGTAAAACAAAACAAACAACAAATAAATGATTTTGGAAATGAACCAAAGTACTTTGCGAAAATTGCAGAGTAAAGTCACAATCATAAAATTCAGCATTCACCAGATAGAAAGTTGGTCATTCCTAGCTAAACAAAGCAACCATCTTCTTTTGTTAAGTTTCCCAAAGAGCTAAGATGAGTGCAAAACAGAACATTTTAGCAACTAGCATATGGCAGCAGTGCAGTGAAATGGAAAGAAAAGTGGTCAGTTTACTGGAATATTCTGTCATCAAGAAATTTGTTAGTATTCTGCAGGAGTGTCTGGAGAATTGATTTGGTTGTATGTGATTTGACAGAGCAACATTTTTTGCAACCTGGGAAAGCTGTTCCCAGCGGATTTAAAATACTTAGAGAAATTCATCAAGTGATTTTTTTTTTTGTTCCCAGTGTAGCTTTATCTATGAAAATGGCTTGCATACATAGTTAATGTTGTAATATTATGGCAGAAAATACACAATTCTTTTATTCATTGTCGTATATCACTGAAGACACACACATCTAGATGTTATAGTCAATTTATGGATTTTCTAAATATTTAAAGTGTCATGAATGGCTGATCTTAGTTTTATTCATTATGTTTTTATTGCCAACAAGTTACAAATACAGCAGATTAAATAGGCACAAAATTAATCTTGTGATTGACTTAGGTGAAAGACATGGGACTTCTAATTTAAGTTCTCAAATTCCATAGTGTTATTCTGCATCTATTTGACATTACTTGCAAAGCAAAGAGAAAAAAAAATGCTGTAGTGTAACTTGTGAAATAAATGCAAGGGGTTACCAAATCAAATCAGGCAAGCTGAAGTTATTCATATATATATATATGAATAAATATATATATACGTTTTTATACTTAAGGCTTTCTATCATTTTTTAGCTCAGCTTAGATGCTGGTTCTTCAGAAAAAGCTTCAGTGATCCCTACATGATCATCCTCTTTCACAGGCTTAGGTTCTTCTCTTATACACTCTAACAGCCCTTTTACCTCCTTCTTTTCTGGTACTCAGACCACTTGCAATGATTGGTTTAAAGTCTCTTACCTAAGGTCTATTAAAGCATTATTCACAATAGCCAAGATATGGAAAAAACCTGAATGCCCATTGATGGATGAATGGAAAAAGACATTTTTTTCTGCCTGAATAGTATCCCCCCCTTTTTAAAAAATGATTTTATTTATTTATTTGACAGACAGAGATTACAAGTAGGCAGAGAGGCAGGCAGAGAGAGAAGGGGAAGCAGGCTCCCTGCTGAGCGGAGAGCCCAATGTGGGGCTCGATCCCAGGACCCTGGGATCATGACCTGAGCTGAAGACAGAGGGTTAACCCACTGAGCCACCCAGGCACCCCTGGCTGACTAATATTCCATTGTGTATATATTATTCAGCCATTAAAAAAAAGGAAATCCTTCCATTTGTGATAACTTGGAGGACATTATGCTAAGTAAAATAAGGTCGAGAAAGACAAATACTGTATGATCCCAATTACATGTGGAACCTAAAAAAGCCAAACTTAGAACCATAGGGTACATCAGTGGTTACCAGGGGCTTGGATATGGAGAAAATGGGGAGATGTTGGTCCAAGGGTGTGAACTTTGACTTATAAGATGAATAATTTATGAGGATCCAGTGTATTACATGCTAGCTGTAGTTAATGATACTGCATTATACTTAAGTTTTACTGAGAGTAGATATTAAGTGTTCTCACCACACCAAATAAAAAAGAAAATGGTGACTATGTGAGATAATGGATATGTTAATTAGCTTGAGTGCGGTAATCATTTTATAGTGTATATGCAATCAAACCATCATGTTATATACCTTAAATATATACAATTTTTTTTTGTCAATTATGCTTCAGTAAAGCTCAGGAAAAAAAAATAAAGTCTCTCATCTTAACTTTATTGTAAACTCCCCGAAGGCAGGGATGATGTCAGTCTTACTAACAAGCTAAAGTGAATCAAGGACATTATTCTATGGTTCTTCCTTCTCTTCTGAATCATCAGTTTTCTCTTCTCTATTGGCTTGTGCTATTAGCATACAAATAGGGTATTATTCTTCCCTTTTCATTTCTACCTTCCTTACAACTTTTCAGCAAAACTTTTTGAAATGGTTTTTCATACTTAACTGTCTACGTTTTCTCCTTCCTTTCCCTCTCTGACCCACTGTAATTAGCCTTTTACCCCCTATCGCTCTAATGACACTGCTCTTATCAAGATTGCCAGTGAGTGCAAATGGTCATTTCTCATTTGCATATTATATATCAAGGATTGTAAGTGTAGGGTCTTAATATTTTTCAATTAAATAAGCTGCAAAATAACTACATATAGAGGACTTCTTCCACAGATAATCTGTTGATAACTTGTTAGTTTCCTGGGGCATCCACAATAAAGTACCACAAAAACTTGATCAAGGCCTAAACCAACAGAAGTCTCTCATAGTTTTGGAGGCTAGAAGTCTGAACTCAAGGTGTTGGCAGGTGTTCGCACTTCCTCCAAAGGCTCTGGGGAAATCCTTCCCTGCTTCTTTCAGCTTCTCTGCTTGTGGCTGTGTAACTCCAATCTCTGACTGCATCTTCACGTGGCCTTCTTCTCTGTGTTTTTCTCTCTCTTCTATGTATCTCTTGTAAAGACAGTTGTCCTTAGATTTAGGGTCCACCCAGATAATCCAGGGTGATGTCAACTCAAGATCTTTAACTAAATTATATCTGCAAAGACTCTTTTTCCAGTGAAGCTCATATTCAAGGTTGCAGGGGTTAGGATGTGGATATATCTTTCATTCAACCCACTACACCATTCAATCCACTACAATAATGATCCCCTTGCTCAGTGTTTTTGTTTGTAATAGAGGGATGATACACTGTTTTAATCAGGATGGCAATGTAACAACTAATTAAATTTTTCATTCAACGAGTAGATATTGAGTATATCCTATGTGTCAGGCACCTTTCTAGGTCCTAGAGTGAGAGTGGTAAGCAAATCTTTACTCCTGTGGAGTTACATTCTAGTTAGAGGAGAAACAATTATCTTTCAGTCCATGTATATTACTTAAAGTACAGGAGTGTATTTCCTAAAGTTATAGACATCATTTTAAACTTGTAATTAAGTTGCCAAAAGTGGTAGTGTTACAAAATCTAGAACATTCAGAATTCTAAACAATAAAATTCTGGTTCATTAATTGCCAGACTACATATCAGATGTTTTACCCATGTGCTAGAGCAAAAGGAAAAACAAAATGCCAAAAGTCTGGTTAAATTTATATTTATGCGTTGACAAGTGACACAAAGACCTAAAAGTGTGATTATAAACCCCCAGGGGAAGTAAGAAAGTGATAGAATGATGATTTCCCTCATTAATGTTATATTTATACCACAGTATTAGTCTAATTAAAATAAATATAAACAATGTATCATCTATTATCATGAAGCCAATTTCAAATCAACTTCTGCTTCTGTAAAATCTTTCCTGCTCCCTTCTTTTCTAAAGGACTTAATTATGCTTTCTGCCCTGCTGGCTCTAAACTGTGTGTTCGTTATTATTCTTATTACCCCTGCATGAGCGCCTACTGTATACCTAAGCACTTGGTGCTTTACCATCATTACCCTACTATTAACCATCTCCCGGTGCTGTGATCGTGTGCTTCCTTATGCATCCCACTACAGGATGGTAAATTCCCTATAAGGAGAGGCCATATCGTTTTAGCTGCTGTTTTCTTAGTACTTAACACAGTATGTGACAGGTAGTGGATATTTAAAAATGACTTAAATTTAGTCAGCTATAAGCGTGGCAACTACCAGGAGTGAGATTGTTTGGATGGTGAGTGACCTTGCAGTGGCATCAGGCTGTTTGGGATTGAATCCATCTTTGCCAATTTAACGAACTCTGTGTCATCATCTGTGAAAAACAAAATAATAATGCAAAAACTTATGAGGCTGTATTACTTTAAGGACACAGTTCCTGTAAAGCACTTAGGAGTGTTCGTAGTGGTCATAGTAAGCACTCAGTAAATCTTAGTCATTAACATTGCTTGGTTTTTATTTTTAGTATTATTGCTTTAAACAGATATTCTGAAAATACAGTGAATTTTTGTATCATGCAAAATAACTTTTAATTGAAGCACATGGAAGTTTCAGTTTGGCAGGACCTAAGGTTTAAAATTACAGCCACGTAATGAATAGAAAGCATAATTAATGGCTCAAATTTTAAAAAGCCATTAAATATGATATGTTAGTGGCATGTCTTGGAATAATTGTCTACATAAAGTACTTTTTTATAAAAGAAAAATAAGTGGTGATGTTTTCTAAGCTTTCTACTGTTTCTTACAAGCTACTCTCTTTGATTGGATGTCATATTAACTTTTTTAATTCTTTTATATTTCCTATCCGGCAATTCACCGTGTTTTAAAAAGGCTTCCCCATTAAGTATTTTTTATATGCTTCTCTTCTCTCTTAGTCAATTTGTCAATTCTCTCTTTACTGTATCATTTTGAAAATTGAAGTCTTAGAACTTAAGCAATGAGAAATAATAGTACTTACATAAATGAATTTTGCTTTGAATTATAATTCTCAATATATTTTAATGAAAATATTTTTGGGAAGTTTGGGGCCATTTCAAAAATATTCTATTAATTTTTCCCTTCCCAAAATTATTGAATCACTGAGAAGTGAGGTTTTTAATCCATTAGTATTACTTGAAAATACATATTTCTAGGAACTACACATAGAAGCTATTGAGAGAAAGCATTGAGTTTGGGTTCAGGTTACAGGCTCCAGAACTGATCTTGTAGGGTGTGAATATGGGTTCTGCTATGCATCACTGCGGAACTTTGGGTGGAATACTCTGTCTCTTCATGCCTCAGTCTTAGTCTTTTCATCTGAAAATGAAGACAGTTATTATTTACTGATAGAGTTGTCATGAGGATTGAATTGATTAAATCACAGAAGACAGGACAGTGCCTGGATAGAAAGAACTGAATAAATGCTAGTTTTTCAAAATTATTAAGTGAGAATTGGTGAAGAGATGTTTTCAGTTTGAGAGGGTAGCATGGGCAAGTCACAGAGTTAAGAATCCATGGGATTTTTACAGGGGTGAGGAGTATTGATAAAGGATAGTAGGAGAAAGGAGTCTGGAGTCAAGTCCTAGAGGTTTTGCCCCCAGCAAAGGAGGAGAAACCACAACAATGCCACATCCTATCGGTCATTTCTAAGAATATTGATGGACTTGCTCTAGTTGGGGATTTGAACTATATTTTATAGGCAAGGGAAATGTTGAAGATAGTACAGAGCCTAGTACATGGACTTCAGCACCAAACTTCCTGGAATTAGTTTCTGGTTCTTTTTTGTACCCGAGTTGCATCACTGATAATAATGATTTCTGTATTATAGGGTGTTATGAGGATTAAATGAGGCAATGCAGGTAATATATTTAGAACACTGTCTGGCTAATACTAATTGCTCAGTAGAAATTAGCTATTATAAATTTTGAGTAGAAGATGGATACGTGATGAGATCTGTGTAAGCTTTACATATTTCTAAGCAAAGTACCTGAGCTATATGATAACAGAGCGAGCATGAGAAGTTTCCGTAAGAGATTAATGAGTGTCCTGCACCTGAGCTACTGTGTCACAAGGTTAGCCTGGGAAAGGGTCATTGCTAAAGTTATGGCAGCTATTTTGGAGCCCCCAGAGGGCATTGATACCATGGAACCTCCGGGCCTCTAATGAGTAGCTAGGAAGCCCAGAGAATGAGGACCACATCCAAAGGTCATAGATACAACTGCCTCTATTCCACTGGGTATCTTTATGCAGATTAGAAGAAGATGTTCCTTTCTTTGGGGGCATATAGGTAGCAAGGCACATGGCTTGATAAGAGGAGCCCAGAGTGTATCCCCTTATTGAGACACTTCTGGGCAGATACAACTTGAGCAACCAAACACACCTATCCTGGCCAGAAAGCACTTGAGATTAGCAGAAATTCTGTCTCACCAGGGAACATGTGCATTATTTGTGTCTGTTTGCCCATCTTTTAAATTTGAGGTGGTCTTGTGATTTGCTTTGACTAATAGAATGTGATAGAAGTAACTTCATGTGACTTCTAAGGCTAAATCTTTAGAGACCTTGAAGCTTCCATTTTGGAATTCTCATCTATGTAAAAAAGGTCAGTCTGGCTTATTAGAGGATGAGAGGTCATGTGGAAGAGAACAGAAGTGCCCTAGTTGACAGCCAGCATTTCCTGACAGCTGCATCTTCATGGGTGGTCCCAGGCAAGATCAGAAGAATAACTGCCTAGTCACAGAATTGCTGATCTATACATTCTTGAGCAAGGATAAGTGGACTTTGTTTTAAACCCAGGTTTTGGGGTGACTTGTTACATAGGGCTACATAACTGATATACCTGGGTAAACCAAAAGGGAAAGGGCGATCTCAAACTAATCTCTATCAAAAACTCATCTCTAATGCTTATAGTCTCTCAGATTCCAGTAAAGATACTTCCAATGATAAGATGTTGAGTCAGAACAAACATCTCCCGATCAGGAACAGAGATATTACTCCATTGTGCAGATCAGTTTGGTCTGTAGGAGAAAAAAAAAAACAAAAAACAAAAAACAAAAAACAAACAAACAAACAAACAAACAAAAAACTGTCTACAGAGATTTCCAGGATAGTTTCTGATGCTCATATGGCCTGGAAATGTCTGCTGGCTGATTGCCTTTTTAATTACTGTATGCCTCAAGAAGACTTCAGTGAAAGACTCAGAAATATTAAAAATGAAGGACTGCTCAGTCCCTGCCTAGTTCCATTCACCATCATCACCAAGGGCGCTCTGGTACTTTGTCAATGGTAATGTTTGTTTTTGAAAAAGAGTGACTTCTAAAGACATTAGACAGGCTAGAAACTCACATTAATGAGCTAATAGAAAGTATAGCAGGAATCTGAAGGAATAAGAGAAATTAGAAGTGAATGCTCTGTAAAATTTAAAAAAATATAGAATATGTTTAATTAATTAATAAGGGAAATTAAATAAGCAGTAGAATATTTGTATTTTGATCAACTTTACTATCTTATGATTTTATAAAAGTTTCATTTTCTTTGACTTCCCAGTGATTTTTTTTCTTTAGTTTTAAGCTACAGAACCAGTTATTTTGATGCCAAACTGAAAAATACAGACATTTATTGGAATCACACAAGTTTACTTTTCCTCCTTCTTTCCCTCATCGTTCTCTTTCTTTCTTTCTTTCTTTCTTTCTTAAGACTTTATTTATTTATTTGACAGAGATCACAATTAGCAGAGAGGCAGGCAGAGAGAGAGAGAGGAGGAAGCAGGCTCCCTGCTGAGCAGAGAGCCCGACTCGGGGCTCGATCCCAGGACCCTGGGATCATGACCTGAGCCGAAGGCAGAGGCTTTAACCCACTGAGCCACTGAGCCACCCAAGCCCCGTTCTCTTTCTTTTAACATAAAATCTTCCCTGAAAGAGGAGTGAACACCAGCGCATTCACACTGGTTCCTGTTGGAATTTCCACTCGAATCCAGAATGTCTTCCTCTGATACAACAGAGGGCCAGGCCCAAACCATCTACTCCGTATGTCCTAAGACTTCAGCCTGGCCTTCCTTGGTCCTCAAGGCTGAAACGTGTCCCAGGTCACCCATTCCCCCATAAGCGATGGCACAGTAGTCAAAAATGAGAGCTACATTGATCACAGTGATACTGATCCTTCCACTGGAAACTCCACATTCTAATATTGCAGCCTCTTCCCTCCTAAGGATGAAGGGGTGAACATGATACGGCTGGGCAGAGGCTGGGCTAAAGGTAGGGGAAACAGATGCTTTTGAGATTAAACAAAGAAGGCCTAGAACATAGAATCTATGCTCATTACCTTACTACTAATAAATACCAAAATGCATAGGTTATAGGGAAAAATGTCAAAGCGATTCAGTTAAGATAGGGGAAGTATTAGTGAGTGGATTGTGTAGTTTATGTTTGGGTAGCATGGAATCACGCTGAATCTGAATCATGGCTCAGTCACCTGCTAGCTGGATAAATTGGGCAGATTCCTTAATTTCTAAACCCTGGTCTCCTTACCTGTAAAATGGGAATAATTGTAGGATCTGACTTATGGGATTACTATCCAAACTAAAGAAAACAACACATTTAAAGCACTTAACACAGTGCCTATGTTCATTAGTAGTAGATACTACCATGGCGTAAACCTTTCATTCAGTTAATGAGACAGATTAAATTTTAATTTATCATTTAGCACTTAAAATAATTGAAGCATTAACCAGCCAAATTGCACTATTTGATCTAAAAATTGTAATATGATTAATATGATTTATAACCAGTATCAATGTTATTCAAAAATATGTAAAAACTGATATGTAAAAACAATGTTATTAAGGGATACAGTGAAGTAGATACATAACAAAAGATTTAGGAAAATGACCCTGTTAAAAGGGAATACTATTATCAGGGAGAGTATTTTCCAGGAGAGTTATTTAAAAATGAGTGCATTCTCATGTCTGCAAACCTTCAGATTGTTAAATTAAGTGGCTACTTCTCAGTCCCCATCATACCTGACAGAGCAGCAGCGTTTGACACACTGTCTCTCAAAACATATTCTTTACTTGTCTCCTAGACACCACATTTGCCTGATTTTTCTTTTCTTTTCCTGCTTATCAGTCTCTGCAGGGTTCCCTTCACTGGCCCAGCCTCTAAATACTGGAGTGTCCCAAGGAATAGTTTTTGGACCTCTTTTCTAACTACATTCACTTTGGTGATTTCATTCATTTTCACAAATTTAATTATAATCTATATTGAAATATAGGAGTCTCTCCTTTTCTTTGGTTTCACTTCCCATGGTTTCAATTACCCCTGGTCAACTGAGGTTTGGAAGCAGATGATCCTCCTTCTGACAGATCATCAGAAGGTAAGAAGTAGCCTAACACTATGTCACACACCTCACTTCATCTCATTGCATAGACATTTTACCATCTCATGTCATCACAAGAAATGTGAATGAAATACAATAAGATATTTTGAGAGAGAAAGAGAAAGACCGCATTCACAGAACTTTCATTATAGTATATTGTTATAATTGATTTATATATTAGAATTTATTATAATTAATTATTTATTATTATTGTTATTATCTTACTGTGCCTAATTTATAAATTAGGTATGAATGTATAGGAAAAAACATAGTATATAGAGTTTGGTGTAATCCATGGCTTTAGGCATCCACTGGGGTCTTGGATAAGGATGGACTACTGTATATAGATGGAAATATATGTGTGTATATACATGTACATTTATATATATATATAGGTATATTTATATACAGACATACACATACCCTTCCAAATTTATATGTTTAGTTCATATCTCTCTTAATTTCAGATCCACATACCAAGTGCCTATTTTATATCTTCACTTGAATGTCCAACTCTACATGTACAAAATTAGCTCGTTTTTGTGCTCATCCCCATCTCAGTTAATGGCAGCACTTGATGCTATCCTTGATTTTCCTCTTTCTCTCACATATACCATCATGCAATTTATCAGCAAATCATGTCATTTCTACCATCAGTTTGTGTATGTGTGTAAATAAATCCAGGGAGAGAGAGGGTCGGAAAAATTTACCATTACTTCACTTCTCACCATTACTTCACTTCTCACCACTCCAGTAAACACCACCCAGGTCCAAGCCATCATCATTTCTCTCCTGGATTATTGAAATAGCTTCCTAACTATCTCCTTGCTTCTACTCTTGCCTGCTTCAGTTTGTTTTCAAGATAGCAGCCAAAGTGGTCTTGTTAAAATTTTAAGTCAGATCATGTCACTTACCTGTTAAAGGTCCTTTGATGGCTTCCATTTCACTCAGAGTAAAAGTTAATCAATTAATTACATTTTATTTTTTTAATTTATTTATTTTTAAAGAATTTATTTTATTTATTTGACAGAGAGAGAGATAAAATCACAAGTAGGCAGAGCAGCAGGTAGAGAGAGAGGGAGAAGCAGGTTCCCTGCTGAGCAGAGAGCCCGATGTGGGGCTCAATCCCAGGACCCTGAGATCATGACCTGAGCCGAAGGCAGAGGCTTAACCCACTGAGCCACCCAGGTGCCCCAATTACATTTTATTTTTAAGTTAACATATAATGTATTATTTGCCCCAGGGCTACAGGTCTGTGAGCCATCAGGCTTACACATTTACTAGCACTCACCATAGCACATACCCTCCCCAATGTCCATAAACCAGCCACCCTATCCCTCCCCCACCGCCGACATTCAGCAACCCTCAGTTTGTTTTGTGAGATTAAGAGTCTCTTATGCTTTGTCTCCATCCTGACCCATCTTGTTTCATTTTTTCCCTCCCTACCTCCCACGACTCCCCGTCCTGCCTCTCAAATTCCTCAAATCAGAGAGATCATGTGATAATTGTCTTTCTCTGATTGACTTGTTTAGCTCAGCATGATACCTTCTAGCTCCATCCAGTTTGTTGCAAATGGCAAGAATTCATTTCTTTTGATGGCTGCATAGTATTCCGTTGTATATGTATACAACATCTTCTTTATCCATTCATCTGTTGATGGACATCTAGGTTCTTTCCATAGTTTGACAATTGTGGACATTGCTGCTAAAACATTTGGGCGCATGTGCCCCTTTGGATCCCTACATTTGTATCTTTAGGGTAAATACCCAGCAGTGCAATTACTGGGTCATAGGGTAGCTCTAGTTTCAACTTTTTGAGGAACCTCCATACTATTTTCTGGAGTGGCTGCACCAGCTTGCATTCCCACCAACAATGTATGAGGGTTCCCCTTTCTCTGCATCCTTGCCATCACCTGTAGTTTCTTGACTTGTTAATTTTAGCCATTCTGACTGGTGTGAGGTGGTATCTCACTGTGGTTTTCATTTGTATCTCCGTGATGCTGGGTGATGTGGAGCACTTTTCAACATGTCTGTTAGCCATTTGGATGTCTTCTTTGCAGAAATGTCTGTTCATGTCTTCTGCCCATTTCTTGATTGGATTATTTGTTCTTTGGGTGTTGAGTTTGTTAAGTTCTTTATAGATTTTGGATACTAGCCCTTTATCTGATATGTCATTTGCCAATATCACCTCCTGTTCTGTCACTTGTCTTTTGGTTTTGTTGACTATTTCCTTTGCTGTGCAAAAGCTTTTGATCTTGACAAAGTCCCAATAATTCATTTTTGTCCTTGCTTCCTTTGCCTTTGGCGATTTTTCTAGGAAGAAGTTGCTGTGGCTGAGGTTGAAGGGGTTGCTGCCTGTGTTCTCCTCAAGGATTTTGGTGGATTCTTGTCTCACATTGAGGTCTTTCATCCATTTTGAGTCTCTTTTTGTGTGTGGTGTAAGGGAATGGTCTAGTTTCATGTGTCTGCATGTGGCTGTCCAATTTTCCCAGCACCATTTGTTAAAAGAGACTGCCTTTTTTCCATTGGACATTCCTTTGTGCTTTTTCAAAGATTAATTGACCTTAGAGTTGAGGGTCCATTTCTGGGCTCCCTATTCTGTTCCATTGACCTGTGTGTCTGTTTTTGTGCTAGTACCATACTGTCCTGATGATTACAGCTTTGCAATATAGCTTGAAGTCTGTAATTATGATGCCACCAACTTTGATTTTCAATTTCAACATTCCTTTGGCTATTCGGGGTCTTTTCTGGTTCCATATAAATTTTAGGATTATTTGTTCCATTTCTTTGAAACAAATTGATGGTATTTTGATGGGGATTGCATTAAATGTGTAGATTGCTCTAGGTAGCATAGACATTTTCACAATATTTGTTCTTCCAATCCATGAACATGGAACTTACTTATTTCCCATTTCTTTGTGTCTTCCTTAATTTCTTTCATGAGGACTTTGTTATTTTCTGAGTACAGATTCTTCACCTCTTTGATTAGGTTTATTCCTAGATATCTTAGGGTTTTGGGTGCAATTATAAATGGGATCAACTCCTTAATTTCATCTTCTTGTGTCTTGCTGTTCGTGTATAGAAATGCAACTGAATCTGTGCATTGATTTCATATCTTGACACTTTACTGAATTCTTGTATGAGTCCTAGCAGTTTTGGGGTGGAGTCTTTTGGGTTTTCCACATAAAGTATCATATTGTCTGCAAAGAGTGAAAGTTTGACTCTTCTTTGCCAATTCAGGTGCTTTTATTTCTTTTTTTTTGTCTGAGTGCTGAGACTGGGACTTCTAGTACTATGTTGAATAACAGTGGTGATAGTGGATATCCCTGCTGTGTTCCTGACCTTAATGGAAAAACTCTCAGTTTTTCCCTATTGAGAATGGTATTCACTGTGGGTTTTTCATAGATGGCTTTGATGATACTGAGTTATGTACCCTCTGTCCCCACACTGTGAAGAGTTTTGATCAAGAAAGGTTGTTGTACTTTGTCAAATGGTTTTTCTATTGGGAGTGTCATGTGGTTCTTGTTCTTTCTTTTATTAATGTATTGTATCACATTGATTGATTTGTGGATGTTGAACCAACCTTGCAGCAAAGGAATAAATCCCACTTGGTCGTGGTGAATAATCCTCTTCATGTACTATTGGATCCTATTGGCTAGCATTTTGGTGAGAACTTTTGCATCTGTGTTCATCAAGGATATTGGTCTGTAATTCTCCTTTTTGATGGCGTCTTTATCTGGTTTTGATATCAAGGTAATGTTGGCCTCATAAAATGGGATTGGAAGTTTTCCTTGCATTTCTATTTTTGGGAATGGTTTCAGGAGAATAGGTATCAATTCTTCTTTAAATGTTTGGTAGAATTTCCCCTGGGCATCTGTCTGGCCCTGGTCTCTTGTTTATTTGGAGATTTTTGATGACTGCTTCAATGTCCTTACTGGTTATGGGTCTGTTCAGGTTTTCTGTTTCTTCCTGGTTCAGTTTTGGTAGTTTATAGTCTCTTGGAATGTATCCATTTCTTCTAGATTGTCAAATTGCTGGTGTATAGTTGTTTATAATATGTTCTTATAATTGTATTTTCTTTGGTGTTGGTTGTGAAGTCTCCTCTTTCATTCATTATTTTATTAATTTGTGTCCTTTGTCTTTTCTTTTTGATAAGTCTGTCCAGGGATTTATCGATCTTATTAATTCTTTCAAAGAACTAGCTCCTACTTTTGTTGATTTATTCAACTGTTCTTTTAGTTTCTATTTCATTGATTTCTGCTCTGATCTTTATGATTTCTCTTCTCCTGCTGGGTTTAGGCTTTCTTTGCTGTTCTTTCTCTAGTTCCTTAAGGTGTAGGATTAGGTTATGTACTTGAGACCTTTCTTGTTTCTTGAGAAAGGCTTGAATTGCTATATACTTTCCTCTTGGGACCACCTTTGCTGTGTCCCAATGATTTTGAACAGTTGTGTTTTCATTTTCATTTCTTTCCATGATTTTTTAAAATTCTTCTTTAAATACCTGGTTGACCCATTCATTCTTTAGTAGGATGCTCTTTAGCTTCCATGTATTTGAGTTCTTTCCAACTTTCCTCTTGTGATTAAGTTCTAGCCTCAAGAGCACTGTGGCCTGAAAATATGCAGGCAATGATCCTAATCTTTTGGTATTGGTTGAGACCTGATTTGTGACCCAGGATGTGATCTATTCTGAGGAATGTTCCCTGTGCACTAGAAAAGAATGTGTATTCTGTTGTTTTGGGATGGAATATTGTAAATATATCTGTGATGTCCATCTGGTCCAGTGTGTCATTTAAAGCCTTTATTTCCTTGTTGATCTTTTGCTTAGATGATCTGTCCATTTCAATGTGGGGGGTGTTAAAATCCCATACTACTATTGTATTATTGTTGATGTGTTCTTTGATTTTGTTATTAATTGATTTATATAATTGGCTGCTCCAATGTTAGGAGCATAGATTTTTGAAATTATTAGATCGTCTTGTTGGACAGACCCTTTAAGTATGATGTAGTGTTCTTCCTCATCTCTTATTATAGTCTTTGGCTTAAAATCTAATTTATCTGATATAAGGATTGCCACCCAAGCCTTCTCTTGATTTCCATTAGCATGGTAAATTGTTTTTAAATTTGGAGGTGTCTTTGGGTCTAAAGTGAGTTTCTTGCAGACAGCATATCGATGGGTCCTCTTTTTTTCATCCACTCTTGTACTGTTTGTCTTTTGATTGGGGCATTTAGCCTGTTTTCATTCGGGGTAACTATTGAAAGATATGAATTCATTGCCATTGTATTGCCCATAAGGTGACTGTTACTGTATATTGTCCTTGTTCCTTTCTGGTCTGTTACTTTTAGGTTCTTTCTTTGCTTAGAGGATCCCTTTCAATATATCCTGTAGGGCTGGTTTGGGCTGTGAAAATTCTATTAATTTTTGTTTTTCTGGAAGCTTTTTATCTCTCTTATTTTCAGTGACAGCCTGTCTGGATACAGTATTCTTGGCTGCATATGTTTCTCACTTAGTGCTCAGAATATATCATGCTAGTCCTTTCTAGCCTGTCAGGTCTCTGTGGAGAGGTCTGTTGCCAATCTAATATTTCTGGCATTGTATGTTATAGACCTCTTGTTTGAGCTGCTTTCAGGACTTTCTCTCTGTCATTGAGACCGGTATGATTTACTATTAGATGAGTGGGTGTGGACCCATTTTTATTGATTTTGAGGGGGCTTCTCTGTGCCTCCTGGATTTTGATGCTTGTTCCCTTTGCCATATTAGGGATATTCTCTATTATAATTTGCTCCAATAAACCTTCTATCCCTCTGTCTCTTTCTTCTTCTGTTGGAATCCTAATTATTCTAATATTGTTTCATCTTATGGTATCATTTATCTCTCGAATTCTCCCCTAATGGTCCAGTAGTTGACTCTCTTTTGCTCAGCTTCTTTATTCCCTATCATTTGGTCTTCTATTTCACTAATTCTCTCTTCTGCCTCAATAAGCCTAGCTGTAAGAGCCTCCATTCATGATTGCATCTCATTAATAGCTTTTTTAATTTCAGCTTGGTCAGATTTTAGTTCTTTTATTTCTCCAGAAAGGGATTTTATTTCTCTGGGAAGGGATTCTCTAATATCTTCCATGCTTTTTTCAAGCCCAGCTGACACCTTGGTAATTGTCATTCTGAACTCTAGTTCTGACATCTTACTAATGTCCATATTGTTTAGGTCCTCACCATCGGTACTAATTCTTTTTTTTTTTTTTTTTTTTGTGATGGGTTTTTCTGCCTTGTCATTTTATGCAGGTAAGAATAGATGAATGGCAGAACAAAATACTGAAAGGGTAGCAACGACCCCAGAAAAAAGATACACTAACTAAATCAGAAGAGTCCTGAAACCAGGGGGAGAAGACAGGGGGGAAGGAAGAAAAAAAAATATATTAGACTGGTGAATGGAACAGTGCCACACACTTGATTTTGGGTGTATTTTGGTCTGTTAGAAGAAAGTACCTCCCAAAATTTTAATGAAGGAAAAACTTATATATATACAAAAATAGCTATAAACATGATGAAGGGGTGGAATATGACTATAAAGATGAAAATTCAGAAAGATTCTGAAAAAAGGATTTGATAAGATAAGAGTATATGTGTGTATATGTGTATATGTGTATATATATATCTGTATATATACAGATATATATATATATACACACAGATATATATATACACATATACATATACACACAAGAAAAGAAAACCATATATGTGTATATATATCTGTATATATAGAAAACCATATATGTATATGTATATATATATCTGTATATAAAACCATATATGTATATATATATCTGTGTATATATATATACACACAGATATATATACACACACAAGAAATAAGGTTAAATACAATGAATGGATAGAATATGAGTATAATAATGAAAATTTAAAAAGGTTTTTTTTTTTTAAGATTTTATTTATTTATTTGACAGAGAGAGAGACACGGCAAGAGAGAGAGAGCACAAGCAGGGGGAGTGGGAGAGGGAGAAGCAGACTCTCCACTGAGCAGGGAGCCCGATGTGGGGTTTGATCCCAGGACCCTGGGATCATGACCAGAGCCGAAGGCAGACGCTTAATGACTGAGCCACCCAGGCACCCCTAAAAAGGTTTTTTAAAAAGGTATTGATAAGATAGAATAGAAAGGTATTGGTAAGATAGAATAGTTAAAAAACATTAAAATAGGAAAGAGGAAAAATTAAAAAAAATAGACTATGAAAAAATTTAAAAAGTTTAACTTTGAACAACTAAGCAAACATGGGAAAAAAAGCCTTGAATTCTCTGTTCCTTTCCCTTATGTCTGGAGCTCCGCAGTTCTCTTTGATCATTGAACTTGGTCTTGGCTGGATGTTCTTGATGATCTTCTGGTGGAGGGGCTTGTTGAATTGATTCTCAAATGTCTTTGCTGGAGGCAGAATTTCACCACCCTTGCCAGGATCCAGGTTAAGTAATCTGCTTGGGTTTGCTCTTGGTAGCTTTTGTTCCCTGGTCCCTTTTTATACAGCTTTGGAGGATGGGAATGAAGATGGCATCCTCCCAATCTCCAGCCCGTAGGAGCTGAGAGCTCAGCGCCCCAATCCTCAGTGCGCCTTTGGAGAAAACCTGTCAATCCCTCCCGTCTCCCTGGTCTCTGGCCACACTCTGAGCTCACCCACCTCATGCCCGAGTGTTTCTGTTTCTGGGGTATGGGCCCTGTTTGGAATTTCCAAACCCAGAAGATTCCTGTAGTGTGCTCCCATTCTGCTTCTCCCAGAGGAGGAAGAAGGGGGTCTCCCCGGATCTGCTGCTTGTGGGGTCCCTACTTGAAGAGCAGTGGGCCAGCTGTACCTTGGTTCATGCTTGAAGGTAATCCCGAGCTGAGAGCCCACTGCTCGGCTCCGTCTCTGCAGCCAGCTTCCATGCTCTGACACCTGGCAGCTCTGCCACACTCATACACCCCTGGACTTTTTGTGTCCTCACGGGTCCTGAGACCACATTGTTCCTGTGAGGGCTCCACTCCCTGCTTAGCCTCAGGAGCGATGTCCCTCGGTGGAGCAGACTTCTAAAATTTCCAATTTTGTGGTCCGCTGCTCTTTCACTTGCTGGGAGCCACCACCCCCCCCATGGTCTATCTTCCTGTTGCTTTGGATTCATGTCTCTGCACATCATTCCTTCTAGAAAGTGGTCGATTTTCTGTTTCTAGAATTGCTGCTCTTCCTCTCTTCTATCTCCTTTTGAGTTTATAGGTGTTTAGAATGGTTTGATAGCTATCTAGCTGAATTCCTGGGACCTGATGGTCTCCTACTCCTCTGCCATCTTGCTCTTTCCCCCCAAAGTTCAAATTCTTTTAAGGGCCTGTATCATCTGATTCCCCATCACCTTTCTGACTTCAACTGCTACCACTATTTCTGGCTCATGCTGCTCCATCCATGCTGGTCTCATTTCTGTGTTTTATTATAATGTCAGCTCCATGGGACAGGGATCTCTATCTGTTGGTTCTCTACATATATCCAACATCTAGAACAATACCTGGTGCAAAATAAGCATGTATTGAATATTTCTTGAAGATATGATGGATAATTTTGAAACTCATCTCTTTTTTACAACTTCTCCACAAAGTCTATAGTATAAGGCATTGATGTATATATTGTCTTTATTAGAAATCTGGTGTAATGATGCGATTTTTCTTTATCATAATATTATTCAGTTTCTTCTCCCTCTAGATAATTGACACATCTCCCTCATTCTCCATTTTTCTCGGTATTCTTGTGCTCAGACTCTCATTCCCCTTCACCTCAATTATCACATAGTGCAATATATTGTTCTTTCCATACCCTGGGCTAGGTCTTGTGACATTTGATATATGGCTTGGGAAAAAAGTATGGAAAAATCCAAATTTTTCAATTTCTTTATTATGGTGCTTTTATATTTAATGCCTAAAATCATCTTAAGGTAGATCCTAGGGACAAAATTTTAAGTACTTCTGTATAAAGTAACACTACTTGTTGTAATAGATAATTCCCCAAATTCCAGTGGCTTAACAAACAGATTTCCCCTTTTTCTCCTCAGTTATATAAATTCCAAAATGTGTGTTTCTAATCACTGGCTTCTAAGTCACTGTTGTCATAAAAACCTACTTACCATCATATAAATTTTCCACAGAAGAGGAAGAATGTAGAAGATTATTACAAGAAATCTTTATGCAATAGACCTGTGAATATACCTCACTTCCACTCATATACTCTTGTGTAAAATTCACTCAGTAATCCTACTAAGTTTTGGCAAGGCTGGATGGTATGATTCATCTTTGTGCACAGGAAGAAGCAGAAGCAAGTTTGGTGATGACCAGTCTAGAGCCTCAATGACATTTGGTATTGCCTTCCTTTCTCTTCTTCACTCCCTGTCCATCCATCTCCGAAATAGTGATCCTCTTTTTGCTTAGTGTTGGACAGAATAATAATAATGGTGATAATAATGATAATAATAATACTTTCTCCTTTTCACTGTTTGTCTTTTTAAATTCTTACAAACTTGTAGGGTAGGACAGTTATTATCCCCATTTTGTTGAGAAAATTGGAGTAAGGAAAAGTTAATCTGTCTAGTGTCACCATCTATTAAGGGTTAAGGTTTAACCAAGCTGTCCAATAGCTCAGTCCATCTACCTCACAAGCATATTTTCTTGCCTCCCAAGTTTTGAAGGGAGTTATAAAAAATTTTCCACATGATATTGCTTCTCAAGGTGTTGGGATAAACATGGAGGAGACCCTTGGCTCCCCTACTCCCACTTCAGATGGCCTTAGTTCATTTGATAATTTGACCTCAACATTTATTTCCTTAATTCCTAACCAGAATGACTCAAGGCCCCTGAATTCTAGACCATTGCACCCAAATAGAGTAACAGTGTGGGGCTAAAGGATGGAGTGAAAAATATAGCTCTGTTTGTGTAAAAATCCTCCTTGAGCATTTCATCATGAGCACTTTTCACAGCTCTTAACTCTCCTAATTAAAAAGTGTTTCACCAAACAACACTGCAAATTGTACAGGAATTATAATGAACTCCCTTACAAAAAGAGGCACAGATACTAGCTATAAACAATCTATATACTTGTATAATACCAGCCATTAGTGATACTCTGTGTGAAGAAAACAAAGCCAATAAATTTTATGCTAATGCAACAGAATGTTATTTTTTTAGTTTCATCTGAGCCACCAAGATACAATAGACATTAAATACCAATATAAGTTATAATGTTGGGGCCAATTCCACGTTAAAACCTGTTAAACCCCTAGGGCCTGCCTGGGCCTACTTAGCCATAGTGACTCCATGTTGCCTAGGTAGCCATTTTGTTGTTTAATAAATGCCTCAGCAGTTACTGATACTGGTTCTGGGTAACCATTGCTAAAACACATACCTAAAACAAGGCCATTTTGTTGTTTAATAAATACCTCAGCAGTTACTAGTATCGGTTCTGGGTAACCGTTACTAAAACACACAGGTAGGAGACATCAAATCAGCCAAAGCCACATATGTAGATGTCTGCAGTTGTGCCCTATAAAACTAGCCTGTAAGGCCAAGGGGTGGTCACTCACTTTGGAGGCGGCCCTGGCCGGTCATTCTTACTTCTAATGCTTGGCATAGAATAAAGCTTTACATAACTTTCACTTTGTCTCAGCCTTGTTCCCCTGGCTGGTCAGTCTAACTTCTAATGCTTGGCATAGAATAAGGCTTTGCATAACTTTTGCTTTGTCTCAGTCTCATTTCTTTGATAACGGACCCAACAGTAATACCAAGATGCAGATTTCCAAAGGAAATATTCAACTACTAGATTCCATCTTCCACAAAAGATATTAAAAAAGACTAATTTGTTAGAGGTTAGAGAGGATTTGGTGAGGATGTTCCCTTTGGAAAATAGCAGTGCTATTTGCCACCTATTATCTCTTGGTGTGGGAGGTGTTTGACTCCTCTGGACTTTGAGGAGCACATTTAGCTGGTGTCTGAAGCCTACCTGAGGTATCTGAAAGTGAACGCCTTGCTAAAATGGCCTTCAGAAACTAAGTGGAGGGGCGCCTGGGTGGCTCAGTGGGTTAAAGCCTCTGCCTTCGGCTCAGGTCATGATCTCAGGGTCCTGGGATCGAGCCCCGCATCGGGCTCTCTGCTCAGCGGGGAGCCTGCTTCTCCCTCTCTCTCTGCCTGCCTCTCTGCCTACTTGTGATCTCTGTCTGTCAAATAAATAAATAAAATCTTTAAAAAAAAAAAAAAGAAAGTAAGTGGAAAGTTTTATCTGGGTAACTGAATTCTACTCTAAATGGGATAATAGTATGTGAATCTTCAGGGACAGATTGGGAACATAGGGAAGGAGAGATGGTTGTACTGAATAATTTTGACCCTGCTTGAGGAGATTGCCCAGAAAAACAAAGGAATGCCAGTGGAGTCTGAGCAGTGGACTGCCAGGAAACCAGGGACTGAGGGGGAATCAGCTGTTGGAGGAATAGTGTGGATCAGTCCATATCACTGGAGTTGCAGTCCAAGGTTGCTCAGAAAGGGAGCATCTGAGAACTCACGAAAATGTCAGCAAGACAGGGAGGGAGGAAGGGAGAAAGAGGCAGAGAGACGGAGAGATATATTTACATACCTACAAGGCCAAGAGAGTGAGAAACCATTTTATAAAAGTAGCTGTCAAGGGAGAACTTTGTATCTCCCTTTCTTTTTCTTCTTCTTTTGTTTAGACTCTAGGGAAATCAGTTTACTGTAGTCCCTGGCTAGGGGAGGAGAGCGGGTAGTCTAGCCCTTGAATGAAGATAAAAGTACTGTTTAATGTTTTAGACTAAAACTTTTATTTGCTAAATTGAGACTGTTCTGCAACTAAGCAGTTTTCTATTGCCTAAAACTGCTTAGAAATATCATAGAGCCTGCTAGAGTTTTCATTCACTGGTAAGGGAAAAACTCACCCCAGTGAGTATCTTTTAAAAAGACATTAGGAGACAAATATAAAGCTCCTTTTGGATTACATCCCATGATTTACATTCCATGACTATATTTCATTATACCATACAAGGAAAATGTTGCTCTGCAGTAAATATGGAGTTTCTAGCATTACTGATTCTTAATTCCATATTGATATTTCCATGTATCACTTTTCTGCCTTTTAAAGGGTAAGAAAGCTATTACTGAATTCATTGATTGATGGTTGATTGGTATGTACCTTAAATTTCAGGCAATTTGAGAATTATTATAAATTTATAAATTCAATCCACCACTCAGAGAGTCTTTTCTGTGGTCATTATGAAAGTTGAGATTTTAGATGAAGAGGCTGAAGAAAGCATAGACAGTTTCTATGTCTTTATGTGACCATGAGACTGCTTAACTGAGTAGATTTTTTTTCCTGTGCTTTTTTCTTTCTTTATCTGAGTCCTTGGAAAAAAGAAGGGATAGCTTCAATGTATGTTAAAAGTTTGACACATTGACTTTTCCATGACTCTCAGTTGAAAGAGTTGCTCAAAACCAGAGAAGGGAACATTTTTTTTTTTTTTTTTTTTGA
The DNA here is from genome assembly GCF_963455335.1 of Martes martes. Classification (NCBI taxonomy): domain Eukaryota; kingdom Metazoa; phylum Chordata; class Mammalia; order Carnivora; family Mustelidae; genus Martes; species Martes martes. The sequence goes on from NC_137896.1 coordinate 38,501,920, forward strand.
GACTGGCATGGCATTTGTTTTCAGGGTCTTCCTTGGATCATGTCACATAATGGATCAATCAACAGACATTTTTTGAGCATCTACTAAGTTCTTAGGACTATGCTTGGCATTACAAGGATTTAGAATTCAGTTCAACTAAATTCAGAGAATTTTTATTGAGTTCTGTCTCATCTTGGGAATTCTGTTAAGCTCTGAGACAATTAACTTGAATGTTTAAACTCATGGCATGTAGGCTGGTTGTGAAATATGTATACAGTCCCAATACTATGTCTAATGATATGAATGTCAAATGTGCAATATAAATAATACTGAGTGATAACAATGGTGAGGAAATTATTCATTCTAACTAAAAGTATTAAAAAATACAAAATATTAATAGCTATTATTTATTGATAACTCAAGATAGTCTAGGTATTCTATAAGCCTTTTCTGAAATTATATTTAAAAGTCTTCTTGGGATAGTTATTTTGTTTTCATTTTTCTGATTAGAAGTCCAGGAAATGTAAGCAGCTTGTCCAAATCAAATAACCAATAGGTGTCAAAACCAGCATCTAGGATCCAGGTGTGTTTGGTTCAAAGCCTATGTTCTTTGTAGCTGCACTGTAATGTCTCAGTTTGTGAAGGATCATTCCAGGTTAAGAGGAATTGTGTAAGTAGGGTATAACTCAAGAAGTAAGTTTTCTCAGGTAGATTGTAGTAGATTGGACATGGCTTAGAAGCCTTGCAAAGACTGGAGGCATATTGCAGAAGATCTTGAATTCCATGCAAGAGAATGGGGTTCATTCTAGGTTCCTAATGAGAAGATATTGAAATATTATATATAAAAGAGGATTAATAGATGATGGCAGTATTTAAGAATTGCTACTTGTTTGATGAATCTCAGTGTTTCTAAATGTAATTTAAAAATACTGTGTCCTTATTTTTGTGACATTATTAAAAGTGTATATATATATATATACAATTTCTTTTGAAGTTGTATATATATATACATACTATGCAACCATCAAAAGAAATGAAATCTTGCCATTTGCAATAATGTGGATGGAACTAGAGGGTATTATGCTGAGTGAAATAAGTCAATCAGAGGGGCGCCTGGGCGGCTCAGTGGGTTAAAGCCTCTGCCTTTGGCTCAGGTCATGATAGGGTCCTGGGATCGAGCCCTGCATGGGGCTCTCTGCTCAGCAGGGAGCCTGCTTCCCTTCCTCTCTCTCTCTGCCTGCCTCTCTGCCTACTTGTGATCTCTGTCAAATAAATAAAATCTTTAAAAAAAGAAAAAGGAAGAAAGAAGTCAATCAGAGAAAGGCAATTATCTTATAAACTCTCTGATATGAGGAATTTGAGAGGCAGGGCAGGGGTTTGTGGGGGGTAGGGAAGGAAAAAAATGAAACAAGATGGGATCGGGAGGGAGACAAACCATAAGAGACTCTTAATCTCACAAAACAAACTGAGGGTTGCTGGGGGGGTCGGTAGGGATAGCGTAGTTGGGTTATGGACATTGGGAAGGGTATGTGCTATGGTGAGTGCTATGAAATGTGTAAGCCTGATGATTCACAGATCTGTACCCCTGGGGCAAATAATACATTATATTTTAATAAAAATAATTAAAAAATAATAAATAAATAAATAAAACAAAAAAGAAAATATATATAGTCCAAATCATCTTGTAACTGAGCCCAGGAAAATGACCCTGTTTGCTTTTGTGTATAAGCATGTTGGTGATAAGAAGTTCTCTCTGTGCTAATAAGAATAGAACAGAAGCCAATTTCATATCAAATGACACTATTTTAGGAAGCAAATATCAAAAACAGAGTGCAAAACTGAGAAGTAAAGCTTTCCCATAGAATGGAGAAAAGGGGGAGAGACACTTTTACATCTCGCAGCTCACAGGAAGATGGACACACCAGGCCTCTAAGGACCTGCACCAAAGCCACATCTTCCATGAAAGTATTTAACAGAAGAAAAAAATTGTATTGAGTTAACATTAATTTGAATTTTATTGATTTCTTAATTTTAGTATTTTATTCGTAACTTTGCTTTCATTCATAATTGCCTAAGCGTTATGAACAGAAGAAATTTATATCATTTTAAGTTCATATGTATTTAAATAAGAGTTTACTATATAATCATACCTAAGACTAACATTTAGGGCTCAGAAACATTTTTACGCTTAAGTTTGAAAAATACCTGAAGAGTAATTATTATTGAGAATGTTAAAAAGAGAAAGAAGTTAGGGAGTGGTGTGGAATGCCAAGTGGGCTAAGAACATAAACAGAGACACAAAAGTAGGAGTACAGGCATGTCTTGTTTTATAGTGCTTTGCTGTATTGTGCTTTGCAGTACTGCATTTTTTACAAATTGAAAGTTTGTGGCAGCCCCACATCAAGTAACTCATTAGTGCCATTTTTCTAACATCATGCGCTCACTTCATGTCTCTGTGTCACATTTCGGTAATTCTCACAATATTTCAAACTTTTTCATTATTAATATATTTATTATGGTGATCTGTGATCAGTAATTTTGATGTTACCATTGTAATTATTTGGGCTTCATGAACCATGTCCATATAAGATGACAAAATTAATTAATAAATGTTATGTGTGTTTTGACTGCTCCACTGACTACCGCCCCGCCTTCCTCCATCATCTGTCCCTCTCCTCAGCCCTTCCTATTCCCTGAGAAACATCCATATTAAAATTAGGCCAGTTAATAAGTCTACAACGGCCCCTGAGTGTTCAGGTGAAAAGAAGAGTCACATGTCTCTCAGTTTAAATCAGAAGCTAGAAATGACTAAGCTTGGTGGGGAAGATCTGTTGAAAGCCATGATAGGCTAAAAGGCAGGCTCCTTGTGTCAAACAGTTAGGCAAATTATGAACGCAAAAGAAAAGTTCTTGAAGGAAACTAATGCTATTCCAGTGAATATACAAATGATAAGAAAGTGAAACAGCCTCTTTGCTCATATAGAGAAAGCTTTAGTGGTCTGGATAGAAGACCAAACCAGCCACAATGTTCTTTTAAGGCAAAACCTAATCCAAAACAAGGCTCTAACTCTCCTCAATTCTTTGAAGGCTGAGATTGGTGAAGAAGCTGCAGAAGAAAAGATTGAAGCTAGCATAGGTTGTTGGCACATGAAGTTTAAGGAAAAAAGCTGTCTCCACCTAAAAGTACAAGGTGAAGCCGCAAATATGATGTAGAAACTGCAGCAAGTCCTCCAGAAGGTCTAGCGAAGCTAATAAATGGAGGTGATTACACTAAACAGCAGATTAACAATGTAGATCAAATAGTCTTTATTGGAAGAAGATGCAATCTATGACTTTCATAGTTATAGAGGAGAAGCCAATGCCTGGCTTCAGAGAACAAACTGACTCTCTTGTTAGGGGCTAATACTGCTGGTGACTTGAGGTTGAAGCCAATATTCATTGACTATTCTGAAAAGGGCTCTTAAGAATGATGCTAAATCTGCTCTGCCTGTGCTCTATAAATGAGACAAGACAGCCTGGATAATAACACATCTCTTTATAACATAGTTTACTGAATATTTGAAGCCCACTCCAGGGAACTGCTCCTCGGGGTTGGGGGTAGATTTTCCTCAAAATATGACTGCTCATTGACCATCCATCTGGCTACCAAGATGTCTGATGGAGATGCACAATCAGATACATGTTGTCATACCAGCTAACACAAATATCCATTTGCAGCCCTTGGATCAAAGAATAATTTCAACTTTCAAGTCTTATGATCTACAAAATACATTTCATAAGGCTACCTCTGGCATAGTGATTCCTCTGATGAGTCTGGGCAAAGTGAATTCAAAACTGACTGGAAAGGATTCACCACATTCAGTGCTGTTAAGAATATTTGTGATTCATACAAAGAAGTAGAAATATCAGTATGAACAGGAATTTAGAAGAAGCTGATTTCCGCTCTCCTGGATGATTTTGAGGGGTTCAAGACTAAAGCAGAAGAAGTAATTGTGATGATAAACCGTGAATGGATGAAGAGTCGCTTCTTATGGATGAGCAAAGAAAGTAGTTGCTTGAGATGGAATCTGCTTCCGGTGAAAATGATGTGAAGACTTTTGAAATGACAGCAAAGGATTTGGGATATTACATAAACTTAGTTAATAAAGAAATGTCAAGGTTTGAGAGAAAAGATTCAGATTTGAAAGAAGTTCTACTGTGGGTAAAATACTATCAAACAGCATCAATTGTTCATGAAAGGAAGAAACAATCAGTGTGCCATTTTTTATGCCCTAGGAAGCAACAACAACAAAAATCTATTTGGCTTGCTTTCTTGTGGTCTGGAACTGAACCTGCAGTATCTCTGAGATATGCCTGTAAAGAAATGGCTTGACTAGAACATGAAAACCTTTTTGTGGTAATAGACAAGATGGCTGGAAAAGGTAGAACTCTTATATTTCGCAAGTTTCATATCCCCAAAGAGTAAAATAGATATGAGGGGAGGCAAATGAGATAATGAATATGTCACTTAATTTGGGTTACCCCCAAATTACATCCTGAGAGAAGGATTTTAGTGGAGGAGTTTATCTGGGAGATGATCCCAGGACATACTGGTAGAGGCCATGGTGAGGTGTGAGACAAGGGAGGGAAGGAGGACAAAAAAGATACTTATCAAGGAAGTTGCCACTTTAGGTGACTAGAGCTTAATCCCACGGTCTCACAGGTAACTCTGGGAGCATATGCAGAACCTGTGTGTTTGGGTTATTATATCAATGGACAGAAAAACTGGGAGATTTTGTCATATACTTCCCACTAGTAGTTAGTTGGAAGTATATCAATATCAAAGTTAATCAATGTCCCATGGCACATTGATTATGCAGCACTTCCAGACTACTTCAGGGACAGCAAAGCAGGGTCTCAAGGCCAAAGAAAGCTCTCAGGTCAAGATTTTCAGGTATTGACTTTGGAAGTAGGACTCTGTGTAATAAGGTGGTGAAGCCAAAGGATATGAGAGGAACATTCATGACATTTGTTCTGTGATGTTTTAAAGATTGCCAGTTTTCAGTGTGAAGGAAGGTAACATCTCCAAGTGCCCATCGTTTACCCTGAATTATGATGCCCACTTGCATATTTGATTCCTGTAAAAATTATGCAGAATATAGAGTCTCTCCATATTTCATTGGGGACAAAATTTAACCCCAGAGAAGTTTAGTAATCTCTTGAAGGTCACATGGCTAAATCTCAGCTAAGAACTCTGAAAACAGGGATTTTAAAGGAAAGATATGCTCTAGTGCAGACAAAGCTTTTTTCTGTTCTGACATGAAAATCATGTCCATCTGCATTTATTGATGTCACTGCTAACGGAGTTACTGCATTCTGGTGGACATCAGACCACCGAGGCCTTCATGTGACTTAGAAGTCAGTCCTGAGGTTGCTTATAATTTGTCAGTGGTTTAAGAGCTATGGTTCCTCTCTGATGCTTGTGCCTACATCACCCCTTGGGCTTGGGGTCCTTCTCCTGAAGTGGTGCTATCTATCTTTGATCACTGCCATCATTTTCTTATAACCTGAAGCTTTGGGCTGTTGGGCTGTGTTGCGTTAAGGCATTTTTTTTTCTGTCTTACTTTGTATGTTGTTATTCCAGTTCATCTCATTTCATTATATAAGCAGTAGCTGAGGAGTTCTGTTGTCATCTATCTGTCTTTGCATTCCTAACCCCATGAAACTGAGGCATAAGCAAAATGTGTCAGTGATGGGAAGTTGATCAATGCTCTGAGTACATGGATCCATTGATGTTTTGAATATCAGGGATATAAACAAACTTCATCCTCCCTCTTCCTCTTATTTTATATTACTTTAAAAGTAGAATGTAGAGGTTTCCTCTTCCTAAATGGAAACTTTAGAACTTTATAAATGTTGGAAGGAAATTACCCATATATCCACTACCCAAACAATGCTGTTATGAACAGTTTCTCCTATTTTTCTCAGGTAATCTAAAAAATTATATTCATGGTCAATATGTGTTTAATTTTATATTCTATTTCTTTCACATAACAGGATATGATTGGTCATTCTTAACATATATAACTTATAATTCAATATTTATATGCCATTTAGAAAAGATTTTCATACCTTAATTTACTCAACCAAACTCCTATTGTTATGTTTTTGATATTTTAATGCTCATCACTAAATTGCCTTTTGAAAGTATCACAAAATTTCACATTGTTATTAGCGATGTATGATAGTGCCTATTTCACCAAACTGTGCTCATCTATAGTAGTTCTAATTAAAACCATCATTTTTGGTAATCTGCTAGACAAGAAGTGCTATCTTCTTATAAAATAAGAATTTATTGGACTTCTAGCAAGAGTTAGCAATTGTCATATGTTTTTAGAATTTGATTCCTTCTTGTGAATTTTCTGTTTATAATCTTCATCCATTAATCAGTTTGTTGCTCAAAGGTTTTCTTAGTGATAGGTAATGAATAATTTTCAGAGTAAATATATTAATTCTTTATCATATTAATAGCGTGTATTTGACAGGTTTTTTTTTAACATTCAGAAGCTTTACATTTTTATATAGTCATGTGTATTGATTCTTTTCCTTGTGATTTTTTTGTTGTTGTTTTCTCAGTGATAAATAGATCCACCTGCAAGTATCAGAAATATTTATTAATAGTGACATATGTAAGGGGGGATATTTTTCTTGCAGAAGCAGAAGTATGTATTAAGTTGTAATATTAGTGGGTTAGTTTCTCAGTAATTTCAGAACCAGGAGATTTTTCTCCTTCTACTCTGACATCTTTAATCATTATCAGAAATTTTTTAATGTAAGCAGTCTTTTCATTGAGGAAATTGAGGGTCAGAGAAATTAAATGATTTGTCCCTGCCACTTAGCTAATTGGTGGAAGAGTTCTGTGGTCTCTTTGTTCAGGCTCTACACTCTTTCTATGATACCATGCCATCACTTGATCATTTTGTTGTGCATCTCATGTTGGTAACTGCTAATGGCATATCATACATTTACAAACACAACTTTGCTCTGCACTCCTTCAAGGTGTATCCAGGAAATATTATTTATTGACAATTAACATCTCAGTTTTTCAAATATTTTATAATAGATAAAATCTTATGTATGACATGGGTAAGTTCAATATCTGTTAAATGAGAAACTGTAGATGCTCTCACTGTATGTTCACGGGTATAACAGACTTTTAATGAAAAAGCCCAAACTCTTCAGAGCTACTCTGCAATTCTTCTATTTTGTATTAACGACTAACTCATGGGCAGTAAACTCAGAAATCTACTGAGTAAAAGACCAGATAGGCTGACTTTGATTGGCCATAGAAGGAGATGCTATCATCAACATCTGTAAGCTACTCACAGGCAAATCTAAACCAACATACATGAAGTCTGTATCTGTGAAAGCACTCAACCTGACCCTGGGGTAACTGAGCTTTTAAGTGAGTTGACAAGACAAGAGTTATTGATAGTATTTTAATCTGTAGAAGTTGTAAATAGTAGTTGTAAGTAACTATAGATTATATCCCACATAGTAGGGCATGCTTACTTTCTAAGGCAATAGAATACATCCTGTTTTCTTAACTTCACTCATTTTTAAACCAATTATAAACTATACAGATTTATTTAATATTATTTAAATAAATAATAATATATTCTTTTTAAAGAACTTTACGTTGAATTAATTAATTAATTAAGTAATACTTTTAGAGAGAGTGCACACACCTGAGTGGGGGCTGTAAGGGGCAGAGGGAGACAGAGAGAGAGAGAGAATTTTAAGCAGGCTCCACACCCAGTGCAAAGCCCAACGCACGACTTATCTTACCACCTTGAGATCATGACCTGAGCCAAAATCAAGAGTTGGATACTTAAACAACTGATCCACCCAGGCACTCCAAGTTGATTTATTTTAATTTTTTAAATTTTTATTTATTTTTTTCCAAGTTGATTTATTTTTAAAAGATAACTTCTTTTAAAGTAATAATACCCATGAACTCATGGGTTGCATCTACTAGCTATATTTCTTTTAATACCTAATAATAAATGTAAATGTGTTGAAATAAAATAAATGGTCTCCATGTATGATCTAAAATCATTGCAGGTCTCAATCTTTGAGAAACAATGCTTAAACAATAATTTACTATGGAGTTTAGGTGAGGAATGATAAGACAAATTTTCAGTGACTCTATTAAATATGTGAATTAAAGAATTCTCTTGCTTCCCTAAGATCATAATCAAAATTATGGCTCAGATATATTCTCTGTCAGATAATAGCATATTAATAAGGATGTCTTTGCTGTTAGTAGATATTTTATATAATTAACTTTAAAAAACAGCTTCAAATAATAGCCTTTCACGAGTGTTGAAAAGATTTTAGTTTCATTCTTAATCTTTCAATAATAGATCCCAGGAGTGAATAAGGTTACACATTTCACTTTTATAATCATCTTCGCTTAATCTACTGAAGTTAGGAATGCATTAGTATGGCGTAGCACATTATTTCTTCAAGGCTGTTTTATAATTTGTTCAGAATGACTGCAGATCCTACTAAAAGCAATTCAGATGCTTCAAAAGGAGCTCATCATTCATGATTAAAGACACATAAGCCCAAAGAAGTATCTTCAGCTAATTTTGAAGAATCATTGAAAGATTGTGGGGAGCAGCCTTCCTAACCAAATTTAGAATTCTGTTTACAGTTAGAGATATCTAAGCTTTTATTCATTCACTCATGAAATCTAGACTACAGATTGAAGGGAAACATTTTAAAATGTTAACTATTTTGAATGGAAATCTTTCTAAAATGTATTATCCACTTCCATGCCTTCTTAAACAAATAGTGCTGAATATAATGGGTATTTTGTTTATGTCTCAGGACCATCATTTATGAGCTGCCATTAGGATACTGTATTACCATCTGTTTCTGTGGTTTTCAGTTTTACTGTCTAGTTTTCTGTTAGCTTTATTTTGCAACTGGTATGTTTGGCTCCCTAATAACCCTCTACTTGAGTCTCCACTTTGCTGCTACCAGTTTTCTATGGCCTCAGCATTAGACAGTGTAGTTTGTTTAATACTATGTGTCAAGTACTTGTAATCAGGAGGAGTTTGTTAAATGTGCTTTTATAGAATCAGAGGATGAAGAGTTCAGGGACCTTTATCTTCCTACTTCTAATTCAAGATGGTGTTCTGAATGCTTCCATTTGTTGAGAAGACAAAAGTTTAAGTACGTGAGCTATTCAGTGACCCATTTTGTTTTTTGTTTCTTAGTTTTGGTCCTGAATGATGATAATGTAGTGTATTATCAGCACAGTTTTGGGGCACTTTCATATACCAGACTGAATTTTGTCCAGGCTGTTTGGGTTTGCTTTTACTGGTTTCCATTTTGACACTGGTGCAGTAGAGATATTCTGTAAATGTTTAGAAAATTTTAAAGACATACCTTTGAACTTGTTAAGACACAACATTCCCTTTCTTTTCCAACTCTGCTATTTAGACAGAACTTCTGTCTCTGTCAGTGAAGTTCTCTATCCATTTATACTCCTATCCTAGTTGGGTCTGTATATTCATACACGTACACACACGAATTCAGCCACACACACACACACACACAGAGTAATCACATTTTTTATAATTTGCACCATTTTCTTAGGGATCCAATGAGGAGATCCAGGAAGATATGTTACTTTATACCAAGAGGACTTTCTAAGATGCCTCTTTTGGGGGTAAAAATAGGACATGGTGATCCATCAGTGGTGTTCATAACAAGGTATACAATACATCTCAATGACAAGAGGGGAGAAATCCTGTAATTGCTATTCCTATTTATATCATTTTAAAAGCCAGGGATAAACAAAGGTTTACTAATATTTGATATCCAGAGCTGATATGAAATGCTAAGGTTTCAAATGAAGAGTGAGAATTCCATAATCCAAAGTCATTGACACAAGTCATTTATTAACTTTCTAATTATTGCAACATGTTATGATTCATATGCTATTAGATGCCATTAATGTGGTTAATTTTATGCAATAGAGATTTTAAAATATTTGGATCCTTGGGATACTTTTTAATGAGATGAGGAATGACCAAGAAAATATTTTTAATTACATGGTGGTCTGTAGGTTTTCTGAGGACAAATTACTGAAAAATGTTGTTTAAGATGAGTTACACAGATTTACATAAAAGCAGAGTTTCAGCTTAGTTGACCTTTTTTGTGACAGTCAGGATCAGTGGTTGTCATAAAGCAGTTAGCTTGAAAAACCAGGAATATACTTAATTATCCCAAACACAGTAAGTCAATGTTATAGGAATTAGTGAAAAAGTAAGCGCTTTTCAAAAAGAACCCATTGAGAGAGCATTCTGAAAATAGCTATTTGGAAATGCTTTCCTCATTATGTAATCCTGTTATGAGAGATGATATATGTCATATGAGAGTATTAGCATACTTAAAAATCTTAGAAATAAAAAAAATTAACTCTTTCAAATGTCTTCTAGATAACAAATATGTGGTTAGTGGGAAGGCATTGTTTTTATTTATGTGAAACTACTCAGAAAGCATGTTTTTATATTTTTAACAATTGAGGTAAAAGTCTATTGAAACTCTTTATTTGGAAGATGTTATTTTTTCTTTTTTTCCAGGGTTTTGTTATGAAAAGTTTCAAATACACAGAAAAGTTGAGTTTTGTGGTGAATTTTATGTGTTACCCCACGAGATAGAGAGAACAGGTGTTAAACTAATTCTCTACAGAAAAAAAATTGTGACTCGGAGAGGTTAGATAAAAACCCTATGGCCACACAGCTAATTAGGCAAAAAGATAGGGACTTACTTATAACACTGAGTCCAGTGTTTTCAGCTCTACCACACTGCTACTGCACAAAGTTGCAGCCTTGACAAACTGTCCATATGAGTGGTTTTCAGTTGTGGATTCTGACTATAAGCATTCATTAGAGTCCTCATTTCTTCATCAGGTCATTCATCCTTTCATTTATTCTTTTAGTCATCAAATATTTATTAAGCATCTCTTATATGATATGCTTTGTAAATTAGACATGACTTTACTAGAAATAAGAACTAGCCCCTAATTTAAGGCGTGATGATTGCATAAGCAAATAAATTGAATTCATTTATCACTTTAATCATTATTATTTTAAAATAGTATTTTAATTCCAATATTCTTCTGAGCGAGGAATAGCCATAATTTGGGTTTATATATTTAAGTTTACTTGAGTTATTTAAGTTATATTTTGAGTTAATTTAAGAGAAAAACCAGGGATAAATTTTTTATTTTATTTTATTTTTTATTTTAATAAACATATAATGTATTTTTATCCCCAGGGGTACAGGTCTGTGAATCGCCAGGTTTACACATTTCACAGCACTCATCATAGCACATACCCTCCCCGATGTCCATTTCCCCACCACCCTCTCCTATCCCCCCTCCCCCCAGCAACCCTCAGTCTGTTTTTTGAGATTGAGTCTTTTATGGTTTGTCTCCCTCCCAATCCCATCTTTTCATGTTTTCTTTTCCTACCTCCCCCAATCCCCCCACATTGCATCTCCACTTCCTCATATCAAAGAGATCATGTGATAGTTGTCTTTCTCCGACTGACTTATTTCGCTAAGCATGATACCCTCTAGTTCCACAGGGATAAATTTTTGTTTTGCTGTATGTTCTTAAGAATCTTTGAGTTGTTGGCCATTTTATGTACTTTATAAGTCACCAGATTAATTAATATAGGTTAATAATAAGAATATTGCAAGTATTATACTTTAAAGATGATTTAAAGATTATATATGCATACACATATTTATATGTATATAGACATATCTATATATAGATATATAGGTATGAGATATAGATATCTAGATATCCCTTAGAACCTATTTTAAGGTGACTTATCAAAAGAAGAGGGTATCTAACCTAGGAACTCTGATCATGCCAGATAAGACATTTGTAAGGGCTATACTTAATAAAATTTCCTATTTCCTTTAGATGTTTCTAAAATTAAGGCTTTTTTGTGTGTTCATTTGAAATGGTTACTTAGGGGCTCAAGCAGAGAATTCAACTGATTGGCCTTGCAGTAAAATTATTTTTAAAAATTTATATTATTCAAAGGAAGGCAGATGATCCAATCTTTTTAGATCATGGGAATGAGAATTCTGATATATATAGAGACATACATTGTTTTATTGTGTTTCACTTTATCGCACTTTGCAGATACTGTGTTTTTTTTTAACAAATTGAGGGTTTGTGGCAGCCCTGCATCAAGCAAGTCTGTTGGCAATATTTTTCCAACAGCATTTTCTCTCTTGGTGTCTCTGTGTCACATTTTGATAATTCTTGCAATATATCAAACTTTTTCATTTTTGCTATATTTGTTATGATGATCTGTGATTTGTGATTAAGACTCCCTGTGAGCTCAGATGATGGTTAGCATTTTTTTTAGCAAAAATGTGTTTTTAAGTTAAGCTTATGTACATTTTTTAAGACATAATGCTATTAGACACTTAGTAGACTACAATACTGTGTATTGTATAAACATAACTTTTATGCACTGGCAAACCAAAATATTCAGTTGAGTCACTTTATTACAATATTCATGTTATTGTAGTCATATGGAACTGAGCCCACATTATCTCCAAGGTATGCCTGTATACATTTACACAAAAAAGATGACTTCTAAGAAAAGTACATAAACTTGTATATTAATATTCTAAGTAAATTATGTATATATATATGAACATATCTAAAATGTATTTATATTTAAGTTATATATAAATATTACATATATAACCAGATTTATATATGTTTGTGTGTATTATTTATCTATCTATCTAGGAAATACAGTTTTCTTTAAAAAGTTAGTTGCTTGGCTTCCAAATTTTCCCCTTCAAAAAAGAAAAAAATGACACATAATTTTACTGATTTACATTTTTTACTGTAGGTTTTTAATCTATGAAAATTATAAATATTAAACCCAAAATTATAAGGAATTATTTCATAGAGCTGATGGATTTTTGACATACTGAATGACAGCCTCAATAGTTTTTTCTTGTTTAAATACTTGTGTTATGCCTTATAAGTGAGATTTAATGGGTTTCAGTTATTTTGGAGGGTTTCTGGGGCATTAGTGACATTTGGAATTATCCTTCTAAGTAAGATCTTTGGTGCCTTTATTAATTGGTGACACTTTTATCCTGACATATGGCACAGTATTCCAAGTGCAGAAAAAAGTGCATGGTAATTTTACTAATTTTTGTTTCATTACTTCATGAATTCAAGTATAAGAACATTAAATAAACCATAAATGATAGTACCACTGACATCAGGAATACCTTCTGAGATTCCCATATAGTTGTCTAAAACAAGAGTCTGCCTTAGGAGAAACATTAATGAGGGGAAAACATGAAAAACCTTCTCTAAAGATGAGTAATTTATTAGAGTAATCTTGAAAATATGTACAAAATGGATGTTAAGGCTTTCAAGATAATAAACTATTTTTTAAAGATTTATTTATTTGTTTGAGAGAGAGAGAGAGAGAGAGAGAGATCAGGAAGGGGAGGGGCAAAGGGAGAAGGAGAGAGAATCTCAAGCAGACTCAGGGCTGAGAGCCGAGCCCCATGCTGGGCCTGATCTCATAACCCTGAGATCACCATCTGAGCCGAAATCAAGAGTCAGATACTTGACTGACTGAGCCACCCAGGTGCCCCCAAAATAATCAATTATTTTTGCTCAGGAAAAACTCAGGGAATAAAAGAAGTAAAATCAGCATTATTATTTTCTTGTTTGCTGTGATATTTAGCATTATTTAAATGATTTAGAATTTGCAAGACAGACAATTATTGGCCTATGTTTAGTTATTAAAAACATTTTCTTAAGTACTGACTCAGGAAATCTTAATTAACATTAAGGAGAGTTTCAACAAATCTTGAGTTTCCATTTAATAAAGTTCTTTATAATTCTCATTTATTTTAATATTTTCATTTTCCTCTGTATGTAATAATCTAGTAACTGATTGGTATTTGGAAGCATTCTGTTCAATCCTTTTAAGAAGTGTTTAATTTTGTAATGATAAGGATTATTACATTCATATTTTCTGTTTGATTTTTATTTAGCTCTGTTTGAAATGAATTTTACAAACAATTATTTGTTTATTCATGTTTTATTCATTTCCTAAGCATTTATAGAATGCGTACTACAAAATAAGCATTGTTTTTAATACTGAAAAATTTTTTCTAATGTATGTTGAACACTTTTTTAAAAATGCAGCTAAGCACTTTAGTTAATTTTCTTAATCCTCACAATCCTATACTGGGAGATAACCTATTTTGTTGATGGGGGCACTGGGTGAAAGAGATGAATAAATCATAATCCTTGCCCTTGGAAAGTTCATAGTCAAATGGAGTAGGACTCAGAAAAAGTTAATTACAATTTTATGGGGGAAATGTAGAAAAGCTTGTTTTCATTGCCATGAACCCTCAGAAGAAAGTATGTATTTGTGTATGATATTCAGAGAAGTTGTCATAAAAGGAATGACATTTGAAGTGGGCCTTAAATAGATGTTTTCCTGGGTGGGTGGGGAGGGGCGGTGAAAGAAGAAAGACTGCTCATACTAAGTTGTAAAGTGGTGAAGGGTCTTGGTGTTTACTTGATAGTTATGGTGAGCTAACTTTGCCTGGCAGGAGAATTTGGGTGTCGGTGTGTATATGTGCCTATGGGTGGATGAGTGTGAGAGAGAGTGTGTGTGTGTGTGTGTGTGTGTGTGTGTGTGTAGAGGAGGGAAGTTGGTGTGGGTTTGGAAGTTTTGAGGAGCTAGCAAGGTGGTATGAGGATGCTGGAAAGGCAGGTCAGGGCCTTAAGGTAAGAGTCTTCAAAGAAGTTTGGTTTGAAGATCAATTTGAATGAAAGCAGAGCCGTATCACTAAATAAGCCAATATCTTAAAAATGCTTTTAAAATTTTAAGAGTAACAACTTTAAAATAGCTAAGTTGAACCAACTGCTAAATATATCTATCATAGATTCTTTTGGAGTTTATTCTCCTAGTGTTAAAAATTATCAACTAGAAATGCCTTTTACTTTATAAAAACAAATTATTGAGGTTGTGTTTATTAGAATTAAAGTCTAGAAATGGAAAGAAAACATACTATCATTTCAAATTCTTTTAACACTAAATTTGGTGTTTCCCCAGTATTATGCAATCTTGTGCTATCTAGTTTGGAATCCTGAGTAACTAATCAGTTTGTAGATTATATAGGAACCTTCATTTATTACCTTTTCTCATCTAACGATCCACTTTTTCAGCTATTTCTTGGTCTTACTGTAATTCTGCCAAAGATGAATCATGTACGAATACTAAGAAAGTTGAATATGTGTTTTAATACAAAGTAACATTTCTTAGTAAGAAAGATGAGGGGGTTAGACCATTATTAGATTGTTCCTCTCTATTTAGCTAATCCACTCTATTTTAACATATTAAGTTCGGTGTCACTGGCTGTGTCTGTCCAACTGTTCAGTGGCAGAATCATTGCGAAGTGACCGTGGGTTGAGTCAGCTCAGGCCAGTGCATTATTGAGGCCATCAGTCTGTCGAGTACCACGGAGGAGGTGGACATGATTTGTAGGCAATGGGAGTTGAAGTCAGAATAATCCTTCTGCAGTGGCTCAGCATGTCTAAGGAATTGAGAAGCAGAAAGGGGATTATTAAGGTTAGACTGAGTTTGGCTGCTGGAAGGGTATGGCAAGTAGCATTAATTAAATGACCAGGAGTTCAAATGCACAGGAGGAGAGGGAGCTAAAATGCAGTGAAGCAAATAGTAAGCCTTGAGATTCTAAGGAGTTCACTGAAAATATACAAAATTTGGGATCAGTTAAGAAGTAGGTTTTGTTTTGTTTTGTTTTGTTTTAATTAACATATACTGTATTATTTGTTTCAGGGGTATAGGTCTGTGAATCATCAGTCTTACACAATTCACAGCACTCACTATAGCACATACCCTCCCCAATATCCATCACTTAGCCACCCCATCCTTCCCACCTGCTTCCACTCTAGCAACCCTCAGTTTGTTTCCTGAGACCAAGAGTCTCTTAAGGGTTGTCTCCCTGTCTGGTTTCATCTTGTTTCATTTTTCTGTCCCTTCCTTGATGATCCTCTGCCTTGTTTCTCAAATTCCTCAGCTGACTTATTTCGCTTAGCATAATGCCTTCTTGTTGCATCCATGTTGTTGTAAATGGCAAGATTTCATTGTTGTTTTTGATGGCTGCATAGTATTCCATTATATATATACACACCACATCTTCTTTGTCGATTATTCTGTTGATGAACATCTAGGCTCTTACCATAGTTTGGCTATTGTGGACATTGCTGCTATAAACATTGGGGGGCACATGCCCCTTTGGATCACTACATTTGTATCTTTAGGGTAAATACCCAGTAGTACATTTGCTGGGTCAGAGGGCAGCCCTATTTTAAACTTTTTGAGGAACCTCCATACTCTTTTCCAGGGTGGCTGCACCAGCTTGCATTCCACCAACAGTGTAGGAAGGTTCCCCTTTCTCCACATCCTCACCAACACTTGTTGTTTCCTGACTTGTTAATTTTAGCTATTCTGACTTGTGTGAGGTAGTATCTCACTGTGGTTTTCATTTGTATCTCCCTGATGCTGAGTGATGTGGAGCACTTTTTCATGTGTCTGTTGGGAATTTGCAGAAATTTGCAGAAATATCTGTTCATGTCCTCTGCCCATTTCTTGATTGGATTATTTGTTCTCTGAGTGTTGAGTTTGATAAATTATTTATAGATTTTGGATACTAGTCCTTTATCTGATATGTCATTTGCAAATGTAAGAAGTAAGTTTTTTTTTTTTTTAAGATTTATTTATTTATTTGACAGACAGAGATCATAAGTAGGCAGAGAGGCAGGCAGAGAGAGAGGAGGAAGCAGGCTCCCCACTGAGCAGAGAGCCCGATGCAGGGCTCGATCCCAGGACCCTGGGATCATGACCTGAGCCGAAGGCAGAGTCCTTAACCCACTGAGCCACCCAGGCGCCCCAAGAAGTAAGTTTTGATATCTTTGTACACTGAGAGCAGTGAGTTCTATTAAAAAAATAAGTGATTGGTGAGATGATTTTTGCAAATTCTGTAGCCAGCACAACTGTTCATTGAGTAAAAGTAAACTGCTAGTAAATTTTGAAGTTTTAAACTTAAAATATAAGAATTTATACAGGAAATGCTAGGCTCTTAATATTTAAATTATTCAGAACTGTAAGAATAGTTCTGTGTCCAAGAGTTTGCTTCTTTGCTTCTTTCTTAGAATTTGTATAGGTTTACTCTTTCCAGGTTTTTTTTTTTTTTTTTTTAAATAAAAAGTTTACAGAATGCTTTACAGTTTCTCCCTTTGCTCCAGCATTGACTCCATAATCTGGTACCATTGTCATTAATGCTAAATATGTTTATTTGAATTTTCTCTGTTGGAGGTTTAACATCTAATTTAAAAATTGAATTATTAGGATTTTAATTTAGAGCAACATTTAATATTTGTTATTGAAGCTTCAGACTAGACCAGTATAATAAGATATGGAGGGGAGAGTTTTCTTGTTGCTCTGGGATTGAAAACTAAGACCTCAAACCAAGGGCAAAAAAGTATTAGGTGCCCTGCATTCTAAAGAGAGTTTCTAACAGCTGGTACTCAAAGACTTACTCCATTTAACCATAAAAGCTTCCTGTAACAGGCCCAGCTCTCTTCTGCTATTGAGTACCTCCATGACTACAGTCACAGGTTGTGTTCCTAGGGAAGCAGACTTTGAGATAGAGACTCGCATGCAATATATTTATAAGGGAGCATTCTTGGGATTGAAAAAAAAAATCTGTGAAAGAATGAGGAAGGAAACAAAACCAGGATGGGGGTGTGAGAGGGTAGAGTTGAGCTGTGTTGCTGTCTTAACAAAAGTGAGTTAAACATCTGGGAAGCTGAGATGGCCCTTCATAGTTGTCTTGAGTTGGAGCAAGGGCTGTGCCTTTCTGTCTCTGTATGCATCAATCATTGGGCAGGGGACAAGGCTTTTATATGCCCAAGTTATGGGATATGAGCTGCCCAGGAAGAGGGCATGACTTGAAGTGAAGCATCTCTGTTAGCTTATATAGTCCCTGGAGAGGCCATCAGCTAAGGACTGGATGATCTCCTTTGAATTTGTGTTCTCCTGAAGATAATGTTTTGATTCTCTCTGGCTGCTTTCAAGAGTTTTTTCTTTACCTGTAGTTTTATGAATTTAATTATGATCTGTCTTTGAATGTATTTCTTTGGGTTTATCTTATTTGGGGTTCACTTCATGAATCCATTGGTTTATATCTTTCACCAAATTTCTGAAATTCTCTGCTATTCTTTTTTCTGATACTCCTTTGACCCTACTCTTCTTTAACCTCAATTTATAGGGTCTTTTGTTTTTGTCCTTTGGATCCCTGAGTCTCTGTTTATTTTAGGGGACTCTGGATCCTATTTAAATCTTTTATTTTGTTAGGCCTTGGCTTTGT
This sequence comes from Martes martes, assembly GCF_963455335.1. Classification (NCBI taxonomy): domain Eukaryota; kingdom Metazoa; phylum Chordata; class Mammalia; order Carnivora; family Mustelidae; genus Martes; species Martes martes. Next base: position 38,520,423 of record NC_137896.1, read on the forward strand.
TTAGGTCCTCATCCATGTTAGTGGGCTCTAGTTCCAAGGGCAATGGAATTTTCAGGGGCTCTATGGTGGTTTTTTTTTTTTTTTTTTTTTTTTTTTTTTTTTTGCCTTGGTGTAATTGGAGTGAGTGAGGCTCCCAGTGGTCTCTATTGCTTCTGCCTGAGAAGCAGCACAGATTTTCTGAGGTAAGGCTTCCTGGTGCTTCTACGTGGGGGAAGGGAAGTCTCTGACCTGACGGGGTGAAGAGTACTTCTGGGCCTGGCAGCTTATTGTGGTTGAGATCTTACCCCTTGCCAAACTCTGTGCCCCTTCCCTCTTGATATTTCTTGGTAAGAGAAGGATTCTCAGGCCTGGTGGGGAAAAAAAAAAAACACTTCCTAAGCCAGAGCTTGTTGTGGTAGATCCCAATGCCTATGGGGAATGGAAAGCCCTTCCTGGTCTGGCTGCTTGTGGTGGGATCCTCTTTGCTGGTGTCTGCCATTGACCCACAACCACCCAATGTTTCTTGGTCTTGGCAGGCAGTCTCACTCAGACCCCATGGGGTCTAGCAGAGTACTCCTAGCAGAGTACTTATTGAGGCAGGATCCCCCTTGCTGGTGCTGTCCTGTGTTTTTCCATGTAGGGGAGAAGTCTTAGGTTCCCAGGAGAAGGAGAACACTTTTATTGAAGGTTCATTGTTAGCAGTACTCCTGTTGATCCAGAGATGAAAAGAGCCTACCTACACAATCTTGTGTTGCTAGGTTGGATGTCAAGAAACCCAGGGCCTTCTTCCTGCCCTGGGATCTCTCACCAATTCCCTTCCCCCCTTGAGCCTTCTGAGTTCTCCTTTGGTTGCCTCTTTCATTATTTCCAGCATTTTTAGTTGTACTTAGCAAGGCAGTGGGAAGGAAAAATAGAACAAGAGAAAAATCTGTGTGATCTTGTGTGGACTAGAAGTCTGAGAGGGCAAACTTTTGGAAAATATAATATCCAAGGTACCCTCAACCCATAAAGCAATATTTTTTCTTAAATGATCTTTATATCGTGATTGTAATATTTAGATATTAAGTACATGACATATTAAAATATTGGATAAATATTAAAATATTTATAATGTGTAGATTATTTAATTTAATGTGTCTACTTTACTCAGCTATTTATTCCCAAAACACACATCCCAGACATAATATCTGCTTAACAAATGGTTTTTAAACAATTAAATTATAATTTATATTTTTATAAACGATAAATCAAGGCACAGAGGTTTAGATGGCTTGCCTGAAATTATATAACTAATTACTGGTGAAATTAGGGGTTATTAAGTTTTTTTTTTTTTCCCTCCAGTAGACAGCAAATTCATTGCATCTAGAATACTAAATACAAATTCTTTTATTAACTGTTGCAGCTTCTATTTTATTTCTGATATTTGGATATCTCAGAGTGATATTAGAAAAGAAACTATTTTTAGTAAGTATTATTTCATTATCCTGTGAGATTTGTTAAATAATAATAATTTTTAAAAAGCCTTTGTAATCAGTAATCAGCATCTCACCAACGATAATACTTTTGTCTGAGATTAGTATCAGTGCTTTTCAATGCATCAGAATAAAACTAATCTCTGTTATAGCGTCCACAGCTGGCCTTATGGAACTATAATAACAAAAGTAATTGGTATTTTTTTATATTCACAGGATGCAAATTATAATTTGTCTCCTGTGTACAGAAAAAAGTGGGTCTTTTTTCATAAATGATTAGACTTGGTATTGATAAAGTTATATTTTTCCATGTTTCAGAGGCGATTTTTTTAATGGTTGTAGTTTACATAAACATAATAATATATTTATTATATCCTTGAACAATTTAAAATTTCATTGCATATTTATTGAAGGGAAACATAATTTGAAATAAAATTATTAGGCTTATGTAATTTAGGGAGAAAAATCATTGTTTTTTACTTATTACTTCAAGTTATCAAAAATATTATTTATTTGATAATCCTAAATTCGAGGGTAACGAATGCTAATGATAGAAAATTTAGGACAAAGGAAAGCATGTGTTTATTTTCATTTTGTATTTTTCACAATAGGCATATACAATCTTAGATTAGCTAGTTTGCATTTACCTGGTAAAAGCTGAACTTTAATGTACTATTATTACTTTGATAAATTTAACTTAGTTCAAGTCAAAAGCCTTGTTAATTAAGAACTATACACCCTCATTGGTAGCAGTGTATATATAATTGCTCATGTTGCCTAAAATCATACTGAGAATTTTCATCTTTTTAAAAGCCAATTTTTAACATTATTAGAATATTAAGTGTAATGTTTCAAAAGAGTTTTCCCTTATAGACAATTTCAGATTTTATGAGATCTAAATTGCTGATTATTTTAATAATGTTTGTAAATGACATGGGGAAGTATAATTAAAGATATTTAAATTTTTATAATTTTAAGTTGTATGATGGATATAAATGCTATCCAATTTTGGTCACTAGCTTGATTTAAAAACTAGTAATACTACCATTGGTGTTATTTGAATACATCATTTATCATGAGCATTGGATAGGCATCTATTTTGAAATAGTTTGGAAGAAATAATTCCTTAAGAGATAGTCTGGCATACTGTAAGGATAATTGGTTAAATGTTGAATGAAAGGGCTCAAACCTTGGTTTGAATACTTACTTAGCAGCCCATGACTTGGGGAAAGCAATTTAGTGTCATTCATGATAGCTTTAGTTTTCTCATTTGTTAGAGGAAAAGTATAAATTTCCACTTAACATTCCACTTAACATTGACTGTTTAGAGTATGACAGATAGCATACAGATCAACTCTCAGACATTGCCTAATAAATAAGAGATGCTCAGAAAATTGGCATCATGGTTTACTTGTATGTTCTTTTATTTGTTTATGATAATGGGTGTATTTTTTCCTTAATAAGCTTTCTAAAGTATGTGTCAGCTTGTCCACTGGCTTGGTGATTCAGAGCATGACTTTGAAATGAATCATAGTAGAGGTCATTTTAAATTTTCATAAGTTGGCCATGTCATGAGGCCAAATTTGGTGCAAATAGATAAGGACTGCTTGATGATCCAAGTATTGTGTTAGGATGGAAAGCCACATCAGCTTCTCTGTGAGACAGCACATTTTAGTTGTATAACAAGACTCTAATGAACTGGAAGAAGAATGTTGCTTTAAAGTGATGTATTTAGATTGGAGGAAGAAAAAAATGGAAGCATATGTTCTACTGAATTTTCTTTAACATAAGTACAATTGGCACTGCTGGAGAAAGTCTTTATATGCTACAGTAGTCTAAAAAAGAAAAGACATAGTTTTACTTAGCCTTGAAATCCACATTGAGCTGAAGCATTCTCACATCTCTTAGTGTTTTTTTGATAAATTTCCCTTCCATATCTTTCTAATAAATTAGTATCTTCTGAACTTTTATATCTTTAAGCTTCTGAAGTATACTTTAAATTTGCAAGGAATTTAATTAGAAAGTAGTGGAAACTTTCTTTCTCTAATCTTTTCTAGGCAAGTTTTTAGTTTGCTTTGAAGTTCAAGACCTGTCATGGTTTGTATCTAGTAAACATGAAAAGAAAGTAGTTAAAGAGGCTCACCATCAGTTGAGATGGCTTTATTATTTTTACATTAAAAACAGACCATTTTAAAATTTATATATTTGAAAGCAGAAACTCAGACCCTTTCAGGTATAGTGAGAACTTTTCACTGATGTATTTTACATTTAAATCGGAGGCAGTTCAGTGAACTTCATGTACTTGTCAAAACATTTTGATCAACTTATCAGTAAATAAGACATCAAATGATACTAATGTTTTATGTACCCAGGGTATACTTATGAGTGTTAAACTTTTGCTAATTTTGACTTATTTTAATAATTTTGGTAAACTCTTAAATTTAAAAAATGCTTATGCTCTTTTATGCACAAATACTTTGGAGGATTTGTTCTATAGGACAAGTATGAATATATAGGAATACACACACACACACACACGCACACACACACACACACACAAGGATTTTTACTATATCATTGTCTATAATGGAAAGAATGGAGACAATCTAAGTGCCCCACATGTAATAGGAGTGGTTTCACTCAAACTTTAAAAGAGTATAGTGTGTCATATATTTTTTAGGTTAAATCCCTTGATGTATTGGTAAATAAGAAAATTATGTTACATGGTATTTCTTTATAGTAGAATCCATTGTTTTTTAACTAGCAATCCTAGGAAGATTCAATTATGTGTATATATTTATATGAACATGGAAGAATAGTAGATAAAACCAGTTGGATTTAATAAAATACTTGATTTACATGTTCAAATGAATATATATTATTTTATATATTTATGTTCATATTTTATATATTTATAAATTTTTTATTTTTTAATTAATAAGGATAGCAGTCTACTATATTCATTATTACACAAATAAATATAAGAACAGGGGCAATCCTCAAAAGAGTTATAAATTAAGAGAGTTAGTTTGTGAAGGGATGTGATGAGATTTAGGAGAGCCACCAGTTGTGACCAGTCTGGGTATACCATATCTGTTAAATCAAGGTCCCTATAGAAACCTTGGCACAATCAAATTAGGAAACTTCAAGGATGGGTTATTTATAAAGGGAATAAGTACAAGGGTTAGAGCCAGGAATGGTGTAGGAAAAACTCAAGGGATTGTTCAGGAACCAGTGCTTACCAACAGCACAACTGTTACCACTCTGAACGCAAGGAAATGAATGGAAGGAGATCAGTCAGAGCCCAAAAGGAGAGAAAGTCATGTTATAAACTAAATGACTTTGATTAGAGGAGTGACCTTTATGCAAGGGACATAGTTCAAGGTAAGCTTATAGGGAGTGAACCAGGGAAATAAAAACTTTGAACTGGGGGTGCCTGGGTGGCTCAGTGGGTTAAAGCCTCTGCCTTCAGCTCAGGGAATGATCTCAGGGTCCTGGGATTGAGCCCCGCATTGGGCTCTCTGCTCAAGCGGGGAGACTGCTTCCTCCTCTATCTCTCTGCCTGCCTCTCTGCCTACTTGTGATCTCTGTCAAATAAATAAATAAAAATCTTTAAAAAAAACAAACAAAACTTTGAACTGATTTTTATTTCTCCCACTAGCTCCTGCCATGGCTCCCCATTAACTGAACCCAACCGAAGCCAGAGGTTAAGAGGACCCATTGATGCTCTCTATATTGATCACTTTTGGCAGAGAACAGAGTCTAGTGTAAAGAGTGGGTCTTGTGCAGTAAACAGAAGCTATCTGTTATAAATATCCAACATTATTTTTGAACTATATAATTAATATAGCCCAGAAAGGAAAAATCTCTTATAATATACAAAATATTGACACTCATTTTCTTTATGGGTTTATAGAACTATTCTTTAATTGGCCTAAGCCCAAAGACAGAATTTTAAAAAGAAAGGATTTGAGGGGCACCTGGGTAATAAGCACCGAACTCCTGATTTCAGCTCAGATTGTGATCTCTGGGGCATGGGATCAAGCCCCATGTGGGGCTCTGCACTCAGCCTGGAGTCTGCTGTGGTTGTTTCTCTCCCTCTGCTTCTGCTCTTCCTCCCCTTGCTCACTCACTTGCTCTCTCTCTAGAATAAATAAAAAAACAAAAGAATTTGAAGATGGCATTGTTCCTCACTCTCCTCTGTGCCTAAGTCCTAGTTCTTCCCAAAACTCTGATGAGAGTATAGCACAGGACATTTCAGAGTGAGGGCAGAGATCTGTAGTTCTCTAAGATGAATATGGCTCTGGTTCCCGGAAAGTGTAGATTGGTCTGAATGCTTTTAATAGTGGGTTTAAAAAAAAGAAAAGATTTTATTTATTTATTTGAAAGAGAGAACACAAGTGGTGGTGGTGGGGAGAAGGTGGAAAGGGAGAAGCAGCCTCCCTGCTGAGCACGGAGCCCTATGAGGGGCTCAATCCCAGGACCCAAGGATCATGACCCAATCCGAAGACAGGCGGTTAACCAACTGAGCCACCCAGGTGCCCCAGAGTTTTTGTTTGTTTGTTTTGTTTTTAACTTCTAGTGTGACTACCAGAGGTAGCACTGCAATGAAGGTCATGGATCAGGAGCTGATGTTTATAGAGTTTCAGCAAGTGCCAGGTGCTATGGAGTGGTTTACTTAGTTATCATTCCCACTGTGCTCAGCAAACCTGTATCATGACCATTTTACCAAATTACTGATTAGAAACGGACATTCCAAATGGCTAGATCATTAGCTGGAGTTTCAATAACTTTCTCAAAGATGATGATAGAGTCTGGAATTGGACCTTGATCTGTTTGGCTTTCTGCTGGCACAGCCCCACTTGCTGTTAAACTGTGAAGGAGCCATTACCTATTATTGTAGCTCTCCCACCTGTCTCACAAATACAGTTTTCCCTTTCCCCTCTCCTATTCCCCTGTCTTCCAGTCACTCCCTTAGTTATATATTTAGCACATATTTATTCAGTACCTATTCTGTGCTAAGAATTGTGCATAGTGCTGTTGATACCAACAAATATGGCTTTGAAGGAGTCTTCTCCAGGTAGCAATCCTATGCATTTTCCTTAACCCCAAATCCTTTATTTCTGAGGTTCTTTGCCTCAATCTTCCCATCTATTCACTATGACTGAGAATTGTTCTTTTGTCTTATTTATTTAAATTAAAGTGTAATAAAAATAACCCTTTAAAAAAAAACCTCAATGCTGTTTCATTATTGGAGAGAAATAAAGATTCTGTAATATTAAGAGAAATATGAAATAAGGCAACCATGTAAAGGATTTTTCTTCAAAAAGACTGTCTAGCTTTATTGAAACAAATTAGTCTTCCCAAGAAGTGTGTAAATGAGGGTGCAAGTTCAGGCTTATGTTTTAATCAGGCTAAAAGTGTATCATATTCCCTTAAATAAGCACATTTTCTATTTTTCAAATTGAAATTGGTTTGTGTTCAAAACCTTTCTTATCAAAGACAAGTTAAAACTGCTGTTCAAGTGTCTTGTATCATTATAACCACAAAGCTAATACACATTAGAACTCATTTTTTCCTTATTTAGACACGCTTGTTCACTCTTTGGAAAGTCCAGATTGGGTTACTTAAGTAATCCTATTTTTGTGACTGAGCCAGTGTTATCATCATCAAAATTACAACTGATTCGGAATATAGTGTCGAGAAAGATGACTGGTACATAAAAGCATGTGCTGATTCCTCTCATTTTGCATTAGTTACATTGCATTAGGGAGCTGTAGGAACTGCCAGTGCTTTAGTTCACCCTTTTATAATTAAATTAGCTGATCTTCCTTAGCATAACATTTACTAGACTCCATGCATATTATGTTTTGTTACCATTTTTGGATGTGATTTATGAGGAGGGAAAAAAAAAGTATATATATATATATATATACACATACAGGTATCCCCTGCTTTTCAAAAGTTTATATTATACCACCTAACTTGTACAGAAGACCTTCGTTGGTACTTATTTTCTCTAACTGAAAAAAAACTGAAGAGGATTTTTGCTTTTATCAAAGAAGTGGAAAGAGCATTCAGTATTTTTCTGCAGTGAGCCAGGACAGAGGTACTGTGCTTCCTGAGCAGTGAGTGGGCCCACCAGGCTCCTTCCCTGAGAACTAAGCTCAGCATCTTAGCATCAAACTACCATAGCTTTGAACCTATGAGCATCTCTGCCTCATTGCAGATTATTTTGTGTATCCATTAGCAAGATATGTCCTAAGGTATCAGAAAAGCCCAAAAGAGGTCATTTTTTGGGTCTGGGAATGCTAAAAAAATATTCCATGTAAATTAATGATGATTACTTTTTTGCTTTATGCCATTTTAGTTTACAAAAAGTTTCATAGGAATGCTTTTTTTTTTTTTTTTTTTGGTCAGGTAGTGGAGAACACATTTCTGTGTGTGTGTGTGTGTTTCTAGTTTGGTTGGCAATACTGTATGTTAGGTTCCTCTCCTGGGTCTGATCCTAGGCAAGCTACCTGACATCATTGATCCTCTTTAACTTCTTGCTTTTGTAAAATGAAGGAGTTGGGCAAAATGAGCCATTTTCTTCCCATGTTGCAGTATTTCTTGAAGTCACTGAGTGCACAAAGTGGTGGCTGGTGGAGCCAGATAGGCTAATGAGGGGCAGCTCTTGCTCCTCCTTCCTACTTCAATAGAAGTAATTCTGTTTTGTTATATTTCTTAATACTCCCAAGTAAATTTTCTAATTCCTGATGCCTCTTCACCCATTCATCAACAGTAGGGCTCATTGTATTCTATTCTTGGCTTCATAGTAGGTTGCAGCTTATACAAAACACACAGACCCTGGAATAATCAGTGGTTCCTTTAAATTCTGAAGTAAGTATGAAATGTAAAGTATTAATCATGTATTTATGCCTGGTTTCTACATGTGAGGTAGTTAAGCCTATGCTTAATTTTCTCTCTTTGTCAGCTTCAAAACAGGAAATTATACTATTGCCCCAAACCTCTGGTGTTCCATTGCTTTTGTTTAGATGGTGTGAATCTAGTAAAGCATGAACAGAGAGTTGTTGCCAAACCGATGGCTGTATTTCTCTGGGTAGATTGTATTTCCACAGCTGTCCGTTGGGATGGTTGCTCCCTGTATGAAGTAGTTCTGGAGTTATGCATGTGCCTGGGATTTTAATCTTAGATGTTTTAGCACTTCCTATTTGGAGTTTCAAAGTATAAGGACTATCACATGTGTCATTCCAAAGGGTGAAATTTCAGTTTTTGTGTCTTTTAGGATAGCATGTTGTGAATGAAATGGTGTGTTAGGTAGAGCTTCTGGGGAAGTTTTTTTTTAACCAACAACAATTTGACATCCCATGTGCTCTATTGTAATAAGAAAGCAAAATAAATAAACTGAACTGGGTGGTCAGGATCCTGTTAGAATGAAAGTAACTACAATTTCCTTTGTAATGATGAAAAGCAAACAGAAACTCTGCACAAATACTTTTAATCAATGTTTAAAGACTAGTCTCTCAGGCTGTTGCTTGTTTGCCAGGTAGTCTTGGGTGGGGGTAGAAATGGGGTGGAAAACAAATAATTACTGTAAAGATAATAGAAATTACTTGGCAAGTGGAATACAAAGTTGTTTCAGACATTTACCAGGCCAGCTTAGCTCACAGTCAACCTGAGTTACCTCTACCAGCTCTGGATTGTTTCACAGTCTGGATTCCAGTAGGCCTCCTTCATCTGCATTTCACTTTCTGGGGTTTCAGTGACTGGTGGTCAACCACCTGATCTGGAGGTAGGTGATCCTCCTTCTGACTTGTCAGAAGGTCTGTAGTAGCCTAACATAACATGCAATGCCTACGTCATTCACCCCACTTCACCTCCTCAGGTAGGCATTTTATCATCTCACATCATCACAAGAAGGGTGAGTGCCGTACATGGTATTCAGAGAGAGACAGACCATTTTCACGTAACTTTTATTACAGTACTTTATAAATAATTATTTTATTTTATTATTATTGTTCTTAATCTTTTACTGTGCCCAGTTTATAAATTAAACTTTATCATAGGTGTGCATAGGAAAAGGGGGGGAAAAACATAGCATACATAGGTTATGGTACTAGCTGAGGTTTCAGGCATCTACTGGGGGTGTCTTGGGAGGTGTCCCCTGTGGATAAATGGGAGCTACCATATTTCAGACTCACAAACAGCATGAGCTGTTAAGTATGCTAAAATACAGGGCAGGCATATGTTAGGTTAGTGGTTTTGTGTTTTAAGATTACTGAATAAAATTTTCTTGCCTCAAAAACTGTCAAATCTAAGAGAACTGTCAAAAATAAGAGAAGTTATCAGATGCAGAGATGTCCAATATATGGCATGTCTGCTGCCATTTCAATTCTCTCTACCCTACTCTGTGATCAGTATTATTAACCGATCATAGTTCTCTTTCCCACTAACCCTAGATTTAGCCTTAAAGTCTTTCTCAAATCAAGAGGTACTGACAGTCTTTTCTAATTAATAAATAAGAATTCTTGGAAATTTGTTTGTTATCCCTGATAATTCTAAATTTCCTGATAGAAGATAAATAAGATAGTTGACTATGACTTACCCAAATCACTGAGCTATTTAGAAACTGAGGCATAATTGAAATAGGTTATCTGGGTCTTTCTATTAGCCTATACAGACTAAAAAGGATTTTGAGATATTACAAGGAAAAGTCCTTTAGGTGTCTGATAAACCGTAGCTTTGTCTTATATTTCTAATGATGTATGACATGCATTCCATTTAGGAACTCCCAGTAATATTAGGAAGATCACTTATATAGTAATTTTATTTTTCATCATTTGATCCACAATTTAATTATATTTATAAAAAAGATACAAATGGATGCACACACAAACATATATACACACACAGAGGGACATTCAAGATAGTGTTTCTAGAAAGAAGGTAGTTTAACATTCCCTTTGTGTTCTGAGAAACACATGAAATAATGATACTGTTGGTAAGTGATGTGATAATTTTTCATATAGGCTAATTATCCCACAAAAAGGATTCCTACATCGTATTCTTTTCTGGTTTTGATAATTTAAAAGTGAATATACCTATGGAAATTTGATAATTTTCATTAAAAAATTCAAAACTGAGTGCAGTTGGAAGAAAACAATTTCTCAAAAACTCTAAAAAATTAATCATTTGGTGAGGATATGATAAGTAAATTCTCCATAGTTGCCACTTTGAAATTAGATTTAGGTAAATCTTCCATTTTATGTTCAGTGTTTTTTTGTTTTGTTTTGTTTTTGTTTTTTGCTTTAAAAACAATGAAACTGTTCATCTCACTGAGTTGTTATTTTGGGGGCATGAAAAAGTGCAATATACAGATTCATTAACTTGTAATGGCTCATTTTAGTTTCTCATTGAATCGATTTTTGAGACAATTACTAACTTGATTTTTTCCTCTACTTCTCTAGTAATAGAAAGGGTATTTTATTTAGGAAAATGTGAATAAAGGTAGTGTTGGTTAGAATGCTCAGAAAAGAGATTTTTAAATCTTATTTTAGAAGTGGTGATATCATGCTCATAAACTTTAAATTTTCTTTGTTTCTTTTCTCCTTTTCCTTCTTTGTGAGGCTTTGAAAATAACAAGAGGCATGTCCAGAATTCCCTCTAGCAAGGGAATTAGGTAGGGACAGAAATACATAAACATACTTTGTACATTCTTAATCACTAAATATTTCCAAAAAAAATTTAAAAGTTTCTTTAATAGTCTTCGATTTTACAGACAGAAAAAGGACCAAAGTTTGCTTTTTCCACACATTTTAATAAACACATACCTCTAAAACCAAAAAGAAATTGGACTAAACTTACCAGTTCTTCCATTATTAGCAAGAATTTATTGAGAGCTTCTTAGATGCAGTCCAAACTATTAAACTCAGACCTTCTCTTTAGGGGCTTCCTATTTAATTGGGATGTAACTCAATCTATTAGAGATAATTAAGTAGAAATTAAATGACTATTAATTTTAGACACACAAAAGTCAATTCACTTTGGTAAAATGGAAGAAATATTCATACACCTGGCCAATAAATGTTGAGCATCAGTTATGTTATATATAAGGTGTTTAGTGAAGATAAAGGTAATATTTGAAATCCTGATAAAGGTTTGCTTTTATTTGCCTTCATTTATGTCACTTTTACTCAAGAAAATTGCCTTGATATTTTTGCTAATAAATGTTTCATTAAAAAAAATTTTTTTTTGAGAACAGAAATTGATGGGGCACTTGGGTATCTCAGTCCTTTAAATGTGTGCCTTTGTCTCAGGTCATGATCCCAGGGTCCTGAGATAGAGCCCTGCAATAGGCTCCTCCTTCTCCCTCTCCCATTCCCCCTGCTTGGGAATGCTTCCCCTCTCACTCTCTGTCAAATAAATAAATAAGTAAAATCTTTTTAAAAATTGATAAAATAGGCTTAAATTTCATGAATTCTTTAGAAAAGTCATTACCCAGATTATAGTTCTTAGAATTGCTTAGAATGAAAAAAAAATATAGGTATATATATATATAACCTATATATATTTTTTCATATATATATGAAATATATATATTTATATATATACATATATAAATACATATATACATATAAATACATATATACATATATATGTATTTTTTCATATATATGAAAAAATACATATATATTTTAAATATATATATAAAATATATATGTTTAAATATATATAAAATATATATTTTTAAATATATATATAAAATATATATTTTAAATATATATATAAAATATATATTTTTCATATATATATATTTTCAAATATATATATTTGTGTGTGTGTGTGTGAGAGAGAGAGAGAGAGAGGGAGAGAGAGAGTATATTTTAGCACCCTAGATTAAGTTCTATTACGTGAATAGTAATGAACATGAAATTATCTTAAAAGTCAGTGCACCTGGTTGTCTCAGTCATTTAAGCAAGCTTCTGACTCTTGATTTTTGGCTCAGGTCATGATCTAAGGGTGATGAGATCAAGCCCTGTGTTGAGCTCTGTACTGGGTGTGGAGCCTGCTTAAGATTCTCTCTCCCTCTCCTGCTGCCCTTCCATGTCCCCTCCTGTCTCTCTCTCTCTCTCTCTCTCTCTCTCTCACACACACACACACACACACACACAAAGTGGTGGTACACTATGTAGAATGCCACAGTTTGGTAAAGTAATTCTATGTTGATATTAAAATGTGACCAGATACACTTATCTAGACATAAGCACACATCTGACATAAATTGACTTGATAGTTCTCCAGGACTGGGGTTATAGTTCCTGTACCTATGCCTACTCATCTACCCTCATCTATTGGATAAGTGTCTAGTTAAACAGATGGACCTTGGGCTATGTTCTCAAAACAGGTGACCTCTATCTTTATTGAGCTAAACATTGGGTAAAAGTAGCTGCATTGTGTTATTGTGCTCCTGGCCATGATAATTTGAGTGAAAAGCTACCATTCATTGTTGTTTGTTCTTGGAAATACCTTTTTCTTTATGACTGAATATATGAAGGGTGGAAGAAAACAGAGTTTCAGGGATCTGGAAAACTTACAAATAGGGAAATAGTTCTCAGTGACATATAAAAATAAATAATTAAAAAATTAATAAATAATCAGCAAGAGTGTGAAGCGCCATATGGTTTTATAAATGTAGGTAGCTCAGATTTTAGAAAATATTTGAATTAGCCAAGAGACATGGGTTGATCATGGAAATTCTGCCATTCACTGAAGGGTGTGGGAACCAAAATAGAATTCACAACTTCTTTCCTCATGCCCTTGCAACAAGTTACCACTTTAACAGGTACAAATTTTGATTCAGTGCAGAACATTAAGCCCTGGCTACCATCTGTGTAAATACTATACACTCTTACTGTGAAATCAGATAGATTTGGGGACCTGAGTTTCCAGAATGGCAGAAGATTTTATGACATCAGAAGTGTGTTTTATTTATGATTGATAAATGCCATTGCTATCTAGTTCATGTTTGTGGAAATTGTACTGAGAGGAAGGCAAAAGCAGCAATTAGATTGTCCTGTCCTTGGAAGATAATATGAAATAAGATTTGATGCTCTAAAATTGATATACTGATAACCTTCAAAGGCATGTGGTCTTTATACATTTTCATGGTATTCTCTTTAGTGTTGTATAAATTATCACATAGTTAACCTCATGGAATTATGAATATGGGCATTTGTTGCTAAAATGATCCATTACTTATTGATGGGATCAGTAACGCTTAGGTATTTGCTTCTCTTAATTATGGTAATGGTTTGTGGACACACACTGAAGTTCAAGTTAAAGACTCCTACTACTCTTTCCTAAGTGATTTCTTTGGTTTGTTTTTTTGTTTGTTTTTTGGTAGTTCAAGTTTTTACACAAAGAAAGAGACCCTGGATGCCACATACTTTCTTTATACTATTGTAGGATTTCTTTTTTTATAATGGCATGAGATTATGCCTAGGATACATAAGAACTCTATGGAATAAAGCTCAGTGCAGTATGTATAACCTTTTGTTTTCTGGCTGTTATAATGATTAGATAAATGTAGGCATAAGGTTGTTTACTACTTCAGCAGAAACATGCAATGGAACTTTATGAAGATTTGACCTCTTGAAAGAAATTCAAGTGGAATTATCTTATGCTTTGCTTGTTATTTGGCTTCTATAAATCTGTGTGCTAGGATAATGGGTAACTATATAAGAAATGGCACAATATTGTTTTACAAAAATGCTTTTCTTTTCCTCAAATAAAAAGTTAGTGCTAAAAGTAATAAATCTGTTACTGGTTAAGGGTTCTTACTGCACAATGTCTTAGGATAGCTTTATTTGATGATGTTTTATTCAAATTATTATTCTTTTATGTTACATTGTCCTTTGAAACCACTGAATTGCCTAAATAACATTATTCTATCTCTACTTGATAAAACAGAGAACATAGAAGATTAATTTAGATACAGAATAGAAAATAAAAGAGTCACAATATGTACTTCATTTTATTAGAAGGGAATACATATAAATATAGTCATTTGAAGAGAAAAAAAGAGATAGTGAATTATTTTAATTTTCATAACATCATAAAGGAGTAATAAAAGCTATCCTTATATGAAAGTACATTGTGTGAGTCTTTGTGTATTTATGAGACATGATCACCACCAGCTTTTTCTTAAACTATCTGGCATATTATAGTTCTTATGTATTATTTTATGTTTTTTGTTTGTTTTATTTTAAATAGTTCTTATGTATTATTTAATGTTTTTATGTTTGTTTTGTTTTAAACAGCAAATGCCAGTCTTCTTGGAGGAGGAGGTGGTAAGTCCTGAACATCACTTATTTTAAAATATATTTTTTACCACACCAACCACAAGAGATTAAGTAAGTTCTATGACACTTTAAAGGAAATTAATTAGCTATAATTATTAACCACAAAAGTGATAATCTTCTAGAAAATAACTTACAATAAAAGTAAATACATTGGTTTGCCTTAATGTTATTTTAAGACTTCAAAATATGTGGAATACTGTTTCTTTTCTCCTCAAACTATGTTTTACTTTGGCACAAGCTGTAACAGCCATAAGCTCTTGAGACAAATACATATGTAGTAGGTGATGGAGTCACTTTTAGTATAAATTCTAGAACAGTACATTTGGAGACTTGTGAATTTAGGTATTTTTCTTTTTTCATCATAATG
The DNA here is from genome assembly GCF_963455335.1 of Martes martes. Classification (NCBI taxonomy): domain Eukaryota; kingdom Metazoa; phylum Chordata; class Mammalia; order Carnivora; family Mustelidae; genus Martes; species Martes martes. The sequence continues at coordinate 38,535,605 of NC_137896.1, forward strand.
ACTTAAAAAAAAAAAAGCTATGGCTTTGTAGTGTGAGAGCTTGATACATCAGCCACTTACTGTGACAAATAAAAAGATATTACTCTTGGCACTTTGCTTTTTCTTTTAGCTTGTTTAGAGGAGAATGAATGAGACAAATTGAGATGAAGAAGAGAGATTCCTATACTGGGAATTTTTTTTTTTTTATTACTAAAATCTTGGAGATGTTGAAAGATGAAAGTTTTACTAGTCCATCTATATTTAATATAGTAGGAGGAAAACTATACAATAGAATAGGGTGCTATTCGTTTAAGACCCAGATGGATATAAATATATTTGTTTTCACTCTTTCTCTTTTACTCTTCTTTTCCCTTCGCTCCCTCTTTCCATGTACATAGTTGCAGTAAATGTGATTGCACAGAACTGTAGGCTTTCAAAAAATTTCCTGGCTTTCATCAAGATGTTACTGGGTAAATTTTATTTGGACACTAAAATATTAATCATTGTTCCAATATAGGAATCAATAGATTTTTAGAAAACAGAATCCTGAAAATAGAAATAATAGAAAAACAGTTCAATCTAGAAAGTACTCTTTATATTATCATGTGTTAATGCACATTCTATGGCAGAGTATTTCTTGTCTTCTTCCTTAAATTACTTTAGAAAATATAAATTGATTAGATTTCTCATTGTAATTTTGGGAAATGAGAAGGGAAAATTTTCCTTGGGAAATTTTACTGGGAATATCCCAGTAAATTTTTATTTCTAGGTGTCTCTTATCAAGAAGACATTATTAAAATAAATTGCCCATAGTGCTGATTTTCTTACAAAACAAAATATTGGTATTTTAGCAAATTTGATGAATACTGTTAAATAGGATAAATCTGTCTCATGTACAAGTAGTCTAGATATAAACTAGACTGGTTGTATGGTAATTCCATGGTGTCATCAAGCATTCAAGCTCTTAATTTTCTGCTCTTTTTTCCTAGTACATGGAACTCAGGTCCATGGTAGTAACTGGAATAAATAAATGGCTCTAGCCATTATAGATATGGGGGCCAGGAGGAGTACAAAAGATGGCAAAAAATAAAAAAAGATGGCCCCTAAAAGATGGTCATTTTCTTTAAGTAGCTTTCTCTGAAAGTCTACATTAGCCTTAAACTTATCAAAGGGTCATTAATGGATACATGTAATTTCATTCCAGGAAGCAATGCGCTCATGAAAAAGTGCTTAATGTTGTATTTTCTTTTATTTTTTTATTTTTGCCAGGTTATATTTAACTAATACTGGCTATTTCTTATCCATGATACCTTTCTATTTAAAACGTGGTGATCTTAACTGCTTTACAAAGGGAATAAAAACAACAATATATTTTCATAGAGGAAAATCTCAGATACACAGGTTGACATGTGCCAAGTTTAAGTCTTTTGTTTCAACCAAGCGTAGATAATCACAAACAGAATTTTAAGGAAAAAACATGCTTGTTTCGAATGGCCATGGGGGAGAAGCGGGAAGAACTTGGTACTTCTGGCATACAGCAGATGGGTATTAGGTCATCTGTATTAGAGGAAGGAGTGACAAGTGGAGTGACATATTTAAGAAAGTTCTTTTTGGTTGGAACCAAGAACAGCGTCAGGAGAAGTTTCTGCAGGTTATTTAGACCTCACTACCAGAGAGTGAGACTCTTCCTTTCCTTTTTTTTTCCTTTCTTTACCTCTTCTCTTCCCCTCCCTTCCCCCTCCCCCATCCCTTCTTCCCCCTTTCCTTCCTAATTGTTATTTTCTAATATAGAAGAAGAGTTGACATACAGTGTTGTATTAGTTTTAAGTGTACAACATAATGAGTCAATGTTTACAAACATTATGAAATGGTCACTATAAGTCTAGTTATTATCTGTTATCCTACAAAGTTGTTACAGTATTATTGACTGTATTCTCTATGCTGCACATTACATCCTTATGTGTTATTTATTTTATAATTGGAAGATTGTACCTCTTAATTTCTTTTACCTATTTCATCCATCCCCCTACCCTCCTGCCCTCTGGCAACCATCAGTTTGTTCTCTGTATCTTTGAGTCTGTTTTATTGCTTATCTGTTTTGTTTTTTATTTTATTTTTTAATGATATTTTGTTTTTTAGATTCCACATATGAATGAAATCATATGGTATTTGTCTTTGTCTGACATATTTTACTTAGTATACTACCTTCTAGGTCCATCCATGTTATTGCAAGTGGCAAGATATCATTCTTTTTTATGGATGGGTACTATTCTGTTGTGTGTGTGTGTATGATATATGTGTGTGTGTGTGTGCGTGCGCGCGCATATATATATATGCACACACACACACACACACACACATGATCTCCTATATTTCAATCCACTCATTTGTCTCTGGATATTTACGTTGCTTCCCTATCTTGGCTATTGTAAATAATGCTGTGATGAACATAGGGGTGGTTGTTTCTTTGAGTTAGCCTTTTCATTTTCTTTAGATAAATACCTAAAAATGGAATTGCTAGAAGTAATGTTCTGTTCCCTAAGAAGGAAGGGGATAGCGGAGGTTTTGGTAGGCAATAAGTAGTTCCTGCCATGATGGGAAGGCCAGCTACTGTTCAGAAATCATTGCCATGCTGCTTTGTTTTTAATGTATGGAAACACAGTTGGTGTCCATAGAACTAACTTTAGTGTTTGGCCTGTATGTCCTTATGGTTCTTCTAATCTGTGTGAGAAGATAATATGATGAATTTTTAGCAGTGTCAAGAAATTCAGGAACAGGCAAATTCAGGTTTCTATTTACCTGAAGTATATACTTTACTTCTTCCTCTAGATGGTTGATTTTGCTAAAATGCAGTTTTTGCCATAATTTCTAATTTCATAATTCTAAAATTAGTGACTTGGCATCATCATAAAGATAAATTACATGTATTTAAGATGGCTGTAATTCTTTTCTTTAAAGTAGGTCATTGATGGGTTTAAATTTATTTATGCACTTCTAGAGATGTCAGGATTGCTCTAAAGTATGTCTGATTTTTGGAAAGCTATATTTAAAAATTAAATTTAAGGAATATTTTTAGTCCTTTCTGAATGGAATTTTGGTCTCCTGATTCTATGACAAATCTTTTTAATCCTGTCAGTGATATTTATAAAATAATACTTAATAATCATCCAATAAGGGACAATTGAATTGATGTAATTCTCTTGGATTTAATTGAGGTTTCCTTTATTGACTTGAATTAATATCCCTTCAAAAGCCTCTAAAGGGAATAATTCTTTGATTGACTGAACAATCTGATCAAGAAAATTTGACACTGCAGAAAAAAAATAATAATGTTATCTTAAGTACCATTTCTTCAGGCCCTCAAGAAGGCTTCGCCCCAATTGTATGTAAGTAGTACTTGAAATTTAGATAAAATAAGACAAAATCAGTGTATATAAAATTAAATTGTCTGTAAAATCTTCACATTTTGTTGTTCTTTTCTGAGTGCTTATAAACCAAGAAGAGAAGTTTCCTAAAAGGAGATTTAAAAAAAATGGCCTCAATCATCCTCTCAGTTCTGGTTTGAAAGTGAGAGCATCTCTTCCCATTGGTGTGAATTTTTATCTTTGGGCTAGAGGTTGTTCTTTCTAGGAATTTAGTGTCACTGACTGCATTCATTATAGTGAACACTGGTGATGGGGTCCCAACTACCTAATCATTTCAGGTGAAATGCTTGGTAAATTTGATCATCTCTGTCTTTATTTCCTGGATATGTTAAAGGCAGAGACGAATACTAATTTCTTACATAAGTATGTGGCTGGTCTGTGATGACTGGATTCTACCTTTCAGGAAGCCTTTACATTACCTTTGCATACCACTATGATGCTAAAAAAACCCTTAGAATTTGTAATAATTTTTTACAAGCTTTCTATCATTGCTACCAGTACTACCCTGTATAGCTAGCTGTTTGGCACATTGATATATAAACCAGATAATTTAGTCATTTTATTAGTAAGCCTAGGCTATATTATGTGTGGTAGCCAGGAAGCCTAAAAATCTTTGTGGCTTAATAAAATGAGTTTTATTTATTGAATAGGACTGTTGGCACTCCTAACTATCCTATAGGTGGCAATACAGAGACTCGGGCTGTTTTTATCTTGTAGCTACACCGCGTGATGTGTAGCTGCTAAGAATGTCACAGAGCAGGAGGAGAGAGCTGGAGGATTTTGTGAAATATATTTACAGACCAGTTTGGGAATGGCTTATATCACTTCTGTTCGTATTTCATTTGTTAGAATTCAGGCAGGTGATCCCCCAACCTAACTACAAGGAAAGTTGGGAGGAATGGAGTCTTCCAGAGTTTCCAGGAAGAAGAAATGGTGTGGTAAATACATAGCGACTATCTCTGCCACCATGTTCAAATGAGATCAGTGTTTATTATTATTATTATTATTATTAAATTAATGGTGAGGAAAATGAAACTCTGGGGGATTTGCTGATTTCTTTGATGCCATACAGTTTATAAAGGGTAAATGTTGAATGAGAAGACAAGGTTCTTGACTTCTACTCTAGAGCTCTTTGTCTTTGCTCTGTGGTTTTTAATATGTGTTTGCTCTTTAGATTTGCTGTTTCTGTGTACAGGTAGATAACTGTTTACACCAGGAAAAATGAATGAGGAGATGGGGAAAAATGCATTTGAGATATGGATGATGTTTTCCTTGGCTTATTTTCACAAGTCTCAAACTCAATTGATAATTTGAACATGCACACAATGGCACTGTCTTATAGTATTTGGATTGTTTTGGATTGCTGCCCAGATTCATGTGTCTTTTTTGTGTATTTAAGGTTCAGTCTTAGAATACACTGTATTTTAAATACCTTTTCACTCATCTGTAATAAGAATGTTTTACATGCACAAAGTCCTGTGGTACACTTTTGGAATATATAATAACAATAAAAAAAAAACCCCAACCTTTGCATTTAGCTTCAAATTATGTGAAGAAGCAGAATTAAGAAGGAAAATCAGATTTTTTTTTCAAGAAAAAGAGTTACACATTTTATTATTTAACAAAGGAAAATCAGAATTAAAGAGCTAATTCCTCAATTCCTTTAGATCATTACATTAAATAGATCAGAAGATAATTTACAGTCTTGTACTTTAGATAATGTTTTTTCTCCTCTCGTTGTCACAATAATTAACATAAGACCAGTAACTGCTGATAGAAACCAAATAGGACATTATTTATGGGACTTGCTTCCTTTACCACTCTGTCAAAGCTTCTGAATGTTGAAACCTGAGACATAATATTAGACTTTTAAAGTAACATTTCCTGGTAGAGTGGCAATTTAAGGTTGGGTTTTTATTTTATTTTATTTTTTCTATTTTATTTATTTATTTATTTATTTTAATAAACATATAATGAAGGTTGGGTTTTTATACACAACTTAATAGGACTGCTGTTTTAATCACATACACACATATATTTGTATCAATACTATAATTTTCTAGCTTATCCTTGAGGTGACTCTATAGCGGGTTAATCTTAAAAACTCTAAGTGTAAGCAACTATCACTAAAGAAACACTCAGGCCCACCCAGATGGAATGTATGGGAAAGCCATTTTTCTAGAATGAGAACATAGCATATATTATTACCTTTACTATTTCCAATGGCTTCTTGCTCTTTTTTGTGCCCCCTTAGATTAACAAGGTTCACTGGCCTTGGGTTAGAAACTGCTTCTCTGAAGTCTTTTATTTCTTGTTTGGACAGTACTACTTGCAGAGATAATTCCTTTTTGTTATTAATGGCCATTTATATGTTCATGCATCTTGTGTGAGGTGTCAAAATGCATGCTTCAAAAGACCTAAAATCATAAAACTATTTGGTGTTATGCCATCAGTGTTTCTTCACTCACCCACCATCTTTTTTCTACATACAGACACACAGATGTGCAGATATTCATTCATTCATTCATTCATTCATTCAGCAAATACTAGTTCAGTAACTACTGTGTGTCAGTTTTAATTATTGATTTGGCAATAAACACAGCCCTTTCCCTGTGACTAATCATGGTCCCTGTTTCATTGATAGAATTCTCCAGGTTCTTTCAAAGGTTTCAGGCATCAGATTCCTACTTTAAAAAGCAGAACAAATATTGGAAAAACAAAAACAAAAACAAAAACCTCTTCTCTTGAAAAATCCAATTTGTTACCAAGAATTCCTAACATGACAAACAACATATTTCAAGAGCTTTTTGAGTGTGTATAAGTGGGTGTATTTTCATAAATTACTTTGTAAACATTCACAAGCAAAGTGGAATGCCTTCTCACCCTCTTTCTATGCACCAATATATTCCCCTGGCATATATCACTCCCCACAGAGATTCTGTTTTCACTCTTGTTGAACATTGAGATCTGGCCCAGGCCTTGGGCATGCTGGGAGGAATCTAAGATAATGGTTATCAGTGAGTAACCAAGGCCAGTGAAAGCAGGTAGGTTGTTGGGGTTGCCCCCGAGGTCATCAAGCATGTCTGGCAGTGAGTTAGCCAGCTGGCCTATGCTCAGTAGGCAAAGGGTTCCCAGCCATGGGCCTGGAGAGTAGTCTCAGTCATGAGAGAGCAGCATGGCAAGAGAAACTCAGGAACCCTGGCCTTGCTGGTCAGCAGGAACCCAGTCTTAGGAGCACAGCTATGGGAAGGGATGTGATGCTAAACAATAGAAAACAGGCTTAAATCTTGACTGCGTCAGGTAGGATTGATCTTAGACACTGCAGGAGGTTAAGTCTGCTAGAGATCAGGAGACAGAGAAGTGAGGAAAGAGAGGGGAAGGAGGATGTAGGGGCTAGGAGCCAGGCCAGGTTTGCCAACATTCAGCTATGTACTGAGCCAGCCTGCCTTTGTTCTCTCTTCCTCCCTTCTTTCCTCTCTCTTTCTCTTCCTTCCTCGTCCCCTCCCTTTTTTCCTTCCTTCCTTCCTTCCTTTTTTTTCCTCTTTCTCCCTTCAACAGCATGTTAAATTACCTCTTATATACTAGTTTTAACATTGAGATGGCAAAGATTTTATAAATAGGTGCAGTTAGAACTATAAATTTTTATTTACCCATTAGTATCTTAAAAACTAGAAAGGTTCTAGGGAGGAGTCAAGATGGCGGAGAAGTAGCAGGCTGAGATGACATCGGGTAGCAGGAGTTCAGCTAGATAGCTTATCTAACCATTGTGAACACCTACAAATCCAACAGGAAATCGAAGAGAAGAAGTGCAACAATTCTAGAAACAGAAAATCGATCACTTTCTGAAAGGTAGGACCTGCGGAGAAGTGAATCCAAAGCGATGGGAAGACAGACCGCGGTGGGATGGGCTGGCTCCTGGCAAGCAGCGGAGCAACGGAGCACTAAATCAGAACTTTTAAAAATCTGCTCCACTGAGGGACATCGCTCCAGAGGCTAAACCGGGGGGAAGCCCACGCGGGGTTAGCGTAACCCCAGGTCCCGTGGGGTCACAGAAGGACCGGTAGTGTCTGAGTGCCACAGAGCTCGCAGGTATTAGAGTGGGGAACCCGGCTACAGCGACAAAGCTGAGGAGTGAGCTCTCAGCTTGGGGTTACCTTGAGCCGGTCACAGGCTCGGTGGGCTTGGAGTGCGGCCGGAGGCCACGGAGACGGAAGCAACTGGGCGCTTTTCTCCAAGTGCCAGCAATTGACTGCTTTCCTCCAAGTGCGACCAGAGGCCAGGGAGGCAGGGGCGGTTGGGCGCTTTTCTCTGAGGGTGCACTGAGAAGAGGGACACCAAGCTCTCGGCTCCTCTGGGCCGAGAGATTGGGAGGCCGCCATCTTCATTCCCCTCCTCTGGAACTCTATGGAAAGCGCTTAGGGAACAAAAGCTCCCAAAAGCAAACCTGAGCGGATTGCTTAGCCCGGCCCCTGGCAAGGGCGGTGCAATTCCGCCTGCAGCAAAGACACTTGAGAATCACTACAACAGGCCCCTCCTGCAGAAGATCAACAGGAAACCCAGCCAAGACCAACTTCACTCACCAAGGAGAACAGCAGAATTCCAGAGGAGGAGAAAGCAAATCTTATCTGGACAAAATGACAAGGTGGAAAAACTCACCACAAAAAAAAGAACAAGAGGCAGTAGCAAAGGCTGGGGACCTAATCAATATAGACATTGGTAATATGACAGATCTAGACTTCAGAATGACGATTCTCAAGGTTCTAACCGGGCTTGAAAAAGGCATCGAAGATATTAGAGAAACCCTCTCCAGAGAGATAAAAGCCCTTTCTGGAGAAATAAAAGAACTAAAATCTAACCAAGTTGAAATAAAAAAAGCTACTAATGAGTTGCAATAAAAAATGGAAGCTCTCACTGCTAGGATAAATGAGGCAGAAGAAAAAATTAGTGACATAGAAGACCAAATGACAGAGAATAAAGAAGCTGAGCAAAAGAGAGACAAACAAATACTGGACCATGAGGAGAGAATTTGAGAGATAAGCAACACCATAAGACGACACAACATTAGAATAATTGGGATTCCAGAAGAAGAAGAAAGAGAGAGGGGAGCAGAAAGTATATTGGAGAGAATTATTGGAGAGAACTTCCCTAATATGGCAAAGGGAACAAACACCAAAATCCAGGAGATGCTAAGAACGCCCCTCAAAATCAATAAAAATAGGTCCACACCTTGTCACCTGATAGGAAGATTTACAAGTCTTAATGACAAAGAGAAAATCCTGAAAGCAGCCCAGGAAAAGAAGTCTGTAACATATAAGGGTAAAAACATTAGATTGACAGTGGACCTATCCACACAGACCTGGCAGGCCAGAAAGAACTGGCATGATATATTCAGAGCACTAAATGAGAAAAATATGCAGCCAAGAATACTATATCCAGCTAGGCTATCATTGAAAATAGAAGGAGAGATAAAGAGCTTCCAGGACAAACAAAAGCTGAAAGAATTTGCAAACACCAAACCAGCTCTACAGGAAATATTGAAAGGGGTCCTCTAAGCAAAGAGAGACCCTAAAAGTAGTAGATCAGAAAGAAACAGAGACAATATACAGTAACAGTCACCTTACAGGCAATACAATGGCACTAAATTCATATCTCTCAATAGTTACCCTGAATGTTAATGGGCTAAATGCCCCAATCAAGAGACACAGGGTATCAGAATGGATAAAAAAAACAAAACCCATCAATATGCTGCCTACAAGAAACTCATTTTAGACCCGAAGACACCTCCAGATTTAAAGTGAGGGGGTGGAAAACAATGTACCATGCTAATGGACATCAGAAGAAAGCTGGGGTGGCAATCCTTATATCAGATCAATTAGATTTTAAGCCAAAGACTATAATAAGAGATGAGGAAGAGCACTATATCATAGTCAAAGGGTCTGTCCAACAAGAAGACCTAGCAATCTTAAATATCTATGCCCCTAACATGGGAGCAGCCAACTATAGAAACCAATTAATAACAAAACCAAAGAAATACATTGACAGTAATACAATAATAGCAGGGGACTTTAACACTCCCCTCACTGAAATGGACAGATCATCTAAGCAAAAGATCAACAAGGAAATAAAGGCCTTAAATAACACACTGGACCAGATGGACATCACAGATATATTCAGAACATTCCATCCCAAAGCAGGAGAATATACATTCTTCTCTAGTGCACATGGAACATTCTCCAGAATGGACCACATCCTGGGTCATAAATCAGGTCTCAACCGGTATCAAAAGATTGGGATCATTCCCTGCATATTTACAGACCACAATGCTCTGAAGCTAGAACTCAATCACAAGAGGAAATTTGGAAAGAACGCAAATACATGGAGACTAAACAGCATCCTTCTAAAAAATGAATGGGTCAACCAGGAAATTAAAGAAGAATTGAAAAAATTCATGGAAACAAATGATAATGAAAACACAACGGTTCAAAATCTGTGGGACACAACAAAGGCAGTCCTGAGAGGAAAATATATAGTGGTACAAGCCTTTCTCAAGAAACAAGAAAGGTCTCAAATACACAACCTAACCTGACACCTAAAAGAGCTGGAGAAAGAACAACAAAGAAAGCCTAAACCCAGCAGAAGAAGAGAAATCATAAAGATCAGAGCAGAAATCAATGAAATAGAAACTAAAAAAACAATAGAACAAATCAATGAAACTAGGAGCTGGTTCTTTGAAAGAATTAATAAGATTGACAAACCCCTGGCCAACTTACCAAAAAGAAAAGAGAAAGGATGCAAATAAATAAAACCATGAATGAAAGAGGAGAGATCACAACCAACACCAAAGAAATACAAACAATTATAAGAACATACTATGAGCAACTCTACGCCAACAAATTTGACAACCTGGAAGAAATGGATACATTTCTAGAGACATATAAACTACCACAACTGAACCAGGAAGAAATAGAAAACCTGAACAGACCCATAACCAGTAAGGAGATTGAAACAGTCATCAAAAATCTCCAAACAAACAAAAGTCCAGGACCAGACGGCTTCCCAGGGGAATTCTACCAAAGAAGAACTAATTCCTATTCTCCTGAAACTGTTCCAAAAAATAGAAATGGAAGGAAAACTTCCAAACTCATTTTATGAGGCCAGCATCACCTTGATCCCAAAACCAGACAAGGATCCCACCAAAAAAGAGAATTACAGACCAATATCCTTGATGAACACAGATGCGAAAATTCTCACCAAAATACTGGCCAATAGGATCCAACAGTACATTAAAAGGATTATCCACCACGACCAAGTGGGATTTATTCCAGGGCTGCAAGTTTGGTTCAACATCCTCAAATCCATCAATGTGATACAATACATTAATAAAAAAAAGAATAAGAACCATATGATACTCTCAATAGATGCTGAAAAAGCATTTGACAAAGTGCAGCATCCCTTCCTGATTAAAACTCTTCAAAATGTAGGGATAGAGGGCACATGCCTCAATATTATCAAAGCCATCTATGAAAAACCCACTGCAAATATCATTCTCAATGGAGAAAAACTGAGAGCTTTTCTGCTAAGGTCAGGAACATGGCAAGGATGTCCGTTATCACCACTGCTATTCAACAAACTACTAGAAGTCCTACCCTCAGCAATCAGACAATAAAAATAAATTAAAGGCATCCAAATTGGCAAAGAAGAAGTCAAACTATCACTCTTTGCAAATGATATGATACTATATGTGGAAAACCCAAAAGGCTCCACTCCAAAACTGCTAGAACTTGTACAGGAATTCAGTCAAGTGTCAGGATATAAAGTCAATGCAGAGAAATCAGTTGTATTTCTTTACACTAACAACAAGACAGAAGAAAGAAAAATTGAGGAGTCAGTCCCATTTACAATCGCACCCAAAACCACAAGATACCTAGGAATAAATCTAACCAAAGAGGCAAAGAATCTATACTCAGAAAACTATAAAGTACTCATGAAAGAAATTGAGGAAGACACAAAGAAATGGAAAAATGTTCCATGCTCATGGATTGGAAGAACAAATATCGTGAAAATGTCTATTCTACCTAAAGCAATCTACACATTTAATGCAATCCCTATCAAAATCCCATCCATTTTTTTCAAAGAAGTTGAACAAATAATCCTAAAATGTATATGGAACCAGAAAAGACCTCGAATAGCCAAAGGAATATTGAAAAAGAAAGCCAAAGTCGGTGGCATCACAATTCCAGACTTCAAGCTCTATTACAAAGCTGTCATCATCAAGACAGTATGGTACTGGCACAAAAACAGACATTTAGATCAATGGAACAGAATAGAGAGCCCAGAAATAGACCCTCAACTCTGTGGTCGACTAATCTTGGACAAAGCAGGAAGGAATGTCCAATGGAAAAAAGACAGCCTCTTCAACAAATGGTGCTGGGCAAATTGGACAGCCACATGCAGAAAAATGAAATTGACTATTTCCTTACACCACACACGAAAATAGACTCAAAATGGACGAAGGACCTCAATGTGAGAAAGGAATCCATCAAAATCCCTGAGGAGAACGCAGGCAGCAACCTCTTTGACCTCAACCACAGCAACTTCTTCCTAGGAACATCGCCAAAGGCAACAGAAGCAAGGGCAAAAATGAACTATTGGGATTTCATCAAGCTCAAAAGCTTTTGCACAGCAAAGGAAACAGTTAACAAAACCAAAAGACAACTGACAGAATGGGAGAAGATATTTGCAAACAACATATCAGATAAAGGGCTAGTATCCAAAATCTATAAAGAGCTTAGCAAACTCAACACCCAAAGAACAAATAATCCAATCAAGAAATGGGCAGAGGACATGAACAGACATTTCTGCAAAGAAGACATCCAGATGGCCAACAGACACATGAAAAAATGCTCCACATCACTCGGCATCAGGGAAATACAAATCAAAACCACAATGAGATACCACCTCTCACCAGTCAGAATGGCTAAAATGAACAAGTCAAGAAATGACAGATGCTGGCGAAGATGCGGAGAAAGGGGAACCCTCCTACACTGTTGGTGGGAGTGCAAGCTGGTGCAACCACTTTGGAAAACAGTGTGGAGGTTCCTCAAAAAACTGAAAATAGAGCTACCCTATGACCCAGCGATTGCACTACTGGGTATATATCCTAAAGATACAAACGTGGTGCTCCGAAGGGGCACGTGCACCCGAATGTTTATAGCAGCAATGTCCACAATAGCCAAACTATGGATAGAACCTAGATGTCCATCAACAGATGAATGGATAAAGAAGAAGTGGTATATATACATAATGGAATACCATGCAGCCATCAAAAGAAATGAAATCTTGCCATTTGGGACAATGTGGATGGAACTAGAGGGTATTATGCTTAGCGAAATAAGTCAATCGGAGAAAGACAACCATCATATGATCTCTTTGATATGAGGAAGTGGAGATGCAATGTGGGGGGGATGGGGAGAGGTAGGAAAAGAAAAAATGAAAGAAGATGGGATTGGGAGGGAGACAAACCATAAAAGACTCAATCTCAAAAAACAGCCTGAGGGTTGCTGGGGGGAGGGGGGACGGGAGAGGGTGGTGGGGATATGGACATTGGGGAGGGTATGTGCTATATGATGAGTGCTGTGAAATGTGTAAACCTGGCGATTCACAGACCTGTACCCCTGGGGATAAAAATACATTATATGTTTATTTAAAAAATTAATTAATTAAAAAAAAAAGAAAAGAAATACTTGAAAACAAGGGAAAAAAAAAACTAGAAAGATTCTTAATACGGGAAAAATGAAGCAGAAAAGATGCAGTCAACATCTTGGAGTGGTTAGGGAAGACTTTCCAGAAGAGGTGACACTTAGAGGATGAATATCTTTTATCAGGAGAAGAAGAATATAAAACCCACTCAGTTTTATTTCCTGCTGTGTGATTTGGATATCATATAGATATCCTGCTGTACTTCAGTTATACCCCTTACTCTTTTTCAGTCATAGTATCTGGACCTTGGTTAAACAGTTTCCTCTGACCATCCAGTATGTCACTTAAAATGGGGTCAACAGTGTTAGAACTGAAGAAAGGAACTCTGGTGCTAGTGCTGTTGGCAGCAAACCTCCACCAGAGAAACCTGAGCAAAGTGGTCATCCCCAAAACAGGCTCCTTCCTGCCATGTCTTCTCCTCTGATTACTTTACCTGCATGCATCTCAGTCTAGGGACAAGCTCTGCAGCTGCCCACACCAGTTGGATTTTGAGTATATGATTTTTTCATTCCACATAAGTTTGTCTAGTTCTATTCTTAGAAGTTTGACCCAGCAGTGGTTGCCCTAATCCTGTCTGCCATTTGTCATTAAGCCTCCCAGATGCTTCCTGATGGAGGAAGGATAAGGGTATGAGGTCCAGGTCATGTCTGTGCTTGAACTTTCCTATTGTAATGGCTGTTGTTCCAAGCGCATGCTTTGTTTATATACCTCTAACTATGATCACCATGATGCCTTTATTCTAAAACTAAATTTTAAAGTTATTCTTCATATTGACTCAGTATCTACTCCCCTTTTTAAGCAAAACTGCACCATCTAAAAACTGTGTCAGAGGGGCAGCCTATGCAGATTATATGCCTCTTCTCATTCCAGCCATAGCTGATAGAATCTGGAAGGATACATTTTTCAGTTAGGGAATAAACTTCTTGAGAACAGAGACTTTTTTACTTATCCTTACAGCTCTGGCAGCTTCTACTGTATAGTAGACACTTTATTTTAATTTTGAGATATTATTCTTATCCTGGATTCTTAACATGTTTAGATATTTCAGTTTTGTATCGATTGCTCTGCAAAGATAATTTCTTTATCTTTAGGTGATCTCTAAATGAAAGAAACAAAACTTTTAAAAATGCTTATAACACACAACCTGAGGATCATATTTATATTTATGCAGTAATTAAGCATTGTATTTATTTTTATTTATAAAAGTTTATATAACCAGCATCTCATAACTTTCATTAAATACTATGATTATATGCCTTGAATCCTGGAGGATAAAGAGAACAATATTTATTTGTATAGATGTAAAAATGAAATACACAAAATTTGCTTTCCATGGATTCCATGGAAAGAAGGAAAAGCTCTTTTCTTTCATTCATGTTTGTCACATTGCAGGTATTTTATCCGTTATAATTTTCAATCAGAAATATTATTTTCATTATTGATTTTTCTTGGTTGGATTCATCGGCAAAATTTTAAAGTGCTAATGGGCCAGTTAATGAGATTCGACTTTCATTTAGAAATAGGATTAAGGACACACTGTAGGAAAAGTTTTTAAGATACTTAGCTTAGCTGTTGAACCTTATACTTGAAAAGCATTGGACAATGAAAATTATGGGCAGTAATCTCTTAATATTTTACTTGATGAGGTTTCTCATTGAAAATAATGAATTGATTTTGTAATATACTTCTAATTTAAAATATTAAGATATGAAAATGGGAGGTAACTTAGAAACAGAAGTGTGAACATTGACCCCATAACCTCTATTTTATGATTAATTAAAATAAATAATCACTTTTTAGGTTCATAGTTTTGTTTTATTAAAGATAATTGATTCTTTTCTCTGATGTAGGCTTCATTTCATTAGCTTGTGGGTGTTTCATAAAACCTTTGTTCGATCCTTGTGTTCAACCTTTAGAAGAAAAATACAGATGGTTGCTCACTTAACAGTTTGAGAGTTTTCTGAGATTATGAAGGTGCATAAGGTATACACAATCAATAAAAACTGTACTCTGAATTTTGAATTTTAATCTTTTCCCAGGCTAATGATATGTGAGATGATACTCTTCTGATGCTGGGCAGTGGCTGTAAGCCGTAACTCCCAGTCATTCATATGATCATGAGGGTAAACAACTGATATGCTTACAACCATTTTGTCCCCATACAACAATTCTGTTCTTTCATTTTTAATTTAGTATTCTGTACATTACATGAAGTATCCAACTCTTTAGTATAAAACAGACTTTGTGTTAGATGATTTTGTCCAATTATAGGTTAATAGAAGTGTTCTGAGCACATTTAAGGTAGGCTAAGCCAACCTATGATATTTGGTAGTTGGGTGCATTAAATGCATTTTTTGACTTAGGACATTTTCAACTTATAATGGGTTTATCAGGATATAACCCCATCATGAGTCACAGTGGATCTGTAAAGCAAAGACATTTACTCTTAAGTTTTCATGGCTGAAGTTCAACTTATTTTAAAATCTGAATTGCACTTAAATTAAAATGATACATCTTATCTTTATTAAATCTTTCATAGAGTTATGTGAAGAAATATTCTATGTGCATTGTGATAGCTGTTTTCCCTGTTAATAATATTAAGCATTGAGACTTAGAAAATTTTGGATAAAATAGTGATATCATTGCAGAACAGATAACATGGGAGGGGATTTTTCACACATGTATTTTGGGGGAAAGAGACGCAGCAAGATTGAGGGAAAGATTTTAGAGACAAAAAATATAGTAGACTGAGGAAATCAAAAAACCTTTTTGCAACAAACTCACACAAATTATGAGTAAAATATAATAAAAAATTAATATAAGTGTATCAGACAGCTTGCAAGTAGGAATGGGGGTCCTTGGATATAAACAAGGATTATATCCTTGGATCTATAAACAAGGGAGTACTGAAAAAAAAAGTGAATTAGAACTATAATATAGACTATATATTATTGATGCCTTTGTGGTAGTATACATGGTGATGGGGGATTAGATACTAGGAGTATCATTTGGGGATACAAAATAGGACTGTATAAAGTTGGAGGTTAAAGCTTAGATTCTCATCCAAAGCCAAGATCTGTTACACTTGAAAAAAATTCCCCATTAGCTCAAGAAAGGTATAAAGAAGATTCCTATCCCCCTCACCCACCTAAAAATTAAGTATCCCAAGCCTGCAACTTCATTGTGTTTAGTATTTAAATTTATATTACTTATGTCTAAGAATCCCAAACCCAACAAATTAACATAAAAATTGGTCCTAGGGGTTATTATCAAAGGCAAATTTAAAATCACTCTGGAGGTAAATGCCCAATACCCAGGCCACAGGGTATTCTCACAAAAGAAAAAGCCCTGCCAAAATGATGTAATTATCAGAAAATATAAAACACATGAGGAAATTTAAAGTGGAGAAGGCTTATAAATGCCACCTAACCCAGGTAATCAAAGTCACAACCAGCAGTGATAAATCACTCTGATAAGATGTACCTTTAATATGATTAAATGAAAATGCTGTTTTCATTGTTTCATTTTCACATTATTTCATCTATAACTCTAATCTAATTGAATGATATATCAAACTTATTTTACTTTACTTTATTATAAAGATTTTATTTATTTGTATATTTGAGAGAGAGAATGAGCAGGAAGGAGAGAGAGAGACAATCTGAAGCAGACTCAGTGCTGAGTGCAGAGCCTGATGTGGGGCTCAATCCCACAACTGTCAGATCATGACCTGAGCCAACAGTAAGAGTTGGACACTTAACTGACTGAGCCATCCAGGCACCCCCAGAGAAATTTTAATAGAAGGGCACTCTAAAAAATATTTGATCAGTATACCTCAAAACTATAAAGGTCATCAAAAACTAGGAAAATCTGAGAAACTCTCAAAACTAAGAGGAATGTAATGAGATTTATCAGCTCACTGAAATGTAGTATCCTGGAGGGTATTCTGGAACAGAAGAAAACATTGGGTGAAATTAAGAAAATGTGAGTAAACTATGGAACTTAGATAATAATAATATGTTAATACTAGTTCATAAATTACAACAAATGTATCATACTCATTTAAAATATTAATAATAAGGGAAACTGAGTGTAAGTACATGGGAACTCTCTGTACTATCTTCTCAATTTCTCCATAAATCTAAAACTCTTCGAAAAGATAGTGTATTCTGAAAAAACAGGAATCAGTCCAAAATGCACACCAAATATGTAAGAGTCACAGTGAGCATCAAGACTAGACTCCTAATCAGGGCTCCTGGGTAACTCAGTTGGTTAAGCATCTGACTTTTGGTTTTGGCTCAGGCCATGATCTCGTGGGTCATGAAATCAAATCCAATGATGGACTCATGCTAAGTAAGGAGTCTGCTTCAGATTCTCTCTCTGCCCTTCCCCCTATGTGTGTACTTTCTCTCTCTCTCTAAAATAAATAAGTAATTCTTTAAAAATTAAAGCTAGACTCCCATGAAACTAAGGTAGCCAGACAGCATCCTAATAGAAAATACCAATCAATATGTTTTACATGATTAAAAGTCTAAAAATGAGAATCCAAACTCTAAGAAAATGATAAAATAACAAAAAGAGACAAATGTGAAAAAGAGACAAATTGAAATCCTAATGTGAAATATTAGGAATATTAGTGAAATATGTGAAATTAAAAAACTCTAAAACAGATTTGTATAAAATATTAGACATAACCAAAGAGAGAATTAATGACTTAGAAGATAATACTGTAGGAATTAACCACAATGCATCACAGAGATATAAATGGTAAATATGAAAAGATGGGACAGGGAGAAAACTGATAGAGGAAGAGCATCCAATATGTATACAATGGGAATTCCAGAAAATAAAAGAAAGAAAGGCAATATTTGAAGAGAAAATAGTTGATAATTTTTCACAATTGCCTCAGAGATAAGTTATCCCATAAAATGCACATACTGATTTCTAGTGAGAAAAAATTAAATCAGGCATTATAGTGAATCTGTAAACACGAAACAGAAAGGTAAAAACTTAAATGACACCAGAAAGAATTTTGTATAAGAAACAACTTTGAGACTGACAGCTGAATTATCAGCAACAATAGATGCTAAAAGGCAATAACATAATATTTGGGAAAAATGGATATTATCCTGGAACTTCTTTATCCACAAAACTATCATTCAATATTGAGGCAAAAATAGACATTTTCATATAAATATTGAAAAAAATTAATCATAGATCCTTGCTGAAAACTACCAAAATGTCAACTTGAGTAAGAAGGAATTTGAATTGACTTTCTATACCTCAAAAAGATTGTTATGACAAGTCTACAGTATTATTATTTTTCAAAGTTTTTAGTGTAGAAAATTTTATACATGTAGAAATGTAGAGTAATGCAGTAATTCAGTTTTCTCATCAAGCAGCTTCAGCAATTTTCAGTTCACAGCTCATGTTTCATCTATACCTCCATCTACTCAAAAACCTAGATTATTTTGAAGCAAATCCAAGAATCATACTCTGTTTGTAAATATTTTGACATGCACCTTTAATAGGTAGGGGGTGTATTTTTACTCTTTTTATTATAAGATCATAAAAATATGAATTTTAAACCTAAAAAAGCCTCCATAATATCTTCAAATGTCTAGTACTGTTCATACTATTCCTTCTATTTTATAATTTTTTACAGTATATTTGCTTGAATTGGTATACAAATAAGATCTTTTTTCCTAATTGTTATATCTTTTATGTCTCTTTTAATATATGGATTCCTTCTTCATATCTGGTCTCAATATGTATCTCTGAAAGACAGTCTTTCTGTATGTTTACGCTTTCAAGGGGATACCTACTTAACTTATTTTGTTTTCATTTTGTTTTTGATTTTGGGAGATTGCATTTTAAAATGTAGTTTTATAATTGGTGAACATTTTACGTTACTTTTATAATTCTGTTTCATAGTTAACTTTTTGGGAAAAAAGTAAAGTTTAAGTCATTCTGTCAAGAAATGTTTGGATAAGTATATCGTACTCAAAGATAGGGATATATAATTGCAAAATAATTAAAAAAAACAAACAAACAAACCCTGAGAGCCCCCTTTTCAGACATAGCAATTCCTTGTAAAAATTCTGGACTTTTATAAGCTTACCTACTGTGTTTGGCTAGCTAAATAGTACCCAGGCTCTTAGACACAGAGATTTATATCCACCCCACCAAATGACTCAGAGTTAGGAAGTACTTTACATAGCTTCCAGGATATGTCTATTTATCTTCCTAATTATATAGTACCTCTGGTATAATGCTTGTGTAGCTGATCTACTTGTATTAAAGGTCCACTTTTTCAAAAGCATACAAAGGAAAAGTTTGTTAAGTTCCTGTTTTAAATATCCATTCCTTACCCCCAGGGAGACTCTGAATGTGACCTGTAAGGGTACAGTATGAAATAAAAGTCCAAGCAGATACTACAGGTCATGTCTCTTGCATTGTAGGATCATTAGATTATATCCCTTCAGTTTATGGGGGAGATTGGTTTTCTTTACTGTATCTTTTGTGGCTTCCTAGTAATACAAGGTGGGGCAATTTCTTTAAAAGCCACTTTATAATCTTTTTAATTTCAGCACTGTTAAAAATCCTATTCCATTCTTTGGAGCTGCCTTAATTTGATTCCAAAGTGAGACTATGCAGTGTGGTGTAGGAAGGAATGAACCTGGCCACTTCTGAATGGCAGCAAATCCAAGAAGATGCCAGGAGTCTAATCATAGACATTGAGGATCTTCTTCTCTCAGAAAGTCCTTCTATTTTACATGATCACTTATTGCTATAGCTCTGTCTTTGGCCAAAAGTCATTAATTGTTTTTGCTGTTATTTTTTATGAGTTAGGACAAATTCATTATTTTGTGTCCTAGTTTCCTTTTCTGAAAAGATGGTTATAATATGTAACAACTTTACAGAGGTGGAATAACTAATTGCTCATTGTAAAGTGCTTTTCAAATACAAAGTGGTTATTACTGCAGTTGTCATTATTATTATCATTATAGTCTAAAACTGAGAGATGAAAGGTGCTGGATAATTGTAAGATATGGTGATGTTATATCCAAATAAAGAAGAGTAACTTGAATTGTTGGATAACAGAAATCCAAATACCCGTGTGTGGTGGAGGAGAGTTTCTTTTGTTGGAAGATAATACAGATAATTGTGCTTTAGTTAACCCCAAGTAAACCCAAAGATTTTACATGTAAATAGAGACAGAAGATTATTCTACCAGCAGTTCTTTCATACTGTGTAGTGTAAGGAACCTTTCTTTCAACCATTTAAATGCCCAGAGTGAGAAATTATTATATCCTAGAATGTGAAGTATTCCAGCTTCATGCAACATTACTAAGCCAGGAAAAGTGAGCTAAACACATCCTTTAGAACAGGACGTTCACTGAGGCTATCACTGAAAGCACTGAAAGAGGAACAAGAAATATCAGGATATCCCTATTCAGGCAATTACTTGGCCCTGGGGAGGAGAAGGGATTCTACAAAACAGAACTGATGGCCCCTTTAATGTGTTTGGCCAGCAGGCAGCCGGGCTTAAAAGTTGGAGGAGGAAGAGAGGAATCCAACAGAAGCTGACTGAACACATGAGGGGTGGAAGGGGGGTGGTGTCCTCAAACTTGGAGGACTGCAGAGGAGACCCATCAGGCCTCTCATCCTGGATCTGAATGGCATTTGCAGAGACTTGGGCACCGGTCTGGAGCCAAGGGCTCAGTGCTGAGGTCTATCAAGACTCCAGGTCTGAAAAGGTAACCTAAGTCAAACTCCAGCTCCTAAAGTATCTGAGTCTCCAAAAATGGTTTTGGAAACAGGGATGAATAGAACTTATGTGTGGGGAGTGTGAGTGGATTCAACTATGAACAATTTGGAGGAAGAAGAATGAGGATAGAAAAATGTACAACATCATTTGTGCATTCTCTCAGAGATGATAAGCAAGAGGTGATGTGTCAGGAGCTAGTAACTAAAACGGTTCCTCTGCTTCTGCTGCAGGGTTATTTCTGGCAAAAAAAAAAAAAAAAAAAGTCTCATAAATAGTTGCAAGGGGCACAAAACCCTCTGCTAAAGTAAATATGCCAATTTCTGCAACTTCCTGTAGACTGAGCACATCCAAGGGCTCAGATTCACAGATGTGATATACATAATGTCCATAACTGCAGGGTCAGCTTTGCGGGACATAGTTCACAAAAACATTTGTAAATCTCCAAGCTTCATTTCTACTATAATTATAAAAAATATAATTCACTAGTTGGGTTTTCTTAAACCAGGAATGATTCTACATGCCTATTAGTCCAAATCCCCTGCTCTTTATGCCTTATTCCTACTCATCGTCTAGATCTCTGTTTAGTAGTCCTCCAGCAGACCTCTCTGCATGGCCTAGACACATTAGGAGTACAACCCTTCCTGCTGTGTCTCCATCTAAGTTCGTGTGTTTTCTTAGGTTAACTGTCTGTCTTCCCTGTTTAATTATAGGTTCTGTAATAGCATGGGCTGTGTCTGTCTTGTTTATTTGCTGTATCCTCAGAACTGTGAAGAGTATCTGACATATACTAGTAACTGACCAACTAAATGTTGGACCGATGAATAAAGAAATGATACTAATAACTAACTTTTATGGGATACTGGCTCTATTCTAGGCACTGTACTAAGGTTGGTACCTGCAGTATCTCCTTCAGTCCTATCAGTTGTCCTAGAAGATGGGTACCATTATTCTCACTTTATGGGTGAAAGATTGAAAGTTCAGAGAGGTTAGGATGACAGCATGTTGGCAGATCCAGTATTTTTATTGAGTCTCTTTGACTTAACATCCCCATCTTTTAATCATTACACCATTAATTCAAGATTTTAAGTTAATCTGGAATTAATTATGGATATAAAGGCATAGCCATAAATTTATGTATCTTCAAATGCCCCTCTTTTGATTTCTCTGGATAACAAATTTTATTCTTGAACTCCAGTGTCTCATCCTTATTTCTAACTCTCATTCTCTGGAAATAGCTATGAAAACACAGAATTATTTTCTGGGAACAGAAGAAGCAGTAATTACTAAGCTTACCCGCCCTTCTGTTTGAGAATTGTCCTGCAGTTCAAGTAAGCTACAGTGTCCATTCTTGAACCCAAGAGTTCTTCCCTATACTTCATCCTGAGAAAATAATATTTCCAAACTCAGAATCTGTGAGGATTTTGTCGTATTTTTAAACAAAAGAAAGCATTATAAAACTGAAAATCTCTTTGACTTATCTTCCCAGTTTTATTTTTCCTACCCACAGAGAGTCATTATCATACATTTGATGTACATCTTTCTGTTTGTCATAGTTCTACATGCCCATGTATCTATAAATAATAGGTAATATTATTTCATTTTAAAACTTTGTGTAAGTACATTATATATTACAGGCATTTTTTTTTAGTAAACATTGTTTAAACATATATTCATGGAGATAAAGGGACCACTAATTACAAAATGGTTACTTTAAGGATACTTTTGGTTGAAAGAAGAATGGCCTTCTGCCTTTAAAATGCAGGTCTATAAATAAGGCAGCTTTTTGGAACATACATACCAGTTGTGCAAAAATAAGTCTTCATTATCTTGGTACAGCCAGGTCTTTTTAGTGAAAAAAAAAAAACTGTCATATTGGGCATATATTTTATTTTATTTTATTTTTTTTTTTAAAGATTTTTTTTTTAATTTATTTATTTGACAGACAGAGATCACAAGTAGGCAGAGAGGCAGGCAGAGAGTGGGGAGGAGGAAGCAGGCTCCCCGCTGAGCAGAGAGCCCGATGCGGGGCTCGATCCCAGGACGCTGGGATCATGACCTGAGCCGAAGGCAGAGGCTTTAACCCACTGAGCCACCCAGGCGCCCCATGGGCATATATTTTAGAAAAGGCAATAGTACTAAATCTCAGCTCCCATAAGTTGGAATGTAGCATAGTAGTGCATGTAGACAATATTCAGGTTGGTGCTCTTAAATTCTGTCTAGTTCTTTCTTGTACATATCAGGCAACACTAGTAGTGGAGAAGAAAAATTCATGCCAGTCTTTGGAACCAAGAGTTCAGAGGATATGCCAATGCTTCACAAATCCTTTGTCAAAGTATACAAAATGATCTTGATATAACATCTAAAAAGGTTTCTTATATTTGGTTATTTCCCCTTGAAATAGAGAACTCCAACAACAATTATTATTAAATAATGCTCTGAATTAGGGTTCTGAACTTTAGTGTACAGTCAGAATTGCCTGAAGGGCTTGTTAAAACACAGATTACAGAGCCCCATATCCAGAGTTTCTGGTTTAGTAGGTCTGAGGTGGAGCCTAAGAATTTACATTTGTAACAAGTTCCCTGCTGAAGCTGGCATGCCCATCTGAGGACCACACTTTGAGAATTTCTCCTCTAAAAGAAAGTGGTTAAAGAGCAGACTTAAAGCTATATAACAGTGAGGAGGTTGGTAAATCCTCTCCTCCCCAGCCCTCCCGACTCCACCCAAAAGGCAACTGTAAACCTGGACAAAAACACCCCACAACCATTTCAGATCTCTGGAAATCAAACCATGGAGTACAACAGTCTGAGAATTTATGCTTTAAAAGTTGTTGAACTTCAGATAAGAATGGGAACTCTTGACATTCTTGCTCTCATCTCTTCTTTCCTATTTTGGTCAGTGTGGAAGTTCTGTAGAAAGGGGCAGGCTATGTTGCTGTGGTCAAAAGAGACTCACTTGACTCAGATGTGGTAATGACCGTGCCCAGCAGAGTTGTTAGTGCAAGTCAAGATCTTGGCCAGGGGAAGGGTCAAAACCTGAGGTTGTGGCTGTGTTTGGGACAAGCATATTTCTGGCCAAGGCTGAACATGTGCATTGGAGACCAGGGAGGCTCCAAGATTTTTATAAACTCCCAGCCAATCCTGAGGCTGTATCTACATGCATAGAAGACACACAAGGCCCAGCAGAATATAAAAGCCAAAGAAGACTTGAATATAGCCTGAGCTTTGATTGTGCTCTCCTAACCACACAAAGATCTATCAGCAGAGAATGGAAGCCTAACTCAGTCAATGGTGTTTGAGCAAGATGACTGTCCAATCATTGGCTGACAACTAGACTACAATGAAATGGGCAACCTGTAGCAAGCTAGGATTAAAATAAAAATAGGAATTTAAAAACCTAAGCAAAGATATAAGAAAAAATACCATGGGGAAAAACATTTCACAGATTTAGCTCAGGTAAGTTATTAAACAAAACAAGGATACAAAACAAACAAAAACAAATAAAGAAACAAACAAACAGAAAAACCCCAAACCTCCCAACAATGATAACCCTCAGATGGAAATTAATCAGATTACAGAGTTGTTACAATATATTATCCAAAATTACCAGTAAAAAAAAGAGAGAGAGACAGACAGACAGACAGACATGAAAAGAAATGGGAAACTGAAGAAATACACAGTTAGGAAGTAAAATGGTGATTGGCAGGAGCCCAGGGAAATGGGGAGTTATTGTTTAATGGATACAAAGTTTCAGTGTGGGAAGATGAAAAGTTCTGGAGATTAGTGGTGGTGATGGTTGCATAACAACATGAATGTACTTTATGACACTGAACTGTGCATTTACAGTTAAAATAGTAAGTTTTATGTTATATATATTTTACTACAGCAATAACAACAAAAAATCAGTAGACACTGTCAGTGAGTGTTCCCAGATATCCAGTGTAGCACACAAATAACTCAGGACGGTTATTATAAATACAGTGGACCCCTGAACAATATGGGTTTGAAGTGGGTGGGTCCATTTTTACATAGAGTTTTGTTTTATAAATAAAGTAAATGTATTTTCTCTTTATGATTTTCTTTTTTTAAAAGATTTTATTTATTTATCAGAGAGAGAGAGAGCACAAAGTAGGAGGAGCATCAGGCAGAGGGAGAGGGAGGCAGAAGAAGAGAGAGAAGCAGGCTCCCTGCTGAGCAAGGAGCTCAGGGCTCAATCCCAGGATCCTGGGATCATGACCTGAGCTGAAGGTAGATGCTTAACTGACTGAGCCACCTAGGCATCTCTTTATGATTTTCTTAATAACATCTTCTTTTCTCTAGCTTATTTTATTGTAAAAATACAGTATATAACACAAATAACTTACAAAATATGTGTTAATTGATTATGTTATCAATAAGGCTTTTGGTCAATAGTAGGTTATTAGCAGTTAAATCTGGGGGCAGTTAAAAGTCATATACAGATTTTTGATGGTGTGAGGAGTCAACATCCCTAGCCCTTGTATTGTTAAAGGGTCAACTGTATATTCAAGGAACTAAAGAACACATGTTTAAATAATTCAAGGAGTATGATGACAATGAATCAACAAGTAGAGATTCTCAATAATGAGATAGAAATGATCACATTCTAGATTGAAGACTGCAGTAATTGAAAGAGCCCCAAGACAGCCCTGAAATCTAATAGCAGATTAAAGGTGTCAGAAGAGTCACTGAACCAATATAGAGCAATTGAAATTATCCAATCTGAAGCATAGAGAGAAAAAAAAATATTGAAGAAAAATGAACAGAACCTCAGAACTGTGGGATAAGAACAAGCGTACCAACATGTGTGTAATGGGATCCCAAAAGAGAATAGAAAGGAGGGAAGAATAAATATTTGAAGAAATGATGGCCAAAATCTTATCAAATTTGATGAGAAACATTGATCCCCACATCTGGGAAACCACAAGAACCATTAGTAAGATAAATACAAGGAGATTTACTCAACAGAAAAACTGTTGAAAGACAAAGAGAGAAAATTAGGAAGGCAGCAAGAGAAAAATAAGTCATTGTATGCAAGGGACCATCAAATGATTAATGGTTAATTTATCTTCTGATACAATGGAGGCCAGAAGTTACTAAAATAACATATTCAAAGTGCCAAAAAAAAAAACAAAAAAAAACAAAAACAAATCCAAAACCAACCCACCCCCCCCCCAAAAAAACAAAACCCTTTCAGCCAAGAATTCAGTACCTACAAAACTTTAAAAATGTGGGTGAAATAAAGGCATTCCCAGATAAACAAAGACTACAGATCTTTCTTATGAGAAATACTCAACAGAAACACTTAAGTCCCCAGGCTGAAGGAAAACTATACCGGATGGTAATGTGAAACAATACACACATACACACACACACACACACACAAAAGCACCAGACATGATAAATATGTGGGTTGATATAAAAGACTCTATAAATATATTTTTTTCTCATTTCTTCGGTTAACTTTAAAAGATATAAGATTTGTTTATAATATACATAAGTGGGCTACATATGACAATAGAGTGAATGAGGGTATAGAATGAATATATATTAGAATAAAGTTTACATACTGAATTATAAAAAAGTTGAAAGAATTCACAGTGAACTCTTGTATGTCCACCACCCAGATCTGATATTTGACTATATTTGTCCTGTCACACCTCTGTGTAGCCATCTATCTATGTACCAATTCATTTTTTCTTACATTATTATATTTAAGACTACAAAATGGAAATAACCTAAATGTCCCATAGTAGGGGATTAATTAAATAAATCTGTGTGCTTCCACTCTATGGAATTATATGTGATCATTCAAATTTATAATTTTCAGACTATGCAAAATCCTATATCTAATGATAAAATAATATGAATAATATATTATTATAATATAATAATATGAAAGTACTCACTGTGCATTGTGATTTCAATATTACAAAACAATTATACAAATTGTTATAAAACAAATTATACAAATGGAAAGAACCATAAGTGAATATAGAAAAATAAGAGATGCTTGATCTGTTAGCACTAGTGGAATTTTTGTAACTATTTTTTGGTTTTCCATTAAAGTTATTGCATTGTTTATTTCTTGTATACATTTAACATTTTAAAGTTAGGAAAATAAAACCATAACTGTAATGCATATCCAAAATTATTTAGCAGGGCAGAGAATAAATTGGAATGTCTTTTATTAACTAACCGTATACTGAACACTTTCTAGTGCCTGCATACAGGAAGAGGAATAAAATGGAGTTCCTGCCCATTAGAAACTTACAATATATTACAGTCTACGTGTCTCTAAAGAATAACTATTTGATGAACAAAAATTATGCTGGTTCTATTATGCAGTAGTTGAAAGAGTGGTTTCTGAACCCCGACTGCCTCTGTTTGCTTCCAAGCTTCATTTCATACCACCTGTTTGATATCGGGCAAGTGACTTAAACCTTTCTTTGCCTCAGTTCCTCATTTATAATAAGGCTGAATGTAATTCCTGTCTCTCAAATTTGTGTGAGAATGAAATGAGTTCATACAAGTTAAATGCTGAGAATAGTCCTGGCACATGATAAGTACTAAACAAATACTGGCTGTTGCTACTATTTAATGTTAATGTGTTGTTTTTAAGATTCTGCAGTCAGATTCTTGTTCAAACATCAATTGTGTATTTAACCATATTTTTATTTATATGCTCTAATAAAACAAAATAAAGTTAACATAATTATGTTTAAATGTTCAGACTTTAAAACTTTAGATTTTACTTTAGTTTGATATATTTAAATCCCCTTTTAAAGATCTTTAGTGTCAAAACAGCCATTAAGAAATGTGAGGAAAAATCTATCTCTAGCTAAAAACTTACTGTTTTAGGGTACAGATTGATTCCCTGAAACAGTCTCATGCTGTCAACTATCTTAGCAGTGGTGCTTTAAGTTTTCTAGATTTACAACAGCCTTTTGAACTTGCTCAAGGATTACATTTGATCAGGGCATGTGGTTAGATGAAAAGCAGTTTCTCTTTAGCTGTAAGCCTAATGCCAATAGAAGGCTACATGTGTCTTTTGAGTGTTCAGAATATATTGAGTGATTCCTTGGTAAATACAATGAAATATTTTGAGAATAATAAAGAGAGAAACACATGAAAATTTAGATGCTTATCTCATAAATCACCAAACAAAAGAGAACATTTATTTACTTATTCCTGTGTCTTTACCTCCTTTCCATGAGGAGTTGGAGGTGGAAAACTTGCCAGGTTTAGTTCTCTCTCTGAATATTTTAGTGTCATTAAATGGGAATAATTTGGATCACGTACAAGATTATGATGAAAATGATGGAATGATGTAATGACTTTGGAGCGAGTTTTATCCTGTCTCAGGAGAACTCATAATTGGATTGTGTTTATGGAAGATGAAGGAGGAGAAGAGATATAAAAATGGAGTAATCTCTTTATATTCAACTGACTTTCCAGTCTGTATTACAGTTTTTAATTTCAAAAGAGCACAAAGAATTTGCCTAGTTTGCCTATTCCACACATAAAGTCCTCTTGAAGGAAAGTTTGTTCACAAAGTAGAACTTAATTTTTTAAAAATTCTGTTCTATTCATCTGTTATTTTTATATGAGTTTCATAGGGAAACTCTAAAATGAAAGTGGTGAGCTTTTAATAACCTGATGTAGCATGATAAGTACTGGGAAAAGTAGATGCAGGGAATGGATGATATGGCAAGACTGTGTGGGGCCAGTTTCAGAACTGCAGGTTGGTAAACCCTTTTTTTTTTTTAAGTCAGAAGATAATTTAAGATTAACTACGTGATTGCTTTCTTCCTCACCATCCTTTGAGATGTTTGGCAAGACAGAATGAAAGAATGCCAGATTTTAACTGTTTGTCAGTGAACTGCTTTTCCTTAGAGCTGATGCACTTGGTTATCTAAGGGAGACTATTCAGGTGGTGATGAAGATAAGAGTTGTCAGGAGCGAAATTGACGATTAAGGTTATTGTTGAGTAAGAAACATTTTTGATATATTTATTTTATAAATATATAATGGAAATTATATATTATATGTTTATATTAAATATATTTGTATGAATTGTTTTTATATTTGTATATTATGTAATATATAAATATATAAAGACTATTCCCAGTCCAGTTAATGTCTATGGTCTTTTTGGCTTTTTTATCCTGAAAATGGTTTTAGATACCTTTATTAGAGATAATCTGAAATATTCTGAAAGATATTTCACCTCATAAAATTTAATTAATAACCTCAAACCACACTCAGAATGTATAAATATGATGTCTGCTGACTTTGGCTTATGAAAAGCACAGTATTTTTTTTTAGGTTTTGTAGTATAAGAATCTCCACATAAATTATACAAAGGTGCTGACATTGAAAAAAGGTTGTATATATTGTTGCAAGTTTGATTTAATCATCTCCTCTAGGACACTATACTTCAACAATTATGAGCTACAATAAAATTTTATTCTGTGCGGAGCTTACCACTGCACCTCTATCCTAACTTGCTCCATAGCACTGCACCAAACAATTCAATGAAGAGTTAATTTCTTTCAATCTATTTATTATTTAAGGTGTACAATCTGGAGGAGGAAAAATGAGGATTTCAGTTGTATTTGAAATGAGATGGAGAGTTAATAAGACAGAGAGAGAACAGAAATTCTGTTCTAGCTAGCAGGAATTCCCAGGGAGGTCAGGAGTAGGGTAGATTGAAGAGGCAAAAATGAATTTAAAATATATAGGTAGAAGGAGGAGTGTTTGTCAAGGCCCATGATCTATGATACTAGCTAGAGCAAACAGGTACATTTTCTCTTCCAAAAGGAGGAAATATTGAAAGGAAAATTAAGCTTAAGGGGAACCTTGAAAGTGATTTGTAGAAATCCCATAACAAGTGAGTCATCCTTTGTTTCGCAGTCCATGAGGAAGCATTCTGCATCTGTCATCTGACATCTGATGAGAAAGAACATTGAATTCTTAGAGTCAGGGAGCTCCCCTGTCAGGGAAGGCCAAGATACAGTGTGTGCGTAACAGCAGGGCTGGGTGAAGTGTGGAGGTGGGGGATCTATAGGGTGTAGGAGGCAGTAGGCCCCTGCTAGACTGGATGAATGAAAGAAATACTGGTTAAAGGAGGGTAGAGGGAGGGAACATTAAAGTCAGTCAAGAAGAATTCTAAGTGCTTACTCATTTGGAAATGAACAGAGGCCTTGCTGCCCAGAAGCTAGCAAATAGCTTAGAAGTAATGTTTCCTGGTGGATAAAGCAGTGGTCAGGGAGGAATTTCAGTCACTTGTGTTTGTTCTTGTCTCTCTCATGGGCACACATGTACTTGACTTAAGAGGAGCTTTTCTTGTCTGAGACCAACCTTGCCCTCCCATGCCTCACAGGATAAAGTAGCCAGAGGTAAAAGATCAAAGTTGAAAGAGATCACCTATGAGGAGAAAAATCTTTCCTACCTCATGTTTAGGATTTTCTATTTTTCTGTCTTGATTTCATAGCAAAACTATTCAAGTATCCAGAGCCCTAAGTTGTTGTGCCATTTGCATACCTGACATCGTGTGCAAATGGCAGTGGTTGATGGAATTTCACTTGGGGTCTGATGGTGCCCACGGAGCTTCAGAGGCTCCAAATGACTGCTTTCCTCTTACATATCGAGAAGCCCATTCAAACTTTTAGGGCTCTGCCAACTTGGCAACAAGAACAAACTTCTCATGCTGGGTTTCTTTTAGTTTGAACGTCTTGAAGTGGGTCTGGGTCTGATGAGTGAGGTTGTGATAAATGCTGTGTGGAGTCCTTGTGAGGTCTTTTTATTTGTTGACTATAAGCTTTTCATCATTTGACATGAATGAGAAACATTATTCCTTTGCGAGGGCATTCTCTCTCTTTTTTTCCCCCTGTTTCTTTAAAGTTATCCTAGAGACTTTTTAGTTACCATATGAAATCATAAATTCTCCAGGCAGATGCCTGTTTTGACAAAGTACCTTAGGGTGCATGGCAAAAGCTTAAACAGGTCCTAATTGATAGGACTTAAATGCTGTATATGGTAATTAGTTTTGTTAAAAAACAAAACAAAACAAAACAACAAAAAAAAACCCAAACCACACACACACACACACACCCTAAAATACTCCTTGTATTTTTTCTTCTTTAACTCTTCCAAGTTTTTTCTCTAAGACTCAAAATTCATCAGTTAAACCAATTAGGTTAAGGAAATAAAATTGTTTTAAATCTCCTAAGTGCTTGACACACTGGTGAAAAATTTTAAAGTTTACAATAGGTTTACAACTTGCCAGTGGGGACTTATTTTCATAGCTTCTTTAAATGAAATCCCTAAGCAGAATAAAGAAATTGCAGATAATGGCCACAGAAGTAAGAATACATTAAAAACAACAACAACCACTTACTAAAAACTAGATACATGCGTGTATTTGTTTTGGTATGTCTAGATTATTCCTAATTGAATGAAATGATATTAAAACAAAGAGTTTTCATGACTCTCTTATATGGACTCGTTATACATTTTGTGTCTCAAACTCTGTCTTTCTTAATGTTCTTCTATAAGCCGCCATTATGTTTATCTAGTTCTTACTAGGTAAAGAGGTGCTTTTAAACTCTTTCTCCCTCTTCTATGGAATAAAAGAGTCCCCAAAATAGTATGCCATTTTTACTTTAATTTATGAAAAATGGCTTATCTATGGCTTTCTCATCTAACGCTTAGTATTATGGCCTTTATACTTTTCAAAGTGCCAGAAGGGGTAGCTTCCTCACTGGCCTCATGGTAAGGTGATTTGCTTTTTCATCACTTCCCAAGTCAGAAGTAAATGAGTTTGTTGTCTCATTATATTGTGAGATACTTAGAATTAGGAGCAAAAGAGAAGGCTTGACTCTGAGGGCTAGAATAATATGACACAGACATCTAATAGTCCACTGAAGTCTGAGTACCCCATAAATAATAAAGAAGTAATGCCAAGAAGCAGCTATTTAGCCAGACAACATCTCCCAGTCTCCCTTGCATCTAAGTGGGCCTTGTGTCTAGTTTTCATAAATGGAATGTGAAAGAAAATGGTATGTGTCATTTCTAAGCCACAGCTGTTAGGAAACAGGTGTGACTTCTTCATGTTGTCTTTCCCTGTCTGCTGGCTGCGGATAGAAGCCTCTGAGAACATAGGGAATGTCAGAGCCACAAGATCAAAGGTGTGTGGGTCTCTGCATTACTACATGGAAGAAGGCTATGTACCAGCAAGAAACAATTACATTGGACTGCTGCATGTGCACAAGATAAACTTCTCTTGTGTAAAACCACTGAATTTTTTACGGCAGCTAATGTTACCTTCACTAATACAGGTGAAGAAATCTTGCTGCTTGTCATTCTTGGAGGGGTCTCCTAATCCTGTGACTATAGAAGAACTGCTTTAGTGGGTTGAATGGTACCAAGCCCTTTTGAATTAGAGAAGTCTGCTCTACCAAAAGATCTTGTTTATAATGGGTGCATTCAACACCTTCCACAAAGTGCTGACTACAACCTAGAACAGCTGCATGTAGGTCTCCCATGGCATGTTTTGCACTTCTTGGGAAATGGCAACTGTCTAGCAAATATGATTGCTAAGGAAGCATCAAGGCAAGAAATGGAAAGGATTTTCACAATTCATTAAAGAATATTCTAGATGAGGAGCAACACTTAGATAACTAAAAGAGTAGACTCTCATTGAAATAGAAATAATGAAAGAACTGGAAGAACTTCATGGAAAAGAAGAAGTGCTCTGATGAAGATGGAAGAAGAGTACTTAAGACCATCCAAGCATTCTGGAACTAAAAAAATACAACAAACAAACAAAATCAAAATACTACCAAACTCAACAGATGACTTGAAAAAGGAAGATAATCTTGTTGCATATCATGCAGAATTTTGTGGATCAAGATTATTGCTCTACAATATAGAGCAAAAATAGAAATAAAATCCCTTTAATTACAGAACTAATTCTGAAAAACTGAAATTTACATGGAAATCAAAGTGCAACTTTTATAAACCCTCTATACATCTGAGTATCCTGTTTTGCTTAAGGAATATTCCCTACCTCAGAGTTCTTAAAATAGTCTATTTTCTAATACAGTTATCTTAATTTTGACATTTAATATTTTTAATTTTATTTATTTATTTATTTTTACTTTTTGTATAGTGTGAGATAGGAGTTTAAATTTACTTTTTCTGCACAGATGCCAATGTCACAGTTCCATTTAGTAAGAAAAGGATGCTTTCCCACTGATTTGAAATGCAACTTTTGTCATATATTGCATCCTCTGGGTATATATTTTCAGGACTCTTGTTCTTTTTTACTATTATTTTGTCGTATTCAAGTAGCCATAACGTGCTGTATTGATTTTGACATCTTTGTAGACTTTTAAAATATCTGAGGTGGAAAGTGCTCTTTTCTATTTTTGCAAAGAAATTTGACTTCCTATTCTTCTTATGAATTTTAAAATCATTTGCATGTTTACAACAGTCACCACAAAACATTGACATTGTAACTGTTTTTAATTCTTACTTTGTCTTTTATATGATTTTGAAGTTTTGTTTATGAAGATACTGTGACTTTATTAAGAACTTGTTCTTATATATTTTGTAGTTTTATATTGCTTTGGTGAATAGAATTTTCTTTTCATGTCCACTAATAATTGGTTGTTATTCTAGTGAAATGCTATTGAACTTTTAAATGTTTATTTAAATCCAGGTACCATATTGAATTCTCTTATTACTTGTTTGTTAAATTTGAAATAAAGACATTTTGTCTTTTTTCTTCCTAATATTTGTATCAGCCATATAATTTGAGAGTCTTATTTCATTAGCTAGAACTTCAAATGCAATGTTGAAATAATAGCGGTAAAGCAGGAGTCCCTGTTTCGTTCTTTGAATCAAAATGGCTTCATTGTTTCACTGTATTTGGTGTTTACTATTGAATTTTGATAGTCTTTAAGATGAATCTTGTTATCCCTATGTTAAATAGATTATTTAGATGGTTGCTGAATATTATCAAATGACATTTAGGTGTTTGTTGATATATTGTTTTTCTCCTCTTCTTTGTTAGAGGAGGTTTTGGTATCCAAGAATGCAAGAAAGAAGTCAAGAAAGGAGTGGCCCTTCATATCAAAATATAAAGCCTGGTCCCTACCCTTGTGAGCCATTCACGAAGTAGGGGAGAGAAGACTAACATGTTTATATTGGCTCTTCACAGAAACCTCTCAAGTCTTCTTTCCTTAAGAATTTATCTTTTTTGAGAGCCAGTGAATGGAAACTGAGGATTAAGCTGTTAATAACAGCTGACATTTATACTGAGTTCACCATATGCCAGTTGCTTTGCTAAGTACTTCATACACACATTTAAATGAGATTTTCTTTATATCCCTGTACCTACAGGTCTGTCTCCTATAGAAGAATGAGCATTTTTACGGTGATGACTGCATTTTATTTTTCTCTGTATTCTTAATACCTAGCAACATGCTTGGCATATAGTAAGCATTTCACAAATGCTTGTTGGATGAATAAAGAGTGTGTATGAATGTAATATAATTGGTGGTGAGGATAATCAGCCTGTTCACAGTACCCTTAGTCATAGTTCTTTTTATGTTTGTTTTCTGTTTCTATTTCACTATGGTTTTCCTCTGCTAATTCGTCCTTGTGGTTAGTACAGGCTCTGGTTGTCACTTTATTATCCATTGTTATAGACAGTTCTTATATTCTGTCAGCTAGTTATTCCATGGGAAATCTTTTAATCAGGATTCTCTTTGTCTGCACTGAGATGGCTTATACCTTCTGACACATCCCTTTTCACTACTACAGGGCAATGCTCTCAGCTGGGTGGTGTGGATAGTAGGCAGCACATCCCGCCAAGGTAGATGAGCCAGGATTTTCGGTTTGTGTTTGTAGCATCTGTAGGGGTTTAGCAAAGCCCCTTACAGGCCACTGTGATGAGAGGAAAGATAGAAGACTTCCGATCTCCCCTCTAGTTCCAGTCACAGCAACTCCACTGCTGTTTCTTTTACATATTCATCTTTTGAGTGAAATACTGTTATATATGACCTATTTGAAAACCACTGGGTAGAAAATCCTAGAAAAATCCACAGTTTAGGCTTCTGTTCTTTTTAAAATATCACTATAGTCTGTAAGTAGTGGAAATAGCCACGGAAATAACTCATCTAATGTGCCCTTAACATTGGAAGGTGGAGGCAATATAGTGTATTTCTGAAAATAAATCAAAACAAAACAAAACAATTTCACCCTCAAAAAAACCAAGCAAACAAAAAACAAAGCCAAAATCAGACGTGAGGATAAAGAGACTTTTATAGACTGGTTAGTCTCAGCAATAAATCCAGAAGGAAGTTCTTTACTTTGCTTTTGAGAAGCCTATAGCAGTCTACACAGAGACCATTGTTGGGTGAGGCAACTCTACTCTTTTGGGCTTGTCCCTTTAGCTTCTCAGTGGGTGCCAGAGGCCTATGGTCTACACTACACAGGCATTGCCCTTTTTTATTTGTGGAACCTCTAATTCATTTCTTCCCAAGAGGCTTTGTGGTTTCTTAAAACTTTTTGTACCTTGCCCGCCGCCTGTTTTGTCTTTTCTCTATGTCCTTTGGCCCAGGTTGCCATTTGTTAATTTACTTGGATGGGATTAAGGTCTGCTAATCCATTCCATGGATAAAGGCAATAAAAAAGCCTACCCTCATGGGTCTAGTCTCAACATCAAGCATTATAATGTAAGGTCCCAACTCTAGAATATAAGCTCACTGAGGTCAGGTGTTTCAGTCTGATTTTATTAATAAATGTTCCCCTACATTGGGGTGCCTGGGTGGCTCAGTCATTTGAGCATCTACCTCTTGATTTCAGTTCAGGTTGTGATCTCAGGGGTTGAGGGATGGAGCCCTGCATCAGCTCCGTGTTGGACATGGGGCCTCCTTGAGATTCTGTCTCTCCTCACTCTGCCCTTCCTTTTCTCTCTCTCTTAAATAAATGAATGAATAAATAAATAAATATTTCCCTGCCTCCTAGAACATTGCTTGGTAATTCAGTTAGTATTTATTGAATGAATGAGTGAATGAATGAATGAAGCAAATGCCCATGATACAGTCGGACCTTCTATACTGCCAAGACTAAATGTTTCTTTGGCTTATCCATCTCTGTGTTACAAATTATGCTTAAAAGATTTCTTTGCTTTTAGAAGTGGTAAGAGAAGATCCTCGTCTGTGTTTCTGTTTTCATAGGTCTACTTTCTGAAGAAAAAAATAAAAAATAAAAGCTAGTATTTTCCTGTTTCAGAAAAAGGGAGTAGGAGGATACCTACAATTCCTTTCACTCTCTCTCCCAGAAGAGCCCTTTGTGGCCTCACACATGGATTGTTTGCTTTGCCCTCTAGTTACTAGCAGGCAGAGAGAGCTTGATGTTAATCACTGTCTTCTCCACATCAGTCTCCACAAGTAACATCCTTCCTGGCATGCCTGATTTCTCAAACTGCAGTTGATTTGGGGACATATTTTCCATTGTTCCCTTGAGGGGAGTTATCAATTTCTACTCTACCTGTAGTACAACTGTCCATCCCTACCCTGCTTAAGGTATTCGGTCCTCCTGCAATTATATTTTCTGTGTCTTGATGCCAGTGGCATGACCCACAGATTCAGAATCGGAGTGTCCAGCTTAGATCTCCATGTTAGTATAACGAATGTGCCGCCTCTCTTGGACTGTTTGTTATCACTGAGCCTCCTCCCACAACAAACCAGGGGACTCCATCATCTAATAGTTTCTCATCTCCTTTTTTCTCATGGTTGCTGGGCTCCAAGTAGACCTCACTGGGAGCATGTAGGGTTAAGGCAATCATGACCATTAATTTCAATGTCTGTTTTTCACAGGTACATCAGTATTGGTCTCCAACTGCATTTTATAAAATAGCAGAGATCCTAACTAGTCCACTGATGAGTGTCATACATTGAGTCCTCTTCCAGAAAATTTCTAGCTTATGCTTTTTTGGTACCTCCAAATTCTGTAACAAGATCCAATTCTGGGTCGGCCGACATTGTAGCTGAGCACTTACATGTCTGCATGTATTTTTGTATTCACAAGAGTCCAGAGGCTAACTTTAATGGTCCCATTTTTGCCTCCAATATTTGCATTTTGATCATTCTCGGGTTGACAAAGGCCTGTCTCATTGTGAGAGGTTTGTTGATCCGGATATCATTCTTGATAAAATGCTAATGAAATCATGCACTTTAAAATAGCCTTAGTTTTCTAAGATTGATGGAATGTGCTCTTCAAGTTATGGTTAGATTGGTCATGTAATTGATTATTTAGGAGTGCCTGGGTGGCTCAGTTGGTTAAGCGTCTGCCTTTGGCTCAGGTCATGGTCCCAGGGTCCTGGGATCAAGCTCTGCGTCAAGCTCTCTGCTCAGCAGGGAGCCTGCTTCTCCCTCTCCCTTTCCCTTCCACTCCCACTGCTTGTTCTCTCTCATTCTCTCTGTCTAATAAAAAATAAAGAAAAAAAAGAATTTATTATTTAGCACATGATGCTTTAAAAGTGAAAGGGAGTGGTATTTATAATAATATTGGGTCAGAAGTTATAAACCAGGACAAATAGTCATTTTGGTTATGGCAGAAATCTCCTGTTGAAAAAGCCTGTCTCCAACTTATATCAACAAATCATTTCAGAACTCTTCTGAGTTAGTCTCTCATCTTAAGGTTTCACTTTTTTCTGACCTGTGAATGTCCTTTCTAATATAATTCAGTGGTCTGAATTCACCCACCCTTCAAATTCTTCATATTCTTAGCTCCCTTCTCCATCTTAGCCTTAGAGGCTGGTTAGGGCTTTAGAGGTGCCCTAAGCTTTCCATTGAACAAAAACCAGTTGACTAGACAAATGGAGGCTTTCTTTTCCAATTTATTGTAGTAAGTTAGAATTTCACTCTCACTTTGTCCCAGTGCCAAGTATGGAATAGTGGTGGCTAGTCAGGAGTGATGGAGAGGGGAAAGGGAAGGACAGGATGAACAAAAGATGCATACCATTTAGTTACGTGTCAGAACCTATTACAGTCATGCTCTTGGCCATTGCCTGCATTGCCTCTCACTCACTGCTCCCTTATTACCCCAAGGATCGCACTGAAGGGGAAAGGGAGGGTGTATTTAGAATACTCTCTCCTGCTCTTCCTTCATCCTGTTCACAAATGCCTCTCAAGTGCTTGATCTCATTAGCTTCCCCAGCTCTTCTTCATGGTCCTGAGTGGCTTCTCATAGCAGAGCCTCAAGCTTTTTCACATGCCTCACTCTGGATTGTTTTTACCTCACAAGAACTCCCTTAGCATGCTAGGGGTCAAAGCTTGGAGAACCTTCAAAGAATGAAAGTTTGAGGGATTGGAAAGAGTCCTAGTTTTTTTTTCCATATCTAGAACATGGTAGAGAAGATGTAGTTTTGGCATCCTAGTTTAGAATTCTGAAATGATTTTCTCATTGAAACCCCTTTATAACTGGTTATTTTGTTCTAGAATGCTACCAATAGTAAGTGCCCTTTGACAATGATGTTGGTGTTTAAATAGACATTTGTGTTCTTATTTGCCACCCTATTCACCAACTATGATGATATTCCTATACAAAAATATGAGTTTAGCTCTCCAAGTTTGCTTAGATGAAATTGAGAGATATAGCCTATTTATAGTTAGGTCTATTTACACTTTTCACTGGTTGTCATTTGAACACTTTCAGTTCTAAGCTGTTGAAAGTTACCAATGTTAATGATAATGATGAGCATTCATGTTTATTAAACATCCACCTTATAGCTGGTGTTGTGCTAGTCACTACACTATCATTATTTTCCATACCCATACTGTGATGCAAGTATTATTTTTATGTTACAGATGAGGAACGTGAAGCAGGGAGAGGAAAAGTGAGATGCTTGAATAGTAATGACAATTTACACAGTGGTAAATGATGACGCTAAACTTCATGCCCAAACTTGTCAGACTCTTTAATTAACATCTTTCTACATGCCATGTGGTTACCTGTGCGCAGCCATATCTTACTATATTGGTATGCCTATCTTAGGGTATGAAGAATTTTGAGTGATGCTGTACCCTATTCTGCAATTTTATTGGCATTTAGGCATATTAATTAGAACAGTTGGATCTTAAAGCACTTAGGATAACTTTTTAGATCACTTGCATTTCTAAAGAGTGGTAAATGAAGATGTCAAATAAATTATATATTCACATTAATTTCAAGTTGCCTGTTGTGTTCGCCCCCTCTTCCTTCTAGTTTTATATTCAGCGGAGCCAGCAAATATTGGATCCATGCAGATGACCAGATTGAATCTTTTTTGAAAGTGCTCTCTGAGTTTGGAGGGAGTTAGAGAAGTTGTGGGGACAAAACATTTACCACAGAATCGATTTCTAAAGACAGGGTAGTAAGTAAGACTATGTCAGGATTCTGATTAAAAAAGAACAAAACTGGGACACCTGGCTGTCTCAGTCAGTGGAGCATCCAACTCTTGATCTCAGGGTTGTGAATTCAAACTTCACACTGGGTGTAGAGATTACTTTAAAATTAAAAAAAAAAAAAAAAAAACAACCCAAAAAACCAAAGTCCTTTCTACTATCATGATGGCTGTAATCAAATAGCTTGCATAGCTTAGATACAATAAAGGTTCAGTGAAAGTCACCAGAATGCCAGAATGACTCTGACATCAGTATTTTTCATGTCCCTCTCAACCCAGTCATAATTCTTGTGGTACTTAAATTGCATAGAAATATATTTTTCACACTGTCTCTAAATCCTGGTTCTCTTTTTTGTTATCTTTTTTATTTCTCAGTTAAAATAGAGTGGGTAAACATTACACAAATTCTGCCGTTGCAGAAAATCTATTTTGAGAGTAATTGTGACTCTATGAAGATCCAGTGTTATCTTTCAGAATTTCATTTATATTCTGCCTATTC
The DNA here is from genome assembly GCF_963455335.1 of Martes martes. Lineage (NCBI taxonomy): Eukaryota > Metazoa > Chordata > Mammalia > Carnivora > Mustelidae > Martes > Martes martes. Next base: position 38,575,512 of record NC_137896.1, read on the forward strand.
ACACTTTTCCATTTTTTTTCCATTTTACTTTCTTTTTTCCAAAAAAAAAAAAAAGACATTAGTAAATCAAGAGAGGCATCTTGTCTTGTCTATATGTTTCAAATTAAGCTGTCAGCTATTGTTAGTAGTTTTGGTTGGAATTTTCTCTTCATAGAAGTCTTTCAAGTTTGATTTATATTTCTCTTCAGAATTCATTTTTGAGATCAACCCTTCAAAGGCATTGACAACAGTCCTTACATCAGCTAGTTTTCCAGAATATACTTAAAACCAACCTTGATTACATAGGCATCAAAAAAATAGGTTTCTAGTGAACAATTTGAAAACCACAAATAAAATATACATCAATGGATGACACTAACATTATAGGAAACATGCTAACATACCATTTCTATAGAAAGAATGCTCTGGGGACAATGACTCACACTGTGCATTATGAAATCATGAATTTCAGCGGTTTCGTTTTCTGTGATTTACATTAAAACAGCTAAGAAAGAGTACATGTTTGGAAAACTATTTCTTAATGATCTGTTAGATATATCCCCAAACATCCTAATGTGTTTCACATGTGGTTCAACTGAGCTTGTGAAGTTTGATGACACACTATTCTGAATTAAATGAGTGCCTCTAAATTTAGTCTTATTTTCCAGGTCCACTTAAGGGGCAATTATTCTAATCATTATGGTTTAGGGAAAAAGCCTGATTAAATAAGTGTCTTTAGGAGGCTGAGAAAAACAAGCAGCCTGGTTCATGAAGAAGGGACTTGGTTCAACAGGAATGGATGAGACCCTCTCTAGTTTTGCCTTTCTCAATTCTATCCTCAGTAGCTATCAGTATAATATAAACTAACATTTTATATAATTTTATTAACCTTAATGTGAGGTAAGTCTAACCTTTAAAAGCTCCCACTCCCACTACAGAATAAAGTCTACACTTCTTACAATGGTACAGAAAGTTTGTGATCTAGCCCCAGCCTAACTTTATTAGCCTGTTTGCTCACCACTGTCTTGTACTTTTATCAACCTACACTGCTTATACTCCCTTCCCAATCTCCTGCCATTTCTTACGCCTTTGCCCTTATTGACTCTTCTGATTGAGATACCTTTTCTTATTGTATTATCTATTCACCTCACTGATGGATTATTTCAAGAGTCAGTTGATCTTCTATTGCTCAGGGTGGATTAACAAATGTTACAAATGGTCAACAAATGTTAACCATCATTCAGAGTGGATTGGACCGTCTTCTCTGATCTAGTAGTAAGGAATAACCAGCATCTACAGAGCAACAGGACAGGCTCTTAGTTAGTTCTCTGTGTGTGTTTTCTTATCTAATCTCTGTACCAAACCTATGAGGTAGGTATATGAGGATGGGTCTTCTGTAATAATAGCCAGAACACAGATTAAGTACTTGTTTTTCACTAACTTTTGCTCCTTTGGCCTTTTTCTGCCATGTATAACTAGATCCTGGAGGGTGAACCTTGATTAGTTGTACCCTATCATGTTTATTCACTTCCATTTTCAGTGACTGCTTAGGAAAGAACATGCAATGCGGTTATGGCTGAGAGACCACTACAGGAATGACAAGCTGGATTCTATTATCTAGAGAGCTCGCATACTCTATGTGAAAGTATTTTGCACACTGTACACATTTTGGTTTTAGGTTGTAAGTAACAGGAGACCAAAAGATTAAACAATAAGGCTTGTTATTGCACATCACAACTCCATAGATATGACTGTTTCAGATTTAGTTAATTCAGTTGTTCATAGAGATCAAAGATCCATTTTGCCTTTTATTTTTCTGCCCTGTCACCCTTAGCATGCTGACATTTGTCTTCAGGCTTGTCACTTCATGCTCGTGATACGGCTACCACAACTTCTAGACCACCTCCTTATACAGTGAGTGTGTAAAGGCTTGGGGAGAGGAAAAGCTCCTTTTTATGTCCTTTTTAAACGTGGAGATAAACATTTTCAGAAGCTTTATAACTTCTCCTGGGCTGGTCCCATCAACCAGAGAAGTACACCTCCCACCTATTCCTGAGCAGTCAGTGAAAATGGGAATTAAGTGAACATGATTGGCCAGACTAATCAAGGTTTGCTCCCTAGACCTCTGGAGGAGTTGAGTTACCCAGAGACATGTAGCCATTCATCACCTGAATGAAACTGGGATTCTAGTGAGGGAAGAAGGAGCTAAAGCATGCCTTATGAAGTACCTGCCTCTGTCCTATACAATTTCGAGTTCTTATTTTTAATGTTAGTACTTTCATATTTAGTGTGTGTCAGTAGTTTCAGAAAGATTAGCCTGTAAGGTCATTTTAAAGCAAAGAAGTCTTTCTTTCTTTCTTTCTTCCTTCTTTTCTGAAGGGTAATACTATTTTTTGTTCTCTGTTATAGGTTCCATTGCCTTAGAAGCAAACTCCAAAAGAGTTGAGTGCAAGTAGTTTATTTGGAAGATAGGGAAGAGTGGAACATGATACAGGAAAGCAGGGGGTGGGGAAGGCAGCCGAAGGGATGCCATATGAAATCAGTCATAGCTGTGGGGGACAGAAGCTTAATGCTGTAGGGACATTTTGGGAAATGGTATAGAATTAGTCTGAGAGTCAGCCCACATGAGAAGTAAGGGAACTGGGGTATTCGTACCCCAATTTTTGTTAGTCATCTGATGAGAAAATCAGGAGAGAGCATATTAATATCTCAGGCCCCTTGTGATGTAGCTTTTTGCAGTTTATGGGGAAACTCAGGCAAAGATATCAATATTGGAAATTAGAAGTCTCTGGGAAGTGATGAGCTTGGGGGATATGGGCTGAGGATCAATAGCAACCACCACATTCCTTCATGTCCAACAGCATAAAGAGCAGAAATGTCAGAGAGCCTGCAAAACTATCAGGGATTGTCTTGCCATAAAGGAGAATATATATATATTTTTTTTTCTTTTTTTTTTTACTTAGGTCTCAAAAGGGGTCATTTTTAAAACTGTGTGATTTGAATATGTATTATAGTGAATTGTTCCCCTGCACACTGCTTACACTCAGATATACTGGCAAAAGAAAACTGATTTTAATAGCTCTAAAAATAGATGTTCTCACCTGCAGGATTTGTTTTGATACTTACAGAGTAGCATAAATGTTGAGAACTTACCTTTAAAACATTAACTCTAGCTAACTGAATACATTTTGATGTTACAGGATTGGTTTAAATACTCATATCCTTCCACCTTCCAATCTGATTAAGTGCACTGAAATATAATTTATCTTCAATTTTTCAGTGTGTGTTTAATATTCTCATTTATTTCATATACAACAGAATGTCAATTAATTATTAAATCCAAAGTAAGAGAATCATTGTTCAAACAAGCAGGCTATTCTTCATTTAACTCTTACAAATACCACATTCTAGTGAAACAAACTTGTGTATCTCAGTAGCAAAAGTTTGCTAATAATATAATAACCATCACATACACTTGCTTGGTAAGGTATTTTCTCCAGTTGCTTTTTTGTTAGTTTCTCCTTTTAATTTCCCAAGAAAGCAAACAGTTAGCTAAAAGCACATGGAAAGCTCTGGGAATCATTTTATTTTCCATTTGTACTCGAGGGCAGGGAAAGTGGGAGCAAGAGGGATGGGAAGGTGTAGTGGGTTGAACATTGTGCCCCCCAAAAAGATATGTCCTCTTGAACCTGTGAAGATGACCTTGTTTGGAGAAAGTGTCTTTGCAAATGTAATTAACTTAGGGATCTCAAGATGAGATCATCCTAGTTTAGGGTGGGCTTAAAGTCAGAGGGAGATTTGAGAGACGGGTGCACAAAGAGGAGAAGACCATGTGAACATGGAGACAGACAGAGGTTGGAGTGATGCCACTCCAAGCTGAGGAATGCCTAGAGTCATCCTGAAAGCTGGATGAAACAGGGAAGGATTCTTCCCCAGAGCCTTCTGAAGGAGCAAAGCCTGGTGACATCTTGTTTTCAGACTCCTGGCCTCCAGAACTGTGACAGAATAAATTTCTATTGTTTTAAGCCACCAAGTTTGTGGTGATCTGTTATAGCAACCCTAGGCAACTAATAGAGCAAATATTTTTATTAGTGGTAGTATTGATAATGGAGGTGATACATTTATTTTTATTTTTACTTCTGTTTATTTATTTATTTGTGTCTATGGTTTTATAGTTTACCATATGCTCTCATCCTCACAGTAAATGGTAAACTGAATGAGTCAGATTAGTTAAATGAATTGTCCCAGCTCTGGCCATAAACACCAGATACAGAGACACTAACCCCTAGGGGCCAGCTGTGTGCTGGAAAGGTTGAGGAGTTTACTCAAGCCTCGAAAAAGTGACAAGTCTTGTAGAAAGTTGCATCTCTACACCCCAGATTTCCTCTTCTAAAGCTGGCCTTGTAAAAGCTGTGCCTCAGTTTTCTCATTAAAAGTTCCTCTCAACACTCCATGTTTACTGCGTAGACACATTCCGATGAGTTCTTGGTTTTTTCTTTACTGTATGATGATTTCAGTTTGTGCTCATTCATTTCTTTATTGAATGGGCATTCACTTAATACCTGCTAAGGGCCTACCCCTTGCTTGTTCTAGAGAACATCAGTAGTGCATATCATGATTTTATGATCCAGGGTTTCTAAGAAGCATGGCTTTGAGAGGAGGCACAGAACATCCTTCTATAACTAATAAAATTTTTCAGTGTAACATTTGTGCAGTATTAAGAGCTGTTACATAGTATTATGTATGTGCAAGTACTATGTGATCAAGGTTGTTTATAGTCATTCAGTATTTGGCAAGTTGGTTTTCATTAGTAGGTTTTTTGTTTCATTTGCATTTGTTTCTTTCTAATGCCTTTCCTCTTGGTTAAGAGAATGAATGCTTCAGATGTGGTGACCTGGACACCTGTTGCCATTGGCATTTTCTTAGAATGTCAGCCACTTCATCTCTGCTTAAATGTACTGCATATACTGCTCACAGTACTGAATTATTGATGTGGACTTGAAGTTCCAGGTCTAGCTGATGTATCGGAATTAGGCTTTTGTAGCAGAGATTACAGAGAAGTGCGCTGAATTTGTGGTGTGTCACTGTCCTTCTTGTTTTGTGGGATGGACAGAAAGATGTGAAGATGGATTTAATCTGTAAAAGGCAAATAGTCACATGACTTACAATTATGTACTTATAAATCATTTCTTGGTTATCAAGACTCTTACAAATTTATAAGAAAATAATTTAAATGACTGATACTTTTTGCTGCATAGTGGGCCAGGTGACAAACCATTTGATCTTAGAAAAAGAAAAAGAGAAAAGAAGTGGGATAAAAATAACAAAGTTGCATTCATCCCTTATATCTGAACATCTGGTCATATTGTGAAATTCTCTTTTACCTTTAACTCTAAATAGTATTGTTTTAAACTCTCTTTTTCTGTTCTATATCTATTTTATTAATTATGCTCTTTCCAAAAAAAAGTTGTGTTAGTATTTTTAGTTGGAATTTTTCCTTTATGGAAGCCTTTTAAGCCTGATTTGTATTCTTTTCAGATTGCGGAAGTTAGAATGATACCCCTTTGGGAGCTAGTGAGTACTTCCTAGTTAGAAATACTTAAAACAGAGAATAAATGAATGATTTTATCTCAGAGTACTGTTACATTGGTGACCATTAAAGGAACCTCCCAAGTTCCCTTCACAATTTAAGATTAAGTCATTCTACTCTTGAATTAGGCATATTTATAAAGGTTACCTTCTTATTATTTTACAAGGAATCCTGTCAAAGACTTGGGCATTTCTTTGATTAGGTATCTGGGAGACTGTGGTGTAATAATCATCAAAGTCTTGAATAAATAATGAAGAAGCAAGGCAGAATTAACTATGCACTGAGGTCATCCCAGAATCCTCCTTTAGCTGCCATGACCTTACCAAGATCTTCACATTCCTTGGATTGAATGGCCAGGTAGTGCTCAAGTAATTTGTACCAAGAAACTTGCACATGAACAACTGAACGTGTCATACTGAATCCCAAGAAGGTATTCTAGAATTGAATTTGTGGGAGGTTTCATTAATTCTTTAGGCGTATATATCTTTGTAGATAGAAAGTATTAAGGTTAGTAGCAATATAACTACTTTTGTTTATGGAGTAGTGTCTACCTGTTAGAACATATGAGATAGTTTAAATCTTAGAGAAATAATCCTCTTGATTATTGGAGAGAAACGTACCATGGCTACACAAAAAACAAGCTGGGACATGGCAACTCTTAGAAGTAAAATCTTTGAACTATTTGTCATTGGAAGGAATTGCCTGTAGTTTCACAGAGATCTCATAAAAAGGAATCTTGCCATGATACCCAACAACAACATACATATGTGCAATGTAGACTTTTGGTGATTACCATTTAATATAAAACATATATCTGTTACCATTGTCATTGCTTAAAAATGCACTATCCATTAAGATTATTGGAATTTAACTACCTGATACTTCTAAACTTTTATGTCTCAAGTGGAGAATTTCACTGGCTGTAGAAGAATGAAGACAAATGTATAGTGTGAACAGACGAGAATTGAACTCTGTTTCATTTTATACTTGAGGAAGAATAAGAAAAGCATATGAGAATCAATGATGTAGAAAACATACATGAGATAACTGGTAATTTATTCTTCATGAGGAAAGTTTATCTTTATAAATAGGTATTAAAATGGTTAAATACATGTTGTTTAGTAGTAAAGTAGCATAATGATGGTGATGATGGATAATTTTGAACTTTGAAGAAAACTAAAGTAACTGGGGCTGAATACTAAGTAAAGTACTTTAGTAGTTTACTAAGTAGCTAAACGTGACTGGTGGCCTTGGTATATGTTTGTCTGTGTCTGTGAATTAAGTCACATTTCTTATTTTTTCCACTTTTGACTGAAGACAGATATTGTTGGAGAACAGATCTATTTGTGAAACCTTACTGGGAACATCCAAATTGGCAAAATGACTTGGTGCCCATCTGCAGTAAATCAAGAGGTACATCTGACTAGTTTGGGGCTTTGTGCCAGTGCCTGTTTCAACATGTTCAGTTTTTAACTGAATTCTGTCAAAATTTTGAGTCAGATAATAATGTCACAGACATTTTGTACATCTTTCTTATGGAAGTGTCTGTTTAACTGTGGATCTAGTCAGAAAGGCTCAGGGTGTCTTGGCCATGATGTTAACTGAAGAGTTCCTCCTACCCATGGTAAATCTTCTCTCTCAATCCCTCCCCACCCCCCATGCTGGATCTTCTTTCAACTCTCATTCCACTCTGGAATTGATCATTGGGATGGTTGTTGGAGATCCTGCTCCACTGTGGAAGGGAGCTCACATGAGTATTGAGCTATTTGAGGGCATTATTTGGTATCCTAGTTTGGATTTCTCCAAAAGCAATGATTTGGATATGATATTTACTTGATAATTTTAGGAAATAAGAGCGAGTCAAAGGATAGCAAAGAAACCCCTAAAATGTTATTTCAATGAGCAAAATAAAGATATGGTTAACTGAGGCTCAGTTTTATGGGGGGTCTTGGGTAAAATGGCCCCTGAATTAATTGTTTATTCTCTATGCAGCATCCAAAATAATAATTAAAATGCATGAATCAAATCACACCACCACCTTGCCTAAAACCCTCTCCTGGAAAACCATTGCTCTTAGAGCAAAATCCTCCCTGTTTCTCTCTGCCTACAAGAACCCAGCTGTCTATTTGCCTGCTCTTTCCTATTCCCCCAGCCCTCATCTCCCACTTTTCTACTGTGACTCTCTCAGCTCCAGTCACACTGGCCGACTTTCTGCTCCAGGGACATACTGAGCTGTTACCTTCCTCAGGGAGTGGATATTTCCTACTCAGTCTGCCTGGGATACTCTTCTCTTCTGCATTTTTCTAGCTGGCCTTGTTATCATTCAGTTGTCAGATCAGCAGCTACCTCCTCATGTTTATTATCTGCCTACATATTTATTATATGTCTCTGTGGCCCCATCTCCCCTCCAGATTTAGGTTCAATGAGAATCAGGACTTTGCACTTATTGTTTCATTACTGTATCCCTAATGCCTAGCACATAATAGGTATTCATATTATATCATATATGTAAATATCCCAAGTTACACAAAATTTAGCAATACCTGAAGTAAAGACATTTTTGTTGCCTGCTCATGTGACTCTGTTCACAATTATCTCAGATCCATTGTGTGTAATAGTTTGAGCCAAAGACATTCCCTTTCAAAATCCCACTTTTCTCTTATTTATGGAGAGGAGTTTTTGTTTTTGTTTTTGTTTTTGCAGAGCCAAGTACCCACATATACACCTTCTAGCTGGACTATCAAGTTTAATCATATAGAGAACTTTATAAATATCCTATTCTGCCATCCTCCCTTAAGTCTGGGTTTCCCGGGGGAAATGGAAGAGGTAGAAGAGTGGGCTGGTGGTGGGAAAAGAGAGTGTTAGGAGGAGTGAGGGAAGAACTTGTATGACAATGACTTGATTCCATCATTTAGGTAAGTAGGCAATATAAAAGCCCCAAGGAAGTAGCCACAGGTACTCTTAGAATTGGGCTTATTTTTGCACAGGTAGATATATCAGCACTCATGCCACTAAAACATTTTATAAACTGTTTCCTCAAAAAAGGAATCATATCTAAATTTCCCTAGTGAAGAACTTTTTAAAGAAATTAGTAAGATGCATTTAGCAAAAATACCGTAAATGCACTATTTTTTTTTATAAGCCTTGGGGACTGAAATGTAATGCTGCTGGTATATTGACATGTTGCTTAGTTTTCTTTTGGAGAAATTGGGAGCTTGGGCCTTTCTTTTGTCCACAAATATAGAGACAATAAATTCTAGTAGGGAAGTGCCTCATGTTTTCCACTGGGTAATGAAAGGTAGGCTGGGAGGAATGCATTAGACATAAGGGTAGTGGTTGCTAGTTTCTGGATGCTAAGTGAATCTACTTGGGGATCTTTTATCACTTGGACTTTTTGCCATTCTTTTTAAAGGGTCCTGGTAGCTTTTGATAACTCACAGAGAACTATAGTTTAGATCCAGTTATCTGTAAGTATGTAAATATTTCCACATTCATTTTTTAGGGAGGTAGGGGCAGAGGGAGAGAGAAAGAATTCCAAGCAGGCTCCATGCCCAGCAGCGATCCTACCACTGGGCTGGATCCCAAGACCCTGAAATCATGACCTGAGCCAAGATCAAGAGTTGAGGCTTAACTGATGGAGCCACCCAGGCACCCCTATGTTCATATACATTTTAAAAGAAAAGATGTTATGGCAGGCTCCTTAAGTATTGACAGAGCCATGGTTTTAATGTTCACCTGAGCCTAGTGTAGATTTTCAGAAGAGTCCCAATTTATTAAAAATAAAACTCTAGAACCAAAAATGATGGGACAACATCTTTATATTGCACTTGTTTGCATTCAGGACATTTTCAAATTAATCATGTCTGTGAACTTGGTTATGTTTATTACCCAGATGGTATTTTACCACATGAGCAATTAATATAATTGGAGACTATGAAGTGTTTATGTCAAGGCAAGAAGCAGTAGAAGCTTCAATGTGGTAACTTTGCAGACAGCTGAACATATTTTACTGTGTGCTTCCAACCTTCCCTTCTCTTGCCCTTCCCTTTCTATTTTTATATTTAACAGAAAAGAAAGGGAGTTCACAAAGGCACTCAGAAACTGGCAGTTTCTTGTAGAATGTGGTATATTTCTAATTTCCATATATTTCCTTCAAGTGGAATGGCCTTGGGAGCACAATTACCTTCGGTCTTGACAGGTTTGAAAGAGGCAAATTCTGCCAGTTTCTGATTGAAATGTTAAACCGACTTTTCTGAAACTGGCATGATGGGTGACAAAAGACAGAGACATTGCTGGGTCAGGTGAAGTTGTTGCCATAATCCCTTTTCCCTGTTTTGAGCTCTTGAGCAAGAAAATCCTGTGTCAAGGTATATTAGCACCACCTGCTATCAGCACCTTGAAGGGGTTGCCAACAGACAGGCTAACTTTCAGGATCATATTCTCTGTTCAAAGGGGCTCAAAGACAGAAAACCAGGCATGGTTTCTGAAGACTATATAATATGCTCACATTTTCACTCTTCATCTAGATTTCATTTTCTTATATGAAAATGATTTGCCAACTGTCCGTAATTAGACCTTTCTTACTCTACATTGTAATATATAGTGTTTGTGAATTCTGTTGATAGGGAATATATTCCTTGATGTAATGAATGCATTCCAAAAAAAGTGTATGTCAAAAATTATAAATCATATTATATCTTAATTACAGAATTGATGTCTCTGAATAATAAGCTTGTGATAAATCCTTGATAGAATTTTATATTTTAAAATATCAAATAATATATTGCTCTCTCAATCTGGATATATTTTGTATGCATATATTTTTAAGATTTCACTTACTATTTGAGAGACAGACCACAAGCAGGGGGAGTGACAGCCAGAGGGAGAACGAGACTCCCTGCTGAGCAGGAAGTCTGAAGCAGGGCTTTATCCCAGGGCCCTGGGATCATGACCTGAGCCGAAGGCAACATCTTAATCAACCGAGCCACCTGGGTGCCCCTATTTTGTATATACTTTATGTGAGAATAGGGATGCTTAAAGGGAAGCACACATATATTAGTTTGTATTTAGTGACAAACTTTTGCAAGATGGATTTGAGGTCTTTCCATTTAGTCTGGCAAGTTCTTTCTCCATGGATCCCTTCTTCTCCAGGATTCAGTTTCTTACTTGCTTTTAGCTCTGTTCAGATGTCATCTTGGCAGAAAGGTTTTCTCTGGCCACCTTATATAATCCTCTCACCCCTATCCTGCTCTACTTTCCTTCTATCACTCACAGCCATAAAGCATATTATACATTTATTGTCTATCTTTCCCGAACTCAATTCCATGAATCCTGGGTCTTTATTTTAGTTACAATTATATCAGCAGACATAGGACAGTGCCTGGTGTACATATGCATACTCTATACTTATCAGATGAATGAGTAAGTGAACAAATGAAGAACTGAGAGGGAGTGGCATCTGCAAAACTCCCAATTTTATCTGCCCCGTTTTGTGAGAGTGTCTATGGGTGTATTTCCTGGGAAGAAGGAAACTGTATTACTATACACTTCTTGTTTCTCTTGATCCTATGATAGCTGTTATAATGGAATCTGGTATATCTAACTGCTCAAGGTTTTTTATTTTTATTTTTTTTATTTTTTTATTTTTTTTAAAGATTTTATTTATTTATTTGTCAGAGAGAGAGAGAGCGAGGAGCGATAGAGCGAGCACAGGCAGACAGAGTGGCAGGCAGAGTGGCAGGCAGAGGCAGAGGGAGAAGCAGGCTCCCTGCTGAGCAAGGAGCCCGATGTGGGACTCGATCCCAGGACGCTGGGATCATGACCTGAGCCGAAGGCAGCCGCTTAACCAACTGAGCCACCCAGGCACCCCTAACTGCTCAAGTTTTAAATTTATACTGATAAATACATTCTTTAAATCTTATGATTCTGAGATTCACTCATTAACTCAAAGAATGATCTGATCATAGTAAGTATATATTACTTTAGAGAACTGAAAGTCATGAAATAGTGTGAAATTCCAAGCAAGAGAAGGCCGACTGAGGGACTTAAAAGCTCATATGACTGAACGACTTAAAATTTTAAAGAGTTTTAATTTAATGTTAAGATTTTAGAAATTCAGTGTATTGCACATAAAAATCTGGATTTCCAACCTTTCTTGAATTATCTAAAGATCTAATGATGCTGGACTCACAGGCTTGCATGGCATCCGATAGCTGGAGCTGAATATTAAATGTGTTAACCACAGTTTCCACCACTCCCTTTTGTTGTTTCCTTACCTTACTCCTACATTTATCTTACTAATATTGGCACTGTTGGCATTTGGCTTTACAATCATGCTCTAGGCCAAGCTAATCCTTAAGCACCATTTCATAGGCTTGCTCTTTATGTAGTTGCTGAAATGGAGTTGAAAAAATTTATTGAGGTTAAGAAAAAAACCAGTATCCTTTTTTTACTCTAAGCATTCTATGTATTTTGGATTATTTTAAAGAAAAGAAAAGAAAGCCTTACCAAGTATTTTTTATTTTCCCTCAAAATAATCTGTAGCTAAGTGTTCTGTATCTTGAGAGAGATCTGGATGTTCATAGCATATATGTGTGTCACAGCTGAGTGAGTGAACACTTAAGATTTTTGCATTACATGATATACAAATTTTATAAAATGAAAGCAAATATTATATTATATTTAATCATACAGATATGGAAATATTTAGAGAGAATTTTTCTGGTGTCTTAAAATCACTCTGAAATGCACCCAAAACAGATGGATTAATGAATGGATAGAGGGATGTGTGGATGCATAAATACGTGATAAAAGAGGCATAGTAAAATGATAATTATGGTAGAATCTAGATGGTGAGTTTATGGGATTTCACCATACAACTCTTCCAATTTTGCTATATGATTAAAAAATTTCATAATAAAATGTTGAAAAAATCTCAACTGCTGCTGAATATGACTCTTATTTGCATACTGTTTCTGCTTTTTAGATTTTTTTTTGGATTGTTTTCAAATTAAAAGTAAACAGCAATATTATTAACAATGGCCAAATTGTGGAAAGAGTCCAAATGCCCATCAACTGATGAATGGATAAAGAAGATGTGATACACACACACACACACACACACACACACACACACACACAGAGGGATATTACTCAGCCATCAAAAAATGAAATCTTACCATTTGCAATTATGTGGATAGAGCTAGAGTGTATTACGCTAAGTAAAATAAGTCATTCAGGGAAAGACAAATTCCATATGATCTCACTCGTATGTGGAATTTAAGAAACAAAACAGGTGAACATAAGGGAAAGAAAAAAAGAGAGGGAGGCTAAACATTAGAGACTCTTAACTATAGAGAACAAATTGAGGGTTGCTGGAAAGGAGATGGGTGGGGAGATGGGCTAAATGGGTGATGGGTATTAAGGAAGGCACTTGCGATGATCACTGGGTGTTATATGTAAGTGATGAATCACTAAATTCTACTCCTGAAACTAATATTATACTAGAATTTACCCTAAATAGAACTTAAGTAAAAAAAAAATCATAAAAAATGTGAAATTTTACACAATTAATGAAATAGGAAATTACTGTGAATTTTTTTATTCTGCTTCTCTAGGATTAATTTTAAAGGAATTTCATAGTAAAACAAAAACAAAACAACAACAACAAAAAAAACCCTAAAGATTGATTTGGAAATGTAATTGTGAAATATTTTTATTTTGTAGAAAATTATCCTCTTTAATCATTTTCTTATTCTTTCCTATACATATTTTCACATGGCCAATCATCTCAAATAGTATTCTCTGGGCCCCTTAAGTTCCAGATCTTTTAAACTCTTATATGTGGGGTATGAATTATTTTTAACTGATTACAGTTTCACTCTACACTTTGTAAGATGAAGTTAAGTATTTGATTGCTTAATTCATAATACATTTTTTATAAATAATTGGCATATTGGCATAATTAAAAGTTTCATTTTTTCCTGCACAGATTTTTTTATTCCACATATTTAGAAATTTCTATTCTACAATTATAAGTAAGTTGTAGGACTATTAAAAGTAACTTAATTGTAAATATTAAGAGTGGCAAAGTGTTGTAGGCAATGACTAAGCTACCCAATCTCATGATACAGGCTTTACTTTTTGATTAAAGATGAGTTATTAGGGCAAATATTTGGATGGTTAATGGGCAAGCTTGGCTACAAAGTCTTCAGGTAAAGCTGTTTTCTACCTTTTGGAAAAGAAACTCACCACTTGTTCTTTGGCAGAGTGATTAACATTTGCAGTAGGGTATCTTCAGTGATGTGAAGCAGATCTATGTACTAACACCTAGAGTTCTAAACTTCGGAGTTCTCCTTCTTCTGGATCACTCTAAATTCACTTTTTTTTTTTCAAAATATTCAATTACTCTATCAAAACATCACTTACACTGCAATGTCAAATGTCTTTAAAGCACAGATCATTCTCTGTATAGATAACATCATCAGGAAGACCATGGACCTCATGTCTCTCCTCATGATAAAATTTCTCTTCCTTACCAAGGGACATCAATCTTTATTACATCCAGTTAGAGTCTTATTGAAACCAATTTTCCCCTAAATATTTCCCTATTATTAAAATTTACTAGAACTCCAGTTAGTCCATTCAACTAACATTCACTGAATGCCTATTAGGCTAGTTCCTGGGAATGCAGACACAATAAGATGCCATCCTTGCCCTTGAGAAGACCTCATGCATTTATAAAATGCTGTTGTGGCAAAAAGGAGACACAACCAAACATTTGATGGAGCAGTGTTCCAAATGAATTAAAATACTACCAATGTTCTAATGACTCATTTTGAAAGTATTTTTAGATTGACAAAGATATTCTTGTACATTTATTACTTAGTAGTTGGAATAAAATTATTCCTTCTAATATTTTTCAGAAAATAGAGAAGGGCTCAACCTGTGAATTTTGTTTTTAAATCATTTTATTTTTAGCTTCTATGGGAGGCAGCAGAATACAGTAGAATGAGCAAAATGAGTTTGGAATCAAACAGTCTTGCCTTCTGGTCTTCACTTATGAATTCAGTGATCTAGATCTCGGCAACTTGTTTAAGCCCCCATGCCTCAGTTGTGAGAGACAGGCATTATAGCTGCCTGTCATGAACACTAAAATATTAATGGAATAATGAAAGAAAGTTTCAAGTCCATATAGCAGTAGCCCAATATGTGGAAAAGGACTGTTATTATTATTGTCATGATGTTGAAGATGATGATAATTTTAATTTGGGTTCCTAGAGAACCAAACCAGACACAAAAATTATGCTATAAGTAGCTTATGTAGGAGGCAATCTCAAGGAACACTGGTAATAAAGTGGAAAAAAAAAGGGGGGACAGAGAAGGAAGAAAGCCAGTAAAATGGTAGACAACTGGAGCTTAAGTATGCTAGGGAGTACTGAGAAATAGTATATAACATGTACCTCAGGATTAATCTCACCTGAGAGATAAAGGAGATGAGGTGTTTACAACATTCCCTGTCAGCCATTGCTAGAGGGCTGCTCTCAGGGGGTATTAATTCCTTGGCATTTGCATCCTGCCACATTAATAGGCAAGGTGGTCTTTGGCAGGCAGAGAAAGACTTCAATGATTCAAGTGTTGATAGTTAAAAGTCAGCCTGACATGTCTGAAATGGTCAAGCTGAGGTCATATGGACCAAATATTGATACAATCTTCCATATGATGATGATGAGACACACTTGATGAAGGGTGGGGGGGGAGACTGTTTGTCTTTCTCTGAGAAATGAAATATAAATGGAGATGATTAAATGCAGGGAGAAGCCTGTCTAGGGAAAAGAAGCACTATATGTCTGCATACCTGTACACACAATTTATCTGACAGTCTTGGAATTATTCTAGCCTTGGTCAATGAGTCATTTTATTGGGCACACATTTCCTCTCTACAGGTCTTCTGTTTGAGCCCTGGGTAGGTTTGGTGTATTACTGGCGGCTCCTTGGATCTGAGAACACAGTGTTTCATTATTCTGACCTCACCTCCTAAAGCAGTGTTCACTTCACAGCCAGCAACCTTGGTCTGAGGTGATCTAGTCATTACAGCCTGCAGGATCTCTTAAGAGCTATGATTCAACTTAACCCAAAGCTAATGAGCAAGATGAAGCAGTTCCACCACTCCCTTGCATTGTTTGAGGAGCTATCCAACCATCATCCAATTTAATTATGGGATGTGGTTTCTAGGCAGGAGAGCAAGTGAGATCTGCTTCTTTGCATTTTGTTTTGTTCATAACTGAATCATAGCAATTAAGCAATCATGCAGGGTGTAAGCAATAACTTTTATGAACATTAAGATAGTGCATTTCATAACATCTAAATGCCGTGTTTGTTGAAGTTCACTTTTGAGAAATTGTGGTAGTTAGGAAAACACTATTAATTTGAAGGTGTGGAGGAGAGAGATAAGGTGCCTCTTCTAGAATTGTGTATGTTCCAGTAACTATTATCTTTGGGAAGCACTGAAGATGTCTTCTTTAATAAATCTCAGAAGGTATTCAAGCCATAAACAATTATTTACATATACAAATGTAGAGAGAGTTGTATACATGTATACATACATTATTTCAGCCATGTCCTAGACACTTAACAAAGATGGAATTTCATTGCTCGGTTGCTTGCAATGTCAAAGACAAAAAAGTAAACTGTAACCAATGTTCCTTTTAAATTCATAAGCATACTCTATTTTTTATTTGAAAAATGAAAATAAATTCATAAAGGAATGAATATATTAACAATCACTGATTGAGAATAGATCCCCCTATTAATTTTTGAAGCATGAAATGCTGTGCCTCCACACTGTGGAAATTAGGAGCCATTCAAACTGTCTTTAAATATACTAAAAATCTGTCACAGATGGCAATATGGGAGAATTTCTATAACTTTTCTCATATTGATAGCATCAACTGTTAAGGTAAGCATTTCAGTAGCTATGACATTGGTATAGCAGTAGGCATGTTGTTGACTAATACATGATTCACCTAAATAGAATGAAGAGTCCTCTGGGAGAGAAAAGGAGCAAATGTTTTACAAATGTACTTTTCAACAGTGATTAGAAGATGGGCAATGTGTTGCTACCCTTCATAAGTGGTTCTCTTACTATTTTGACTGGCTCAAAGAAAAAAAGATATAATCACTATACCTTTTTAGGGAGTCAGTTTTAGGATATTGAAGTGAGAAAACAAAGAAGAGATGATATCTTACTATCCACAGTTCCCACTGCTCTCACCTGCCTATAAGACAGATCCTTGTTAATCATCCCTGCTTGGCTTCTTGCCTTTTTTCTCAACTCCTCTCCCTTCCTGGATGGCTTTCCATTCTTTTGATCCCAGCATCTGTCCTTCAACCAATCCAAACATATATCTTTTTTCTTTTAACTTTTATTGTCCACGGGGTCACAATCATACTGCTCTTAAGTTGGATTTCTCTCATCATTACAAATAATAGCTATTGTTGTTAGAAAAAAAAAATGTATTTATAGAAGTGATCACATTGTTGTATGGTAATATCTCATAAGAGGTGCTCACCCAATAACTACCTTTTCTGTGTCCTCCTTTGCACTTTGTACATCACTCCAGTTAAGTGATACATTAAGCTGTATCATAATTGCTTGTTGTTTCAGTTATGTGTGCTGCTCAACAAACCTCCCCAATATTTGGTGGCTTAAAACAATAATTTATTATATCTCATGATTCTGTGAATTAGTTGGCCTCATCTGGGAGCATTTTCTTCCTCCATGGTATAGCTGAGTTCACTCATTCAGCTGCATTCAGGTGGGAGCTTGTTTGGGGCTGGAAAATCCAGGATGGCTTCTGTTCCTCCAACGTCTCCTCCATGAGGAGGAGTCTAGTCTGAACTTAAAGCATGACATCTAGGCTCTGAGAGAGGGAAGTTAAAGCTGTCAGTCCTCTTTAGCGCTACACTAGGAGTCCCAGATATCACTTCCAGTGCACTTGATTGCAAATCATAAGATCGACCCAGTTTCATAGTGAAGGAAATAGACTCCAACTCCTGATGAGAGGAGTAGCAAAGTCTCATAGGAAAAGAACATGTGTACAACCATTGGAGGGGTAATTGGTGGCCATGTTTGGAGATTATCCTTATACTTGTATCAGCCTTTCCCCCTAGACTTTGATTTCTTCAGAGCAAGGACCTTGTCTTCTTCAGATTTTTAGAATCAGAATATGAAAAATATTTTGCTCTTTATTTCTCGAATGAATAATTGTTCCACTTCTCACTTTATCAGTAAACTTCAATGAGAAACTCAGTTTTATATTCAGATTGCTGATATGAAATAATGCTACTATATCTTGATTTTTTTCTCATTTTTTATTTTTCGAGTTTTTTTCTGATAGGTATCTAAAACACAACTACTATCTTGGGGTTTCTTTGTATAGAGAAATACACAGAGTTACAGATTAAAATCCAAGTGGTTCCTTTGGGAGCTGATTCCAGGAAACATAAACAGGGAAGTGAGGGGATTAAAACAGGGAGTGAATGAAGCTAAAAAAGGGGTGTCAAGCATGTAACTTGGAGCAACTAGCGGTTATTTCTATGAGGGAGCTCTGAGAAACAGTGCAGATGTGTGCCCCAGAGTTATTTTACCTGAGGGATGAGAGAGCTGGAGGACAGTACTTTTTCACACTTATGGCTGTCCATAGGCAAAGCAGACTTTGCCATGGGATACCATTGGCGATTTTCATACACACAATTCCTCTCCCCTCCTCTTCCAACCCTTCCTCACCAGTCTTCCTTTAAGGACCCTGTCACTTGGCAAATTCTCCTCCTACCAGATTGTTTTAGCTAAAAGAAGTACCAAGAAGAAGAAAAACTCACTTTTTTTTTTTTTTTTAAAACCCATCACAGTTCTAGGTCACATCGTAAGAGATCCTTAAAGATTATATTCACAGACAGGGGAATAGCAGATCCATGAAGCACTACCTAACCCTGATGGCCTCTCATTTTTAGAAGGAAACAGGAGGGCTCAGGTCATGATCTGAGGGTCCTGAGATCCAGCCCGGTTTCAGGCTATGTGCTCCGTGGGGAGTCTGAGAGTCCCTCTCTCCCTTTACCCCTCTCTCCCACTCAGGTGGGCGCATGTGTTTCCCTCTCTATCTCTAAAATAAATAAATACATCTTTAAAAAATAAAAATTAATAAAAAATAAAATAAAACATCATGCATAAGGCAAGGGACTCTTCCTGGTAGGAAAATTGGAGGAAGCCAATATCATATGGTGAATTAAGACTTACATGAAAACTGGAAATAAGGAGGAATGACAGAGTGCTGTGAAAGGTGTTGACTGGGACCCCTATCTTCTATCAGTAGTCGTCAGTAGTTTCGCTTTGAAGAATAATGGTGCTATGGCTCCCTCACCTCTTAGTTCCAACTGAAGACCTGTAACGAATTGCGTTGTTTTTTCAACGGCTCATATTAACTGTCATGCTGTCTTCTTATACAGGAGATACTCAAGTTGGAGGGAAAAAAACTAACTTCTTTTTTTTTCCCTTTTCACTCAGTGTAATTGTTACTAGCTTTGAATGAGTAACTTCTGTAATAGAGGGCCTCTGTAAACACAGTAGAATGCTCTTTATGTATAGTTCTGTGCTGCACATTTTTATTTTGTGGACTGTTGTGAGAAACATGAAAATTTGTCCTAGGTCTCTTATGGAATAAGGTAGTAGAATCAGTTCTTTAATGCAATGTGTAGTTTTAGACTATAATGTAAATTAAATCAACTTGTGATTCAGTGATGCCTTTATTAGTTCTCAAATATTGATTCAAGTAATGATATTAAATTATGTATGGTTGAAAAGATAAGTCTTGCTTCTACCATACTACATGAATGCCATGCTGACAGGGTGATCAGTTCTGCCACTGCAATTATTATCTGTTACAAAGATGGCTGAACTAAAAGGGAATTACTTCCTTCCATATATTTTGAGGTGGATTACCATTTGAGACATGACTTTGCACTTGGATGACTTTGTAAAGGAATACATGAGAATACAGTTTTATATTTATTGAGTAAAATTGAAATAATAAAGGATGAAAAGGAAGCTTAATATTCTCATTTAGATTTTAATCATGTTAAACTTTGAGGTTTTTTTCTGAGATGTTATGCAATTACTGCTATAAAGTTGGCTATAATTTTATATTCTTTTGTATGTATAACAATATTCTTCTGTATTTTTTTAGAAGACTATGTATGGATAGATATGTATAGAGTTATTTTAAAGCTGAAACTTCATTTTTTCTACTTTATTTTGAGTTGATTCATTGAATTTGTTTTCAGGATGGCACTGAAGAAATGTTACCTTTAAAAAAATGTTTAATTCCTCTAATACTTTTCACAGATAAAAGCATATGCTTATCTTTCCCCTTAAATGGATTAGGGAGGTTAGAAACTATGAGGGCCATGCTGAACTTAGAATTAGAACATCTGGGTTTTATTCTTTGTTTCATTTGATCTTGGAATGATGCAATGGCTCTTAGATTTTCTTCTCAAAAATAACTCCATTTCTCATTCATTTATATTTTAGTGACACATTGAGTTTTCTCTTAATCTGACTGACATATCTTTTAATCTTTATACAAAGTAAAATTTAGGTTACTCATATCCTCTCAGAGGAAGAGTGTGGATAAGGGCCATAAAGAAGATACCTGTTTTTCTCAGGAAAGTAGCAGGCAACCACACCTTACTCCCTCCCCAAAGAGATTTAGCCATAAGAAGAGTAAGGTGCACATGGAAAAAAAGGCCACATTGTATAGGACGGAGGATTTCAAAATTTGTTGGGCTTTAGCATCAAGCAGAGAGGCTTGCTGAAAATACAGATTCCAAACTTACTGAACCAGAAATTAGACTCCTAGGGCATGGACAGCTGGTTAATAACCATCAGAGGTGGTAGCATATGAGTCAGGACCTAGCCCAATTTGACGTAACATATTGGGAAGCTTTCTTGCTAACTTTAATTCTTCATTATCTGAATCATTTCAAAATTTTGAAGCATGGTTTTCCATCTGTCACAGTTTAAGTGACTATTCAATATTGAAATTCCTGGCCGTGGATGGTAGTAAGATTCAGCTGTCCACAGAACTCGGCTTTCTTGAATGTCTCATTTCCTCATGTTCTGTACAGCTGTTTGCTTGTCCTTTCATTTGCCACCTTAATATCTGTTAGCTGCTATTATTTGGGGCTTTTAATACTCCTTCCCATGTTCTTATGCTTTTCTGCCTTTTTTCTTTAGCCCTTAAAGGCAGTGTTTCTTCTATCTCAAGGGCTTCCTCTGAATCATCCATGATTTGTAGATCACCCTTTGGGAAACACTAGATTCTCAGAATGTTCATTTCTCTGCCATTAAATGAGGGCAGGAATGGCTGCTGACATTTCCCTCGACATTGGAGGGTGTGTATAGGCTAGATGAGAAAATGCTTGTTGAATGAGGAGTGTTGGGCTATTACTGGCACTTAGCTGGGAAGCTGAAGCCTGAGAAGCTTAATGATTTGCCAGGGCTGTGCAACCCATCATTGTTAAGCCACGATTACAACCTGGAGAATTTGGGTTACTTTTTCAGAGAACATTCTGTTGGATAAACTGGACTTATTATTTGAAGTGTTCCACATCCCTGTAGACTAGAGAGGTAGAATTTATGACAGCAGTTTGATCTTCAGAAACTCCACTTAACCCAGAATTACCCTTTAGTTTACTGAACGCACTGGGGAAAAGGGAGCGATGAGCAAGTATTTAATTAATGAGATTCTGTTGCTTATCTGTAAGGGATATGTGTGGGGGAATCTTCACTTTTCTTACATGTGATATAAAAATTCCTTTTAATCCTCAAACAACTCTCAGGAAAAAATTGCAGAATTAAAATAGAAGTTCTTGAGATTTGTCCTTAAATATAGATTTGGAAAAAGTATACTTGGAATTTGATGACTTGTAGAAAAAGTTTATGAAGAAGGTTAGAATTTTTATATTTATTAAAATTAAATACATGCGTGCATTTTGAAATCAAGCTTTTATTTATTTATTTTTCTATACATTTGATAGAGAGATTTCCTTAGAATAAAAATGGGTATGGGAATCCATAATGTTGTTCCTTGGTTGGTTGGTATCCTGCATTATACAGTTGGGATTCTACCCCTTAAATTAGAATTTGGGGGAATGTCAAAGCCAAGCTTGGTGGTCCAAGAGGTATATGTGAACTCTAGGCCTACTACTTTGGCAGTGAAAAATCAGGGTGTCAAATATATACTCACATTTCCTGTGAGCGAAGATACTGTGAAAGGCACTTTATATACTTTCATTTAACAGCTAGAGAATTAACAGCTTTAGGAGCCCGTGTGTTCTGGACAAGGAAACTGAGGTTCTGAGATGTTAAATAACTTATCCAGTGTGGAACTGAGATGCTAAATCAGGTTCATCCCACCCAAAAACACATAGTCCACTTGTTCCTAAAAGGAGCACATGTACCCTGCATTTCATCAAATGTCGGCACCACGGACAGGACTTGGAAATGAAATGGACACCTTCTGTTACATACACAAAGCTCTGCCTACATCATGTACTAGCTTACACGACTGCAAAGGCCCAAATACAAACTGTGTGCACCATATCCCTTCGTTAGCACATTTTCTCTTGCATGGTTATTCACTGTGAGGATGTGATGAGTTGGGACTGTGGGTGGAAGCTGCTGCAATTAGTTTTGCCTCAGGTAGAATGCTGACATCAGTTGTAATGAGATTAAAATCTTCTACTCAGCTGTTACTTGAAATATTCTGTTGTGTTCTCATCCAACTGTTTTAACTAATTGAAGTGACTTAACCATATAATTATTTTCAAATGTTTACAATTACTTTTAGATAAATATAAATGAATGTTTGCCTGCATATTAACAGCAAAGGGAATAATTTGGTGTCTTCACCCAAATAGTCTAACCCTCCTAAGGAAACATCAGAGTGTATCAGTGGAATTCAAATGACACAAATGAGCATTCTTAATACTAAATGAAATATTACTTTCAGCTCCACTAGGATGCAATAGCCCCATTCCTGCCAAGTACTCCCCCTTACAACTAAAACCCTCTAAATATAAAATGACAAACAAGCACAGGAGCTCTTTGAAAGATCAGACAAGAAGGTGAGCTGCCTCAGGATTTGAGGAATATAGCAGTGAGTTCCTTGGATATCTTTACTTTTTCTCATATCTCCTGGATGGAGTACTCCAGAAGTTTCCCGTCCTGGACCATCAACAGGCACAAACCCCAAAACTCCAAGAAAAGTCTTGTTTCCCTCAGCTAAAGGACCAAGAAAAGACCTACCACCACCACCACCACCACCAACAACAACAACGAATTGGTAATATCTGCCAAATATCATGAAAAAAATAATACCTTGTCCCTTACATGGTTTCAGGGGTGCTGAGCAGGAAATTGATTCTCCCCCATGCCCCACTAATTGCTGATACTATTAGACTGTGATAAGTTACATGTATATTGTATCAAATATATAGAGGAGATACTGAGAAAGTGATACAAATAAATATACTTTAAAAAAAAAAACCACTATAAATAAATCAAGAAAGAAACCTTAAAAGTGATCAAAGAAACAGAACACAGAAAGCAAGTTATAAAATGACAGACTTAAGCCCTAATATAAATACTTTAATTATAAATAGTCTATAGAAATGCAAGGAACCCAGAGTAGTTGAAACAATCTTAAAAAGGAAGAACAAAGTTGAGTACTTAAAATTTCCAATTTCAAAATTTATTACTCTAGTATAGGGATAAATATATAGAACAATGAAATGAAATTGATAGTTCAGAAATAAACTCATATTGATGGCCAGATGACTTGCAATAAGAGTGCCAAGGCTATTCAATGGGGAAAGAATAAGCTTTAACAAATGGTATTGGGACAACTGGATATCCACATGTGGAGGAATAAAGGTAAAACCTCTTCCTTAAACCATACTTGAAAGTTGACTCCAAATGGATCATAGATCTTAAATGTAAGAATGAAAGCTATAAAACTCTTAGAAGAAATCATAGCTATAAAATTTGTGACCTGTGTTAGGCAATGAATTCTTAGATGTGACACCAAAAAGTGTAAGCAGCAAGAGAAAAGACAGATACACAGGACTTAATCAAAATTTAAAACTTTTGCTTCAATCACACCACGAAGAAAGTGAAAACCAACTCACAGAATAGGATAAAATAATAAAAAAGACAGCGGGTGAGGGTTCTGAATATGTACACACACCCACCCATACTCACACACCCACATACTACTCTTCAGTGAAGTTATTCGAATGACCAGTAAGAATATGAAAAAATGCTGAACATTGTTAGCCATCAGAGAAATGTAATCAAAACCATAATAAGATTCTGCTTCTTATTCACTAGGATAGATAGCTATTATCAAAAAATAGATAATAACAATTGCTGACTAGGATATGGAGAAATTAAAACCATCATATGTTGCTGATGGGAATCTAAGAATGGTGTGCTAGTTTGGAAAATGGTATGGCAGGCTCTCAAATTGCAAAACATTGTAATTCTATTCATAGGTATAAACCCAAGGGATAAAAAGACATATATTAATACAATAACTTGTACATGAATGTTCATAACAACATTATTTGTAATAGATACTAAATGGAAATAGTTCAAACATCCATCAGCCAATGAATGGGTTAAAAATTTTATATGCAGAAAATGGAAAAGTTTATCCATAAGAAGGAAGGAAGTACTGAATCTTGTAAGATGGATTAACTTTGGAAACCTTATGCTGAGTGAAAAAAGCTAGTCATAAAAGATTACATATTGTATAATTCCATTTCTATGAAATGTTCCATAATAGGCAAATCTACAGGTACAGAAAACAATCAGCTGATTTCCTAGGACTGGTGTTGGGGTAGGGTAGTTGGGATTGAGGTGGGAGTTGAAAGAAAACAGAGAGTGAATACTAGGGGTAGGGGTTTTTTCAGGAGGTGAAGTAAGTATTCAAAAATTGATCATGACAGTGGTTAAACACTCCTATGAATATACAAAAGCCACTGAATTGTGGACTTTAAATGAGCCAGTTGTATCATGTGAATCATAAAACTGCTAAAAATGTAAGTTGTCTATATAAAACAAATAAAAAACAGATTCTGGCAAAATGAATAAAAAACATGATCCAATAATAGGCTGCCTGCAAGAAATTCACTTTAAATATAACAACAGAGGTTAGTTGAACGTAAAAGGATAGAAAAGATATACCATGCAAACAGTATTTAACAAATAGTTGTTATATTAATATTAGATATAGTAGACTTTAGAGTAAAGAATATTATTAGAGACAGAGACATTACTTAATTAAACAGAGATCAGTCTATTAGGAAGACATAGCTATAGTAAATGTGTACTCATCAAACAACAGTGCCTAAAAATACAGGAAGCAAAGTGAAATATTACATGTCTCAGTTTAGTTCTTTAAACCTATTGCAACTATAATGATCGTTTTTTAATTACAACATAAATTTAAATCTAACATTTGTACTAAGTCTAATTACTAAAAGAGCTGCCTCTGTCTTTTTACTCTTAAAATACAAGATTGTATTACATATTGAAATGTGTGTGTGTATGTGTGTGTGTGTGTGTGTGTGTGCGGTGTTTGTGTATTTACACAAGATGGACAAAGCCTATGATTCTGTAATCATAGAATTTAGGGCTACATGGTAATTTTTCAAGCTTCCTTCTTTTATGACACAGAGGCACAGATTTACAAAAGCGTAAAGTCAGTTTAATTCCATAAATATATACTAGTACTATTCTTGATGCTCTAAAACCTTGTATCTGTTACAAAGTGACTTTTTTTTTTTTCACTAATTATTATGACTGAGAAAAATCTCTTCTTAAAGAGAAAGTATGAACTTTAGAAGTAAAGGCAAATTTCAGTATTTATATTTGGGAGCAGTAAACTACCTGCTAGGAGTATTTATCAAATGGAGGTATAATTGCCTGCTATCTCCCTGAACCTTATTAAGTATAATAATTGTGTTTTTTGAGTTTGCTTTTCTTAAGGGATATAAATTAAACATTCTAACAGCTTATTTTCCCCCCAATGGATAATATAATATATAAATGTAATTTAGACAAATAAAGAATTGTATTTTATATAAATAAATAGGTGATAGCATCTGGTAATTTTAATACACGATCTATACAAATCCTATCCTGTAGAATAAATAACCTCTAAAACAGTCAGCTATGGGAGAGGATGAAGCTAGTATGTTTAGATAGCTTTTTCCAGAGCCACCAATCCCTCATTTTCTCATTGTTGGTTAGATTTTTGGTTAGAAATTTTATACAGCTAGATTATATACTCAAATCTATTTACTTGATTTATTAGTTTCAAGCATTACCTCTTAACCTTTCTGTACACAAAATTAGAATGTCAGCACATTTACACTTTTCTACTTCTTCTTCTGTTTTTTTTTTTAACCTACATTATTATTTCTAAAAGTTTTAAGCCTTATCCTATTTGTATATTTTATAAATGTAATTTCAACATTTTTTTTTTTTTTTAGTTATATATGTTAAACAGATTTAAGGCTGACGTCCAAAGCTTTTACCACAAATCCTCCATTTTATAAGTTGATCAGGGTGATTTCCAAATATGTAAGTCGTGCATAATTTGTAGATCCCTTTGGGAAGTACCAAGATTCTCAGAGGTTTTACTTGTGTCATCACGTGAACACAATAATGGCTGCTACCAGTTCCCTTCTCTGTCACTCTGGTGTCGAATAGGGTTCCAGAACCCACCTAATGCTGCAACTGGGAGCTTTTTTATTCCTTTATTTATTCAACTTCTCTTTGTTTTGATCTCCTGAATATGAAAATATTTTAGTAGCCTGTGTATTTATGTGTTAAGTATTCAAGCTCTACTGCTTAGTTCTTAGTAATCAATATTTACCTGTGCTTTTTGAGCAGCCAAAGATTTTTCAAGCAAGAGAGGAGAGGCCCTTACTACCTGTTTTAAAGAGCCCTCTCTAGAGAGTTTTAAAAAACAAGGGATTGTTAGGATTGTTAAAGGCAGTTTTGACACATTACAAGAAAGTGGTGAGTTTGGTGGAGATGCTAGGCAGGAAAAATTGTTTACTATTCACACTTTGTTGCTTCAAAGTGGACAGCTATGCTTAATGTACATATACACACACATACTTATACACTGATATGTAGGAGATGAAAATGGGATCAAAAACTGACCTCTGGAATATTCAGATGCAAGCACTATTCTGTGGCTGCCTCCCCAGGTCATCTAGGGACTGATAGAGGAAGTGCAGCGTACCTCAGGGATCCAGTACTGTAACAGGGAAAAATAGGACAATTTCAAATGTCATAACTCATTCTATGAATGATAACCATCCAACTTTATTATTTAAGTGATGAAGTTCATCCTACGTTTGACTGTCATAAACGTGATTTTCTTGAGAATACTGTTATATAATATGTTTTGCACCCTCCAATAGACCCATGGACATCGGAGTGGGTCAGACTTTGTCTAATCTATGTCACTGGCCACTTTTCGGCAGTATTGATTTCTGGTGAATACCAACCAACACTTATTTTAGCACTAATTGCACAGAGTCATTTATTTCCAATTTTTATATAACAGCAAACTAATAAAATATATTGAATTTTAAATTTCTTTACCTCTTATTCTTTCTCATCTTATGAATAAACTTTAGAGTTTGACCTTATTAACCTACAAGGAATCTCAGAAATGATTTCCACGAAATGAAGTTTGATTTATTTTCATTCATCTGAAATACCAAGAACTTTAACAGATGGACTGTCAGATTCAAATGAAGTTTTATTGCTTTATGGTAATATGTGGTAATTAAGATATTGTCCAGATAGATTAACACCTAGACCCTGGGAGTCTTGCATCTAGTGTGGCATCTAGGTAGAGGTATCTGGTAAATTTTTAATACTGCATGTAGGCCAAGGGACATCTCTGTCTATTATAATTTTGTATAAATTATATATGAGGGATTGTTTATAATCTAAGATGATATTATTCAAAAGCATTTTATTAGATTTATTTTTAGAGTTGAAACCTGATTAGAAAACTGCCATTTTCAAATTGTTCTTTTTAAATGTCTTGACCTTTGAGACATTTTAGTTCAGTTATAAACTCTCTTATGATTGTGGACTAGAAACTGCCATAAGCTTGGGCAAATATTTGAAATAATTGCTGAAAGACCTTTTATTATCCTAACATTTTATATTTTTGTGGACTTTTGAATTTTAACAAAGTGATCTTGATTCCTATGTTAGATTTTGGGGCTGAGTATGGAAATTTTCTATTTTTATTTTTAATACACCACAGGATTTCTCCAGGTATTTTCATTGTGCATTTCAGATGGTAAACTTTTTATTTGCTTTTCTAATAGCTAAGAAACCATTTAAATCTTGATGGTATTATTATTGTTTCAGTTTGCAAGGGTTCTACCTATAAATACTGTATTGATGAAGAAGGAATGCCATGTTGAACACATCAAACAGTTCATGTGGGTTACTTGAAAATGACAAATCAAAAGCTGTCATGGAATAGAAAAAATACACTTTGAAACATAATCTCTAGTGATGTATTCTCTCTACTACAGGTTAAACTGCCCTCCTCACGTCATGCATAAAGAATGAACTTTACAGTCAGTTTTAAAAGCTGAAATAATTGGGATGAGAAACATAAAATGCCCAAGAAATTATTCTGATGAGAATTGCAACTCTAGGTCAAGAAAGTAAATAAACCAGAATGTGAAGCATGATCTTTTTTATTTATTCTTTTTTAACTTTAATAGTCCTTAGCCATAATTGACAATTTACTAGTTTTAACAGGAAACAAACATTACTCTACTGCCATCTGGACATCCTGAATAGAACCTATGCCTCTAGATGGGGGAAGGCATAATGATTAGATAGATATTTTGGCAGAAAACTCCCTTTTTTAATGTCTTGGGATTTGCAATGTAAAACCAATGGCCATAATTTTGAAACATCTGGTTCTTTTCATGATCTCCTCCACATGGAAAGAGATTAGGAAATGGAGAGTCCTCAGGTATCTTTGTTGCAGTGATCAAAAATTTTCACTTTGTCCAAATACATAAATGGGGTTAAATTCACTTCTTAGTAAACTCTGTTGCACCAAACATGTAGCTTGCTTTTTTTTTCTTAATTCAACATTGTCATGTTTAATTTAGTGTATTTATTGTTATATAGATCCATCTACTTCCACAAAGGAGGTAAGTGATTTTACACTAAAAAGAAATAGGTATAATAAAAATAGTAATGTTCACTAAGTAATGCATGATAGCAAAGGATGATCAAACCAAAACATATCTGTCAGTTATCTTTTGGACGCATTTCCTTCTTGTGGAAATAAAAGGAAGTGAGAATGTCAGTGAATCTAACACCCTGGACTCCAAAATGGGATGAATTTAAAAATGAATGGGTCTCAAAAAAAAAAAAAAAAAGAAAGAAAGAAAAGAAAAGAAAAAGAATGGGTCTCTTCTCACCTTTTGTCTGAGTCTCTTGGCTTCCTAACTTGTCTCTATCCTCTTGAATTCTTTCCTCCCCTTTAGGCTAGGAGATTCTGCAGGAAGCCTTTCTCTGGATCTGTTGCCTGTCAGGTTCTTTCCAACTCTCTCCCTTGGAATTACACCATATTCTGTTCTGTTCTAGCATTCTTTTGTCTCACTTTAAAACTCTCCAAAAAATTTGTTGCCACTTACATCATTTTGATCATTTCTGTTCTGTGCTTTGCAAGCCTTGTATCTACCCATACCTCCTAGATCAGATTTCCCGTGGACCTCATGATTGACCTAGAATGAGCCAGGACCTACAGTTACAACCTTCCTTCGACTAAATTATCCAATCTATGGATCTTCCCCATGCAGGTCTAGGGTAGAATTAAGCTCAATTCTGTCCCCACTTTTCAAGGCTTCTAATTTATTTTCCACTAGCATCTCCCCCTGGATTGTTCCCTCCTCCTCTGCCTGTATCTCTGATGGGTAGCATAAAGCTAGGGTATGTTAGTCTCTTACAGGAGTAAAATCTTTGCACAAGCTTCCGGGAAGCCAAGTACAAGAGAGAAAACATGATGATTTGTGAACTCAGAGTGTAATGTAAACAAATACAGCAGTTTGCAGGGCAGAAAGCAACCCCTCAAAAAAGGAATCAGAATCTTTTCAGAGATTTAAGAAAAACTCTTCATTATTCCAAAATGTCATGTATGTAAAGGTTAAAAATTATGGGCACCACAACACACCTATTAGAATGGCGAATTTTTTTGAAAGATTTATTTATTTATTTGAGAATGAGAGTGCACCTGTGCACAGAGGGGAGGGGCAGAGGGAGAGAGAGTCTTAAGCAGACCGCGAAGAGCCCTATGCGGGGCTTGATCTCATGATCCTGAGATCATGACCCTGAGATAATGACCCTGAGATCATGACCTGAGCCGGAACCAAGAGTCACTTAACCAACTGTGCCACCCAGCTACCCCACAGAATGGCTAAAATTGTTAAATGCTGCAACACCAAATGCTGGTGAGAATGCAGAGCAACTGGTTCTCTTTCATCATTGTTGATAAGAATGTAAAATGGCACAACCTTCTGTGAAGGAGGTTGACAGTTTTTTAAGTTAGAATTTTGATTTTTAGATAATTATAGATTTATATTTAGTTATAAGGAATAATAGAGATTCCGTATGTGCTTTACACAGTTACCCCCCAATGGTGATACATTTCAGAGCTATAATACAATATCAGTTCTATAATTTCTCTTTGGTTCTTTTTTATACATTTTATTTCTTTCAGAGAAGTTCCAATTTTTCATTTAAAAAACTATGGTACAGTATCATTGCCAGGATATTGACACTGACAGTCAAGATAAAGAACACTTCTGTCATCACAAGGATCCCTCATGATTCCCTTTTGCAGTCACACTCACGTCCCTCTTATCATACTCCCTCCTTAACCCTCTTGTCATTGCAAGAATGTTTTATAAATGGAATAATATAGTGTATACCATTGGTATTGGCTTTTCCTATCAAGATATTTCTCTAGAGTTTCATTTAGGTTGTTGCATGTATCAGTAATTCCTTTATATTGCTGAGTAGGATTCCATGGTATGGATTTGCTAAGTTTGTCTTACCATTTACCTACTGAAGGACATCTGTGTCGTTTCTAGTTTTTGCTGTTATTAATATAGCTACTATAAACATTCATGTACAGGTTTGTGTGTCAACAAAAGTCTTCATTTCTCTGGGTTATGCCCCAAGAGTGTAGCTGCTGGATCATATGATGATTGTATGTTTACTGTTTTAAGAAACTGCAAGAGTATTTTTCACTGTGACTGTAACATTTTACATTCCTACTAGCAATGCATGAGTGATCCAGTGTCTCTGTGTCCTCACCAGCATTTGTGTTGAATATTTATGTGTGTGTGTGTATATATATATATATATATATATATATATATATCTTGTGCATATACATATATGTGTGCATATACGTATATATGTATATATATATTTTGATAGGCATTTGATATCTCATTTTGGCTTTAATTTGTGTTTTTGAAATGGCTGATTTTTTCGTGGCTGATTTGCTCATTTGCCATTAGTCTGTCATCTTCAATGAAATGTCTCTTTACATCTTTTGCCCATTTTCTAATAGAATTTTTTATTGTTTAGTTTTGAAAATACTCTGCATATTATAGCTACTACCGCTTTGTTGGATGTGTGTTTGCAAATATTTTCTTTTAAAATGTCTCTCATAGAACAAAAGTTTTAAATTTTGATGAAATCCAATTTTCCTTTTACGGATCATACTTTTGGTATTCAGCATGACTTTTTGTTCATCTCTAGAATGAAAGATTTTCTACTTTTTTTCATGAAAGTTTTAAAGTCCATTAATTTTTTTTGAATTAATTTTTGTATAAGGTGTGAAACACGGATCAGTATTCATTTTATGTATATGAATGTCCATTGCTCTAGGATCATTTCTCGAAAAGTTCTGTTTCTTTCATTTGATAGTTATTTTTGTTTGTTTGTTTGTTTTTTGGCGGGGGGTCAAGAATCTTTTGGCATATTTGTGTGGGTCTACCTTTGGGTTCTTTATCCTTTCTGTTCCACTGTTATCAATATGTCTATACCTCCACCAATAGTGCTCAGTCTTGTCTACAGTACTATATAACTTACCACAGTCTACAAGTACTGTCATTTTATCAGTTTGAGTAAAGCATAGAAATCTTCCTTTTACATCTTCCTTTTACAAATCTTCCTTTTACATCTCTTTGCCTTCCTGTATTTACAGTATCATTATCTTAAACATTTTATCTATATACATTTGAAACCATGTTAGGGTTGCAATTTTTTAACCATAATACATAATTTAGAAAACTCAGGAGGAGAAGGAAATCCTATTGTTTTTACCCATACTTTTTCTTGCCATGTTTCTCTTCCCTTCCTGGTCTTCCAACATTTTTTTTTTCCCCTATCATTTCTGTTTAGAGAATGCTGGTGACAAATTCTCATAGTTTTTGTTAATCTGAGAATGCATTGATTTTTCCACCATTCTTGAAGAATATTTTTACTAAATATGAGATTCTGGGTCAGTTCTTTGATCACTTAAGATAAATTGTGGCACTTCTTTCTAGATTCCCTGATTTAAATGAAAAAATCCACTGTCATTTGAATTATATTTTCCACTGTAACAAGGTGTTGTTTTCCTATGCTGCTTTGAAGATTTTTTTTTTTTTCGGTCTTTAGTTATCAGGAGTTTAAGTATAATATATATGGCATAGATTCTTTTCTTTTCTTTCTTTCTTTTTTTTTCTTTTTTTAAACTTTATCCTGCTTAAGATTTATTTGAGTTCTTGGATCATTATGTTTATGACTCCTGCCAGATTTGAGAAGTCTCCAACCCTTTTCTCTTCTAGTACTTTTTTCTTTTTTAAGCTTTTCTGCCCTCTTTGTCCTAAGTACTCAGATGACATAAATTCAGATCTGGTAGTTCTATTTTTCTGTCCTCCAGTTCACTGATTCTCCCCTCTGTCCTCCATTGTGTTATGTCCATTCCCTGATCTTTTTATTTTGGTGATTCTAAATTTTTTCCAATTCGAAAATTTCTTTTTTTTTTTTAAGCTTCTTCTTTTTTTTTTTTTTTTTAAGAATTTTATTTGTTTATTTGAGAGAGAGAGAGAGAGAGAGAGAGTATGAGAGGGGAAACAGTCAGAGGGAGAAGCAGACTCCCCACTGAGCAGGGAGCCCAACGTGGGACTTAATCCTGGGACTCGAGGATCATGACCTGAGCCAAAGGCAGTTGCCTAACCAACTCAGCCACCCAGACACCCTCAATTCTAAAATTTATGTTTCGTTCTTCTTTTTATCTTCCACTTCCTTGCTGAGACTTCCTATTGTTTCACTTGTTTCAAGTGTATTTTTAATTGCTCATTGAAGTATATTTATCATGACTGCTTTAAAATCTTTATCAGGAAATTATAACATCTATGCCATCTCAATTTTTGCTTTTATTGTTACTTTTCATTCAGTTTGATATTGTCCTGGTTCTTGGTATGACGAGCGATTTTTTAAAAATTGCAACCTGGACATTTCCATATTATATTACGAGACTCTAGATCTTATTTAAACCTCCTGTTTTAACTGAATTCCTCTGATGTGGCTATAGCAGAGAAAGGGGTGGGGCACGGGCTCATTACTGGCCAGGCAGAAAACGTACAGGTACCCTACTGGGTCTCTGTTCACACTCAAGAATGGACCTCCTCTTTGGTATTGGGTAGGAGTGAGAGTTTTGACTCTCTGGCTGCTCTCCATTAATACTGTGTGTATAGAAACTTCACTATCAGCTGATGAGGATGAAAGTCCCAGCTTCATGATTGGCTTTCTCTGACCCTTCCTTCATTGGAGAGGGGAGTTGGGAGTGTCTCACTGCAGCCTTTGAAAGGTAAAAGTCTGTACTCCTCACTTAGCCTTACTGTTAGTGTTGGGGCACATTATTTTTCTGTTGTATTTGGCAGGAATAGATCATTTATTGTATGAAATTTTGTCTTGATTGGCAGCAGGCTTCTGATAGGCTTTTTTTCTTTCTTTCCTTTCATCCCTCCTTTCCCCCTTCTGTCCTCCCTTCCTTCCTTCTTTCCTTCCTTCCTTCCTTCCTCTTTTTTTTCTTTTTCCTTTTCTTTCCTTTTCTTTTCTTTTTTCTTTCCCCATTGACATTTCTGGGTTACCAACTTCTTCAGTTCCAAGTCTAGGATACATGGGACAAGGAGTAAACCCAGGAAACTCAATACTCTGTCCTTCCTTGGGTCTTGTGTTCATTTCTGATTTGCCTTTTTTATTTCACTTTTCAGAGTTTTTCTTGTGTTTGTTTTATAAATAATGTCCAGCATTCTTAGTTGTTTTTAGTATGAAAAACAGAGGAAATTGTGTCTACTTTACAAGTGGAAATAGCAGTTTCTTATAAAATTAACATAAACCTCCATATTATCCAGCAATTACCCTTTTGGGCATTTAATCCAGGGAAATGAAGACTGATATTCATACAAAACCTGTCATTTAAGTTCCAAACAGCTTATTTGTAATAGCCAAAGACCAGAAATAAGCCAAAGGTCCTTCATTGGGTAAACAGATGAACTGTGGTACATCCATACAATGGGATGCTGCTCTGTAATGAGAAGGACAAACTTTAAATACATGCAGCTACTGGGATGGATCTCAATAAATATTATGCTGAGGAAAAAAAAAGCCAATTTTGAATATTTACATACTTTATGATTCTATTTGTATCATATTCTCAAAGTGACAAAATTCTGGTGAATTATGAATTGCCAGTTAGGGTTTAGAGAAGAATGCGACTAGTAGGAGTTAATATAGTAGAGTTCCTCATCTGTATCTTGATTGTGCTGATATTTACCCAAATTTATATTTGCAAGGAAAATTCATAGAACTATACATGCATGTGCATGTGCACACAGACACACACACACACACGAGTGCATGTAAAAACTAGTGCATGTCTAAATAACATCTGCACCTGAGTGAATAATATTGTACCAGAGTCAATTTCCTGATTTTGGTAATGTGCTATGGCTGCTTTCATTTGGTTATCTTCATTGGAGGACACTAGGTGAATGGTAAAAGGGACCTCTATATATTTTTGCAACTTCTTGGGTCTTAAGCTATTTTTAAAAAAAAATAAATAATTAAAAAAATTCAAAAGCCTATACAGTGATGAAAATAGTTGCATTAAGAGTTTTTTTTTTTTATTGTAATATTGGCCTTCACATAAATTTCAGTGTTTTATGTTGCATGTTGATTAATCTACATTTTTCCTCATCCAACTCTGAATCCTTTCTTTTCTTCTCTGGCTTACTTTATGCCCCAGGAGACTTACTTTTATTGACTATATCGCCTGGGCCCCTCCTCTTCCACATCTCTACTTTTTGTCAGACTCTGTTCATTTTTTCTCTCTTCTTATCCCTAAGACCCAGTGGTAGAAATAGCTTTCTCTCATTCTTAGAACCTTTGTTGTTTCCTTCAAACTTTCCTTCATCTATAGACATAGTCCTTTTATTTCTTTTCAGTTAAAACTTTTGAGTGTGCTATCTGTACCTGCCAAAACCCAAATATATTTGGCAAAAAATAGATAAGTTAAATGGAATGAAAAAAAGATAGATTGGGGCAAAAATTTTAACTCATGGGATAAACAGAGATTTACTCTTCCTAATATACAAGGAGTTCCTACAAAAGGATGAGAAAAAAGTTAACAACTAAAAGAAAAATGGGCAAAGGGTAAGAACAAGCATGTTACAGAAGAGAAATTCCAAACAGCCGATAAACTTGTGAAAGTGTGTTTCCAAGTTAGTATTTATGGAAGTACAAATGAAAACAACAATGAAATACATTTTTTTTAACCATAAACCTCCTCCCCCTTTTTTTTTAGTTAACATATAATGTATTATTAACCCCAGGGATACAGGTCTGTGGTCAGGTTCCCTTTTTGACTGAAGAATTCTTCCTTCTGCTGTGAGCCCAGGTGGCCAACAACTCAGGCGATTCCCTCTCCAAGAATTCTTTTCAGTCAGAGAGCTGTGTTCCTCAAGATTGTGCTTTTTCCTTGGGGATGGTCTGCAAGCAGTGACTCATGATGTGAGATGTAAAAGTCCAACTCCTTGCCTCCAGGCTGGACCACTCTAAAACGCTATTTTCTGTAACCCAACCCACAGCACAACATGTGTGAACCTGTAGGGGTATTGGAACTCTTGCAGTGCGATTGTTACAATCTCTTTTGGAAAACAATCTCACATAATCAGTTAAAAAGAAAAAAAACACACATATATATTTTGATTTTGTGATCATAATTTTCAGTCTTGAATACAAGAAAACAGTACACAAGTATATATGTAAAAATTACATGTATTTTAATTTTATTTGCTAGTATAACTGAAAATAGCTTAAATATCCCATCGGTAGAGAAATGATGTATCAATAGAGAAATGGTATGTCTGTGCTCTGAGGTATGATGGTACTCAGAAGAATGAACTACAACTGTATCTGGTGGCATGTACAGGATATCTAAATGTCAATGATGTAATGTTGTATAATAATAGAAGAAGAAAAGCATGTTGTAGGGGTGTGTGTGTGTGTGTGTGTCTTTGCTCATTGAAGATCAACAAATAACAGTGACTCTTAGAAGAACAAGTTTTATTAGAGCTGCTCTTCAGCCAGAGCGTGCTTGCATTTATGCTTGTTATTTATGATGATGACCACTTTGATTGGCTGGGTGTTTATTCTGATTAATCAGTGCCTGTGCTGCCCTGGTTGTTAATTGTTTTGATTGCTGTCCTTGCCTATAAAGCATATTGTCAGCTGACTGACAATTTTTGAAAGCCTCTGTATGTAGTTGGCTACAGAAACAAAAAAGATCCAATAAACCACATTTGTATTCAGATTATGTCAGACATTTGGATGAGAAAGGAAGTATTCAATCCAGAATGTTTGTATAACAAATATAAACAAGTTAGAATTATAATAAAAACTTCTAATTCTGTCTGGTAAACTCTTTATAACAGACACTCCCTCTGCATTATAAATAGCATAGGGAAGGAGAGAAAGATTACACATTTTATAATTGAATACTGACAAAGCATTATTTCTCATTACTCCCACCATGGGCTTTTGGACACTGGAGCATATATTAGGAGTGCCAAATTTTGAAGTTTAGGAAATACTGTTGTAAAGCATAAATGTATACATCAGAGATGCATTCATGAGAGAGAGAGAAGTAACATTTTATTCAGGACTTTCAGGTAGTTGGTGGGATAATAAACCTATTTGTGTTAGCTTTATCTGATTTATATTACCTTTCTTCTAGAGCAAAAATACAATAGTAAAATGAAAATATTTCTATTGGTTTTATAAATAAATAGATTTACCTAAGAAATAAATATATCTAGGTTACGGTTTGCTCATTTGTATTTGATATGATCTGACACTGCAGAAGGGCAAAGGATCTCATTATTACCTAGGTCTTTACAAGAAAGGGTCCCCAATGCATGACATGGCAATTTGTCGCCTTTATTTGGATAGATTTAGACAAAGCTTGCATCATTTAGCATTCAGTTCCTTTGACAGTACCTTTTAACATCCTTCTTATTGTTCTATTTGTGGGTCATTGCAAAGCCTTCATGAAGACTGTGTGGTTTAGGGAGCAAGTGAGGCTGTTGTCTAATTTGTTGTAATTGCTTAACTTACTCAAATAGTTTAATTTACCTCTGAATATGTTCAGCAGCTTAGAAGAAAGGTGTTTGTTCAAACATGAAATCTTTATAATTAGAAAAAAAATCATTGTATGGGTTTGTGTTATATAAATCTTGGTGAACTTTCTCCCTGCCTAATTTAATTAATCTTTAAATAATAACACTGGCTTAATTCTTTGTGGAGGGAAAGAAGCAAGGAAAGATTATGCAAACTTTCAGAAAATTTAGGCTTTTTTGAGACGTAACATACATATTTTTCTGTTAGAGACTTTTTTTTCCTTCCTAAATCTTTTCCTAAACACCATTTCAACTTCTGCCTGAGGGAGTGGATTAGCTGTATCTTTCCTCACTCTCAAATCAGCCCCCTCCCTGCAAAAAGCTACAGCCTTAGTCTGCTTTCAGGTTACCAAACCATGGAGGAGTACACAAAATGTTCTTTCTCTTTTCCAATCTATCTTTGAAGTGCCAAGGAGAGATATTCCGGCAGCATGTAAATCTGGAATTCTGTTTTGCATTAAAAAAAAAAAAAAAGAAAGAAATTCTCACTGAGGCATGATTCCCTTCAAACCAGCAATTTCTTCCAGTTCTTTGTCTACCTCAGTTTCTTTGAGGTATCTTATTAATGGGCTGGTATTCCCGACACAATCCTTTTTCAGAGTTAGGTTTCTGGCTATATCTCCACTGCATTTTTAGAGACAAAATAGCATACAGGGAAAATGAAAAATAACACCAAAGTCTTGAGTAATGTTGTTAGCTCACCTTCCATGATTTAATTACATTTCATCCCTTAAAAAAAGAAACAGTTAAACCTTCAATTTTATATGATGTTATTTTTTCAAATACATTGGTTAATAGGATAGATATTGAGCTATTATTGAAAATGAATTTGTATTAGCTGGAGACTACAGGAAGAACAATATACATATATGGTTCTTTATGTATGTATATATAAAATGAAGACTTTGTAT
Organism: Martes martes; assembly: GCF_963455335.1. Lineage (NCBI taxonomy): Eukaryota > Metazoa > Chordata > Mammalia > Carnivora > Mustelidae > Martes > Martes martes. Next base: position 38,613,915 of record NC_137896.1, read on the forward strand.
CCCTCCCTGCCAATCTTCCCTTTCCAGCCCTATTTAATGAAACTTTACTCTTGATTAATGGTGTTACCTCCTAGGCTTGATTTAGCAATCTACCAACATTTAGGTCTCTCCATCTTTTTTTTTTTCTTTCAACTTCTAAGGAGGCTAAAATTGACTGGAAAAGACTGCTTTAGCCTCTGCTTATAAAGTAAAAGTAAAATGGGGTTAGACAAATTTATTTTAGGATGAACTTTCTATCTTTTATATGGCTAGATGTATGTAGGAGCCAAAGCTTTAGATGCCAGGCTGAGTATTATAGACTGTGGAGAGTACAGCTACAAAGGAATCTGGATCCTAAACACCATTATTAAGGAAAGTAGTTCAGAAACCAGCCAAGCTGTAGGAAATGCAAATAAAAACCACATTGAATGGTTCCAAAGAAAAAGGCAGGCAACATGAGGCATTGGAGCAACTAAGGTTCTTTGGTGGAGAAAGTGCCACCACTTGGGAAAACCGGCGGTAGAATTAATGCTAAACATACACCTATCTTGTGACCCAATAATTCCATTCCCAGGTATACACTCAACAGAAATGAGTCCAGGTGTGCATCAAAGACATACAGAATAATTTTCATAGGAGTGCTATTAGTATTAGTCCTAACGTGAAAATAATCAACAGAAGAATGGATGAATTAATCATGGCACGTTACTATGAAAGAATAATACAGCAAAAATCATTAGCCAACTCTAAGTACACTCAATACCATGGACAAATTTTATTATAAGTTCAGTGTTGAATAAAAGAAACTGGACATAGATGAGTGTATCTCATTCAGTGTATATAAACTTCAAAATAAGTAAAACTGATCTTTGGTGTTAAAAGTTAAGGTAGTGGTTAGCATTACAGGGTACTGACAGGAAGGGTGCTCATGGGGGACTTCTGGAGTTCTGTTAGTATTCAGTTTTCTGATCTGAGTGCTGGTTACCTAAATATGTTCACTTTGTAATTTTTGCAATTTTGTGCGTATTTATTTACTTCAATTAAAAAAAAGAATGAAGAAAAAAAGCCAGCTATAGAAATGAAGAAGATGGGCAGCATAAAAGAGTGTGTTTTTTCTTCTTCAACCACAGAAGAAGATCAAGAAAGAGATAAATGTTTAAAGGTTGTGAAAATGAATCAAAGTTTTAAACTAAGTGGCCAAAACTTATTGTTTGAACAGAATGCAAAACAGTTATCACAGTGTTTAAAATTGCCCTAATCTTCAGAATCACTTAAGGACATTTGTCAAAATATTGACTTGGCATCCTCTTTGAAAAATTTTAGTTTAGTGTGTTTAAGATGGGGCCTAGTATTTTTATTTTTAAAACATGACTTAGATGATTCTAATGGCTATTCAAAATGTGGGAAACAGATATGTGTGATTCCTTTTTTTTCTAACAGCAAAAAATGATGTAGCCTGCTTTTTTCCTGTTTTCCTTTTTCCACCCCAATCCTCCTACCTATCCCCAATTCCAGTTTGAACAGTGATTCTCAAACTTTGCTTTAAGCACTTGTTAAAAATATAGACTTCTTGGTCTTACCCTAAGGATTTTGAATTAAGTCTGATGAGTACCTTTAACAGTACTCAGATTATGTTTCAGTATACTTGGAGAAACTAGGGCCTGGGAAAAAGAATACACTGACCAAACAGATATTTGGGTTAGTTTCTCCTCTTTTATGGCTGGGCTGGTTATCTAACGTTTGTTATTAAGTGTCTAATAAATGTTAAAGTCTTAGGAGATGGGAAGTGTGTCTCATTTCCTTTTTAGGAGCGATTTCATAGTATCTATGAAACTGCTTAGGCAGTGAGCATTAGGGAAGTCATGAAGTTCAGATGGTTTCCTTTAGCACTGTTTTATTATAATCATTGTTAGAAATTAACCTGGAAGTGCACTGTTTCCTTTTATATTTGCATTACTTTTAATAAAATAGTAATCTATTTTGCCAGCCTTAAAGTTTATTGAGTATCTATTATGCACACGGCTGAAATACTATTTGGTTCCTGTCATTTCATGGGCTCTAATTAGAGGTGTGGGGGCAAAGAAGTTTCATGTTCCAAATGGTACAGGGCCTCATGAATTTTTGATGTTTCATTCATCAAAATTATAGATAAGTGTTTGCTCAAAATTCCTTGATAGGTATTCTATTATAATCAAAATGCAGAGAAGTGTCAGAAATGGGTTTAGTTTATTCTAATGCAGATTCACGAGTCCTTGGAAATTATAATCATGGGCTCTTTTTCCAATTAAGAAAGACCAGATTATTCAATTGCCTAAAAGTTTTTCTTGCCTAATACCTTATCTTTATGCATCAAGTAGTTGTTGCAGTTATTCTAGGAGAAGGTACTTTATTACTTCAGGAATGCACAGATATATGGGAATGAAAAGAAAGAGAAAGACTATTAGCACTCTAGCTAAATGATCAGTCATATTCAGTTAGGAAGAATTTACTTAATATGTTTTATCATAGGTAATATGAGATCTTAGAATTCCTGACATTTCTTTGCCACCTATATTCAGTAGTTCCTATTGGTACATGAAAGTGCCATATAGAAGAGTCTAATAACAATGAGTACTAAACTATGTTTATTATATTACTGCTATTTTTATTTTTTTATTTTTTTTTAAAGATTTTATTTATTTATTTGACAGAGAGAGAGAGAGAGATCACAAGCAGGCAGAGAGGCAGGCAGAGAGAGAGGGGGAAGCAGGCTCCCCGCCAAGTAGAGAGCACAATGCGGGGCTTGATCCCAGGACCCTGAGATCATGACCCGAGCTGAAGGCAGAGGCTTTAACCCACTGAGCCACCCAGGTGCCCCTACTGCTATTTTTAAAATATAGGCCAGTCATATCTGAATTTCTGTGAAAATAAGTAAAATAATGAGGTTATGCATAGAGATAAATTGGTGTCCATTTGGAAGGAATTTTGGCATCTAATTGAAAAACTTACAGCCTAGAGTAATTGGGACTCTGCTGGCAAAAGAATAAATTATTACAACCACTTTGGAAAACTCTTTGACAGTATTTGCTAAAGCTAAACATTTATCTACTCTATGACTCAGCAGTGCCACTCAAGAAAATTATGTAAAATATTCACCAAAAGACTGCATAAGAATCTTCATAGCAGTACTATCCATAATTGTCCCCAAGTAGAAATCACTTTAATGTCAATCAATAATATGGAGATGATAAATAAATTGAATGAAAATGGACAGTCTCTACACACAATAATATAGTTGAATCTCACAGACAATATTGAGAGAAAGAAGTCAGAGTGTATACTGTATTGTATATACAGAGTATATATTGTATTGTATATACAGAGTATATACTGTATTGATTCCTTTTATTCAAAGCTCCCAAATAGGCAAAACTAATCTCTGCTGTGAGAAATCAGGACAGTGATTATTCTTGGGGGTTTTATAGTAATAAAAATGGTATAAGAGGTGGTGTGTGTGTGCGTGTGTGTGTTTGGTGGGAGGAGAGTAGTAATGTTCTTTTTTTTTTTTTTTTTGATGTTGCTTAGAAGGTATATTTAGTTAATGAAAATTCATTGAGCTGTACATTTATCATCAGTGCCCTTTTATATATGTATATTATCCTCCATAAAAAGTTTAAAGATATTTACATGCATAACTTTTATGTGAAGTAGAGCCAGTTTCCAGTTTTTATCAGTTATGTTTACATGGAATCTATTTTAGAACATGCTGACTTCAGAAAAGTGGAGAATAGTGTTAAGTATTCTCTGTCTAGTGTCCTTAAGCATCATTAAATAGCCTTTTATTTATTTATTTTTCATCATGTTTACTGTATGATAAGGAGGTGGGATAGCTAGATGGTTTACTGATAGGATTTGGTATCATAAAACCACATCTGTGTTCTGGCTCTGTCCTTGGTAAACTGTGTTCTTCGGCCAGGTCGTATAACACATCTGGGCCTTACTTTCCTCATATAAAAGTGGGTTATAATATCTAAGGCTGTATGGATCTACTGTGAGTTTCTCATATTTTATATAATTTTATATATTGTTTGTTTACTAGAATGTGAATCTGATAGGGGTAGAGATTTTTGTCTAATTCATTATACTGTCCAAGTTCCTGTAATTATGTCTGGCAAAAAAATTAGTACTTGCTAAATATTTCTTAAGTAATTAAATTTCTAAAGCAAGAATACCAAAGGAACATTGAAATTAGAAAATCTGTGCACATTCTAGTTGCTCCTCTTGCTCCTATCAGACTATTATTAAAGATCACCAGTGAAAAGCTACAGGCAAAAAGAATGAAACTGGACCCCAATCTTATCCCACACACAAAAATCAACTCAAAGTAAATTAAAGACTTGAAACTGTAAGACCTGAAACTGTAAAATTTGAGAAAATATAGAAGGTAAGTTCCTTGACATCTATCTTAGAAATGATTTTTTTTGGATTTGACATCAAAGGCAAAGGGAACAAAAACAAAAACAAACAAGTGGGACTACATCAAACTAAAAAGCCTCTGCACAGCAAAGGTCCAGAGGAATAGCCTTTTCCAGCCATGGCATACCTATACCTTCAGGCTCAGCTGTTACTTATTTCTCTAAAAATATAGTGCTACCTCCATCATTCCTTCTGAGTGTATGAGGAAGTAACCTCAAACAAGAAGAACTGAACTTCCTGGTGCTTTCTGGGTTCCATAAAGGATATGATGAAATGATATTGGTTGGGTGGGAGGGTCTCTGAGAACATGATATATTCCTAAGGCTGTCATTCCTCTGCTGGCTCAAACTCTGTGTCTTGTTTCTGCTCTCATTTCTCCTTGGGCTTAGCGTGGAAACTTCTTGTTTGGAACTCACCTTCCTCCCTTCACCTCCATCCCTCTTTCCCTCGTTCCCTCCTTCCTTCCTTCTTCCCTCCCTTACTCCTTCCTTCCTCCTTCCTTCCTTTCTTCCTTCCTTCCACCCTTCCTTCCTTCCAGGCTTCCTCCTTCCCATCCAGAGTGTTATCTGGTCTTTTTCTATTGAACCCTCTGCTACATCTCTATAACCAAGACATAGCATTTAACCTACCCTTCAGATTAATTCATTCATCAAATATACACTAAAGCCTATAGAGAGTAGTGGGCAGTTAGGCAGTGATCTGAACATCTTCATTGGTGGCCATGCTTATGTTGCAGGACCTTACAGTCCAGGCTTTTCTAATTAAATATCTGTTCATGTGCCCACTACTGCTCTAAGGCAGATGACTGATGTACATGAGGATGTCTAGTCAGTGTTCTGCATTTTGGCAGTGATTAATTAAATATATTAATTGTAAAGTATCATGCAAAGTATATAATACATATTATAGACAAATATTCACATGGTTTTTGGTCTCACGATCCCACTCTTAAAAATGATTGAGCACCCCAAAGAATTATATATAACAATATTTACTGAGTTAGAAATTAAAAGAGTAAAATCTTAATTATTTCAAATAATAAACCTGCTATATAAATAGCAAATATAAAACCCACTGACATAAATGTATTTTAAGTGAAATAGGACTATATTTTCAAATAAAAAATGTAGTAAGAAGAGTGACATCATTTTATATTTTTGCAAGAACATTTATGTTTAATATCTAGTTAATAGTAGATAGCTGGATTCTGTTTGTGCATCAACTTGTTATGATATCATACATCACATAGCCCCTGGAAAACTCCAGTGTACCCTCTTGAGAAATGAGAACTAAAAGTCAAACAATGTCTTAGTATTATTATGAAAACAGTTTTGACTTCATGGACTCCTTGAAAAAGCCTGGGGAATGCCCAGAGGTTCGGGGACTACACTTGAGAAATGGTGTCAGAAACACACAATTCTATTTACTTCATGTTGCATCACATTTGATCAATTGAATTTTAGTGAATATTCATAGAGTTTTATTAGTACTGTATCAAATAGGAAAATGATTTATTAATTTTGGTATATCTACCTTTTATAAATACATATTTAGAATACATTATGAATGCAGGGAAAACTTACAATTCCCAGTGTTTAAGTGTTATTTTGAATAGGGATTTTTTTTTTTTTTAAGATTTATTTATTTTAGAGAGAGAGAGAGGAGGCACAGAGAGATAGGAAGAGAGAGAATCTCAGGCAGACACCATGCTGAGCATGGAGTCTGCTGTAGGGCTCAATCTCATGACCCCAGGATCATGACTTGAGCCAAAGCTAAGAGACATTTAAACGACTGAGCCACTGAGTAAGGAATGTTTTAAATGTAATTTGAAAAAGGACATGTTCTATATAGGTCAGTGAACTTTATAAAAAAGACATGTTATTGCCAAAATAGTGTTATAAAGATGACCTAGGCAAATATTTATCTCTCTATTGAATGATGCTTAGAATGCTGTAATTAAGTGTATAGAACTTGTTGGAAGAGAATCTCATGTTTATTAAAATGACTGACTATGGTACAGACACCTAAATAAGTAGCTGTCTTCATTATTAAATTGGAGAGCCTAACTTACCTAGGTTTTGTGGAATAATGAATTTTTCATGGGTATGTGATCTTTTAGGTAATATGCATCAAGAAGAGGAATCAGTATGCTGATTTCCTAATCCAGATTCCCTGTCCCTACATTGATGCTTTTGAAAGGGAAGAAAAATATCATTACTTGATCTTCAAGATGACACAGAGAGGCTTATGCCACTTGAAACAGAGGTTTCAAAAATGTGCAGAATCAGGCCCTGTTTGTGATGTGATTTGATGGCCAGTAGCAACAGAGCTGCCTCTCTTCATGGGTGATTAAAGACAATGGGAGTGAGATGGCAGGAACCACAAAGCCCTTACTGCCACCTGACAGATTTTTCCTCCAATTCAAGGAAGCCCTTCTGAGAGGCCCTTTATGTGAACCTAGTTCCCTTGCCAAAATCTATTTTGATTTTTTTTATCTTTGCTACTGGATTGAAAGTATAATTGCCATTTTCAATATGCCTCAACGCTCCTAATGACAAAGTTGCTTTGGGGAGCCAGATGATTAATTTAGACAGTGCAAAACATGGAGGACCCAAGTTAGGAACACTCTGTAGGAATTTGCCTTATTTGGATATTATTGAAAGGCCCAGATTCAACCTAAATGTGACACTTTTCAGTGACATCTGATTTTCTGTTTGCAAACATTGTTACATAAGAGTTCTCAGAGGTCAGGAGAGCAGAAGGCCACTCCATTTTTCAAAACTTTGGTATATTACAAAGGTGAAGAAATTCAAAAGCAGTATTAAAAACTAAATTGTATTTTAAGGATTTCTATTGGACAAATTAATACTTTAACACAAATGTAATATGTTACAATTGGGATATTCTCAAGGTAATTACTCTTTTCATTGAAGTATAGTTGATGTACAATATTATATGAGTTTTAGGCATAGAACATAGTGATTAGACATTTATATACATTATGTAATGATCACCATAAGTCTAGTTACCATTGTCACCATACATAGTTATTACAGAATTATTGGCTATTTTCCTGTGCTGTATTTACACTGCTGTGACTTATTTATTTTATAACTGGAACTGTATCTCTCAATCCCTTTTATTTATTTCTTTCAATCTACCACCCACCTCTTTGGAAACTACCAGTCTTCTTTGTATTTATGAGTCTTTTTGTGTTTTGTTTTGTTTGTTTTTAGATTCCACATGCAAGTGAAATCATATGGTATTTACCTTCCTATGACTTATTTTACCTAGCAAAAAATCATCTGGGTCTATCCTTGTTGTTGCAAATGGCAAGATTTCATTCTTTTATATGGCTGAGTAGTATTCCATTGTGTACCACATTTTTTTACCCCTTCATCTTTCAATTGCACTTTAGTTGCTTCCATATCTTGGCCATTATCAGTAATGTGCAATATGCACATACTTTTTGAATTAGTGTTTTCATTTTTTTTTCAGGTAAACAAATACCCAGAAGTGGATTTGCTGGATTGTACACTATTTCTAAGTTTTTGAGGAGACAGATTAAAAAAAAAAAATATCACTGATACCAATGTCTAAGGGTTTACTGCCTATGTTTTCTTTTAGAAATTTTATGGTAAAAAAAAAAAAAATTATGGTTTTTCTTTTTTTTTTTTTTTTAAGGTTTTATTTATTTATCTGATAGAGAGAGGTACAGCAAGAGAGGGAACACAGCAGGGGGTGTGGGAGAGGGAGAAGCAGGCTTCCCGCAGAGCAGGGAGCCCGATGTGGGGCTTGATCCCAGAATCCTGGGATCATGACCTGAGCTGAAGGCAGATGCTTAATGGCTAAGCCACCCAGGCACCCCATGGTTTTACTTCTTATGTTTGGGTATTTAATCCATTTTGAGTTTATTTTTGTATATGGTATAAGAATGAGGTTCAGTTTTCTTCTTTTGTATGTAGCTGTCCAGTTTTCCCAGCACCATTTATAAAGAGACTGTCTTTCCCTGTTATATATTCTTGCCTCCTTTGTAATAGATTTGTTGATTATATAAGCATGTTTATTCCTGGGCTCTCTATTCTGTTCCATTGATCTGTGTGTCTATTTTTGTGCTATTATACTGTTTGGACTACTATATCTTCATAGTATAGTTTGAAATCTGGAAGTATGATATCTCCAGCTTTATACTACTTCCTCAGGATTGCTTTGGCTATCCAGCACCTTTTTTTATCCCACACATTTTTAGAATTATTTATTTTAGTTCTCTAAAAAGTGCTATTGGTATGCTGATAAGGATATTATTGACTGCTTTGGATAGTATGGACATTTTAACAATATTAATTCTTCCAATCCATGAGCATGGTATAACTTTCCATTTATTTGTGTCATCTTCAATTTCTTTCATTAATGTCTTATAGTTATCAGAGTACAGGTCTTTCCCCTCCTTGGTTTAGTTTGTTCCTAGGTGTTTTATTGTTTTTATTCAATTATAAATGGGATTATTTTCTTAATTTCTCCTTCTGATAGTTTGTAATTAGTATATGAAAATGCAACAAATTTCTCTATATTCTTGTCCTGCAAGTTTACTGAATTCATTAATTCAGTTACTTCTTATCATTTGGATGCATTTTATTTCTTTTCTTTATCTAATTGCTGTTGACTAGGACTTCCAGTACCAAGTTGAATAAAAGTAGTGCCACTGGGCATCTTTGTTTTTTTTGTGATCTAAGAGGAAATACTTTTAGCTTTTCACTCTCGAGTCTGATATTAGCTGTGGGTTTGCCATATATGGTTTTTATTATGTTGAGGTATGTTTCTTCTATACCCACTATGTTAAGAGTTTTTATTATTTAAATGAAGGTTGAATTTTGTCAAATTCTTTTTCTGCCTCTATTGAGATGATAACATGATTTTTATTGCAGGTATGAACCATCCTTGCATCCCTAGAATGAATCACACTCATTTATGGTATATAATCTTGTAATATATTATTGAATTTGGTTTGCTATCATTTTGTTACAGATTTTTGCATGTATGTTCATCAGGGATGTTAGTCTGTATTTTTTTTTTTTTGGTAGTGTCTTTGGTTTGGGTGTCAAGGTAGTGCTGGGCTAGTGGAATGAATTTGGAACCATTCCTTCCTTTGCAATTTTATAAAATAGTTTGAGAGGGATAAGTATTAAGTCTTCTTTGTTTTTAATTTAATTTTTTTAAATTTTTTATTCTATTTGAGCATAGTGACACACAGTGTTACATTAGTTTTAGGTTGGTAGAATTCACCTGTGAAGCCACTTGGTCCCAGACTTTTGCTTGTTGAGCGTTTTTGAATTATTGATTTAATTTCATTACTAGTGATCAGTCTCTTCAGACTTTCCATTTCTTCCTGATTCAGTCTTGGAAGACTATCTTTCTAAGAATTTATCGATTTCTAGGTTGTCCAGTTTGTTAGCATATAATTATTTGTAGTAGTCTTTTATTCCTGTGGTGTCAGTTTTAACTTTTCTTTCATTTCTGATTTTATTTATGTGGATTCTCTTTTTCTTGTTGAATTGTGAAAAGTCTATTTGTTTATCTTTTCAAATACCAGTTAGTTTCATTGATCTGTCCTATTGATTCTTTAATTCTCTAATTTATTTTCACTGTGATGTTTATTATCTTTTTTCCTTCTACTAAATTTAGGCTTTGTTTTTTGTCTTCTTTCTGATTCCTTTAGGTGTAAGTTTACATTGTTTACTTGAGATTTTTCATGTTTATTGAGGTAGGCCTGTGTTCCTATTAGACCTGCTTTTGCTTCATCCCATAGATTTTGGAATGTTGAGTTTTCATTTTCATTTGTCTCAAGATTTTTTTTTAATGCCCTCTTTGATTTCTTCAATGACCCACTGTTTAGTAGCATGCTACTTAGCTTCTGTGTATTTGTGTTTCTTCTAGTTTTTTTCTTGTAATTAATGTCTTGTTTCATACTGTTTTCAAAAAAAGATACTTGATGTGATTTCATTTTAAATTTGTTGAAAGTTGTTTTGTGGTGTAACATGTGATCTATCCTGAAGAATATCCCATGTATATCTGAAAAGAATGTGTATTCTGCTGCATTTTGCTTGTAATGTTCTGAATATGTTTGTTAAATCTATCTGGCATTATGTGTTGTTTTAAGGACAATTTTCCTTATTGATTTTCTGCCTGGATGATCTATTTATTGATGTAAGTGGGATGTTAAAGTTCCTTCCTATTATTGTATTATTATCAGTTTCTTCCTTTATGTCAGTAATATTTGCTTTATGTATTTAGGTCTTCCTATTTTGGGTGTATAGATATTTACAATTACGATATCCTCTTGTTAGATTGATCTCTGTCATTATGTAGCGCCATTCTTTGTCTCTTATTACAGTCTTGTTTCTAAGTCTATTTTGTCTGATATTAGTATTGCTACCCCAGCTCTCTTTTTGTTTCCATTTACATAGGATTGTCTTTTTCCATCCCTTCACTTTCAGTCTCTGTTTCTTTAGGTCTGAAGTGAGTCTCTTGTCGACAGCAAAGAGTTTGCTCTTGTTTGTTTGTTTGTTTTTTATTCATACATTCACCCTATGTCTTTTGATTACAACATTTAGTCTATTTAAAGTCATTACTAATAGGCATGTACTTATTGCCATTTTGTTAATTGTTTTTTGTTTATTTTTATAGTTCTCTGTTTCTTTTTGTCTTGCTCTCTTCCCTTTGATTTGATAACTTCTTTCATGCTATGTTTAGATTCCTTTCTCTATTTTTTATGTATTTATTATAAGTTTTTGGTTTGTATTACCATGAAGTTTATATGTAATACCTTATGTATCGCAGTCTATTTTAAGTTGATATTTGCATACGTTTAGACACATTCTATAAGCACTACATTTTTATTCCCCCATTCATATTTTATGTTTTTGACCTTATATTTTACATCTTTTTATTTCATGTATTCCCTAGTTATTATAGATGTAGTTTGATGATTTTTGTGTTTTATCCTTCATACTAGCTTTTTCAGTGGTTGATCCACTACTTTATGTTTTTGACCTTATATTTTACATCTTTTTATTTCATGTATCCCCTAGTTATTATAGATGTAGTTTGATGATTTTTGTGTTTTATCCTTCATACTAGCTTTTTCAGTGGTTGATCCATTGCTTTTAACCAATGATATTTTTGTTCATAGTTTTCTTGTTTCTACTCATGTTCTTTTCTTTTCCACTTAAGAAAAGTCTGTTTAACATTTCCTGTAAGGCCAGTTTAGTGGTCATAAACTCTCTTAACTTTTGTTTATCTGGGAAACTCTTTATCTCCCTTTAATTTTGAATGATAACCTTGCTGGGTAAAATATTCTTGGTTGTAGTTTTTACTTATTTGTAGGTCCCCAAAGCACAATCGTTCCTGGTCAACAGAAGCAGTTGCTCCAGGGATGTCCCAGTGTGGGCTGTGTATGCCCTCTTAATGTGGCTGGGACACAATAGCTGTGGTGTCCTGCTGGATGGGTTAGCTCCCAGTGAGGGTGGCTGTGTGTCCTGGCCACACATGTTGTGAACATGCTGGTATGTGGTCTGGCCCCCCGACCCCCACCCCAGGGCAGGAGCTTCTTTGGAGGAGTATAGCTCCCAGCCAAGGCTAGCAGTTCAGTAGTCACACCGTTTGGGAAGGATGTGGTGCTGGTCCAGCTGAGGCTGCCTGCCAGCTGTGGCCAGCCATGAGCTGGTTTAGGGGATGCTCGATCCCACTGAGCTGTCTTTAGGGTGTGGCAGGGTGGAAGCTGCTTTGGAGATGCACCTGCAGGTGGATTGGAAGTCCATAGAGGAATGCTGGGCCTGGGTGAGCAGAGCTAGCAAGGTAGATGGAGAGTGCCAGCATTGGGTCAGCTATGCAGAAAGAGGACAAGAAAAGCAGCACCCGTTAGCACTTCTGTTCCCAGAGAAAGTTCCTACAGATTTTTGCTTCCTGGCATAAGCCTTAAAATCAGTCAGTAAATCTCCATGTTTGGCCCAGGCACTTTTCAAACTGCTGCCTCTGTGCTGGGTCTCAGAGGAAGTGAGTTTGTGTGTAAGTCATTTAAGAATGGAGTTTCAGTTTTCTGTAGTTTTCCAGCTCTCTTGGAGTTAAGCCCTGCTGATTTCCAAAGCCAAATGTTATGGGGGTTCATTTTCATGGTGCAGGTTCCTTGGGTGGAGGTTTGAGCCCTTTGTTCCTCTATGCCCGTGATTGCCCTTCTACTTCAGAAGTGTGTGTCCCAACTAGAAAACACCTCTGTCTCTCCTACTTTCCCTGACTCTTTGTATTTTCAGCTGTGGAAGAACTGTTTTGCTAGTTTTCAGGTTGTTCTCAGAGAGAATTTCTCTCTATATATTTGTAGCTGTTCTGTGTTACAGATAGAAGTGAACTCAGGATCCTCATACTCCATGATCTGGTTGCCTTGCATTGCCTCAGGATTTATCTGAATTATATTTAAGTAAAGTTTGTTACTTCAACTTTATTAATATATCCAGTAATAGTTATGAATTTGAGGTATATGGTAAACACCACGTTATTTTGATCTAGTTAGAATATTCTATTTGTCATTGTGAATGACCTCATTTGGAGATAAAATCCTAAATTTGAAGCTCTTTCTGGGTGTGGTCTTCAAATGATAGGCCCTGCTATCTATTTTAATGGAGTGATACTCTTCATCAATAATCAGATACTAATTATGATAATGTTTTTAAGCCTAAGGATACTAGGTGGTCAAATCATGCAGGATGTGACTACTAAGGGAGAAATAGATTTCCAGATTTTAAAATGTTTTATGTAAGGTAACCTATTAATGAAATCTCCAAATACACATGCAGTTCTTAAAAATGATATGTTCACCCCGGAGAAAAGTCCTATTTAATATGTGAATAGCATCAACAAATAACTATTTTTATATTGAGGATTATTCTGCTGAATTTGTAAAGAACTATACTTCAAAACTTTATTTTAACCTAAAAGTGATTAAAATGATAACTTTATTTTAATCTAAACCTTAAAATTATGTTTTTAGAATTTTGGCTTAGTTATTAGAACTATATAAGGAGTAGCTTGGAGTTAGAATTTGGAAAATCCTCCCTTGACTTAGAATCACAGAACTGGAAAGAAAAGTAGAGGAAATGGATGCCAATTCCCCCACTAAAGATGATAACACTTACTTGTGGAGCATAAGGAATAACATGGAGGACACTGGGAGCTGGAGAAGAGAAGTGAGTTGGGGGAAATTGGAGGGGGAGACAAACCTTGAGAGACTGTGGACTCTGAGAAACAAACTGAGGATTTGGAGGGGAGAGGGGTGGTAGGGAGGAGATGAGCCTGGTGGTGAGTATTAAGGAGGACCCATATTCATGGAGCATTGGGTGTGGTGCATAAACAATGAATTTTGGAATACTGAAAAAAAATAAATTTAAAAAAAAGATGATAATACTCAGGCTAAGAGGTTCAATTGATTTCTCTAAGCAATACTGTTGTAGAGCTAGATCTAGAGCCTAGAATTTCTGAAGTACAACCTGATGTTCTTTCTATCCTATGATTTGCCACCTTCTTAAAATTTTACATATTCAAAAAATGGCATGGAATTTGAAAGTCTCTTATAAGAGGGAAAAGAATTAATTATTCATTGTCAGAAGATATATATATATATACACACACACATATGTATATATATACACACATATATACAAATATATATAGGGATATATATATATAATGCTTCTATAAAAGCTTTCCACAGGTTGAGAAAAAAAACTAGTGCAATTTAAATATATTGCAGAAATATTGAATATGAGCTATTTTAAATGCTTTTATTTTTATCATATTTTCGAGCTCTTCTCATGATCTGTCTTTACACATCACAAAATTTTTTAACGATCTGATAGTGGGATTTAAAAAAAAATTCAACTGTTGTGCTTTACACAATTTGTAATATTCTATTATTCTTTCACTTAGTTGATAAAATGTTTCTAATGAAATTTTAATTTATTTAGAAAATATGAGCATGTTAAAAATATGCATGGATAAGGCAGTTTGTTATGTCAGCTATATACTTTCAGAAAAAAGAAAATAATGTGTGTGTTTGATTCATTTTAAAAATTGGAGGTAGGGATTTTAGCATTATATTTAACGTAGGGATTGATAATCCAGTGATTTTTATTCAAATGATTGCCTTTTAGAAATGTGCTTTTTGATTAAATATCATTTCTTCCTTAAAGGGTCCTGTTGAGTCAAACGTTTACTTTGCTTTCTAATAAAAAAAAAGTAATGTAGAAACCCTATCCTCCCTTTTAAATTGTTGTAGAGTATAATTCCAAAAACAGTGCATCTTATTATAAATGCTTTTGTCTTTATTCATCCAAGACTTTGAAAATATTACAACCAAATATCAGGTGGATTTAGTTACAAGCAGTTTATGTTTCAAGTGCTCAAATGTTTCTGAATAAAACACGTTTATATTAGATGAAGGTAAATTCATTGAAAACTAAGTTAGATATGACTCTGTGAATAAAAGTTTACTTTTCTACAGCTTTACAATTTTAGAGTGGGGTGCATGGCTCTGGTTTACAGGTTTTTCAGCAGTTTTTTCTACAAATTCCTTTTTTCTTCTCTAAGTCTTCTTGAGCTTCAGTGTTCTTCCTCCTATGTTTCTTCCAAGTCTTTGTGAATTTTGAGATTGCCTTTCTTTAAACTGCTGCTGACTCAAAGTCCTTATCCATGCTTTTTACTGTTTCATTCCTTTTTAATTCACATATTTGCTTATATTGAAAACAACACGTATCCTTCTTCCCTCAGGCAGCAACTATATGCAATTCTTGATAACCAATCTTTTCTTGACAGATGCAAATGACATTTTATAATCAGCTTAAAAAGCAAGTTTTAAACATGCTTTTTAAAAATGTTTAATACTTGCTTTTTAAGCTTTTCAAACATTTCAATATTTGATTAATACTTTTTAATTTATGACACTATTTTTTTTTTTAAATTTTATTTATTTATTTGGTGCAGAGAGAGACAGAGACCACAAGTAGTCAGAGAGACAGGCAGAGAGAGGGGGGAAGCAGGCTCCCCGCCGAGCAGAGAGCCCGATGTGGGGCTCGATCCCAGGACCCCGAGATCATGACCTGAGCCGAAGGCAGAGGCTTTAACCCACTGAGCCACTCAGGCGCCCCTATGACACTATTTTTAATAGAATCTCAGTTTTTCTTACAAAGATGTACAATTTGATTATATTAACTTTTCCTTTTTATAAAGATACATTAAGAAGCTTGAGGGAAAAGCCCACTTTAATGTATTACAATCATTTAGGATTTCAAAATCCACTTTGCATATCTTTGTATACTTGAATTAATATAAAAGCTTGATAAAGAGATGAGAATTAATGTACTCAACCTGTTAGGAGTAAGTAGTTGTATTGTTGATTTAAGCTTGTTGAATGAGCTATCTCAGAATGCTAAAGAGGCAGACCAGCAGGTTTCAGGTGATTAAAGAAAATCCCTCATCCTGGAGGAACTTGAAGGAACATGATGCTATTTAAGTAGAATCTAATCAGGAAGAAGAAAAGCTTGGAAGTAAAAAGACGGAATGTTTCATGTCATTATTTGCAAAGCAACTGAACAAAAGGTGAGCAAGATAATTAAATGCCTTGCTGTTAAGGAGAATTTTTCAAAGCAGGTTGATTAGAGGTCTTCCTTTTAAAAATCAACAAAAAATTAAACATCTATGTTCAGATAATCTAGTTGAAAAAGCCCTCAGTTATGTAGATGGAGGCCAGTTTGGAAGAAAATTGACAGTATTGTATATGGTGGCAGATGTTCACAACGATGAACTTAATTGCTCAGCAAAATGATGATGAGCTTTGCACAGTTTTAGCATTAATAGTATTTTAGTGTGTTTTAAGATTCTGAAAAATGGAAATCTAAGCAGACTCATGCAAAAACATTAAATAGATTATTATGTTGGTTACTTCATTTTTCAGATGATCTGGGAAAATAGAATTTGATTCCTTTTTTCCCCTTTACCTGAAAAATTACCAAAGCATGTTTTATCATTCTTATTATAAAATATTATTTGTAACTGTCAAGCAAAGATTGGATGCCATCTCTCATATCTGTATTTTGTATTTCAAGACATTTCTGTTGAAAACATGAAAAAACTGGTATGCCCCAGATTGTGCTTTGTAAAAACATGTCGGCTAGGCTCTGACTTCTTTTAAAGGGATGGTCAAGTCAAAGTACTTATGGATGTGTAATAGCTTAAAGTGAAAATTAGGAAGTCATGACTTTAGTGCCTATTTTCTACCAAAGCAAGGAAGCTTGAAGCTAACAAGGCATGACAGTCAAACACCTAGTAGAATTATGTTCTCTTGTCAGTGATTTTTTAACTCTTTCAACATTCTAATGACCTCCAGCTTACTTAGTAATGCATACTTTGGGGGCAAACATCCAGTAGCAGATTGCTTCATTTATTATCAATGAATATGTTTATTCAGTCAGTCACTGCAGAGCTTGATCTCCAAAGAACACTTTTTAAAAGTAAAATGGATCCTCTGTTTACCTGACAGTCCCCTTTGAATATAAAGTGAATAACTACCAGTGTGTTTTTGAGCAGTTTCAAAGGCTGATGTTGCGAGTGTCATATTGGGAGCTCCGTGGAAATCTAAAACAATAGCAAGCCCAGACAATCTCAGCTGAAACATATGGTCTAAATACTTGAACTAGAAGGAAACAAAATGGATTCTGGGCCCTACTGTTACTTAAAACAGTCTTGGTCTTCAGTTTGTACTATAAGACAGTGTTACCCAACTTTGCCTGCACATTAGAATCACCTGGGGAACTGGAAAAATTCTCATGTCCTTGTCATACCTAAACCAGTATCAGAATCTCTGACTGTGGGACTAGTTTTTAAACTTTTTTTTTTTTTTTTAAAGATTTTATTTATTTATTTGTCAGAGAGAGTGAGCACAGGCAGACAGAGTGGCAGGCAGAGGCAGAGGGAGAAGCAGGCTCCCTGCTGAGCAAAGAGCCCAATGTGGGACTCGATCCCAGGATGCTGGAATCATGACCTGAGCTGAAGGCAGCTGCTTAACCAACCGAGTCACCCAGGCATCCCAACTGTGGGACTAGTTATTAAAGCTGTTTGCATTATTCCAGCATGTAGCTCCAAGTGAGAACCACTGATTTAAAGACTTATTATTTCTTCATTCCATTTGTTATTTATTTTTCTTCATTATTAAATCAAACATCCTGTATTATGACTTTCTTAATTTAGAATGCTGGCATAGAAGATTTTCTATTTAAAAATGTCCCTTCTGTGAAGGTGGACTTGGGAATATCACAAAAGGGCTATGATTCAGGGATTATATTATTTTTATATTATTTAAGTATATAAAATATTGTCACCATGGTTTGATTTACATGGTGGACAGAGAGCATATTTTAATATGAGTGTTAGACATCTTTTATGCCCAACCTCACATTCTCCTAACCCACTTTTTTGCTTTATCCATTACTGCTGCATCAGCAGAGTACAAAAGAAATGTACCGTGATGACTCCTCATCTCAGCTGTACCCCAAACTGTGTTTTCTGATTTGGGGCTAAATGGCTACTTCTCTTAGGACTACTGTGTGGGATAATGGGACTCAGCTTACCAAGTACATTCACATACCTGACTCAATTCTTGATCAATATGGGGTAAGTGCAAGTGCTCCTCTTTTCTGTGTCTTAGGCAGAAGCTCTGATTGTCTTCTACACATTTCCAGAGAGGGTCCCCAATAAATTGAGTTCCAGCTGCTCACGTTAGTTACCGGCTCAACTAAGCAGCCTTGGATTAGCTTTACCCTTTCCTCTTTCATGCTTCCCACCCCCCCTCAATCTCCATTCCAGTTTCTTGGGAATCACTTCCCCAGATAAACAACCTGCACACAAGAGCTCATCTCAATCTCTGCTGTTTAGTTTCATCCAAGCCAAAACAGTACAGAAGGGGAAAATCATAATGGGTATGTTTGGGTGTATGGTCCCTCTTCTGTTGTGATTTTCTGTCACATGCTTTTCTATTTAATATGTTAATCTTATTGAATTATGCTAGGAAACAATCTACTCTCAAATCTTGAATGCCAGAGGAGATTCTTATCCTCTGCTATCAGTTCACCAGCTAGCTCTTGCCTCTCCTACCCTCAGCACTCTGTAATTTGGTTATATTGAGCATTGTTCCTCATGGCTTCTCACTAATTTGCCCTGTAACCTTGATCTGTACCCACCTCACACCTTCCCTCTAGATCATGCAGTAAATGTTTGCTAGATACAAATCATGTAACTCAGTAGCATCAGCATAATATTAAGTAGAATGGGGAGATTTTGCAGAGAGAAAAATGATACTGATGCAGTGTGATACAATTTGTGTAGCAGAAAGACAAGCACTTTATAGATGGGGTCCCAGTGTGGCATAATTGCATCTACTGTTGCTCAGAAAATGAATATAGTTAACAGACATATTAATAATGACAACACAGACATTTTTTTCTTCCAACATTGAAACAGATTTCCTTTTTTGCATTGAGCATCAAGAAAGCAAATTTATTTGAACACTGTCAGGACTTTTAAAAAAATTTATAATGGATTAAGAAAATGTTTTTCTTGTTTCAAATTCCTAGCCTTTAATATTAAGTATGATTCTTTTCCTAGAAGATCCCCTCAGTTTTGAATACTTCCCTATGTATGTTTTAGAACATTGGGAAGAGAGAAAGGAGAACATGAAATAGAATAATAAAATTATGGAGCTAGGAGAAATATGAATGATCAGCTTTTAAAGGCTTTTCCTACCCCCACGCCATCAACCAAGGCATTTTGAAGATAGGAACAGTGAATCATAGAGATTAAATGATCTCTCTAAGACCATCCAACAAGATAGTAACAAAGTTAGATGAGTCAAAGAACCTGAATGACAAGTCCAAGACCTCAAAAACTATATCATTTTTCTCTAAATTATTCCTGCAGGTGTGAAATCTGTAGAGCTACTTTGACATTATAGATCTATAATTTATTTTCAAATATTGGTGACAAACATTTTCTATTAAATATTTCTTGATAAAATGATAAGGGAGAATTCTCTACATGTTGCTCATACTTTTAAAATTCAATTTACTTAAACTGAAAAAAACCCAAACCAAATACAAAATTAATTCATCTACTCCTCCCAACCCCCAACCCTTTCTCTGAGAGCTACCAATCTGTTTTCCATATCAATGAGCTTATATGTATATATAATATATATGTAGATTATATATAATCCACATATAAAATAAATCATAGAGTATTTATCTTTCTCTGGCTTATTTTGTAGCATATATACCACTATATAATATATATATCGGATATAATATCTTCCACATACAAGAGAAATCACTGTATCTGTCTTTGTCTGATTTATTAGATAGCATAATGACCTCATGGTGCCTCCATATTTTCACAAATGGCAAGATTTTGCTCTTTTCTGTGGCTGAATAACATGCCATCACACACACACAAACACACACATGTGAAAAGACATTTACATATATGTCACATGTGCACATGTATATACATATAATGTGTATATATTATATACAATATATACATACAATACACATAATATACATATAATACAATGACATATGTATGTGTCATATGTATACTTGTATAAATACACATATTTATATATGATATACTATATATATAACAATTTCTTTATCCATTCATCAGTGCACACTTAGGTTGTTTCCATATCTTGGATATTATAAATAGTGCTACAATAAACATGGGGGTACATATAACTTTTTGAAGAATTAGTATTCTTATTTTCTTTAGACAAATACCCAAAAGGGATTGCTAGATCATATGATATTTCTACTTTAATTTTTTGAGGATCCTCCATACTGTTTTCCATAGTGGGTGCACTAATTTACATTCCCATCAAGTGTTCCCTTTTCTCCACATATTTACCAACACATATCTTGGTTTAGGCTGCTATAACAAAATACCACAGACTTGGTGACTTAGACAATAATTTATTTCTCATTTCAGAAACATTCTCATTCAGAAACATTTATTTCTAGAGGCTGGGAAGTCCCAAGATCAGAGTGCCAGGAGAAAAAGTGTCTGATGAGGGCTCACTTCTGGTTTGCAGATGAACATTGTTTTATTGTTTTCTCACATGGCAGAAATGAGAGAGAAGAAAAGCAAGCTCTTTCATATCTCTTACAAGGGCACTAATTTTACTCATAAGAATTACACTCTGCAGACCTGATTACCGCCTAAAGGCTTCACTTCCAAATACCATCACACTGGAGATTAGGCTTCAACATATGAATTTTGTGGGATACAAAGCTAATATATACATTTACTTTAGTCTACCATTCACAAATCATTTATTATATATATCCACTTAGATAATTACTGTCAATAGTCAATAAACCAGATAGATATAATTCTTGACCTTATGAAGCTTACACAAAAGATTAATACATAAAGTATTCTTTTTTTTTTTTAAGATTTTATTTATTTATTTCACAGATTACAAATAGAGAGACAGGCAGAGAGAGGAAGGGAAGCAGGCTCCCTGCTGAGCAGAGAACCCGATGCGGGGCTCAATCCCAAGACCCGGGATCATGACCTGAGCCGAAGGCAGAGGCTTTAATCCACTGAGCCACCCAGGCGCCCCTACATAAAGTATTCTTATACCATTGAGACAACCATCTTAAGGAGGTTACTTACCATTCCCCGAGGGATAAAAAAACAAAACAAAAACAAAACAAAAAAAACCCCAATTGTTATTCAATGGAGCTGTTCTTTTTCAAATATACAGAATCTTGGGAGATTAAAATATTTGTGTGGGAATTAAAATTTTTTTTTAAAGATTTTATTTATTTATTTGACAGACAGAGATCACAAGTAGGCAGAAAAAGAGGAGGAAGCAGGCTCCCCGCTGAGCAGAGAGCCCGATCTCTGAGCAGGGACCCTGGGATCATGACCGGAGCTGAAGGCAGAGGCTTTAACCCACTGAGCCACCCAGGCGCCCAGGAATTAAAATATTTTTAAAGAAAATATTGATCTTGGGGTGCCTGGGGGGCTCAGTCATTAAATTTTTGTCTTCGGCTCAGGTCATGATCCCAGGGTTCTAGGATTGAGCTTCACATCTCCCTTTCCCACTCCCTCTGCTTGTGTTCCCTCCTCGCTGTCTCGCTCTCTGTCAAATAAATAAATAAAATCTTTTAAAAAATTGATCTTTAATATTTAATTGATCTAATATTTAAGGTGAGTAGCTTTCTATGTAGTTACTTGAATTTGTACCAACCAATATTAAATCTCACCATTTAAACACCATTAAAGAACACAAAGAAAAATTATAGCTATGTCTTTGTCTAAATTAAAAAATTATATGACATAAAGCCAATGAGTACACTTAATTGGACAAACTTATGATGGCTTACATGTGTTGATGTGTTTGCTTTCTTTTAATTTTTTGCATTTTAGAGAATATAGGAGAAGATTTATAGGTTGGTAGCCAAGGGAGAAATATAAATTTATGAAACAAGGACAGTACATTTTTCTCTTGCTAAGTAAATGTGCTCTCAGGGCTTGTGATGAAGGGTGATGAGATACAAGACAGGTGTAATGTGTGTGTCTTTAAGTTTTAAATGTTAACTCTGATGAGGGGTGTTTGCTTATTCTTTGGATAAATTGTTTTTTTCTATCCTTTCTTAGAATCTTCTAGATAAGTTGATTTAATTGATTGCATCTTTCAATTTTCGAATTCTAGGGTGCCATGCAAAAGAATGCGGAAGAAAAGTTTGTGCTTATACAGATGACACTAAAGAATGAAACTTTCTGCTATTACAATGAAAAATTCAAGTACAAGTTTCAAAGTCAAAAGACTAAAATACTTAGAACTCTGTGCGGGGAATGTCAATGTGGCTCTCTCTGTAGTTAACTGGTTAGAAATGCAGATAGTGACTTGAAAAAATTTCAAATATTACAAATTCTTAAAAAAATACTCCTAATTGGCATAGTTTTGCTCTATAGACTTACTTTATTTTACACCCCCTCCAACTTAGTCTTCATAAAAGTTAGTCAATTACTGAATGATCTGTCTTTTTCCCAGTGCTTTAATATGTTCTGTTTGTTATATACAGAGTTTCATCATATATATTAAGGTTTTTTCAGGAGTTTTTATTCTGTGTCACTGATATGTCTGCCAGTTATCAACTCTGGTTCCAAATTATTTGAATTATTATAGTCTCAATATTTCAAGAGACTGATACCTCATTACTCTTCTTTCAGAAACTGCCTAGACTTATTTATACACAGTAGATTTTTCCCCCATCAGATGAACATAGAAATTATTTCAAGTTCTGAAAACTATTCCCATGTCACAGTGGATTTTATAACTTAATTTAGGGAAACCAGATATTTTTTATAATTTGGGTTTTATTATTTACTGATGATATATGTTTTCATGTTCATTTACTCATGTCTCTTTTTTTGTAGCTTTTATAGAGTCTTATACTTTGATTGCAAATCTATATTTATTTTTACTCTTGTGATTAGAATGTTTAATTTTTAACTTGGTATATAATAATTATTATTAACAATTTCAGGTTAATATTCTCATATTTAGCTACTTTTTATTCCTTTTTCGTACTAAAAATTTTTTAGAAGATTTTTATTTATTTACATGAAAGAGAGGGATAGAGACCATGAGTGGGGGAAGGGCAGATATACACATATACACATTTCTTTTAAATGGGTTAATTTAAGGAATTTCATAATATTGAACCACAGTATTATTTACATAAACACTACTTGGTCCAGAAGCATTAATCTTTTGATATATTGCTTTATTTTCAACATGTTATTTTTATATTAATTTTTAAGGTTGATGTGTAATTTATATACTTAAAACTTACCATTTTTAGTGTATATTTCTATCAGTTTTGACAAATGAATATAATAATGTTATTACCACCCCATTTAAATGTATTGCTTTGATTGCTATGATTTATGATTTTAGCTTCTAATTCTATAAGGATAATAGGACCACACTTTTTTCACTTTTGGATTTAGGAAATCAAGTTTTCCATCTGTGTGTTCAGAAACAATAAATAGCTTAGCAATAATCTGTTTCTTAATGATTTTATAGACTCTCCTTTCTCGTGAGAATAGATCTCCGACTACCCTTCCATTTTTTCCTCATTGTTGTTCCATTAATGCTTTCAATTTTTAATTTTAGTTATCTATATTGCCTAGAAAATTATCCATTTTATTTAAATTTTCAGAATTACTGGCAAATAGTTTGATAATTAGTTGCTAATATATGCTTTTATTTTAAATTCATTTTATAGTTGTAATCCTGTGATATTTAATTGTATTTTCCTTACCTTGCTAGGTCATGAAAAAAAATACTTTGTGTATCTTTTAAAAGGACAGATTTTGCTTTTATAATTAGATATTCTTTGATTTTCTATTTATTCATTTTTGGATTAATATTTTTCTTTTCTTGCACTGTTTGGTAATTTCTCTTACCTTTACTATTTTTTCATGGGGTTGTTTTCCTGAAGCTTTGAACTGAGTGTTTAATTTCAAACTCTTTCATTTTCTTTTTTCTTTTTTTTTTTTTTTTTTGAAGATTTATTTATTTATTTATTTGTCAGAGAGAGAGAGAGGAGTGAGAGTGAGCACAAGCAGACAGAGTGGCAGGCAGAGGGAGAAGCAGGCTCCCTGCCGAGCAAGGAGCCCGATGCGGGACTCGATCCCAGGACGCTGGGATCATGACCTGAGCCGAAGGCAGCTGCCCAACCAACTGAGCCACCCAGGCATCCCCAAACTCTTTCATTTTCTAATATATGAATTTAAGATTACATATTTTCTCCATTACATAGTAAATGTTATAAGACATGCATCTGTAGAAATATTCTTTGACTTCATCTTGCAGCTTTTGTTATGTATGGTTTATCTTGTCATTCATGTCTAAGTAGTGTGTAGTATTATTTTTAGTTGCTTTAAAACCAGTAATTATTTAGACATTAAAAAAAATCTCAGCAATTGAATTATTTTAGAAGAGGTGGCATATAATTTTTGTTATTAACTTATAATTTTATTCCACTGCTTCAGAAAATATATCCTGTGTGGTTTTCTGTTTTTATAGTTGAAATTTTCTTTGTGTTCTAATGCACGATTCTTTTGCTGTATTATTTTTGTTTGAAAAGAATCTATTTCTTATTCATGGAGTGTACTTTTGAAGTACATTACTTTATGTATGTATGATGATTAGATCAAGTTTATTGTAATAAATAAATATTTTAATCACTTAATTATTTGTATATACTTGAATGACTGATTTGAGAGACATGCTAAGACCTCCAGTTATTCTTGTAAAATGGTCAATATCTCTTCTTTTCTATCTGTTATTGCTTTATAGATTTTTAAACAGTGTTAGCACAATACGTCAATAAGTGAAACATTGTTATTTGACTATAACTGTTGTCAAGATAAAATGTCTATCTTGGTTCCATTTTGTGCTTTTCACACTGAATCCTATTACATCTGATGGTAATGCACCATTTATTCTCGCTTTTTTTTTATCCTCTTGTCTGTTATACTGTTATATCTTCTAGTGAGACTTTTTCTGTAACCATTTAATTATATGTAGCTCTACCCATTTTAAGAGTCTCTGTCTTTTTTTTTTTTTAAGATTTTATTTATTTATTTGACAGACAGAGATCACAAGTAGGCAGGGAAGCAGGCAGAGAGAGGAGAAAGCAGGCTCCCCACTGAGCAGAGAGCCCAATGCAGGGTTCGATCCCAGGACCCTAGGATCACGACCTGAGCTGAAGGCAGAGGCTTTAACCCACTGAGCCACCCAGGAGCCCCAAGCCTCTGTCTTTTAATAATAAAATTTAAACCATTCACATTTATTATAATTATTGAAATCTTCAGACTTATTGCTGACATTTCATCTTTGGTTTTCTCTGTACTATTTCTCCCTCCTCTAGCTACATTAGTTGTGGCAGCCAGATGCCAAGTTAAGCTGAAAATCTAGGTAAAAAATATTTTAAATTCAGAGAGAAAAGTTTTAACAACAACCAGCTGGATCCAGCAGTTCACAAAATGCTACATATTGATGTATGACATGAATTTTTGCAGAACTTTACAAAAAATATGCTGTCCTGATATACAAAGGTGCCCTTTCCATCTGTGACACATGTGCTTTGAGCTGCTTTTCATATGTTGGTGAAGAGTTATGTTGAGCCATGGCATACATTTATATGACAGCTTCTTGGGGTTAAGGTTGAAAACTGGATATCGGATAATTTTTCCTCTCTGGAGATATATAGAGAATTACATTTTTGGTATTTTATAATTCATATCTCTTGATCACTTTTGAGGTATTTTGACTACATTTAGGTGACCATAAATATTTTATCAAAGCTGGAATGCTTTTGATTATAAAAGCAGGGCACTATTAATTAATACTGTATAAACATGTACAAACTGGGGCCATCTGGGGCAGAATGGGATGTAAAGTCATCCTAACCCTACTAGTTCAGGGGAAAAGATTATAGGTATAATATGAATGAAAATTTGTTCCCATGCCTTCTACTTTAGAAATACTTACTAGACAAAGTGGCAGAATATTCGGGCTGGGTTTGGAGGTTTGTGGAAGAGCAATGTTTAAATGAGCGAAGAGATAATGATGCTGTGACATGACTTAGGTAGGGCACATTCAACCTCCTAGCATACTCTATACAGTTGATTGGCTGTCAGGGTGAAACTGTAAACATAGGTTGAAAGACATGAATCCAAATTCATCCATTTTGCACAATGTGCTGGAGGTCTAATTTCTCTCTCCCATTTTTACTGCATTGTTTTTTATATGCATAGGGTCATATAACTATATTCTCCCTATGTGTATATTTTAATATTTTATTTCTAATGGCTTACCCAATTGTGCATTGACTGAACTTTATTTTATTTTGTATATCTTAGTGCCATTGCACTTCTTTCTGTGTCCCAAATTTAAGCATTTAATTCACTTTTCCCTCATTGCCTTTGTCCCCCAAAGAACACATTGCTGTTAACAGAATTCTTTGGTCCAGGGATAAGAGGCTGTATTCAAATCATTATGTATCAGCTATCTTTGCTCTCTCCCTCTCTTGCTAGTTTGGCTAGATTGGCTCCCTTCAAGTATATTTTATCTTATATCTTATAGCAAAGGAAACTTAAAATATTTCCAGAAATACTTGTTTTAAAAGCCATTTCAACAGCAACTATGCTTAAATCTGGCCTCTTCTAGTTCCAGGGCAATTTTCAGAACACCAAAACCAGTGATGAACTGGACATGACCACTTCATGTATGCAAAGGAAGAACATTAACTTAGTGCAGTTTGATACCTAGAAGAAAATATACAGCCTCATAAAGTTTGAAGAGGCTTTTTAAAATGTACTTTAAGCTTTAGTGTAATGCCTTTATAAGACAGGTACTGGGAATAGAAACAGTATTATCATCACAGGCTAGCTAGAACAGCCTTTTGCTGCAATAGTCAAACATATTTTCATGGAAAGCCAATTATATATCTATAGTATGTTGTGAGGCCTAGAAATATATAAAAATATTTAAAAATGTATGGTTGCATAATTACCTAATGACCGAGTACACATTTCAGTTTTGTAGTATTTGTAAGAAGGGAGAGCTCAGTACTTGATCAGAAATATAGACTGAATGTGAAGGTAGGAGATAATCATTGAGCAGACCAAAAAAGGGAAGACTTTCTGGATAGAGGAAGCTGGGTG
Source organism: Martes martes (assembly GCF_963455335.1). Taxonomy (NCBI): domain Eukaryota; kingdom Metazoa; phylum Chordata; class Mammalia; order Carnivora; family Mustelidae; genus Martes; species Martes martes. The sequence continues at coordinate 38,641,194 of NC_137896.1, forward strand.
TGGAAGGCCATGGCAAATAGGAATGAAGAAGGGCATGACTGCACATTCAATTTTATTTGTTGGGGAATCACAATATAGTTTGTTTTCATTTTTGCTTTTGTTTGTTTTATTGCTTTGGTGCTCCTTAAATACTACTAGGTCAAAAAATATGAAATTTGTTGGTAAGAGAGAGCCATGAGGGATATTTTAATGAGAAGGTGATACAAAGCGCTCTGTATTTTAGAAGTATAGTTATGGCTGTTCCATGGCTAGGCTGAATAGGAAGAAGCAACTCAAAAAATCAAGGATAAAAATAAACAAACTAACTAACTAAAAAGCCAAGGATAGTAGCTCATGATATAGGTGTTGTGTTTCAGGAACTTTGGGACATTTGATTTGGCCTGCTAAAAGAAGGGAAATTATAATACAGAGGAAATGTATATTCTTAAGTATCTCTGGGTATTTTAATTTACCATCTTTTAGACAGATTGCTTTTATTGTGTGCATAAGCATCATTTATTAGCAGTAGCTTTAGCAGATCCATCTCAACCTTAATAGGTTACATAATACTTTATTTTTTCTAGTGTAAACAGGATGAATTAAAATGTTCCTTTCTGTTTATAGTTTCTTTAACTGTAATATTTTTTCATGGTTAGAAAATTTAGTTGCTCACAAGTCCTTTCTTAAATTCTGACTTTGCATGATCCTAAAACATTACTGGGATAGTTTGAGATAGGTAAATGATTTTAGATAATTGTTATGGTCAGCGTATTAATTATGGCAAAATATTAGGTTGAAATTTTATTTTAGAGACATAAATTAGAGTATGTGAATAATTTTTTGATAAAGCAGATTAAAAAGTAGAAGCTATATTTAATGTTATCTGAAACTATTTCTGTACCATGTCAGCTACTAAATATACCAGTGATGTCTTCCAAGAGTAAAATTTTAAAACTATTCTAAGTTGTTTCATAAAACATATTATTGTTTTTTATTATAATTTATGTATACTCTTATTAGTTTTCTTGCTTGATTAGGGGAAAATATTGACTAGATCTCTTGCAAAAGGCAGATATTTTTAAAAAGTATGGATTCTATGTAATAAAAGATGTGTACGTGCAAGTAACATTTTGATTTGTACTTTATTGCTGTTTATATGCAGTGTGAATTAAGAATAAAACAAGGTGAGGCAAGTGAGTGAAGAAGGAATAAGGAATATAATTAACAGACTTAGTAGTTTTGCATTATAGCTGCTTTAATTAACAGCTTTGTGGTGGCAAAACAAATGTGATTTGGAAAAGCTAAGAATAAGTAGGATCATGACATCCTCTTTGGGAAGACGTTATGTTCTTAATATTTATTTATTTATTTTTTGGACACACAGCAGAAAAACAAAGTATATGACATTCGTGTCAAAGAAGTTATTTATATGAGCAATCAATTTCACCAACTATATTTATATTAAGAAATTTTTTCCTTTATAAATTTACATAGATGCCAAGTATCCTGCTATTATTAACATATTAATTGTATCCTTCCAGAATTGTATGTATCTATAGTATTTTTAAAAAGGATGCAATTATGTTGAAATCATATTTTTTATAAATTGCTTTTTTTTGGTTTTTAACCTTAACGAGATGTTGTGAATATAGAGTTGTTGACTTCCAAGAATGGGGTAAGAAAAACAGTTTTCAATTCATTTCAATACTTCCATCCCCCAAAAACAATTTTCATAAGCATCTTTACCTCCAAGCATGAAGCTAGGAGATAAGGCTAGAACAGAAGCTCTGAGAGACTGAGATTCTCAAGCAGGTAAGGAAATAATAAATAAGACTTGGTAAAGGGTATTAAAGGTATGCAAATGAAGATAGTAGGAACACAGAGAAGGAGAAAATAACTTTGCCCAAGGGAATGGTAAGAAATTGAGGTAGGGGGTACTTCTGCTGACTTTTCTCTACCCTCCACTCCCTCCTTTTTCATTTCTGTAGTTTGTTTTTTCTTTTTTCATCTGACTAATATTCATCTGTGATCCTTTAAATTCTCTCTCACATGATTGGCTTTGGTCCACTTATTTTAAAAGGAAAAAAAAAGAATTTATGAGGCATTTATGGGTTTATTCAAATATGGAGAATGATGCTTTGGGAGAAAAACTAATACACAACTTCTAGTCCTTTCTCACAACCAAATATATATGTATATATATTATTTTTGAAAAATTTTAGATATGTGCCAACTATCTGAACTATTACAGTTTAAGTAAAATAATTTAGAAGTAAACCTTAAGATAATATAGTATTTTATTCTTTTTTCTCTGAAATACACATGCAATGTATATTTTTTTGTGGAAAAGTTTGAAAATAGACAAGAGAAATTAGCATCTCAGACTACTTTTTTTTTTTTTTTTATTATATACCTTTCCTGGATTTTTTTTTCTGTAAGGCTACAGACATACTAATAGCAGACACATATTCATAAAAATGGGTAAAATCATATATATCATTTTGTATTCAGTTTTGCTCATTTAGTCCATTTTAATCCATACATTTAAATGAACAAATGTTAATTTATTAAATTAATTATTAAATTAAATTATCAATTAAATTAAATTAATTATTAAATATTAAATTAAATTAACAAATATAAGGTTCCATTTTCATTTTTTTTAAGATTTTACTTATTTATTTGACAGATAGAGATCACAAGTAGGCAGAGAGGCAGGCAGAGAGAGAGAGAGGAGGAAGCAGGCTCCCTGCTGGGCAGAGAGCTGGATGCGGGGCTGGATCCCAGGACCCTGGGATCATGACGCGAGCTGAAGGCAGAGGCTTCAACCCACTGAGCCACCCAGGCGCCCTCCATTTTCATTTTTAATGATAGCCAAGTTTTTTGGTCTATGACTATATTAGAATTTACTTAATTCACAATTTGTGTTTCTAATCATTCATAGTATACATAATCATGAGTAACATCCTTATAAGCACATCTTTGTGTGTATGTCTTATTTTCTCCTCAGGATGAATTACCAGTAGAGTTGCTATGTCAAATGTTATGTACTTCTTTTTTCTTTATTTGGTTTTTGGTTTTGTTTTAAGATTTTAATTATTTATTTGAGAGACAGAGAGAGAGCACAAGCAAGGGGAGCAGCAGACGTAGAGGGAGAAGCAGGTTCTCCCATGAGCAGGGAGCCCAGTGCAGGACTCAATCCAAAGGTCTTAGGATCATGACCTGAGCCAAAGGCAGATGCTTAACTGACTGAGCCACCCAGGCATCCCTAATGTTATGTACTTCTTAAGGTTCTTACTACATTTCATCAAATTGTTCTCAGAAATGTTTTACACACATACATACTAGCAGTGAAAATGCTGTTCTGTTGAAAGTCATACACTTACATGTGTCTATGTAACATTTATATTCTATACCAGAACCAAATTAAAGAATTCTATGCCAAACATATATTTTGATTTTTTATTAACAGTTTTTTTCCAGTAATAACAAACATCCCTAGATTTTACTTTAGGGAGGAGTTTCTATCTTTATTGGGAAAGTCAGATTTTCCCATTAAAGTTCAAATCCTTCATTTGAATGAGTTTAATATTATTAATGGCACTTCTGGCTTTCCAAAAAATATTTGAAATTTCTAACAAAAATTCGAAGACTTCCAGTACCTTTGAGAAGTATAATGTAAAAGAAGCTTTACCTTGTGTGAAATATACAGGAATTGATTTGTCCTAACCATATGTTAAATGACAGGCGATAAATATTGTTCCCATCTTGCCTTTCCTTTTAAAAGTGGAAAGTGATTGGATGGGAAAGGAATTTCCTTTATTTAATGGCACAAATTCACTCATCTGTCTTACTCATTCTTCTGTGGTTTACATACATTTTTGGTCACAAGTACAGGATTAAAATTTGAATCATGATCTATACTTGCTTTTTTGATGATTAAACAGGTCATCTTTCTTGTCCTCTTACTGTAATTGAAGAATCAAACTCCTGACTCAGTCTCTCTCCCTATTCCTAACACCATCATAAGTGACTTTAGCACCTATCTAGAGGTCTCTTTGAGTTCTAGTTGAGAAACCTTGATTCTTAATTTCTTACCTTTTCACCAGTGTTTACCTTTTTCTCCATCACACTGTGAGCCCTTTGTCACTAGAAATTGCATCATCCCTGAAATCTCATTTAGTAGTAGTAATATCCTACTGTTTGACCATTAGTTCATTCGCTTTGGTAGCTCCATTACAATCACTTGACCTTATTGAGAAAACTAATCCATTGAGTCCACCACCTTCTCACTATACATCAGCCTTTCCTGTTTTCACTTCCCTCTAACTTAGATTCCAGGATCTATCATTTCAACTCCTGATCAAATATCCTCACCTCCTTGTTTGTCTCATATTCTCTTATCAAATTCCACCTTAGTTCAACAGTTTGTCTCCTTTCCCATGTCTATTCCCAAATAACTAGATATGACTAAAGAAAAACTATTTCACAGGGAAATTTTTCCATAAAACACATAAATGTGATTCTCACACATTGCAATGATTATTTATATTTTTTCTCCATCTCTCCTTTGCTATCCATTCAGATGATGGCTTCCTGAGATGGTAGTAATTAAACAAAGTGACAAATCTCAGCCTCACAGAAGGGATGAGCACCTGTGACTTAACTAAAATTATTATTGAGTGTTGGTTTTCTTGAATGAGATTTTTTTCCCTTCCTGTCAGTTAGTTTCTTTATAAAATTTATGACTACAGTCATGGAAAAATGGAGTTTCTTCTTTCAATACTTTTGTTTTCCTTTAGTACTTCTACCTATCCTATTTCACCAGTAAAATTGCTAAATTATTATGACTATGTGTCCGTTTTGGTTGTTATGCTTAAACTTTTAGAGTAGCAGAATGTAAAGAAATTGGAATCTGAAGACCCAGGTTTGATTCCTTTGATCATACAGTTGTGAAGCTGTGACTTTAGGCAAGTTGCCCAATGTCTCTAAGATTCAGTTTGCTCATTTCAACAATGGAGTTAATAATACCTGCTATGTTGGATTCTTTGGAGAATCAAATGAGATGTGATTGTAAATGTGATTTGTAATCTGTAAAGTCCTTCACATGTGCAACCTGTTATCATTTGAACATCTCACGTTCAGAATTACTTCCATCATATAAATTATTATGATTTGAAATTTGCTGTTTGGTGTCATGGTTTTATCTATTTGTCTATCTATTTTTTTAAAGATGTTTATTTATTGGACAGAGAGATAGAGAGCACACGTAGGCAGAGCGGCAGGCAGAGGGAGAGGGAGAAGCAGGCTGTCCGTTGAGCGGGGAGCCCAATGCGCGACTCAGTCCCAAGACCCTGGGATCATGACCTGAGCCAAAAGCAGCTGCTTAACTGACTAAGCCACCCAGGTGCCCCTGGCGTCATGGTTTTAAATATCACTGTACTTTATACAGAAATTTATAATGAAGTGTCATCTTTTAAAAATGTTTATTTGGTCTCAGAAATATGGTCTTCAAAAGGCATTGCATTTGAAAAATACTTTTTACAGTTTTATTCTCTCTGAGGGGATGTAAGTGATGAGTTCTTGATGAAATTGCATCACTACTGCTTACACACAGTGGATATATTTCCATTACAGTGTAAATAAATTACTGTGTAAACACTTGATTGAAACCAAGTAAGTCTTATATGGGAATGAGAGCAGTTTGTTGTTCTTGTCTTTTCATTTCATCACAAAGCTTTTCTGAATGTTTTAATTTCCAAATACAGTAGTGTTTTTAAAGAAATAGAGAGGGAAGCGTACCGAAGAGTAAGTTGACTTGGAAATGCTTATTTAACTCTCAAAAAACATGTGAAAAATATCAAGAAACCTGTCATCTTAAAACCTGGAATCATTTTGGAAGATCTGCTTGGAAAATTAACCTTCTAACATTAAGGAACTGGATTACCCAACTATCTTGTTTCAAGGAAAATAGAGAAGGCAAGTTGGCTGAAATGAAATCTGTTTCATTATTCACTAGCCTTAGGGATAATCACACTTAGGGGAGAGGCAATAATTAGCTTAGTTGTTGCTTTTACCTCATTTGTGGCAAAATCCAATTTTCTCTCATTTCATTTTCTTTTCTTTTTTGGTTTTATTTTGTTTTTAAAGTCTCCTTAAATTATTTCCAGTTTATATATTTCAAATTTTGCAATTCTAATAAGAAACAGAGAAGTTGTACCCAATTATATAATATTCACTGACATTAACATGAATTAGAGATTTTGTGTCTTTAGAACTTATACTTTGGTGTCATCTATGAGCTTTACTTTATGCTCAGGTATGTTGTTATACTATGGCTGTATCCAAATAAGAGTGTTTAAAATATGCTTTTCTTTTTTGCAACTGAAATATAGTTGACATACAATATTGTATTAATTTCAGGTGTACAACATGATGATTAGACAATTTATATCACAAATGTTCACCATGATAAGTGTAATTACCATCTGTCACCATACAAAGTTATTACAATATTATTGACTATTTCCCTATGCTGTACTTTTCATCCCTGTGACTTATTTATTTTATAACTGGAAGTTTGTATCTTATAATCTCTTTTACCTATTTTACCCATTCTCCAGTGTTCCCCCTCTGGCAACCACGTTTGTACTCTGTTTTTATGAAAAAAAAAAAAAAATACTCTTCTTATCAAATGTCTTCAACATAAACAAACCTGTGCTTCTCTCTGTTTGCTTGCTTTCAGCCTCCAGTAAGGGCTTCCAACTCCAGGTTGGAAGTTTATTTTAATTAGAGTTTAAAAGTAATGAACATTACAATCAAACATATGGATGTTCCCAGAAGCATTTCTGCATGTAGCACGTTCATCAGCAGACTCACTAAAACCTCATGATTGTATTAAGAATTCTTTCTAAGACCATTTTGCTTAAGCTATATGCAAGTTTCTGTTATTTCTTCTGATACTTCTAGGTTTTTAAAAAATTTCTACTTGCTTATTATATTATTTTGAGAGGGAGAGAGAGAGAGAGCGCGCACGCATGAGTTGTGTGGCGGGGAAGAAGGACAGAGGGGAAGGGAGAGAGAGAATCTCAAGAAGGCTCCATGCCCACCACAGAGCTGGATGCAGGGCTTGATCTCATAACCTTGAGATTATGACCTGAGCCAAAATCAAGAGTCTGACACTTAACTGACTGAGCCACCCATGTGCCCCTGATATTTCTAGTAGAACAAAAGCCTATTCTTTCCTTTATATATTTTTGCATTCACAATAATTATCTTTTCACAAATACTTATCTTCTTAGGATTTCATATTGACATTCAGTATGAATATTCTAATACTTTTGCTATTATTTAAGTAGGAGTATTAAGTCCTACAATGTGTGATTTTAAAAAATAATAATGGAAGTATTGAATATAATTTCATGCTGATAATAAAAATTTTTATGTCCAGTGCTTAAGTATATTCTGCTTATATTTTGAATTCTTATTTTTTCATATTAGCTTAACCAACATTTCTCTGGAGAAACTATATATATTAATTGATTTATATGTTAATTAAGAATTTTCACTATGGATACTTACTGTGAAAATGGTCGAATTTATTTACTGTAAAGTTTTCCTGATAGCCTAAGTGCATATGAAGCAATGTAGTAGGGAGATGAGTTTAAGGTGTAGCAAATGCCTGTAACAAGGGATTTCAGACTTCCTATTACCCTGCAGTTTCCTGTCATACATGTTCTCCCTGGTGCTATGACACATACCACAAATGTTGGACTAGGTCAAAAGATGAGGATTTTTTTTTTTTTAAGATTCTTTTTTTAAGGGGTGCCTGGGTAGCTCAGTCAGTTAAGATACTTTGGCTCAGGTCATGATCCCAGGGGCCTGGGATCGAGTCCTGCATCAGGCTCCTTGGTCAGTGGGGAGGCTGCTTCTCCCTCTGCCATTCCCCTCCCTGTGCTCTCTTGCTCTCTCTAGCTCTCTGTCAAATAAATAAATAAATAAATAAAATCTTTATATTTTTAAAATATAGATATAAATATTTATATATTTAAATATAAATTTAAATATTTAAATATAAATAAATTAAATATTAAATATAAAGAAAATAAATTTAAATATTTAAATATAAACATTTTAAAAATATAAAGATTTTATTTATTTATTTATTTGAGAGAGAGAGAGCACGCGTAAGTGGCGAGGAGAAGGAGAACCAGGCTTCCTGCCACCAGGGAAAATGATGCAGGGCTGGATCCTAGGACCCTGGGACCATGACCTGACCCAAAGGCAGATGCTTAACCAACTGAGCCACCCAGGTGTCCCAAAAGATGAAGAATTACAGCACATAATCATCAGTATTATAGAAGAAAAGTTATATTCTAAGCACAGTTTCATTATATTTGTATTATGTCAATAGGATAATTTTTCTGGCTTGAATGTATGTTTAAAAGTTTAAGACAAAATATAGATATAAATGGGGCTAGCTGTATTGATTTATATATATTGATTAAAAGAATATGTATTTGTGTTGAAGGCCACAACAGGTGTACTGGATGTGTCAGAGTGAGGCGTTTACCATCTAAAAGGGTTCCGGCATTCCCAAATAGTTATACATCTGTGTATTAAGCACAGTCATAAAGATATGAGGAAAAGAACTCTGGAAAGCTGGGGAAAGATTAGGAGGGGGTGGAGGCTGGGGTGGCAAAAGCTTCCAGCAGATATAACACTTAGGTTGAGTACCGCTAAAGTGAATAATCAGTTGCAATGATCAATTGAAGCATTGAGCACAGGGATGGTGAGAAGTGGGGAGAGAACTGGTGGGAGATAGGAGAAAGATTATTGGAAGATGGTGCATTTGATTAGAGCTTCGGAGGGCAAGTAGCATTCTGATAAACATAAATGGAGTAAAAGACATCCAAATAGTGAAATAGTGGGAGGAAAGTCACAAATGTCAGAACATGCTAGACATATTGTGCAGTACTTCCGTTTGACTGGATATGAGCTGCATAAGAGGGAGATAAGGATTTCTACAAATAGGTTGAAACCAGATCATAGAGAGCCTATGTTGCTAAACCGAGCTGTGTAGATTCTTATCTGCAGGAAGATTCTTTCAGCAGCAGTGCATAGCGTGACTTAGAATGTGGAGAGATTGGAGGCAGAGCCATGTGCTATGCATCAGGAGGCAGTAGCTGAATTATAATGGTGAGGAGCAGATTTAATAAAGTCCTGAATGGAGCAGGCAGTGGCATTAGTAATGGAAAGGTGGGAACAGATGCAAGAGGCACTGTGGGTGAGGAATTGACATGACTTGGCACTGGCCTCACTTGGGAGGGGAACAGAGGATGTTTTCAGGATGAGCCGAGTTTTGACTCCATGTGATGAGGAGGAAGGTGGTACCAGTGACTGAGATAGCTATCACTGCAACAGGAGTAGGGCTGTGAGCTGAGTTAAGGTGTTGAAAGTACATAGAGGTTGACATTTTCAGTAGTCGCTTGGAGTTAAAAGCCTAGAGGGTAGGAGAAACTCAGATATTGAGTTCACCACACTGTCTGGATAGGACAGATGTGTTAAGAAATTAATATCTAGGGCACCTGGGTGACTCAGTGGGTTAAAGCCTCTGCCTTCAGCTCAGGTCATGATCCCAGGGTCCTGGAATCGAGCCCCACATCAGGCTCTCTGCTCAGCGGGGAGCCTCTCTTCCTCTCTTTCTACCTGCTTCCCTGCCTACTTGTGATCTCTGTCTGTCAAATAAATAAATAAAATCTTAAAAAAAAGAAATTAATATTAATTAATATTTTCAGGAGCAAATGATTAAGTTTTGAAAATGTGGCAGGGGCATCATCTTCCATAGATTAAACCCAAAAAACTTTCAGCTGTGAATCAAATCACTTAATATTTCTATAGCTTATTTTCTCAGCTCTAAAATGGGAAAAATAGTACCAGTTCCATATCCACCTTCTACATTCTGGGATTGCATTAAGACATCATTTTTTTAAAGATTTTTTATTTATTCATTTGACAGACAGAGATCACAAGTAGGTAGAGAGGCAGGCAGAGAGAGAGGAAGGGAAGCAGTCTCCCTGCTGAGCAGAGAGGCCGATGTGGGGCTTGATCCCAGGACCCTGGAATCATGACCTGAGCCGAAGGCAGAGGCTTTAACCCACTGAGCCAGCCAGGTGCCCCGAGACATCATTTTAGTTAAAAATTTGTAATAGGAGACTGTGTACATATATTTGTTACTATATTGAGAAAACTCCAAAAAGAAAGAAAATACAATTAATATTTTAATTTTTTCAATTATACATTGTAAGAAGTTCTAAATACAAAAAAATTATGAAAATAATTAGCTTTTATTAGGTTTTTACTCTGTGCCAGACACAATTCTAAGTACTATTCAAGTGCTAAATAATTTAATTTTTAAACTAACACCATGACATTGTATTATCACCATTTTACAGATGAGGAAATGAAGGCTCAGAGAAATTAAATAGCATTTATAAAGCTAGATTTAACCATTAGTCCATGTTACCGTGATATTGATACCTACTCCAGACCATGCATCATTTTGTTATTACATTTGTATTAATGTAGCCTTTTCTGTTATAGTCTTCTCTATTTCTTTTTTTTTTTTTTTTTTACAGTTTTTATTTATTTATTTGAGAGAGAATGAGTGAGAGAGAGCATGAGAGAGGAGGTCAGAGGGAGAGCAGACTCCCCAAGGAGCTGGGAGCCCGATGCGGGACTCGATCCTGGAAGTCCGGGATCACGACCTGAGCCGAAGGCAGTCGCTCAACCAACTGAGCCACCCAGGTGCCCCAGTCTTCTCTATTTCTAAAGCTTATGTGGTCCAGACACATTCCATTTGCTTCCACACATACCCATTTCCTTGCTCCTATGGTACTTGTGTATTGCATGGGAAATTGACATGGCAGAAGAAAGTATACAGGCTTTGGATCAACTCTAAATGCTCAGTTTAAATCTGAGCTTCCTGACTTGTTAACTGTGTGACCTTGAGAAAAGTCCTTACCACTCTGAATCCAGGGTTCCCCATCTGTAAACACAGAGCTGTAGAGAGTGAAATGTCATAGTGTGAAATGCCTATATTGTGTTGACTCATAAAAATTAAACCCAAGGGCGAACATCCATGAGGTAGAGTAGATACAATGTAGAGAACCCCCAATACTTTCCAGGGGCCCACGAAAATGTTCTAATTTCTTTTAAAATCAGAAGGAAAAAATAAACTTTCGAGTTAAATCAAATGTTTAATATATGATTATATATTTATCTTTATACCAAAATAGTGATAAAATATAATTTAAAAAAAATTGGGTGCCTGGGTGGCTCATTTGTTAAATGTCTGCCTTCTACTCAGGTCATGATCCTAGAGTCCTGGGATCAAGGCCCGCACTGGGCTCCCTGCTCAGTGGGAAGCCTGCTTGTCCCTCTCCCACTGCTTGTGTTCCCTCTCTCTCTGTCTCTCTCCCTCTCCCTCTGTGTGTCAAATAAATAAACAAAAAATCTTTAAAAAAAAATTTTATGGCACAAAAGTGGCTTAGGTCCATGAAAATCATAATGTAGTCTTGGTCATCACTGTTAAATTGATCCCTTAAACCTCTTCTAGTGTGTGAGCCATGATACTTTCCCCATCCCTTTTCTTAATTGATTCATTGGCCAGCTGATTTCTAGTTTATGTCAATTAAGATAAACTAAAAACTGACATATATATTCCTTCACCCAATGGTATTTTTCTAACACCTCTTTCCTAAATAGCTAATGATTTCTTTTTTGGGGCTACCTCTGTCCTATGTAGTTAAGCTTCTCACACAGTACTTAACTATTTATATTTACACATCTGTCTCTTACTAGACCATCAGAACCTCTTAAGAACGTGGATTGCATCTTCTTGGTTTTTTTTTTTTTTTTAAGATTTTATTTATTTATTTGACAGAGAGAGAGCACAAGTAGGCAGAGTGGCAGGCAGAGAGAGAGAGGGAGAAGCAGGCTCTCCACTGAGCAGGGGGCCTGATGCGGGGCTCAATCCCAGGACCCTGGGATCATGACCTGAGCCAAAGGTAGCCACTTAACCCACCGAGCCACCCAGTCGCCCCCCTGGATTGCATCTTATCCACTCCTGTGTCCCCAGGAACAAGCTGAGTACATGGCACATAGAAAGTTGTTCATTAAGTTGGTGAATTAAACTGATGCTATTTGCAACACTGACATATTTCTATCCATAGGCTAACTGGTGTTTGTAAATGAGCTTTGTAACTAAGACTTCACCTAAAACTTGAAATAGCTGAAATGAAAAATTGACATCCATCCTGCAAAATTATCTCCTTCTTATGACTTTTCTATACTTCTCAGCACTACTCAATTATTCCTTAAAAATTGAAAAGTTAAGTAAATTCATTAGTCAAGTCTTCCCTCCCTTGCTAAGTTAATGAACAAAGGGCCTATGAAAATATTCAAGGCCCTTTGATATCTTTATGTATACATTCATGTTATAAATGATTATGTCCCACTGATCTAATAGAAATATAGTGTGAAAGGGAAGGAAATGAACCTTAATTCCTCAGTACCAAAGACAGACCAGCATTACCTAATTACAGAATAAGAGACGACATATATCACTACTAGAGTTTAAGCCTCTCATTGAAAGGACAATGGCTTTTCTGATTTTACTTTAATATCATTTATAAAAGTTTCATTTTCTCTGAAAAGGAACAGAACATATAATAAATTATTAGGAAATTTTTTGCTGATTAGTTTGCATCATATAGAAAGAAACTGCAGTTTGGACAGTTGTGGATGATGGTACCAGTTACAACAAAGAAGTTGGAGAAAATGATAATTTTTGTTCTTCCTCAAGTTCAGTCCTGAACGTTAGCCTGTGGTGACATGCAGAGATTATTTTCCATTCTTAATATCTCTTTGAAAGAGGAGTGGGTAGCTTTTGCAATGGAAAACCAATGTATTCTCATGTTTAGAGAATGAAATTTCAGAGTTTTGGCATGAGCTAATACTTGGAGTCTCATGTTTATTGGATTCTTCTAAAGTTGTTTAAATTCCTAATAAAAGAAGGATGATTAAGAAGAAAAATAGGTCATCATTACCTTGATGTGAGGTTTTACTGGACTATTTTCCCATGTTAGTAATAATAATTGATAGTATCTACATTAGTATGACATTTTTCAGATGGCATGGTGTTTTCATAGGCATTATTTCTTTTGATGCCCATAATCCCATGAGGAAAGCATTATTACCATTGATATTTTACAGATGAGGAAATTGAGCTGTATCTACTTTAAGTGACTTTAGAGAAGATCTCACAGTTAGTTAGTAGCAGAATTAAGACCATGTTCTGGGTCATCTTTTTATTGAAATTCCCTTACTGCTTAGACTTCCTTGTTTCTAAGCCCTTCACGTCAATAAGTTCTAACCGCAGGCCTCCTGATGTGATTGGAAGACAATCAAGAACAACTTCTCTCTGATCCTTTCTAGGCTCTCTTACCTCAGGTATCTTATCCACCATCATTGGCCACTGGACCCTAATCCACACTTCTTTTGACTTGGGTGCCATATGGGGTCTCTACCATACTTTGAGTTTGGCCTGAGAATAGTCACATTTGTTTGTTTGTCAAATTAATACCTCAAGCAATTATATATAGTAATGGCAAGGAATTTAGTGTCTCCTACCTAAGATTTTCTATTCCTCCCTAATTATTCAGGATCCCTGAATCTTGCTAAATCTAAAGGGGAAGCATCCTACCTTCCAGCTGCCCACAGAGAACACATTTGAGTTGTTATTCGTTCTTATTGTTGTTTTGGCTGCCACACATTGTTGCTGTAGTAGACTCACCTTGCACAATCCTGCAGCTAATATTTATTCCCTGATTACCCTTATAGGTGGAAGTGGTCCCTCTTGGGCTCAAAGGGATACCTTATGTACAGCTCTTTTTGTTCACATTTTTTGTGTCTAATCATTATTCCCCAAAGTAGGGTGGCCTTATAGCAGGGCATCTGAGTTGAGAAGAGCTTTCTATAGAAATTACAAGTTGAAATCATCTCTTGAACGCATTCCTGTGTCCAAACTAAAGCCCCTAGTTGATGTGTTCCCTTTCCTCAAGGCAGTTTTATTCCAGTATCTTACTATTCTTTCCTGACACAAAGTTTTGGTGGAGGTCATCTTGACCCATTTTAATAGGTCTCCCAAACTTTGAATCTTAGGGAGCAAGCCTAGATTCTTTCTTCCAGGAGGATTAAGGGTCTGAGCAAATGGCATCCTTGGTCACATTCCAAATGCTCTCCCTTCCTCAGCAAAGAATTTGCTTTGATGCCTCACATTTGTATGACTAAGGAGATACCTTCAGGAGGCCAGGTAAATCATTGTCTCTACATCTACCTGTGGATAAGCTGCTATCATTTTGTACTAAATCCTCATTGGGCATTCCACTTGATCTCTGTCTGAATGTGCCTTCATCACACACATATCTGCATAATGTTATACAGTGTGCACTTGCACCCTCGCTTCTCAAAAAACCCAGTGAAGATAACTATGACACATATTACCTTCTCCAATTCATAGTACAAAGATTGAAGACTATAAAATTGAACTTAATCCTAATAGCTGGTTAGGGAGTATATTAGTTTCCTGGGGCTACTGTCACAAAGTACCACAAACGGGTGGCTTAAGCAAGAGAAAATTTTTGTGTCATACTTATAGAGGTCAGAAATACCAAATCAGGGTGTTGGCAGAGTTGGTTACTTCTGAGGGATGGGGAGGAATCTGATTCATGCCCATCTCCTAAGCTTCTAGTGTTCTCTGTGTCCAAATGTCTTCTTTATAAAAGCACACCAATCATATTGGACTAAGACCCACTCTCTTGAGTCTTAACTTGATCATCTGTAAAAACACTACTTCTAAAATCATATCCATATTAACTGAGGGTTAGGACTTCAGGATCTTCTATAGGGAACAGAATTCAGCCTGTGAAAGAGGGAAGCATAGACTGTAAATTAGGTTTTCTGACACTAAGTTTCACGGAGTTTATGCTATATTCTGAAGCCTCTTTTAATTTAATTTTTCCAGTACCTATTAGAACATTTGTTCAGGAATGTACTTATTTGTTATAGATTTAATGGCTTCTGATTCTTTACAAAATTTGTTATTTTTGAAATTTCTTTTTAAAGAATTCTCAACTGAATTTTGACTCATTGCCTTAATATATTTACTTTTCTAATAATTACCTCTTTAAATTTTTGAAATACAATTTTTAAACAAAAAGGATTATCAGACTTTTAAAGAAAAGCAAATAAGGTAACAGTACCTGTAGGTAATATAGAATATACCTATTTGTAATATTACACATGTGTGCTTATGTATGTGTTTGTGTTTTCTAGTCAGTCATATTACCTAAGGATAATAAAATGAAAATTTATTAACTTTTGTGATTTCCTTTGTAGATGTAAGTGCCTTATCAGCTCACAAGGATAGCCCATGAGAAAGTAACTTTAGGTTTATAAATAGATTACCTACTTGTTACTGTTTCTAAGCATGGCCTAGGATAATACTGAGATGCTTCCTAAATGTAAACAAATGAATTTAACTGTCAATCTCTTTTCTATATTCACTTAAGTAAAAATATACCACAGTAGTTTGAAAAATGGGCTTTACAGTAAGAAATAAATATAGCTGGGTCTCAACTCTATTATTACAATAGGAGTGACTTGGGCAAGTAACCTGACTTCTAAGCCCAGTTTTCTCATGTCCGAAATTGAGACAATAATACATACTCCTCATAGGACTTTTGGGGAAATTGTTTAAGAAAATATATGTAGCATGCTTACAACAGTGCCATGTACTTTGTGAGCAAACAGTAAACATCAACTATGTTGTCATCACCAATTAAATTAATTAGTTCCACTGTAATATAATATATATTATATAATTACTACTTTACCCTATTTAATGGAAATCCTGAGCCTGAAGAACAGTTGCTGTAGTTTTGTGTTTAGAACAATATTCAAGACATATCTGGCATTAAATTATTATTTTACGTCAGAGAGTGTAACTATGGGTCCATTGTTTTCAATGGTTCTTTCTGTACCAATATTAAATTTTAATTGTGATAAACCTACCCAGATAATAAGATTTAAATAATTTTAATTTATTTTGTCATTTTGCTTTCTTTAGCACTAGGGCAGCTTTTCCTGGGCAAGACTTTTTGTTGGTTTTTTTTTTTTTTTTTTTATTCTTAGCTGTCCACTTTTATTATTTTTTTTTTAATTTTTTATTTATTTTCAGCGTAACAGTATTCATTGTTTTTTCACCACACCCAGTGCTCCATGCAATCTGTGCCCTCCCTAATACCCACCACCTGGTTCCCCCACCCTCCCACCCCGCCCCTTCAAAACCCTCAGGTTGTTTTTCAGAGTCCATAGTCTCTCATGGTTCACCTCCCCTTCCAATTTCCCTCAACTCCCTTCTCCTCTCCATCTACCCTTGTCCTCTATATTATTTGTTATGCTCCACCAATAAGTGAAACCATATGATACTTGACTTTCTCTGTTTGACTTATTTCACTCAGCATAATCTCTTCCAGTCCTGTCCATGTTGCTACAAAAGTTGGGTATTCGTCCTTTCTGATGGAGGCATAATACTCCATAGTGTATATGGACCACATCTTCCTTATCCATTCATCCGTTGAAGGGCATCTTGGTTCTTTCCACAGTTTGGCGACCGTGGCTATTGCTGCTATAAACATTGGGGTACAGATGGCCCTTCTTTTCACTACATCTGTATCTTTGGGGTAAATACCCAGCAGTGCAATTGCAGGGTCATAGGGAAGATCTATTTTTAATTTCCTGAGGAATCTCCACACTGTTCTCCAAAGTGGCTGCACCAGTTTGCATTCCCACCAACAGTGTAAGAGGGTTCCCCTTTCTCCACATCCTCTCCAACACACGTTGTTTCCTGTCTTGCTAATTTTGGCCATTCTAACTGGTGTAAGGTGGTATCTCAATGTGGTTTTGATTTGAATCTCCCTGATGGCTAGTGATGATGAACATTTTTTCATGTGTCTGGTAGCCATTTGTATGTCTTCATTGGAGAAGTGTCTGTTCATATCTTCTGCCCATTTTTTAATATGATTATCTGTTTTGTGTGTGTTGAGTTTGAGGAGTTCTTTATAGATCCTGGATATCAACTTTTTTTTTTTTTTTTTTTTTTTTAGATTTTATTTATTTATTTGACAGATAGATCACAAGTAGGCAGAGAGGCAGGCAGAGAGAGGAGGAAGCAGGCTCCCCGCTGAGCAGAGAGCCCGATGCGGGACTCGATCCCAGGACCCTGAGATCATGACCTGAGCCGAAGGCAGAGGCTTTAACCCACTGAGCCACCCAGGCGCCCCTGGATATCAACCTTTTATCTGTACTGTCATTTGCAAATATCTTCTCCCATTCCGTGGGTTGCCTCTTT
Source organism: Martes martes (assembly GCF_963455335.1). Lineage (NCBI taxonomy): Eukaryota > Metazoa > Chordata > Mammalia > Carnivora > Mustelidae > Martes > Martes martes. The sequence goes on from NC_137896.1 coordinate 38,658,646, forward strand.
GTTTTGATGACTGTTTCTTTTGCTGTGCAGAAGCTTTTTATCTTGATGAAGTCCCAGAAGTTCATCTTTGCCTTTGTTTCCTTCGCCTTTGGAGACATATCTTGAAAGAAGTTGCTGTGGCTGATATCAAAGAGGTTACTCCCTATGTTCTCCTCGAGGATTCTGATGGATTCCTGTCTCACGTTGAGGTCTTTTATCCATTTCGAGTTTATCTTTGTGTACGGTGTAAGAGAATGGTCAAGTTTCATTCTTCTACATATAGCTGTCCAGTTTTCCCAGCACCATTTATTGAAGAGACTGTCTTTTTTCCACTGGATATTTTTTCCTGTTTTGTCAAAGATTATTTGACCATAGACTTGAGGGTCCATATCTGGGCTCTCTACTCTGTTCCACTGGTCCATGTGTCTGTTTTTATGCCAGTACCATGCTGTCTTGGTGATCACAGCTTTGTAGTAAAGCTTGAAATCAGGTAACGTGATGCCACCAGTTTTATTTTTGTTTTTCAACATTTCCTTAGCAATTCGGGGTCTCTTCTGATTCCATACAAATTTTAGTATTATTTGCTCCAGCTCTTTGAAAAATACTGGTGGAATTTTGATTGGAATGGCATTAAAAGTATAGATTGCTCTGGGCAGTATAGACATTTTAACGATGTTTATTCTTCCCATCCAAGAGCATGGAATGGTCTTCCATCTTTTTGTGTCTTCTTCAATTTCTTTTAGGAGTGTTCTGTAGTTCCTCGAGTACAGATCTTTAACCTCTTTGGTTAGGTTTATTCCGAGGTATCTTATGGTTTTTGGTGCTATAGTAAATGGAATCGATTCTCTAATTTGCCTTTCTGTATTTTCATTGTTAGTGTATAAGAAAGCCACTGATTTCTGGACATTGACTTTGTATCCTGCTACATTACTGAATTGCTGTATGAGTTCTAGTAGTTTGGAGGTGGAGTCTTTCGGGTTTTCCATATAAAGAATCATGTCATCTGCGAAGAGGGAGAGTTTGACTTCTTCCTTGCCAATTTGGATACCTTTTATTTCTCTTTGTTGTCTGATTGCTGTTGCTAGGACTTCTAATACTATGTTGAACAAGAGTGGTGAGAGTGGGCATCCTTGTCGTGTTCCTGATCTCAATGGGAAGGCTGCAAGCTTTTTCCCATTGAGGATGATATTTGCTGTGGGTTTTTCATAGATAGATTTGATGAAGTTCAGGAATGTTCCCTCTGTCCCTATACTTTGAAGCGTTTTAATCAGGAACGGATGCTGGATTTTGTCAAAAGCTTTTTCTGCATCAATGGAGAGGATCATGTGGTTCTTCTCTCTTCTCTTATTGATTTGTTCTATCACATTGATTGATTTGCGAATGTTGAACCATCCTTGTAACCCAGGGATGAATCCTACCTGGTCATGGTGGATAATCTTTTTAATGTGCTGTTGGATCCTGTTTGCTAGGATCTTGTTGAGAATCTTAGCATCCATATTCATCAGTGATATCGGTCTGAAATTCTCCTTTTTGGTAGGGTCTTTGCCTGGTTTGGGGATCAGGGTAATGCTGGCTTCATAAAAAGAGTCTGGAAGTTTTCCTTCTGCTTCAATTTTTTGAAACAGCTTCAGGAGAATAGGTATTATTTCTTCTTTGAAAGTTTGATAGAATTCCCCAGGGAATCCGTCAGGTCCTGGGCTCTTGTTTTTTGGGAGGTTTTTGATCACTGCTTCAATCTCGTTACTAGATATCGGTCTATTCAGGTTGTCAATTTCTTCCTGGTTCAATTTTGGGAGTTTATAGTTTTCCAGGAATGCATCCATTTCATCTAGGTTGCTTAGCTTATTGGCATATAACTGTTGATAATAGCTTCTGATGATTGTTTCTACTTCCTTGGTGTTAGTTGTGATCTCTCCCTTTTCATTCTTAATTTTATTAATTTGGGCTTTCTCTCTTTTCTTTTGGATTAGTGTGGCCAATGGTTTATCGATCTTATTGATTCTTTCAAAAAACCAGCTTCTAGTTTCATTGATACATTCTACTGTATCTCTGGTTTCTACCTCGTTGATCTCTGCTCTAATCTTGATTATTTCCCTTCTTACGTGTGGAGTTGGTTTGATTTGTTGTTGATTCTCCAGTTCTTTAAGGTGTAGAGACAGCTGGTGTATTCTGGATTTTTCAATTTTTTTGAGGGAGGCTTGGATGGCTATGAATTTCCCCCTTAGGACCGCCTTTGTTGTATCCCATAGGTTTTGGAGTGAAGTGTCTTCGTTCTCATTGGTTTCCATAAATTGTTTAAGTTCTTCTTTGATCTCCTGGTTGATCCAAGCATTCTTAAGCAAGGTGGTCTTTAGCTTCCAGGTATTTGAGTTCCTTCTGAACTTTTCCTTGTGATTGAGCTCCAGTTTCAAAGCATTGTGATCTGAGAATATGCAGGGAATAATCTCAGTCTTTTGGTATCGGTTGAGCCCTGATTTGTGACCCAGTATGTGGTCTATTCTGGAGAAGGTTCCATGTGCACTTGAGAAGAATGAGTATTCTGTTGTTTTAGGGTGGAATGTTCTGTATATATCTATGAGGTCCATCTGGTCCAATGTATCATTCAATGCTCTTATTTCTTTATTGATTTTCTGCTTCGATGATCTGTCTATTTCTGAGAGAGGCGTGTTAAGATCTCCTACTATTAATGTATTCATATCAATATGACTCTTTATCTTGATTAATAGTTTTCTTATGTAATTGGCTGCTCCCATATTGGGGGCATAGATATTTACAATTGTTAGATCATCTTGGTGGATAGTCCCTTTAAGAATGATGTAGTGTCCTTCTGTATCCCTGACTACCATCTTTAGTTTAAAATCTAATTTATCTGATATGAGAATCGCTACCCCGGCTTTCTTTTGAGGCCCATTGGCGTGAAAGATGCTTCTCCATCCCTTCACTTTCAGTCTGGGTGTATCTTTAGGTTCAAAATGGGTCTCTTGTAGACAACATATGGATGGGTCCTGTCGTTTTATCCAATCTGCAACCCTGTGTCATTTTATGGGTGCATTTAGGCCATTCACATTGAGAGTGATTATTGAGAGATACGTTTTTATTGACATTGTGTTATCTTTGAAGTCTTTCTTTCTGTCGATTGTCTCTATATTTCTGTTCAATACTATTCTTAGGATTTGTCCTCTTTTATAGAACCCCCCTTAATATTTCCTGCAGTGTCGGCTTGGTGGTTGCATAGTCTTTCAAGCCTTGCCGGTCTTGGAAACTCTTTATCTCTCCATCCATTTTGAATGTCAGTCTTGCTGGATAAAGTATTCTTGGCTGCATGTTCTTCTCATTTAGTGCCCTGAATATATCTTGCCAGCCCTTTCTGGCTTGCCAGGTCTCTGTGGACAGGTCTGACGTTATTCTGATGGGCTTTCCTCTGTATGTAAGGAGCTTCTTTGTCCTAGCGGCTTTCAAGAGATTGTATCTACAATTATGATTCCTCAATTTTACTATGAGGTGCCTGGATGTTTTTTTTGAATTTATAATCTTGGGGGGGGACCTTTCTACTTCTAGTACATGAACACTTGTTCCATTCGCAAGATTGGGAAAATTTTCATGAAAAACTTGTTCCATTATATCTTCTAGACTTCTTTCTTTCTCCTCCCCTTCAGGGATTCCAATAATTCTGACGTTGGAACGTTTCATGGCATCATTTATTTCCCTGATTCTGTTTTCGTGGCTTCTAAGCTGTTTGTTCCAGGCTTCCTCCTGATCCTTTCTCTCTATTTGTTTGTCCTCCAGATCACTAATTCTATCTTCTGTCTCAGTTACCCTAGCTTTTAGAGAATTTAGATTAGATTGGAACTCATTGAGAGCGTTGTGAACCTCATCCCTGGTGGCCTTCAGCTCTGCCCTAACATTATGAACCTCCTCTCTGGTCGCTTTCAATTCTGCCCTAATCAATTCTGTTTGGTCATCCATGGCTTTCTCCAACCTAGCTATTGCCTGGATAATTGTTAGCCTGAATTCTCTTTCTGACATATTGTCTATGTTGATAGCCGTTAGCTCTGTTGCAGAAGGCCCATCCTCTGTATTTTTCTTCTGTTGGGGATTCCTCCTCCTAGTCATTTTGGTGAGAGATGACTGGACAGATGTAGCTGGATGTATTGACTGTGGTGCAGTCAAGGTGCACCCTGGAACGCTTCTGAGCACTCAGGATTCCCCACCCAAATGAGAGAAAAAAGAAAAGAAAAAGAAAAAAGAGGGAGAGAGAGAGACAGGAAAAAAAGGGAAGATAAAAGTGAAGGTTCAGCCCAAATGGGCCCTAGGGTAAGGTTTATGACGTATATAAACAAAAACAGACAAACAAAAAGACTGATAAAAGTATATGACGAGAGAAAATATATATATATATATAAGCAAAAAAAAGGGAGGAGCCTCGTCAAGAAGAACCCCAAGTATAAGATTTATATACTATCCGGACAAACATAAATACACAGAGACACTGGCAGAAGAAAAAGATGGGAGCATGGTTATAGATTCTCGGTGTGGGCGAGGAAGGTTATTTTGATTCTTCCTGGATGTATCTTGATATCTTTGTTAAAGGACTCAACTTTCCTAAGAAAAAGGGGGATTAAAAATTGGTTCACCTATAGGGGTAGCATTGCTTGGAGAAAGGGGGTTACCTTGAAGTTTAACTCTATATGAATATTAGAAAATAAAAATAAAAAAGGAATAAACTGGACTAAACTAAATTAAAAATTTTTTTTTAAAAATTAAGAAAATAGAAAAGCAAAAGAAAAACACATGTGTATGTATCAAAAAATTCAGGTTAGAAGTTTATCATGGAATTTGATGTACTGGACATCTCACTGTGATGGTAAATAGGTTAAAAATTTATCTATATAAAAAAAGAAAAAAAATGAACCAGAATAGTGGGAAAGAATTAAAAATAAAAGTTGTATCTATGAAGTAGTGGTGGTTGTTCTCTTGTAGTCTTTTTTTTTTTTTTCCTGATTTGTTTTCTGGGGGAGGGGGCTGCCACGTGGGTTTTCAGTCAATGATGTTCCCTGAGTTAAGTCCTCCCGACCCCCTCAAGGGGGTGGGCTCTGAGAAAAACGTTTTTTTTCAGGTTTTTGTTCTCTGGAGGTTTTTATGTTTGTTCACTTCTTTTCTCTCGCCTTGACAGCTTTTGATGGTTTTTGGAGGTTTAGAGGAAAGAAAACTGCACCCCAACCTCCCTCTCAGAGAGAAGCCTCAGTCTGCTCCCCTGCAGGTGCTGCAGCCGCTGGGCCGCTGGCAGAGCAGGTTCTGAGTCACGGTCCCTGGGGATGCAGGATCTCCTGCTTGTACGCAAAACCAAGGCAGCTGTGGCTGTCTGGGCAGCTCCAGACCGCCAGAGAGGTTCCAAGCAGCAATCGCACACTGAGATTTTCCCGCTGGCTGGGGCTGAGAGCTCAGTGCTTGCGCGCACCTCTCCCAGGGGATGGTTTGGGGCGCGGCGCCTCCAGCTCTATCGGCTCTATCGCCGCGTGGGTGTATCGCCGCGTGGGTCCCAGAACACCAGGCTGGGCGTTCGTGCACCTCTCTCAGGGGAGGTTGAGGCACGCGCGCATCTCCAGTAAGGTGCGCGTTCTGCCGTCTGGTGTGGCTCCCAGCCCCTCACGGGAGCCGGACTCCACCCGTTCTCGGGCGCACTGGCGGCTCCGGGACAAAGACCAGGTTTCTCCGCCGCACTCTCTGGCTCAGCGCCAGGGGAGGCTGCCCTGGGTCTGGGGACTTAAGCCCCTGTCCCTAGCCGCCCCGATTCCCACAATTTCCCCGTGCGATCCTTTGCTCTTTTGAGTGCTTTCAACAAGATTCCAAGTTAATGCTGGTCCCCAGATGCAGGGCACTCTCGTATTGGGGTATTATTTTCCAATCGGTCACCTCTGGTGGCTCCCTCCCCCTTTTGTTTATCTTCCGATATCAGTCCGACGTTCCCACTCCACTTTACCTGCCCACTGGCGTCTTCTGGCCCCCGTAGAGATCCAGACGTGTATAATTCTGATCTCAGGCTGATTTCATGGGTGATCGGAGTTCTTTGGTAGGTAATCAGCTCACTTTAGGGTACAGGTTGAAAAGGCGCCTCCTCCTACTTCCCCGCCATCTTATCTCCCCAGCAGCTGTCCACTTTTAAATACTTAAGGGCACCTTGATTTTCCTTGCTTCAGCTGAACTCCCTCCAGACCGGGAAGGACTGGGCCCGTCGGAGGCTGCGGGCGGGCCTGTTCCAGCCGCCGCCGCCAGTGAGATGGGGAGGGGCGGCGGGACCACGAGGTGGGAGCGCGGCGCTGGCGGGGCAGCCGCGGCCGGAGGGCGACTTTTTGTTGTTTTAATTGTGAGAGTAGCTGGATTTTCTGATATAACCTCTTTTTATTTTTCAAGTGCTAGATCATTAACTGAAAGAAAAAAGCTCATGGAAGCAAACTGCTGTTATATAATTGATACATGTCCATTGGGGAAGAATAGATAATGCACGCACACACATAAATCAAGTCACCCTTAGTCTCATACTCTGCACAAAATCTGTGTTTGCTTTGTGAGATAACATCTCTTAATGTTATCTTCTGACTCTTATACCATCTTTTGTTAAATTGAATTTGACCCATATTGATACCTCCCTTTTACCTGGCCATCTCCCTTTGGTTGCAACAATGCACAGGAGAACACCCAGGTAGCAAGCAGGATCAGCAGGGGCTCTATCTCCATTTCTCACTTCTAACTTCCTTTCATATAGAGCTAGTCCACAGTAGGACTGCTGAAGTGTGTGAATTCATAAATTGGAATTTATTTTCATTGGCTTCTATTGTCAACTGGCTAGAAAGAAACAAGCCCCGAGGCACATAAGTTCTCCAGCTCAGAGGAATGGACCCACGTTCATTCCTTATTTTACCCTTTGTCCACTGCCTGTCAATTTTTTCCAGCTCTATTGCCACCTCTCTTCCAAAGTGGCATTAATTGCATTTTATGTTGTTGGCATCTGTCTCTCCTCACACTATTATATGGAATTCTGAAATTTCGTTTTTGGAATCCAGGAAGTCTAAGAACTAAAATATTTTCATAACGAATATGAAGCTATTTATAGTTACTGTTTCTCATCCCTGATGTGAATATTCGTATGTTTGGCTGCCAAATGTAAAGGTGCTTGGTTATAGGATATTGCTTCAGATTCCACTGAGAGTGGAGGTTGTAGCATGTCATGTATGCACTGGGTTAACTTTCTAAAGTCCAGAAAGTCTGAATTATAAACACAACTGGTCCCACCCATCCTGAATAAGAGCTGGACCTGTATGAGCATAGACAGGTGGCCGAGGACCAGTATAAGGAGGAGGAGGGCCTGGGGAAGGCAGTTCCATCTCAAATGCACCATCATTTTGTGAACTCTAATTCTGTTCTCTGTTCACATTGCTCTTGTGACAGTGAGGGTATGAACCCTCTTCAGCTTTCTCCTCTTTATTTCATCCATTTCTCACCATTGTCTTCAACACCAGCACATGTTTCCTGAATTCCTTGACTTAATGCTTTTTGTTTCTTCTAATGACACTCAATCCTTTCCCTTCCTCAAATAAAATAGATTTCTGTTTTGTGCACACTACACAGCAATTAGGCCAGAGTGATCCTTTGCTAAAGCTACTTTATGAATGGTACCTATTTGGTGGGGGCAGTAAATCAAAAAATTCATGCCATAGTTTTTTTCTCTGAATTGAGAGGAACCCCAAGGAATACCAAAAGATCACAGTGTAGAAGCAGAAGACAAAAGAAAGAACTATCTGTCCCATGGTAGACAGATAGTTGGAATATTTTAAGTTGTTGTTATTAAGGTTCCCTGGAAAATAGCTACCAATGATGTATCGTATTTTTACCCTATAACATACAGTGAGGACTCTTTGCTGTTTCCCCCTTGATATCCATAAATTTCACAGTAATGTTCTTTTTCTATTTACTAAATAATGGGAACTTATAATAATAATAATAATAATAATAATAAAGACATTTCTCATTCCACATTGGCCCTACAATACTAGATGTCAAAACTCAGGCCCAAGTGAACACTGTAAAACATAGATCCTTAGTTAAGAGAGTTAAGAAGACCCTATTCTCTTGGAGTGTGTCTTCTCAAAGTGATAGTATTGGGCGTGGGGGAGGGAGTGACAAGTGTAAATAATTAGTAATTTATAAGTAATTAGTAAATCTTAATATGAATAATATAATTTCAAGCAGTGAAAGGGGCTATAAAAATAAACAGGTATTTGAGCAAAGTGATTGGAGGCTAGATGAGTGCCACTTAGGTTGGTCAGGGATGGTTTCTCTAAGGAAGTGACATTTCAGCTAAGAGACAGATCTAAGGGATATGTATTCCAAAAAAAGGGGATGAAAAATAAGACTGCTTTCAGATGTGGTAAGTTAAGTTCCACTCAATGACAGTGAGAAAGCCAGTGTGCAGTGTGGCAGGAACAGAGGACTTTTTTTTTTTTTTTTTTAAGATTTTATTTATTTATTTGAGAGAGAAAGAGCTTGAGTGGCAAAAGGCCTGGGGGAGAGGGAAAAGCAGACCTCCTCCCGCATTGAGCCTGTAGCCCACTGAGCCCAGGAGTCTCGAGGTTTGAGGCTCAAGGGAAAACTCAATGTGAGGCTCAATTCCAGGACCTTGGGATCAGGACCTAAGCCAAAGTCAGATGCTTAACAAACTGAGCCACCCAGGTGCCCCAGGAACAGGATTTAAGGAGTGTGATCATTGAGGTTTCAGAGTTATGTAGGATCTGTGTGCCACAGAAAGCAGTTTGATAACATTATAATTGCAATGCATTGGAGAAGCCTGCATTGGAGGTTTTTATGCAGAGGAATTAGTATGTTCTCGTTTAAAGTTTCAAAAAGATTGTTCTGGGGTCAGGAGTGAAAGCAGGTAAAATGCATTAAGAGCATTTTGAAAGAGTGTGAGTTTGTGGTGGTGTGAATTGTACCATCAGAAATGGACAGGAGGATTCAGAACCTACTGGAGAAGTTGAACTGGTAGTATTTGCTATTGTACTGTTGTTTGGGTGAGAAAAAGAGATGAATCTGCGATGATTCCTGGGCTTAGGGAGATGTGGAATTCTTGTTGAAAGACTAACTGGCTCGACATATGTGAAGGGGATGGTGGTGTGAGGTACTTAAAGGTCATCTCTTTCCCCCTGTGTCCTTTTGCTTTGTGGTTGCTCAAGAAGTCAGAGCATGCATCTTTTTTAGAAGATCTTTCACGAACCTCCTACTCTGAACTTCATTGTAACCTAATTTTTGAAATACCAAACACTATGAAGCATCATTTTTCTTTGCTAAATACTTACATATATGAAGATTATGCAAACGACCAATTCTGTAAGTCATGTGTTCAGAGTTGTGGTTTCAGAAAAAGTGATAGATTTAAATGGAAATAGACATCTCCGTGTTGCTTTATATATCTTGTGATCACTGATGTAGAAAAAGTAGCTCCCTGGGGCCATAAACCATAGAAGAGAATGAAACTTCTTTTCTTATGCTGGAGAGAAAATCCCAAGAACCAATGTTTTAACACATGGGGAAAAATATCTTCAAGAACATCTCTTTCTCGTGAATGATTAGGAAGTTTCTATTTCCTCTTTTCTTTTATTTCTTAATGTTAGTCTAAAGCCTATGTATACTACAGAGTCTTAACATCACTCTCATCTTTAAATTTTAAGCAACAATAAGCAGACTTTTTCTATAACCAGATCCAAATGTTACACTCTCTGACTTAAACAGAGAAATCTGAATTTGGCAGACAAATGAGAAACAGCAAAAAAATAAAAATTAATAGAATGGGCCATTTATTTTGGAAAGGGTTTATTTAGGATGTCTTCAAATAATGAACAATGTTAGAGGATTTAAAATATGATTTTATAACCAGTTTTTCTGAGACATAACCATTTTATCTAATATGGACCTTCTGTATCGTATTGTATTTAAATGTCTTAAGTTAATATACAGGGAATGTTGCCATAAGGATTCGCTTTCCAAGAAAACACAATAGAATCTTAATTTCCCTTGATGAATAATAAAGTACTTATCACTATAAAGTTTCTCCTCCTTTTTGTTTTAAGGTGCTCCTCTGGTAATTTTCCATTTTTACCTGGGCTTGCTTTGTTACCCACTGATCAGTTTACTTCTTAGGTTGGCAATAATGTTGGGATAAATTCATAAATAGTTGCAATTTGCTGAAAAAAAGAAGTCTTTTATTTGTGAGTAAGAATAGTGTTTACTTCTTGGAACACTGCATAAAAAACTAATGATGTATGGTGACTAACATAACACAATAAAAAAAAAGTATAGTGTTTACTTGTTATAGATATTGTATTGGTGTTGAATACACATTTTCTTTTTTCCAGTTATCTATTTTAAATGATTCTGGAAATACAGAATGACAGATTTTAATTAGTTAAGTTTAGTATGGAATGGGAATTTTTTTTTTTTTTTGCCTAAGAGAGATAATATATGTGAAAGTATGCATTAATAGTAATAATAAAAATAATAATTGAATTGAATTAAGATGAAAATTCTTTGAAAATGGTAAAAGTATTCTCATATAAGGTATTTTTATTATTATTGATATTATTCTTGTCATGGTTAAGGTATGCAAGATAATGCTATTGGATTTGTTTGTAATTCAAGCATGAGGTAAAACAAAGTGTAATTAATTCTGTAGTAAGTTTCATTATACAAATATTTTTTTAGAAGAGCTTTTTAGGAGTATCACTGAAGGCTTTGGTGCAATTGCATTGCTTCTTGATGTACATTTTTGGACTATTTCCATTAGTTGTTTTTATAAGATTGTGTGGTGGTTATGGTTGTGGTTTATTGTGCCAAAATACCTGGATTCAAATCCCACCTGAACCACTTATTGACTGTAAGAGCTTGGACAAGTCTTATAGCAATTTTGTACTTTTATTTTCTTGTCTGTTAAATGATGATTAACAATATTACCTGATTTTGAGATAAATGAACAATTTAAATAAAGAAGAAAGTCTAACACATAAAAAAAAAAAACTCATCAATTCTTATTTCTTGCACAAACCTGGTAAAAATTCAAGTTTACCAGTTATCAAATTGCATCAATCCTATTTGGGGTCTTCTTCATTATGTGCAGAGATCAGCTATGACCTGTTTTTGTTTCAGTCATAATTTGCCTAGTTATTACATCTCATAAAAAAAGAAGAAGAAAGGATTTGACCTTCAAAAGGGAAAAACAAGGCAGCATCTTGAATGTATGCTCTACTCAAGGTACTGGTTCAGGGCCTGATGTACAGTAAGCTCAATGTAGATCTGGGTTCACTCCACGTTGTCTGCCCAGGACTCTGAGCTGTGAATAGGAAGCGCCTTGCTTCTCCATTCTTAGTAAATTTATATAGCAGTCTTACCTTAAATTTGGCCTTTAGCCTTAGGAAAATCAGAAAATTTGTAGGTATACTATTATGGCTGAAATATTAAGCTTCTTAAAACCACATACTTTAGTTCATTTAGCCATCTAATATTTTCTCTATTCTTCTGTTAGTTACCTTTAAAAAATATATGATTTTAAATTATATAGTGGGTTATTCAGGTACTCATCTAACACTTAAAATGTAAACAGTGTCAATTTTTCGAAAAGGCAAAAGATAAGAAATTATTATATGTGAAAAGAAATAGAGTTATGGGGCACCTGGGTGGCTCAGTGGGTTAAAGCCTCTGCCTTCAGCTCAGGTCATGGTCTCAGGGTCCTGGGATCGAGCCCCGCATCGGGCTCTCTGTGCAGCAGGGAGCCTGCTTCCTCCTCTCTCTCTGACTGACTCTCTGCCTACTTGTGATCTCTGTCTGTCAAATAAATCAATGAAATCTTAAAAGGAAGAAAGAAAGAAAGAAAGAAATAGAGTTATGATCTTTTTTATTCTTTCCTACCTTGGATTCTGCAGTTTTAATCAATTTGGCATTTGCAAATACTGGGCTCTATCTGTTAAGAACTGTGTTGTTTATAGAGATTTTTAGGTGCAAATTATCTAGCCAGATGTTTAAACACTAAGGGGAAACAAGTTAAATAAAATTAACACAGTCTTCATTTATCAAGTAGTTAATTCTCAGCGGTAGGTCATGAAATCAGGCTTTTGATTCCCATATATATATAGATATAACTATTTAGATAACATAAAATGAAAGATACAGAAACCTAGTTTTGAAATACCATAAACTACAAAATTAGGGACTATTCTACTCATTGTAGGGGCCTTCCCAAATTTTGAATATTGATTGCCTTTGTCATTATCTTTTATGATTATTCTAGATTTCATGGATATTGCAACAGATATAATATTGCATTATAATTTCCCATCAAGCAAATGATACCAATTGATTATAGGCCTATGGAAATACCTGAGAACAGGGATAGGGTGGGCTTGTGTGGGATACACAGACCTGCAGACACACAGACACACACACACACACATGCCCACATATACACCACACACAAATATAAAAATAAAATTGCATAATATTGCATATCAGTTGCTTGACTCTAGTTAAACTCAACTCTTACATAGTTACTACAACATTGTGTTAATGTGGGGTAGGTTGTTTTAGTAGATCTACTATATTATGAGGTGGAATTCCTAAAATAATCATGCTGGGAACTATGAAGGTCTTAAAATAGTTTTTATTATGGTAAATTTGAAAATGTTCTTTAAAATTTTTTAAATTATAAAAGTAATATAAAATTATACTAAGTGTAGTGTTGGGAAACAAAGAGGGGAAAAATCAGCTACTACTTAATAAAAATCATTTTGCCTTACTGTATTTCTCTAGATATTATATGTCCCATTGTATTTTCAATGTTATACTTTGTTTCTTATATACATATACAGGACTATTTTAAATATTTTGAGGTATATTACAAGGGTTTTAAGTTCTTAAGTCTTCCTGGGAAAGAGCTTAAAAATATTTTGAGTTTTATAAGTCTCATTGAAGACCTAGGGAATTATTTCCAAATATTAATTTGGAGCTTCACTTTTAATAGGGTATTAAAACTAGTGACATAGTAGAAGTTGTGTTAAAGTAAAGTTCAGGAATTTATGTTCAAGTCTCAATTTTGACCACATGAAGGGTTTGAACCCAGTTATTGCATTCTCCTCTAGTTATATCATTTGAAGGATGTTTGTGATCCATCTTTGTATGTGAGAAATACACATAGAGATCTCTAAGAATAAATTATGATCCATATGCTTTCCCTAAAATTGTGCTCTAAACCTAATAGAGATTTATGGACATCTTTTCTTGGGTGTTTATTTTTCTGTGATAGAGTGATTTATTTTGGAAAAGGAGATGCTTCTGCCTCTGTTAATTAATGGATATAGGAAGCAACAGAAGGTAACAGGCAAGACTGGAAGGAGAAAAAGAGGACTTAGCAAGTGTGGTTGAGAGCAATGGAAAGGAACAAAGACATTTAAGGATCTAATTATTTATTTGACAACTATTTGCAAGTCTGTTAACTCTGGAGATGAGGAAAGGTTGTAAGAAAAAGAGAGAGCAGAGTGTTAGGGAGACCAAGAAAATACAGTGGTGAAAAGATACCCCAGTGTTTTTCTCTGGCTCACATGGCTTCCATTATTCTTTTTCTTTGCCTGTTGCTACTTGTTTCTGGATGTGAAGGAGGGAATATCTTAAAATTATTTAGACACAACTAATTAGCTCAGGAGAACAATATGTTTAAGAAACCACACAGAATATTTCATTTGTATTACAGAACAATTAAATAAGAGTCCACTTGTAGCCGTAAGTTGCAAAGTGCTAAGGAAATATTAAGTTGATTTATCTAGCTTATTTTCACGCCATCTGCCTATGTAAACTCATCATTACTTTTAGCTTCCCTTAATAGATGACATTAAATTTCCTTCTTACCCCAATATTTAGAGTCAAAGTACAACCCAAAAGCCAGGGGTGGAGGTGGTTGTTCTGTCATGGAGACCTCCCAACTTTTGAAAGATAAAGTATTTCTATAAAGCTATACTGAACATAAATTAGTTTACATTTCACTCTGTCTCTGCAAGTGAAGAGCTATAGTATCACAGTAAAAAACTGCATATTCAGGGCCTAAGTTCTGGGACTTGAACTCTAACCCCATACCTAACCCACCGTGTGACTTTGGACAAATTACTTCATTCTCCTGTGCCTTAATTTTTTTTTTTTTTTTTTGGTCTATAAAATGATGATGAGTGTAGTAATTTTCTTATTGATGTTGTTATGGAGGTTAATTAATTTAGTCAAAGCATTTAGAACAGTACTTAGAACATATAAGTTCTTCATAATTCAATTTTTCAGCTACAGGGACACATTTGAATGACCTGGGAGCTTGATGTCCAAGCGGCACACTTAACCAATTAAATCCAAATCTTTGGGGATGGAGCCCAGTAGTGGGAGTCATTAAAACTTTTGAGGTGATTCTAACGAGCAGCCAAACTTAGGAACAACCACCATATATGTTGGCTGTAATTATCTTGCTGACTAAATTATAAACTTCCCGAGGTCAGGGAGTGTGTTACTCCTTTTTATACACTCCTTCCCAGAGGGGCTAGCTCAACTGCCTTGTTTGTAACTAATGCTCCTCAAATACTTGCCAATCAAGGAAAACATGTTGATGATTCTTTAGAATTGTAAAGACCTTGCAATACTACAGAGGTGCTGATTTTAGGCCTTAATTATTCATTCCCTCATTTATTCATTTATACACACACACTACACTGCTTTAGAATCTTGATATACCATGCTAAACACTGCAGGCATATATGATTTGAAAATACAATCCATGCTCTGAAGAGTTTTTAATCTAGTGTGTGATTGAGAACATAAACAAATACAGACAAGACTTTAATAGAAGGAAATTTGACAATGTTTAAGTTCCATGTTGTAATTTGGATTTCCTAGGAAACCAACTCTAAGATGGAGCATGTAGCATGTTCGTTAGGAAGTGGTCTTGGGATCAATACCTCTTGTGTGTGGTGGGGGGGGGGGGTGGGAGAGTCACAGAAGAAGCATGATTGATCAGAGAGTAGAAGTTAAATTTCAACCTGAGGGTTTTGAAGGGGCGGGGGAGGTGGGAGGTTGGGGGAACCAGGTGGTGGGTATTAGGGAGGGCCCATATTGCATGGAGCACTGGGTGTGGTGCAAAAACAATGGATACTGTTATGCTGAAAAGAAATTTAAAAAAAAAAAAGTTAAATTTCATCTCATTGCCAACAAGGTTTTCAACCAACCCCACAAGAAGCTCTGAGGTTGGGACAGCTCTTCAGAGTTGTCTCAAGTTGGGCTGAAAGGGGTTTTGTTTCTCCATGTTGATCAGTAGTTCGATACAGCTGCTGGAAGAAGTGACCTTGGGTAAGACACATTTCTTTAGCTGAAGTGATCTCCAAATAGAGCTGACAGCTCAGGGTATCTTCTGGCAGTTCTTCCAGCAGATAGGGGAATACATCCTTAATTCCTAAAGGAAGATTTGGGTAGAATATCACAACTTCCATCCCATGAAATAAAAGAGATTAATAACAACAAAAAATTACTATGACTCAGGAAAGAACGAGGTCACAGTTATTTAGCTTGAGAGAGGAGAGCCAAGGTGAATTGAGGACCACTTTCTGAAGTGGATGTCATTATAATTTAATACTTAGGGATAGTTAAGATTTTAAGAGGCTGAGATGAAGTGCGGATTATTCCAGGTACAGGAAACAATAGGGGTAAAGGTGGAGAAATATGAAGTATAGATTTGTTCAGAAGCCTGTGAGTTGTAGAATTAAACTCTACGTCTTTTAAAAATGAATTTCAGTGAATGGTATTATTTTGAGCAAGAGGACTTCTGAGCCCCTGAAAATGATGTTAAGTGTAAGGTCATCCTCAGTGATTTAATTTTGAGGGCTGGCATTTTCAGGATTTGAACAAAATGGAAGATTAAGTCATACTTGTAGCTTCTTAACCTTGGAAGGAGGTCCTGGAGTGTTATAAACATTGCATTGCGGGAGACTCAGCTGTAGCACATAGTACGCCTTAATATTGTTATAATTTCTTTTTTTCCTCCTCTTTCTCTCACAGAAATGAAATGGATGAATTGATCATCCTCTAGTTTTGTCATTGTGAAGGAACTTTTCCTACTTCATCTTAATGTCTAGGGTGTTTCATTTAAGAGCAGTTTAAATGAGCCCTATTTTAAAATGAACTGTGCTGTAATATCATTAGTGCCCAACTAGTCACTTTGTGAGGTCACAGAACTCTGCACAATTTCTCTTTCTATTCCAAAACCTTGGAAGAAAGTAATTGAGGTATAGACACTTGGGAGTTTTGATTTTATTGCTTTGCAAAGAAATTTCAATTTGTGTTTATCTGGTTATGGTCCCCAAATATTTCTCAAAGGAAGATAAATCAAGCTTGTTGGGAAGTTCCTAGTCATATATCATCCAGTCCTATTACCTGAACTACCTTGTTTGACATTGTCATTCAGAGCACTCTCCCAGCTGTGATTATAACTCAACCTTGGTTTGGGTTGGCAACTCACTCTTCTTACTTGTTATTCTCTCTCTGGCTCTCTGTGTGTGTATGTGTCTCTCTCTTTCTTTTAACTTGCAGATCCAATGCAGTTCTTTGAAATGATTTATATTTCATCCTAAGTCATTAGCGTATGTTTCCAAGTGGGCTATCTTTCCTCCTTTGTTGGTTAATGTTTACAAGAAACCTCTTGGAGTAATGACTCACTGTGATAATTCATCACTTGCCTGCCTCCAGTATCAGTGATGAGCTTATATTTGAGACTGTACCCTTCTCTGTGTCTTTAAAACAAATTCTGTTCTCTGAGTGGTGAATATGATTCTGCCCCTGATCTATGGGGAAAGCGAACCACTCTCTATTTATTAGCAAAGATACATGTATGCCACCCTCCCCTGTTTTTCTGCAGGAATTGTTCTTTAAAGACCAAGAAACCATAAACAAGGCTCATTTAGGTTGCTTCAAAGATGCTTATTAGTACTTATATTAGAAGTCACATTAAAGGATAATATATAACTATTCTCTTTAAGAACTAGTTCTCTCTTTTAAAGAACCAGCTTACTCAAGTACATCTCTCATCCATTTTTTATGCCTAGTAAATTGAAATAAAATCTACTTTCTTTGCTCAGTAAGAGAGTCAAGATGCTATGAGACTGCTGTATTTGAATTCTGCTTATTACCGAAAATTTGAGCCTTTATGCATGATGTTAAGAGAGAGCTTTCTCCAAATGGCTTAAGTCAAAGTCTCACTATATTGAAGGAGAAAGGTAAGTGGTTTGGTGGCTATTTGTTCAGGTGATGAACTGTACCAAATTAAACATCAGAGTGTTGGAGCTGAAGGGAGACATGAAAGGAATTTTGTTCTATCTCCCTTATTTTAGGCAAAGAATATCATGCTGACTAACATGTCATGTTAAGGATAAGGTAGCCAACAGTATGAGTAATTGAAGATTTAACCAGGGTCAATAGAAGGGGTCTGCAGATCATGTGTCCTTCCTTCTCCCCATAACTTTTTTCTTTACCAGTGTATACAAAAGTTACTTAAACTAATGCCTGATACTTTGAAGGCTAGGAATAGATGAGTAAAGTCAAGGAAAAAGCGAATTAATTCAGAAGAGCAGTTGCCTTCCTTCAAAGGCAACACTACTTCACTTTTTTTTTTTTTTTTATTAATTTGAGTATAGTTGATAAACAATGTCAATTAGTTTCAGGTATACACCATAGTGATTTGGCAAGTTTTTACATTATACTGTGTTTACTACAGGTATAGCTACCATCTGTCCCCATATATCCCTATTATAATTAACAGTAACTATATTCCTTATAGTTAGTGCTGTGCCCTTTATTCCTATAACTTACTCATTCCATAACTGGAAGCCTGTATATCCCACTCCCCTTCACCCATTTTGCCAAACCCCTCCCCTCTGGTAACCATCTGATTGTTCTTTGTATTTATAGGTCTAATTCTGCTTATTGTTTGTTGATATATTTATTTTTAGATTCCACTTATGAATGAAAACGTAAGGAAATCCTTAGTCTTGTCTTCCTTAGTGTGACTTATTTCACTTAGTATAATACCCTCTAGGCCCATCCATATTGTCTCAAATGGCACAATCCCATCCTTTTATATGGCTGTGTAATATTCCATTGTATGTATATTTTATTCCATTGTATATAAATGTATATACATACATATATATGTAGCACATCCTCCTTATCTATTTGTCTATTTATGGACTATTAGGTTACTTCCATATGTTGACTATTGTAAATAATGCTATAATAAACATAAGGGTGCATATATCTTTTAAAATTAATGTTTTTGGTTTCTTTGAGTAAATATCCAATAGTGGAGCTATTGGGTCATATATTCATCTATATATCTGTCTGTCTATCTCCCTCCCTATCTACTTAATTATTTTTGTTTTGAGATTCAATGTAGTAGAATGGTCAAGTGCATAAGTTCTGAAGATAGACAGCCTGTTCAAATTTCTACTATGTGATCGTCAACAAGTTACTTACCTCATGATGGCTCAATTTTCCCACAACATAAATAATAATGAATCATATCTCATAAGACTGCTGTGAGGATTGAATGAGTTAAATCATGTAAAGAACTTAAAATAATACCTAGCATATGGTTAGCATTCAATATCTGTAAGTTGCTATATTAGGAATGGCAGTCAGTGGCATGTGGACTAACTTACAGGATTCCTTCAATGGAGGCAAGGCTGGCATTTGGAAAGTGCTTCTTAAACAAGGCAGAATCATGGAATTTTAGTGTGAGCCTCTGAAGACTTGAATCTTCACATCTCTCTTGACTCACATTCTATATTAATGCCCAGAATTTTGCAACCACAGAAGTTTAACCAAAGCCAAGCTGAAGTCTTGTAATCATTGTGAATAATCTCGTATGGCAAATAACTGAGCATTTGAGAATAAGGCAATGAGATACATAGGCAATATTATGGGTTTTAGGGCCACCACAGCCTGGTGTTGATATTGACTTAGCCATTCAGTAGCTTCCTGTCCTGGAAAAATTATTCAAACTCTTAGACCCTGAGTCTCCTCATTTATAGATTGGATAAAAAATATTTTGTGTATTATAGAGAAGATTAGTAAAATAATATATACATTTAAAGTGTCAGATATACCATGGGGATATAATAAATGATTGATTTTTGTTAATAATTATTATAGGGAGAAAAACCTATTAACTAAGGAATTGACAAGAGAAACAATGCTGGCTACCAGCTGAAGATACCATTGTTTCATTTGCTTGTTTCTTTAGAAAGTAACAAGATGGCAGATTTCTAAATAACAAGTACCATGAAAGTATTTTATCTTAAGAGCAATACCTTTGTTGGAACTTTTAGTTTCTCATCCATGAACTGCTTGTTAAAATGATTTCATGACTTCTCTGATTCCAAAGGCTAACTTTAAGTTACTTTTAGAAGGTTTTCAGTGTTCAGAAGAAGAAGGGAGGGAGGAAGGGAGAATACAAAAGACAAGAGAGCATGGAGAGAACTAGACATAATGGATATCAGAGCCAATTTTGTTACCTTCACCAAGGTTTTTATTTCCTCTTCCTTTTGGACCTTGTTAATTATGAAGCTTTTCATCTGATTTTAGTGAGGCGAATATAAGTTGTCATCAATCCATGTTGTCTTGTAAGATGATATGCTACTTAGGACTGGCCATGTTAGCCTGAGATAATAACAAAACAACCCTGGAGTCTCAGGACATAAATCAGCAGCAACAAAACATTACTTGTTTATGCTACAGTTCCACTATAGGAACTCTACCACATCTTTTCCTTAGTCAGGGATATAACAGAACCTCTACCATTTGAAACCTGCTAGTTGTTATGACAGGGGGTAAAGGAAGATAGCTCTTTTCTTTTCTTCTTTTCTTTCTTTCTTTTTTTTTTTTTTTATATAATGTTAAGTGTACTCTTTAATCTCTGTCAGCTATTTCAGTCATCTTCCCAGCCACCTCCCCTCTGATAACCATCAGTTTGTTCTCTGTAGTTGAGTCTGTTCCTTGGTTTGTTTCTCTCTCTCTCTTTTTTTTCCTTTGTTTGTTTATTTTGTTTCTTAAATTCCACACAAGTGAGTTCATATGGTATTTGTCTTTCTCTGAATGACTTACATCTCTTAGCATTATACTCTCTAACTCCACCCATATTGTTGCAAATGACAAGATTTCATTCCTTTTTAAGGCAGAATAATGTGTGTGTGTGTGTGTGTGTGTGTGTGTGTGTGTGTGTGTGTGTGTATCACATCTTCTTTATCCATTCATCCATCAGGGGACACTTGGGCTCCTTCTAGTCTGGCTATTGTAAAAAAGGCTGCAACAAACATAAAGGTGCATGTATCCCTTTGAATTGTTTTTTTGTATTTTAGGGGGTAAATACATGGTAGTGTGAGTACTAGATCATAGGATAGTTCTATTTTTAATTTTTTGTGAAATTTCTATACTGTTTTTCATATTGGCTGTACTAGTTTGCATTCCCAGCAACTGTGCAAAAGTTGTCCTTTTTCTCCACATCTTTGCCACAACACTTGTTTCTTGTGTTTTTTATTTTAGCCATTCTGACAAGTGTGAGGTGATCACCTCTGACAAGTGTATAGTTTTGATGCATTTCTCTGATGATGAGTGATTTTGAGCATCCTTTTACGTGTCTGTTGGACATCTGTATATCTTCTTTTGGAGAAATGTCTTTTCATGCCTTCTGCCCATTTTTAATTGGATATTTGTTTTTTGGATGTTGAGTTGTATCCGTTCTTTATGTATTTTGGATACTAACCCTTTATTGGATATGTCATTGCAAATATCTTCTCCCATTCAGTAGGTTCCCTGTTAGTTTCATTGGTTGTTTCCTTCACTGTGTAAAACCTTTTTATTTTGATGTAGTCCCAATAGTTTATTTTTGCTTTTATTTCCCTTGCCTCAGGGGGACATATCTAGAAAAATGTTGCTACAGCCAGTGTCAGATAAATCACTGCTTGTGCTCACTTCAAGAATTTTTATGATTTCAAGTCTCACATTAGGTCTTTAATCCACTCAGTTTATTTTTGTATATGGTGAAAGAAAGTGGTCCAATTTCATTTTTTCACATGTAGCTATCCAGTTTTCCCAACACCATTTGTTGGAGACTATCTTTGTTCCTCCTTCGTCGATGATTAATTTGCCATGTATTTGTGAGTTTATTTCTGGGTTTTCTAGTCTATTCTATTGACCTATGGGTCTGCTTTTATGTTATTACCATACTGTTCTAATTACTACCACTTTATAATATAATTTGAAACCTAGAACATTGATACATCCAGTTTTGTTTTTCAAGATTGCTTTGGCTATTTGAGGTCTTTTTTGGTTTCATATAAATATTAGGATTATTTGTCCTAATTCTGTGAAAAATGCTGTTGGTATTTTGATAGGGATTGCATTAAATCTAAAGACTGCTTTGGGTAGTATGGACATTTTACACTATTTATTCTTCCAACCCATGAGCATTGAATGTCTTTCCATTTCTTTGTGTCCATCTTGAATTTCTTTCATCAGTGTTTTAAAGTTTTCAGAGTATAAGTCTTTCACTTCCTTGGTTAAGTTTATTCCTAGATGTTTTACTGCTTTTGGTGCAGTTGTAAATGGGATTGCTTTCTTAATTGTACTTTCTTCCATTTCATTATTCCTGTATAAGACTGCAGATTTTTGTAGATTGATTTTGAATCCAGGAAGATAGCTTTTAATGTATCTCTTTGGACAAAGGCATCTGGCCCTGGCATTTGTCACTTTGATGCAAGAAGCAGATTGGAAGAGGAATGAATCAAATATTTGATGACAGTTAATACTGTGATTCCCATATATTCTGGTTTTCCTCATCTGTACACATGGTAGAATTGCTCTTTTCTCCCCACTTGAATTAGCCATGATTATGTAATTTGTTTTAGACAGTGAAGCATGAATGAAGATATTTTGTCACTTCCATGTTGAGGTTTTAAGATCTATCTAGTTTGCAATTTGTAGTCTTGTTTCCTCTTGTCAGAGTGACCCAGATGCTCTTGGCTCTGTTGGTCTGGGTCTCTGCCTGAAGATGAGATGGATCAGAGACTTCTATCAACCTATGATGGACATATAGTACGAGTAAGATATAATAATTATGTTATGTCAATGAGATTTGGAAGGTGTTTGTTCCTGCAACATATCCTAGCCTGTTCTGACTGATTCAGATAGGGAACACATTAGAATATATTCTAGAAGTTAAAACAGTAGTTTTCTTTCACCCATGTAGATTTATGAATTCTCAAAGTTAAAGAGCTCAGGGCAAATTTTTACTGTCTATCATAGGGGAAAAAAAAAACAAAAACCCTACCTAGGCTCCTTGTATTGACTTATTTCACTCGTAGTTGTGATGCTGATATTAATGAGCTGTAAGATTTGGGGGCAAGAAGTCTATATGAATTATAGCTGCAAGGTAGGGTAAATTTATAAGTTTTTTCCTACTAAAACCAGAGAATCTTTCAGTCGTTCATCACCAAGTATATTTGCTCCAATGACAATAATATTGGAGACCACAAAATGTACTTAATATACTGGTTTTTCTTTTCCTTTTATTTAAGTTAGCTCACTATTTACTTAGAATTATAAGGGGAATTCACTTAGAATTATAAAGGAAAGATTCTTAATTTCTTCACTTTGTTTAACAGAAGTCAATGAAAAAAGGAGGGCATCATTGATGAGTGGGGATAACAATAGGTTTGTCATTCAAGGAGATGGTTTGTGGACCTCAAGAATTTCTGCTAGTCTTGAGCTATTATAAACTCAGGTACAGATCTTACTGATTCATTATGTGGCTTTGGGCAAGGCACTTAATCATATTTGATCTCAGTTTCCTCATCTTTAAAATGAGGATAATAACACTGTCAGAAGTCATAGGGATGTTGTGTGGATAAACTAATTAATGATTGTAAAATGCTTTGAAAGTGCAAAGTGTTGTATAATTGTTAGGTGCTATTATTAAGAAGTATTATTAGTGTGTTGTGTTTAATTTTTATTAGGGTTTTCTCTGCTTTGAAGTCAGCATCCACGTGGATTGTGGGGTAAGTTTAAGTTTACAGATGTGCTGCTCTAGTCCCTTTTTTTGCCTAGAGAAAATATTCAGTAGCTAGGGTAATCATCATTATGAAGAGTATCTCTTCAAGATAAAAAGATAGGAAATGATCTTCCTTTTAAAAAATGGAAATTGCTCTAACTTTAAAAGTATCAATCAATTCTTTAAAACCTCATACAGCCCTATGTTTCAATAAAAGTCTAACAACGTGCAAAATTTGAAACTTCAGGCATTTTCTGCTTCAGCATAAGATAGGAAATGTTCTTGCTCAGATAACTTTAAATGAGCTGAACCAGCTCTTTCTAATTTTCCCACAATGTTTGCTTCAAGGAAGAAAACAAGCGAGGTATCCTCCTGAGGAAAGAAATTCTGATCTGGGGCTATGTTTTGCATTTGTAGAAAGTTAAAACCCTGACCCAAATTAATTTTCATTTGCTTTATGGACTCCCTATTGGGAAATGTGTTTCTGGGTACATAAAAACAAGCTATTCTTTTGAAGGTCAACTATACACCATATTCATACATGACTACATGATGGAGCTCAATAACACTGGCTTTGAGGCAAAAAGACTATGGTCAGGCCTTCGGAAGATCGCTCATTAGTGGTGTGTGTTTTGACAAAATAATTTAATATCTGTCTTAGTTTTCAGATATCAGTATGTGTGTAAAATATACCTATAAGGGCTTTCGAAAGTGTCAAAGAAGTTACAATCTTTGAAAAAAATGTTTTACAAATTAAATGAACTACTTAACTTGTATTATATTATTTAACATTTCCAATTATCTTACCTTTAATTTGTTCTTGAGTTAATAAGCCCCTAAATATATTTTCATGGATAATAAGGATAATAGAAACTCAAATAATTTCCTTCCAACTTTTTAAAGGCTATGTCTTTAGTCTTAAATCCTATGGCATGGTTAGAAAGAAGTCAATATACACTCTCCGAGTTGTTCGTTAAGTACATTGAAGGGATAGCAGAGATTCAAGTGGGCACTTTGGCCATTGCTGCTATTCCACATCCTGTTTTGTTTTTTTGTTTGTTTTTTTGCTTTTCTTAAATTATGTGTGCAGACATGTACAGTATTACATTTTAAAACCACTAGAAACTTGTTTAGCATACAAAGGAATAAAACTCTAACCAAAGAAATCTAATGTTTAAGTCCAAGTCACAAAAAGAATTTTTAGAATTTGACCATATCGTTCTGCTATAGGGGATAAACACTTTGAGAAACTTCTGAGAGACCAAAAGTTCTCAGAGGCTAGCCTTCTAGGTTCAGAGGAGTCAAATATTTAGGCCACCCTGGTGCACCATTATTTCCCCCAAATATTACACTTCTTGTGATGCCTAAATTTTTGCAAGAATAACAAATCCTACAATTAGTTTGTTTATTCTGAAAAATGTTGACAGCCAATATACCAGAGCTGTTTATCCCCTTATAGGTGCCAAAGAAAAGGATAATGGCAGGATTTTTAAAGTTTGTCCCACAGTTTTTAGGTTCATTGGCATACTGCCAAGAGTGGATACTCTGGTGTGTCACCCAGCTCCCCATTTAGAACTGAGATGCTTATCCTGTTTTACTCGGAATGTTGTCTGCTAATGACTCAAAGCTAAGCACCTCTGCCTAATTGACTTCTGTTGAAGGGATGGGTTCCCTCCAAGGTCATACCTGCCTCCCTGGGGGTAACTCACTTCTAGTGAGTTAATATAGGTTAATATAGGTAGTACAAAGCCATAGCCCCTTGCCTTGATGGGGAACAACTCTGAAGGACTATTCCAATGACAGAAATTCCTGTAGGATGGGCTGAGGCCTCTGTTACAAATGAATTGCAGTTTAGTTTCTCTTTTTAATCAATTTCCAGATTGTCAGAACAACATCTAGGGTCAATTCACAACATAATATGGCCAAGGAAATGCTAGGTATGCTATAGGAGGAAGCCTGAAGCTCTGTAGACCCTAGCTAATATGTACTATCAGGGACTAGTATTTGGGACTGGATCCAGAGGATGCTAGATCGAAGTGGCTGGAACACAAAGTTGAATTAAGGAAAGTTTATTAACATGGGAGGATTCGCTTAGGAGACAGAACTTAGTACTCTAGCAATGACTTTGGGAAATAGTGTAACATATTGCTAGGATGCCTCTTAGATGCTTGCAAAAAAGTGATGGCCTCCAGAATAAAAAATAGAAATACGAGAATTACTGTGGTAGAGAGTAAGTGATGGCATCAAAAGGCTCAGAGAAGTTGGGTTGATAGATTAGATATGCATAAGACTGGAAACCTAACCAGATGGCCATATTCACCAGGAGGACCTAAGGGATGCTCCATTTACCAAAGTGATAATGAAATCACTAGTGAGAAGAGCACCATTATCTCTGAGAAGCCCAATGGTAGCTATTTTTTATTGACCAAGGCTGAATAAAAAGATGATGCTCCAGAATGGACTTTCCGATAGTAAAGTCAATGATGATGGACACAGCCTGGCCCCTACAAAGAACAGATAAATCCTGGTGAATGACAGAAGACTACCACAAATGCAACTAAGCCTCAAGTACATGGTTTGCAGCTGTTGAACTGGCAAATGCATTCTTCCCCATCCTTATCAGGGAAGAGGAACAGAAGCACTTTGCGTTCACTTGGGTTAGACAACAGTAAAATTTATGTCTTGCTCGGGGCTGTGCTCCTATCTTGCCCTTTGAAGAGATCTGGACTGTCTGGATATTCTGATGCACATCACATTAGTCTGTTATGTGATGACTTCATGTTTATCAGATTGATCTGCACTACGTGGCAAGCCTTAGTAAGGCATGTCTGACCCAGAGGGTAGGAGGTAAACCTCATGGAAATTCAGGAGCCCTGTACATTAGTAAAGTTTGTAGAGGCCTGCGGTATGCTGGGACATTTGTACCACTCAGATATCTGCTTCAGGGATGAGCCATTCATCCCCTTAGTTGCTAAAAGTACTGACTACTGATAATTCGAAACTAATTGCCTCTGTGGGAACTGACCTCTCCTGAAAGTAAGGGTCTCACCAAGGTCGTGGCCCTCCCCAGGAGTAGCCTGCATTTAATGACTGGTTACTGCAGGGACACAAAAGCCTAGCTCCACTGCCTTGATAGGGGCCAATTCTAAAGGGCCCTCCCAGGTTTAGAAGTCCGGGTGGGATCAGCTGAAGTCTCTGTTAAAACTGCATTGCAGTTCAACTTCTTTTCAATCCTGCTGTTTATACTCTCTTATAGTAATTGCTCCTGAGAGAATTCCTTAATGAACTTCCTTCACACAGATCTGTGCCAGAGAGTCAGTTTTGTGGGGAGTGGAACTTCGAACCTTGTCCCCGATATCAAAATACAATTTAATTAAAAAATACTTATATTTGCTTATTTATTTATTTATTATTTTAAATATTTATTTACTTTAGTTAGTAAGTTCTCACTACCAGCGCATCCAAAAACATCCCTAGGCATTCTCCTTCTGTGTTTTGAGTCTCAAGAGCTATGTCTTTGTTCATTCTATTTGATTCACAATGCAAGAATGCCTGATATGTATTAGGCATTGTGCCAGGCATTCTGGATTAAATGGCAAATAATATCTGGCATGATGGTTGAATGGGAGAAACAGTTCAATTAACAGACAATTAAGTATACTATGATTAATAAAGCATATTGTGGGAATCCAGAGGTAGGGCATTTAGTTTAGGTTGTTGAGCAGGTTAGCAGAAAGATATATCTTTCAGGTTTTCTGAAAAAGTGTCTGATCTGAGCATTCAGGACAAGTAGAAATTATTTAGATAAAGAAAAGAATAGTTCAAAGAGTGGGAACAATGTGAAGAAGAAGGTTTGGAGGTAAGAAAGCACTTCGATAGAACCAGACTGAGGGCTGTGGCAGAGACTAGTGTGAGGAACGGAGAGCGTTGGCTTTCATCTTGACAGGAGGGATATATGGTCCAATTTTCATTTTGGAGTTATTACTCTAGTCTAGTGGAAGTATAGAGAATAGGATAGAGAGGAAACCAGTTAGGAGTTCCTTAGAGCAGCATAGCTAACAAGTGATAGCTTGAACTACTGCAGTGACAGAGAAAATGGAGACAATAAAATGATGGATTCCTGAGATGGAAAGGAAGTTGAATCGATAATAGTGGCTGACAGATTAATATGGGAATGTAGAGAGCTAAAGGTGCTTCCAGGTATCTATTTGGGTTGGACAAGGAGAAGTACCATTTACCACAGTAAGTGATGAGGGTGAGGGTGACAGTGGTACATGTGAGTGTGTTTATATGTATTGGGTGGAATGCAGATAAGGTGAAATAGGATGACTTGTATTTTGATATTGCTTTCAAGAAACTTTGAGATATTTATCCAAAGGCCATTGGATGTGTGGGTTGAGAGATCTGGGTTTAGGAGACCACATCAGATCGACAGTAGAAGTCATGGGATGATCTTATCCCAGGAGCAGATTTAGAATGAGAATAAAGTGGAGCTGGAATTGTCTTCAGCAAAGACCCTGACAAGAGCTGCCTGTGTTCATCATCCTCTCTATAGGAATCCCGAGTTATAAGACAATTTTTCATATGCTCTTTCACCCAGGATGCATAATCCAGGGCTTCTTAATCTTCCCTCAGAGTTCCAATAAATTTCTTTGGAACTTTGGTCAAGTTTGCTATCTTCCCATTTAGTTGTACAGCTTGGAATTAGACACATTCTATTTATTTTCATATTTGACAAGAACAGAATTAAGAAGCCTTCCCAGTGTGACATATGCTCCACTGTCCCAGGAAAACAGGAGTACCACTTGTGACCTCTTTAAAGTATGTGCCCCAATGGCACTTCCTGCATGTCTTCAGAGAGTTATGTATTGAAAACCAATGTAGTCCTTGGGCAGAGCAAGATGATAGGGCAGTGTGTTTAGGATATCACTGGGTTCTTCATGCAAGATCATTTGAGTGAGAAATGCATTTAATTCTTTTTACCCCTTAAAGAATGTTTCCACCCTTCCATTAAAGAACCAGATTTTAAACAAAAATTGAAAAGTCCTTCAAGTGTAATCCAAAACACAGCACACAGTCTTTTGATTTGTGAGAATTAGCTGTTATACTTCATTACTTGAAAGCAGGTTAAACTTTGTTTCTACCTTAAAAGCAGATGACAGCCAATTATCTTTAATAATGAGGTAATTTTCTTGCATTATAGTCTTTATTTGTTTATGAATTATTTGGGGGAGAAGTTAAATGATTTTTAAAACTCCTTTTACCTGAAATGAATATAGAATTTATGTGTAGAGTCTTTCCATTGCATCTAACGATTGTGAAGCTACAGGAAAGGTGGCTTTCTAAATCTTGAGTGACTGATTTCATCTTTTCTCCCTGACTCCATCCCTCTAAGTCTTCAGGAGCAGTAATAAATGCACAGACGCTGGCAAGTGTCACACTGCAGAGATGTGCTGGAAATTAGCTTTGGAGTCTGAGTGCTCTCCCTCAAGCCAAGCCCCTTTATCTTTCTATTCTGAATAACTGCTGTCCATCTATTTATTTTCTTATCAATCTCAATATTTATGATGTTCACCTCTAAAACACTAAGGTTTGTCCTCATTCTTTTGTCTGAGAGAGACATAGATACCAAGCAATCAGAACATTAGCTTTTAGCAGTTCCTTTTATGTACCAAATTCATTATGTGTTTATTAACCCTTTTAAGATTTACAACAACCCTTTAAATTGGTGTAATTATTATCCTCCCCCACCCCAAACCCTGATAGATGAGAAAATGGAGGCAGGTGAAAGTTAAGTAACTTTTCTAGAAAGTGGCAAGACCAGGATTGGAGTCTCAGCACTTTGGCTCTTGAGCCCATCTTCTTAACCATCCTGTGATCCTGACCTTCAACAGTGTGAGGTTTTAAAACAACACAAGATATTTGGTGTGCTGCAGAATGCAATTGGGGGATTTGGGCAGGAATGGAGCCAAAAAAAAAAAAAAAAAAAAAAAGGAAAAGAAAAGGAAAAAGAACGAAAGAAAGAAAAAAGAAAAGAAATTCTTCACAGGTGGCTGAGATTAAAACCCCGAGAACTTCTATGCCAATTTCTAAAACTTATACTGTAAGATTAATTAAAAAAAAAGTTTTGTTTTTGCTTAAACTTGTTGCAGTCACTAATTTTGACTAACTAAACTTGTTTGAGTCTTCAAGAAGTAGGTCCCAGAGGCTCAAAGATCAAATTGCAGTGCATTAAAATTGATAATTGTTTTCTAAAAATTTATGTATCTCAGCAATGATGTATGCCTTTTAAACTATATATGCAGGTTACTTCTAATTATAATACCTTTTCCCCTAGATTATTGATCTCTTATATAAATAGGATTTTACTTAGTTCACACCAGCTTGCATGCCTAGGATTTGAGTAAAAATATGCCCATCATCAAGAAAATAAATTAAAAAAAAAGAAAATAAATTTATTTAAGCATTAGGCATTTATAAGCATTCAAGAAGATAAGCTAAGAAAAATTTAAAGTGTATTATTATCTACATTGGAAAGAGTTGCATGTTGTCTAATCTTTACTGAAGTATGTTTGGGACATTGTTTCAAGAAGATGATTCACAGATGGGTAGTTGAATCCAACAATTTTAAATACTTTCCTATACTTATAGACGTCTTACATTTCCCCACTTAACAGAAATGTAATTCACCAATGGAATGACTTTTTTTGGTCTTTAGACTTTTGGGTGTTCCAATAACTAATTTGTCTTCCTCTTACTAAACCAGTTGGGATCATCAGTACATTTCTATTTGACCTCTTTTTAAAATTGTTACTGGTTATTTTAAAGAATACATAGAGCTCTTCATGAACTTGCATGCCATTGACAATCTTCTCTGTTGGTATAACTTTAACATATAAGCTACTGGAATGAGCATGCCAATTGGAGGACTCCAAGTAGTGATAGTGACCACCTGAATAGGCCAAAATTTCAGATTAAAAAGAAAAAAATTAAATGGATGCCTGGCTTGCTCAATTGGTAAACTCTGGTACTCTTGATCTCAGGGCTGTGAGTTTGAGCCCTACAGTGGGTGTAGAGATTACTTATAAATAAAGTCTTTAAATTTTTTTTTAATTTATTTGAGTATAGATGATATAATTTTACATTAGTCTTGATGTACAACGTAGTGATTCAACTTCTCTATATGTTATGCTATGCTGACCACAGTGTAGCTAACATCTGTCACCATACAATGCCACTACCCAAAGAAAATAAAAACACTAATTTGAAAAGGTATATATACCCCTATATTTATTGCAGCATTATTTACAATGGCCAAGATATGAAAGCAACCTAAGTTTTCATTGTCAGATGAATGGATAAGGATGAATGGATATGTGTTTGTGTGTGTATACTGGAATATATATATATGTGTGTGTGTATATATATAGATATAGATATATATATATACTGGAATATACTATAATGTGTACTGGAATATATTTTTTATATATATATAAAATATATATTGTATATATATATATAAAGGAACATTACAGAGCCATAAAAAGGAGTGAGTTCTTATCATTTGTGACAACATGGACCTCGAGAGTATTTAAAGATTTTTTAAATGTAGTATTTAATCTGTAATTTGTTAACATAGCATTATAATTTTTAAACTGGTTTTCCCCTGAGAGTCAAAGTTTTTTTTTTTTTTGCCTACTTTTCATTTAAGATGAAGTGATTCAGATAAAAAGAATATTGATTGTGTTGTTAGTCTAAGTGAAGCTCAGAAAGAAAGTAAAGGGACCATATTTGATTATGAATGATGCTACTTCTTTCCATTAGGAGTGGCCATTGGAAATCTGGCCAAACAAGGAAGAATTCTGGCAAAAAAAAACAAAAAACAAACAAAAAAAACAACAGTTCTTGATTTTCTCTTAACATATTTAGGATTTAATTTAAATTTGTGCCTGAAGTCAGGAGTAAATGTTAGGAGTGTTTAAGAAAATATTAAGAAACTTATAATATGAAAACTTGTTTTATTCATAGAACTCTTTGGTTATATGGTGACATAGTTAAAAACAAATTTGTGAAATATGGCAGATATGGGATGTTATAAGAAATTGTCAACTATATGTGTAATTCGTACAGGAAAAAAAAATATTGAGGACGTATCCCTATCCTGTTTTCTATAGTACATAATGATGAGGGTCCTCCTTCCCCACTAAGTTGTTTTCCTACATGTGTGGCTTTTGTTTTTATTGTTTTAAATTATGATTGATAGTATCTCAAAACCAACTTATTACTGCTGTTTCATGGTATTCCTTATTTAGCCTTCTAGGCTAAAGAAAGCAGTAGATCTAAGTTTTTAATGTCTGATGCAGAGAAATTTCTTTAAACGTATAGTAGTCACAGTTAAATGATTTAGAGAATTTCTTGAAGCAGAATTTCTTTAACTCCAATTGATTCTATGACAAGAATGGGTCCTTAAGAGAACATTTTAATGTAAAATAAAACAAAAAATATTTTGAGTAAAATGCTTTCAAATTTTTTTGACTTTTTATTAATTTTATTAACTTATTGTTAATTATTTAATCTATATTATCTTGATAATCAGCATTTGAGCATATGTTGAGATTTCTCATTTACATGAAGAAATTACATTGGTAATTGTGTTAGTTTCTCATAGCTTCTGCAACAGATTACCACAAACTTGGTGTTTTAAAACAACAGAAACATATCTGATAGGCACACAGGTCCATTGAGAGTGTCTCAATCCAAGACCTTTTAATTTAAAAACTGAGGTATTATAGGAGCCTCCTAATGGGCCATCCCATTCTAGTTTTCCCCAACTTCATCCCATCTTGCCTCTACTAGATTACTAGTCCCATTCTGGTTTTCCCCTACTTTATCCCATTTTACCTCTACTAGATTAGTACCTTGGTCATCTATAAATATATTGCACAGATGCATTGCACAGATATATCACTTGCCTCCTTATTTCATATGAGGTTAAATGTACACTTAGCCTGCTTCAGCCTGGCCCTGACCTATGTTTTTAGCTTTATTTTTGATGTTTTCCTCACCTGATCCTTGAGTTCTAGGTAAGCTTCTCTGTTCAAAGCCTTCTTAAGATGCCATTTATTTCCCCTTATTTTCTGGATTCTCTTTCCTCTTCCTGGCATGCCATTTTTCCACCTTGCCCTTCAAAATCTATTTATCTTTCAAGACATTTCTGAAACATGGCCCGAAGTTAGGCTTTTCCCTCTCATAGTCTTAAGTAATGTCTATAATATTACTAGCTTGATTTGCACTTATCAGTGAGCAAGTCATCCTCTTGGAAGATGGACGTTTAATGGACAGAGAGTATGTTTTATCCATCATTATATCTCTTTGTGTTGTTTTGCACAAAAATGAATTTTTTTAAAGACCACAATGGGTATGTATTAACTGTTTTTGCTCCAAGTGTTCCTCTGATCACATATTGTTCATGAACTTTTTGACTATTTTTTAATTTAATACATTTTTATTATTGATATTCTTTCTGTTGAAAAGTAAGTTCATGGTGCCTGGGTGGCTCAGTCATTAAGCATCTGCCTTTGGCTCCGGTCATGATCCTAAGGTCCTGGGTCCTGTATCAGGCTCCTTGCTCAGCAGGGAGCTAGCTTCTCCCTCTCCCATTCTCCCTACTTGTGTTCCCTCTCTTGCTGTATCTCTCTCTGTCAAATAAATAAATAAGTTCTTAAAAAAAGAAAGAAAGAGGGGCGCCTGGGTGGCTCAGTGGATTAAAGCCTCTGCCTTCGGCTCAGGTCGTGATCCTGGGGTCCTCGGATCGAGCCTCGCATCAGGCTCTCTGCTCAGCAGGGAGCCTGCTTCCTCCTCTCTCTCTGCCTGCCTCTCTGCCTGCTTGTGATCTCTGTCTGTCAAATAAATAAATAAAATATTAAAAAAAAAGAAAGAAACAAAAGTAAGTTCATTATAATTTAATCTCAGCTATGTTAAATAGAGACCAGCATGGGTAATTAAAAAAATAAAGTAAAGAAAATCACAAAAATAGTACTTACTATTTTAAAAATTAAAATAATACAACAAAGAACAAAGTAAAAATTATTGATGTATATGTTGATGAAATCATCTCCTTTAATAGTTTAGTGTGAGCTCTTCAGGTCTTTTTTTTTTCTATGCACATAAAAATATGTATACAAATTTAACATATGTACTAAGTATCTACTGTATGGCAGGCATGGCTTTGCTTAGATACAAGTAGACTGGGGTTCTGTTCAGGGTTTCTTATCATTCTGAGATCCAGGCCCACTCTGTGGCATATGACAGTGCACAGGAGGCAGAAGAAGAAAGAGAGAGAGAGAGAGAGAGAGAGACTAAGGAACATGGCATTTTAGGATTCTGCTCAATTGTGGCAAATACCTTATCTTTTTGTATTCTATTAGTTTAGAGCATTCCTTGTGGATATTTTTCATGCCTAATATTTGGCCACAATTTTGGGTCGTATTGTATTGTACTGTATTGTATTTTAAACATATAATGTATTATTTGCTTCAGGGGTACAGGTCTGTGAATCATCAGTCTTACACAATTAACAGCACTCACCATAGCACATACCCTCCCCAATGTCCATAGCCCAGGCACCCCATCCCTCCTCCCCCACCCCACAGCAAGCCTCAGTTTGTTTCCTGAGATTAAGAGTCTCTTATGGTTTGGCTCCCTCCCTGGTATCATCTGTTTCATTTTTTCCCCTCCCTTTACCCCATGACCCCCGCCCTGCCTCTCAAATTCCTCATACCAGGGATATCATATGAATATTGTCTTTGTCTGATTGGCTTATTTCGTTTAGCATAATACCCTCTAGTTCCATTCACGTCATTACAAATGTCAAGATTTTGGGGTTCTCTGATGGCTGCATAATATTCCAGTGTATATATATACCACTTCTTCTTTATCCATTCATCTGTTGATGGACATCTAGGTTCTTTCCATAGTTTGGCTATTGTGGACATTACTGCTCTAAATATTTGGGTGCACGTGCCCCTTCGGATCACTACATTTATATCTTTAGGGTAAATACCCAGTAGTGCGATTGCTGGGTCATAGAGTAGCTCTATTTTCAACTTTTTGAGGAACCTCCATGTTGTTTTCCAGAGTGGCTGCACCAGCTTGCACTCCCACCAACAGTGTAGGAGGGTTCTCCTTTCTCTGCATACTCTCGAACATCTGTGGTTTCCTGAGTTGTTAATTTTAGCCATTGTGACTAGTGAGAGGTGGTACCTCACTATGGTTTTGATTTGTATTTCCCTGATGCCGAGTGATGTTGAACATTTTTTCCTGTGTCTGTTGGCCATCTGGATGTCTTCTTTGCAGAAATGTCTGTTCATGTCCTCTGCCCATTTCTTGATTGGCTCATTTGTTCTTTGAGTGTTGAGTTTGATAAGTTCTTTATAGATTTTGGATACTAGCCCTTTATCTGATATGTCGTTTGTGAATATCTTCTCCCATTCTGTCAGTTGTCTTTTGGTTTTGTTGACTGTTTCCTTGGCTGTGCAAAAAGTTGATCTTGATGAAGTCCCAATAGTTCATTTTTGCTTCCCTTGCCTTTGGCAATGTTTCTAGGAAGAAGTTGCTGTGGCTGAGGTTGAAGAAGTTGCTACCTGTGTTCTCCTCAAGGATTTTGATGGATTCCTTTCTCACATTGAAGTCCTTCATCCATTTTGAGTCTCTTTTTGTGTGTGGTGTAAGGAAATGGTCCAGTTTCATTTTTCTGCATGTGGCTGTCCAATTTTCCCAACGCCATTTGTTGAAGAGGCTGTCTTTTTTCCATTGGACATTCTTTCCTGCTTTGTCAAAGATTAGTTGACCATGGAGTCGAGGGTCTATTTCCGGGCTCTCGGTTCTGTTCCATTGATCTATGTGCCTGTTTTTGTGCCAATACCAGACTGTCTTGATGACGACAGCTTTGTAATAGAGCTTGAAGTCTGCAATTGTGATGCCACCAACTTTGGCTTTCTTTTTCAACATTCTTCTGGCTATTCGGGATATTTTCTGGTTCCATATAAGTTTTAGGATTATTTGTTCCATTTCTTTGAACAAAATTAATGGTATTTGGATAGGGATTGCATTAAATGTGTAGATTGCTTTAGGTAGCATAGACATTTTCACAATATTTGTTCTTCTAATCCAATGAGCATGGGACGCTGTTCCATTTATTTGTGTCCTCCTCAAATTCTTTCATGAGTACATCATAGTTTTCTGAGTTCAGATTCTTTGCCTCTTTGGTTAGGTTTATTCCTCGGTATCTTATGGTTTTGGGTGCAATTGTAAATAGGATCGACTCCTTAATTTCTCTTTCTTCTCTCTTGCTGTTGGTATATGGAAATGCAACTGATTTCTGTGCATTGATTGTATATCCTGATACTTTACTGAATTCCTCTATGAGTTCTAGGAGTTTTGGAGTGAGTCTTTTGTGTTTTCCACATAAAGTATCATATCACCTGCAAAGAGTTGAGAGTTTGATTTCTTTGTTGATTTGGATGCCTTTTAGGTCCTTTTATTGTCTGAGTGCTGAGGCTGGGACTTCTAATACTATGTTGAATAGCAGTGGTGATAGTGGACAGCCTTGCCGTGTTCCTGACCTTCAGGGATAAGCTCTCAGTTTTTCCCCATTGAGAATGATATTTGCTGTGGGATTTTCACTGATGGCTTTGATGATACTGTTGTATATACCCTCTATTCCTACACTGTGAAGAGTTTTGGTCAAGAAAGGATGCTGTACTTTGTCAAATGCTTTTTCAACATCTTTTAGGAGTGTCATATGGCTCTTTTTATTTCTTTTATTAATGTATTGCACCACATTGATTGATTTGCAGCCTGGGAATAAATCCCCCTTGGTCATGGTGAAGAGTCCTCTTAATGTACTGTTGGATCCTCTTAGCTAGTATTTTGGTGAGAATTTTTGTATCTTCATTCATCATGGATATTGGTCTGCAATTCTCCTTTTTGACGGGGGTCTTTGTCTGGTTTTGGGTTCAAGGTAATGCTGGCCTCATAAAATGAGTTTGGAAGTTTTTCTTCCATTTCTATTTTTGGGAACAGTTTTAGGAGAATAGGTTTTAATGCTTCTTTAAATGTTTGGTAGAATCCCCCTGTCTGTTCAGGTTTTCTATTTCTTCCTGGTTCAGTTGTGGTAGTTTATATGTCTCTAGGAATGCATCCATTTCTGCCAAATTGTCAAAATTTACTGGTGTATAGTTGCTCATAATATGCTCTTATAATTGTTTGTATTTCTTTGGTGTTGGATGTGATCTCTCCTCTTTCATTCATGATTTTATTTATTTAGGTCCTTTCTCTTTTCTTTTTGATAGGTCTGGCCGGGGGTTTATCAATCTTATTAATTCTTTCAAAGAACCAGCTCCTAGTTTCGTTGATTTGTCTACTGTTCTTTTGGTTTCTATTTTATTGATTTCTGCTCTGACCTTTATTATTTCTTTTCTCCTGCTGGCTTTAGGCTTTCCTTACTATTCTTTCTCCAGCTCCTTTAGGTGTAGGGTTAAGTTGTGTACTTGAGACCTTTCTTGTTTCTTGAGAAAGGCTTATATTGCTACATACTTTCCTCTGAGGGCCGCCTTTGCTGTGTCCCGAAGATTTTAAACAGTTGTGTTTTCATGAATTTTTTCAATTCTTTAATTTTCTGGTTAACCTATCCATTCTTTAGTAGGATGCTCTTTAACCTCCATGTATTTGAGTTCTTTCCAAGTTTCCTCTTATGGTTGGGTTCTAGTTTCAAAGCATTATGGTCCAAAAATATGCGGGGAATGATCTCAATCTTTTGGTACGAGTTGAGACCTGATTTTTGACCCAGAATGTGATCTATTCTGGAGAATGTTCTATGTGTACTAGAGAACAACATGTTGCTTTGGGATGGAATGTTCTGAATATATCTGTGAAGCCCATCTGGTCCAGTGTGTCATTTAAAGCCTTTATTTCATTGTTGATCTTTTGCTTGGATGATCTGTCCATTTCAGTGATGGCAGGTGTTAAGGTCCCCTACTATTATTGTTGATGTGTTTCTTTGATTTTGTTATTAATTGGTTTATATAATTGGCTGCTCCCATATTAGGGACTTAGATATTTAAAACTTTTAGATCTTCTTGTTGGACAGGCCCTTTAAGTATGATTTAGTGTCTTTTATCATCTCTTATAGTCTTTGACTTAAAATCTAATTTATCTGATATAAGGATTGCCACCCCAGCTTTCTTTTGATGTCCATTAGCATGGTAAATTGTTTTCTACCCCCTCACTTTAAATCTGGAGCTGTCTTTGGATATAAAAATGAGTTTCTTGCAGACAGCATATCAATGGGTCTTTTTATTTTTTTATCCATTCTGATACCCTGTGTCTTTTTATCAGGGCAATTAGGCAATTGTGAATTTAGGTATGAATTTAGTGCCCTTGTATTTCCTGTAAGGTGACTGTTACTATATATTGTCTCTTTTCCTTTGTGATCTGTTACTTTTAGGTTCTTTCTTTGCTTAGAAGGCCACTTTCAGTGTTTCCTGTATGGCTGATTTGGTGTTTGCTAATTCTTTTAATTTTTGTTTGTCCTGGAAGCCTTTTATCTCTCCTTCTATTTTCAATGACAGCCTAGCTGCATATACTATTCTTGGCTGTATATTTTTTTTCATTTAGTGCTCTGAATATATCATGCCAGTTCTTTCTGGTCTGCCAGATCTCTGTGGATGGGTCTGCTGCCCATCTAATATTTGTCCTGTTGTATGTTATAGATATCTTGTCCTGAGCTGCTTTTGGTATTTTCTCTTTATCACTGAGACTTGTAAGTTTTACTATAAGATGATGGGTTGTTGACCTATTTTTATTGATTTTGATAGAGGTTCTCTGTGCCTCCTGGATTTTGATACTTGTTCCCTTTGCCAAATTTGGGATATTCCCTGCTATAATTTGCTCCAATATACTTTCTGCCCCCCTCACTTTCTTTTTCTTCTGGAATCCCAATTATTCTAATATTGTTTAGTCATATGGTATCACTTATCTCTCAAAATTTCCCCTTGTGCTCCAGTAGTTGTTTGTCTCTCTTTTTCTCAGCTTTTCTATTCTCCATCATTTGGTCTTCTATATCACTAATTCTCTCTTCTGCCTCATTGATTCTAGCAGTAAGAGCCTCTGTTTTTTATTGTACCTCATTAATAGCTTTTTTATATCAACTTGATTAGATTTTAGTTCTTTTATTTCTCCAGAAAGGGATTCTCTGGTATCTTCCATACTTTTTTCAAGCCCAGCTAGTACCTTGATAATCATCATGCTTAACTATAGCTTGACATCTTACTAATGTCTGTATTGATTAGGTCCCTAGCCGTTGTTACTGCCTCTTGTTCTTTTTTTTGAGGTGAGTTTTTTTCACTTCATCATTTTATCCAGATAAGAATAGATGATTGAGAGAACACAATGCTAAAAGAGTAGGAATGACCCCAGAAAACTATACACTAACCAAATCGGAAGAGACCCAATATCAGATACTTGGAGATATAGATATAGATATAGATAAGACTGCTGAATACAAGAGGGCCACACAGTTGATTTTGGATGATTTTGGTCTGTTAGAAGAAATTGCCTCCTGGGGTGCCTGGGTGGCTCAGTTGGTTAAGCCTCTGCCTTCGGCTCAGGTCATGATCTCAGAGTCCTGGGATCGAGCCCTATATCAGGCTCTCTGCTCAGCAGGGAGCCTGCTTCCCCCTCTCTCTCTGCCTGCCTCTCTGCCTACTTGTGATCTCTCTGTCAAATAAATAAATAAAATCTTAAAAAAAAAAAAAAAAGAAATTGCCTCCTAAAATTTTAAAGAAAGAAAAAGTTACATATATACAAAAATAAGGGTAAACACAATGAAGGGGTGGAATATGACTGTAAAGGTGAAAATTAAAAAAGATTCCAAAAAAGGAATTGGTAAGATAAGAAGTTGGCTGAAATAAGAGGGAAAAATAAAAGAGGAGAGAATGTGATCAGGCTGTAGACTAGAACTAAGCCATGTGCTAGATTTAGGGTGTATTTTGATCTGTTAGAAGAAACTGTATCCAAAAATTTTAAAGACAGAAAAGCCTATATGTATACAAAAAATAAGATTAAGTGCACTGAAGAAATAGAATATGACTATAACAATGAAAATTTAAAAAGTTTTTTTTAAGTATTGATAAGATAAAATAGTTAAGAACATTAGAATAGGAAAGTGGAAAAATTAAAAAACAGAATAAGAAAAAAATAAAATAAAAAAAATTTAACTTTGAAAGACTAGGGAATCATGGGAAAAAAGCCATGAATTCTATATGTTGCATTCCCCTAACTCTGGAGTTCTGCAGTTCTCCTTGATAGGTGAACTTGCTCTTGGCTGGATGTTCTTGCTAATCTTCTGTGAGAGGGGCCTGTTGCAGTGATTCTGAGGTGGAATTGCCAGGGGCCAGGCTAAGTAATCTGCTTGAGTTCACTCTTGGTAGCTTTTGTTCCCTGATCCCTTTCCGTACAGCTTTGGAGGATGGGAATGAAGATGGTGGCCTCCCAATCTCTGGCCCAGAGGAGCTGAGAGCTTGAGGCCCCACTCCTCAGTGCACCCTCAGAGAGAAGCAGTCAGTCCCTCCCATCTCCCTGGTCTCCGGCCGCACTCTGAACTCACCCAGCCTGTGACCAAGTGTTTCTATCTCTGGTCCACGGCTCCATTTGGAGTCTCCAAATCCAGCCGATTCCTGCAGTATGCTCCCATGTCGCTCCTCTTGGAGGAGGAAGGAGGGCGTCTCCCCGGACCTGCTGCCTGTGAGGTCTCTGCTTGAAGAACAATAGCCCAACTGTGCCTTGGATCATGGTTTAAGGTAACCCCAAACTGAGAGCCCATTGCTCAGCTCCATCTCTGCAGCCAGCTTCTCCACTCCAATACCTGGCAGCTCTGCCACACTCGGACACTCCTGGTCTTTCTGTGACTCTGTGGGTCCTGAGAGCACACCATCCCTGTGAGGGCTCCACCCCCTACTTAGCCTATGGAGCAACATCCCTCAGTGGAGCCTACTTGTAAAAGTTCGGATTTTGTGCTCCACTGCTGTACTGATTGCAGGGGGCCAGCCCCTCCCTCCACTGTCTCTCTTCTTATATATTGCCTTGGATTCACTTCTTCACACATCCTACCTTCCAGAACATGGCCACTTTTCGAATATCTGCTCTTCTTCTCTTCAGTCTCTTCTTGGGTTTGTAGGTGTTCAGAATGGTTTGGTAAGTATCTAGCTGAATTCCTGAGACGTGATGATATTTAGGCCTCTTACTTCTCTGCCATCTTGCTCCTCCCCCCATTTTGGCTTTTTTTTTTTTTTTTTGTTATGCTCCCTTCTCTACTGAGAGATTCAAAATCATTTTCATACATGGTCCCACCAACAGAATTGTTCAGAGAATTTGACCACACTAACACTTCATCAAAGATTTTACATAACATGCCTGTATGGCTACAATTATTGTGGTGCATAGGATGAAAGCAGAGTGTATAGATGATGACTGTTTTTCAATATTGAAGGCTTTTTGTTTTCAAGATATCCAAAATAGGCACAACCTGTTGAAGTAAAAACCCTAGACCTATTCTGTCTTTAATCAGAAATTATGTGTTTGTCTGAGACTAACAGCTCTGGACAGGAGGCTATGGCCTTGATGCCTACTTCTTGCAAGGAAGAGGATAAAAAGTTCAGACCCATGCTACCCCTCAAGTTAAATCTTTACCTCCTTGTGGTCCACATGGAAATTTTTTGCTCTAGTCTCCTCTCCCAGGCAAGGTTCTGGAGTTAACACTTCAGTCAACAATCCTCTGGTGAATATTTATTGGGTATAAAGTGCAATGAAGAAAAGGAGGTAAACATTCACCTTCAAGGAGCTGTCTTTATCCTGGTCTGGAAACACTCCTCCCCACCACACACACACCAAAAGTAACCCCCCCCCCCCGCCACCCAACTGCAGAAAACTCCTAAAGAGAATGTTAAAAAATGCAAATATCGCAGCTGTGCAATCACTGTGGAGTTATTTCTGTGTTCTTCAGGATCAAGCCCCAGTGGAGGGAAGCTGACATTGTAGTGGCATTAGCATTTTGGGTTTGCTGTTGACTGTTAGAAGTTATCACTTGACTTCTCACCAGTACTTTTATTCAATTTGTCATAGTCTAATCCAGGGGTTGCCCACCAAGCCTGCTAGCAGAGGTCCAACAGAGCCAGATGTGTACCTGGAGAAAGTCATTAAAAGTGCTCCCTTTTTAAGTTTTCAAAAAGCAGAGGCAGTGCTGACCATGCTCATTGTAAGTGATCAAGCTCATTAATGCTGACTTCTCTGTGCTCTGAAAAAATGTCCTAGCAAAATAGTGTTCAGAAATGAGAGGGCCTTCTTTGCAATACAAAGGTAAAAAATGCTAATATACAGTTATCAGTTGTGCTGACAATATTTATTTATCAATACATTATAACAATTACTTTCTCACTGATGGATTTATTATGTAATGATAATAACATAATATATGTTATAATAACATAATATATATATAAAATGATAAAGCCATTTCAATTTTGTGATCAATTCTTTACCTTGATCAAAACTTTATTCATATATGTAACTTCCACATTATATGGTAATCTTGATTTAGCTTCAAGTCTTAAACAACGTGTATTAAATGATGAATGTTAACCATGGGGTACAAGCATCCTTTGGAAAAAAAAAATCAAGAAATAAAAGCAAAGCCAACAGTATAAAACTGATTCTCATATAATATTAGAATAAAAACTGTAGGTATGTTATGACAAATGGTAACAAATGCTGAGTTTTCCCCAATTATATGAAACACATTTGACAGAATACAAGGTTTTAAGAACATGTTTATAAACTAAATTAATCTACTGTTGAGTGGGAAAATGGAATTTGATTTATTTATGTTTGGTTTATTGCATCTATTAATTTTTAATAATTGCACAATTTGTTTTCAAGGTTTATTTATCTTCATGTTTACTTGATGTAGTTCTAGTGCTTATTACAATACACAGAACTTGTCATCTATAAAATAAGAATTCTATTAAAACATCATTTTAATGTGATAATGAATGGAAAAGGATTCTAACTCCATTTTATTTCTCATGGTAGAATTTATTTCAGAAGTTCCACTTAAGCCAGAAGTATTTGGGAGGAATATTGATATGGAAAATAGTTCTTTTTTTCTCTTTGTCATTTCATCTATAAAACTGAGATGAAATGAATCTCTAAATAGTTATCTCTTTATCCCCTTGATTGTTTTAAGAGGAGATGATTACTATGATGTGAAACTATACATATTTCTCCCCACTTCACCCCTGGTTTACCCCCACTTCCCACCTCCAAAAGACAGCCTGAAGCCTCCTCAACTTTACACCTTCTACCTGTCATCCCCAAATAAATAAGACCAGAATATGCTTGGAGCTGTATTGCCTTAATCCAAACAGTATCTCCAATAGATAGTTTGGAAGTGAGGGGATAGTAAAGATGACGTAAAGAGGCAATGGATATAGAAGACTACTTTTCTTGTACATAATGTCATTAATCAGGAACTGATAAAAGGTTAGAAGATTGCTTTTGTTCTCTATACCCACCTCCTCCCACCGTCTTTTTCTGGGGACCCCTACAGCATTTAAACTTACACCACTGCATCCCCTTCTGTGGCACTAGGGGAAACACCTGCACTGTTGAGACCAGCAAGGCAAGAATCAGAATGATCCTGGAAAATCAAATGGGAGCCCTGTAGAAGAGAGGAAATGATACATAGAGATTTGTTTTGATCGATCACCAGGTTGACTAGATGCCCAATCTTCTTACAATTCATGGGGTCTGCACCTGTGCTCCAGTGTTTCTTTATGTTATATTTTTTGGAAGAAAAAAGAGGATAGTAACACAATGTTCTAGAAGTTTTTCCAGAGTGTTGTATTTTATACTTATCAGCACTTTTTGAGCATCTGCTAAGTGTAAGGGACTATGCCTGGTATCAGAGATTCAAAAATAATAAAATATGATTCCCTCTGTATTTGGGGAGAAGGTCAAAAGCACATTAATTACAGGTAAGGTGAAGGATATCCTGAGGAAGAAAGCACTGATACTAATGGAGTCTGCTTAGTTAAAGGCAGTGAATTGTGGAAAAGTAACTCTCATGAAGACTGGAATTAAATATGAGAAAAGAAGCCCAAAAGCTCAGATACAGAATAATGACAGTAGGTAAGAAAGTATAGAATCCACTGAATTGAGATGACTTTTCATAATCAACAAATAATGTGGTTTGTTAATGTTATATATCTATTGAAAAATGAAAAACTGGAGAGGACCACGAGGATGAGAGATCACATGAGAGAGGAAGCTGGGCAGAGAAGGAGATTCTGAAAGGTTTCCATCTGACACACCTATAACTGCCTTTCTCGACTGGTTTAAAGGATTAGCTTGCTTAGAATTTTGTATTTCCAAGAGTCACCTCTACTGGCGCATACCTTGATTTCTCTAGCTTTAAGAAGAAAAAAAAAGACCTGCTCTTTGATGGATATTATAGTCCCTCTTTTAAAGTGCTCTTCAGACCCTGGTTAGTGTTTCCAGTTGACCACTGAGTTGTATGAGTCCTGTCCAAGTTGGCCATCCTTCCAGGGTCATTGATTTATTAACATTAAACTGTGTAATTGATAGTTACATTGAAGAGAAGACCGAGTAAAATACTAAAGTGAACACCAGAGGGAAAAAAAAAACCCATATCTGAGGCTTGTTAGCTGTCACCTTGCTCAGTATCTCTGTGTTCCTCCAACACCCTGAAGGCCTAATCATGCTTTCTGTGTAGTTTTACACGCATA
The DNA here is from genome assembly GCF_963455335.1 of Martes martes. Classification (NCBI taxonomy): domain Eukaryota; kingdom Metazoa; phylum Chordata; class Mammalia; order Carnivora; family Mustelidae; genus Martes; species Martes martes. The sequence goes on from NC_137896.1 coordinate 38,702,650, forward strand.
GACTCTTTTCTTCATTATGATTTGCCAATTTGCTATTGCTCACACTGTACTACAGCAATAATCTTTGTCAATTCTGAATTGGTGTCCAGGTGGCTGCTGTCACATTACATCCATTTTTAGATGTTCCTCAAACCCACTGAGGTGATGTGTAGTTTTCAGAAAGTGTGATTTTTTTTTTCAAGTTTTGTCTCTTCAGTGGAAGAGAAATTTGCTGTCGTCTTTGACAGCTGGACAAGGAGAGATTGCAATCTCATTTCCTTCTCAGTATTTTCTACCTTGGCAGCATCATGAATAAGCAACATTTTAGATGGTTGACTTCCAAAAAATATTTTCTGTCAAGCTCCTGTCAGGTTTTTGGAAGTCAGGAAACAACTTCTTTTCAGTTGTGATTTTTCTATAATGTTGTTTTTGAAGTCTGAATTATGACTTATTTTTCTTTCTAAAACTTATTTTTTTCATAACCTAAGCTGGGAAGAAAAGGTAGCTCAATTCCTTAGTGTGTTTAATTTGAGATGGAGGATATCCTCCAGGTCAGTGGTACCATTTATGGTGCCATTATGGTACTATGATGAGTTGTTTTTTTTTTTTTTTTTTTACTAGTAGTTTAATATTGTTATATTTTAAATTGAATTCTACCTATCAAGAGTCAATGTCTAGATGACCTTTCAGTGATCATTTTTAGGATATCATGCGATTTTTAAAAATCCCATTCCTTTCCTACATGGGTATATAACATACGTTGAAAGGAAGTAGAAAAGGGAATATTGTCCCATCATGGAAACTTTTCTTTCCAAACTTCTCTGTTTTCTCTTCAGTCCCTAAAATTGTTAGGAGGAAAAGAAATTGGGAGGAAAAAAAATAAAAACTGGACATTTCAGCATTGGTCTCACTTGGAACTAAGAGAATGAAATGAATGTCTTAAACACACCTAAAATCTTTTCCTGCTGCTTTCTTTCCTGCTTCAAGCTATAACTTTAGTGGTTCTCATTGGGCATTCCAATTTAGGCCACCCTGTGGTTATACCTCTACAGGATTGTTTATACAGAGGGAGCTTAGCATCATTGTTAGGGGTGTGGTCTTAGAAGACTATGTGGCCCCAAACCTGATTCTGCCAGGATTTGTGTGACTTTCAGCAATTCTTTACTCTCTCATGTCCCTGGTTTGTTTGTCTGTACAATGGGGATAATAAAAATATTATTCACATCATCAGTTTTTTGTAAGAATTAGAGAAATGAATATATTGTAAAGTATTAGCAATGCATAGTAGGCATTATATAAGTGTGATAAAGAAATACGTGCATACTTAATCCAGCCTCCTATTGTATAGGTCCACTGGCCATTTTATCTACCAGTGGAATTCATAGTTTTAAACTTGGCAACAACACACGTTTGCTCACTTGCTTCCAAATAGGTCCCCTGGGTTTTATGACTAATGTGGAGGAATTAATAAGTATAAGCCATGTACATATTAGTAGAGTCTAATGTAACCCCACTCACTCCTTTTTGGGGGAAGGGATCAGTTGTGCGTAAACTTAGAACTGCTTTTAGTGTAAAAAGTTCATCTCTAAAGGAGTTAACACATCAGTGAGATTCAGTACCCTCTCCTTGAACCCACTCAGTTCATTCATTTCATGCCCGATTTTATGAAATGCAATCAATTCTTATCTGTCTTGTCTAAAATGTTTACTATTATTTAGGTAACTATCTTAGAAGGTTTGAATAGAGTTAATTCCTGTGGCTAGGAAAATCCCTTTAGTCAGTAGTTTTTCAATGACCTATGGCCAGGCAGGACTGTGGTTTCATTCAGCTGCAATCAGGATGCACTTACATAGCTCAGTGGGGATTTCTCCACCATTTTTCCTCCTTCAGAAGCTGATTACAGAATAGCTATCATTCAATAAAAAGTCTAAAGGCTTGTCTAATTCTCTTGCAGTTCACAGCCCTTTAGCCAACTACGGTTGTACACCATCAAAAGTGGGATTTACTGAGCAATCTCTCAAATTCCTCCTTGATTCAAGTTCTAAGTTTCAGGATTGCTTCAGTATTAGGAATGATACGTCAACATTAACACAGTATTGCACAAGTATAGCTCAAGTCAGTTTAATGGGGAACACCATTTTTTGTAATCTCAGAGTAGGGCGTACTTTTTGTCACTCTCCCAAGAGCCTATATACAGTTCGGTACTCACTGTAATCACTGCCTAATGTGACAACACATCCCTGGTGTTTTTGTTTACCAGTAACGTGAATGGCACTGGCATTTTGCAGAAACACCATAAAAAGTTTATGGTTCATTTAGTCCATTTGCAATTAAGATAGTCTTGAACTTTAGGAGCATTTACAGATTTCAATTTTGTAAGTAAAGTGAGATGTTAGAGTATTTCATATTACTTTATAATACACCACTTCATAATTCACTCTTCCTGAAAGGAAATGGAAAGGCAAAAGAAACATTAATTTAATGGTGTTAATGAAGTAATAGGTTATACAGATTTTTTTCGTGTTAGACAGTAATGCAGTGAAGGTTGCTTACATTCCATTTGGCATATGTGAGCCTGATTGTCAGATGAAATGGCTCCTCCTCTGGTGACTCTGACTCCTTTGTGCACAGCACTAGCTTCAGTTCCTGCCACAGTGCTTAAAAGCTGGTGTTCTTTAAATATCTGTTGAATATGTGAGTCAGTAAATGAATGGATGGATGGATGTCTGTATCTGTGAAGGGGGTAGAATTAAAAAAACAAAAAAAACAAAAAACACTTAAGCCTCATTTCCTCACCTGTTACATGGGAATTAGAATGCTAATCTGATGGGGTTATTGGGAGAATTAAAAGCAATAATTTATATAAAGTACTTACCAGCAGATAGATAGCACCTGAATGCTAAAAATTATAGCTTTAATAAAGTATTAAATTCTGATTATTTTCAATAACTATACATTTTTGCCAGCCATTAAAACTGTGCTCTTGTGAGTCAAAGAAAGAGGTGAATTTGGATTGTAGTTTTCTATTCTTCGTGCCTACAAAGTGTTGTTTCATCAGGAGGCAAGGGCTTTCTTTTCATGACGAAGATCCTCGTGATGCAACTTAACAACCGCTAGTAGCAGTGGAAGGTAGTCTATTAGCTGGAAAGCTGTGGTCAATAAGTGTGAGTGTTGATCTTCAAAAGCCCTTTGCTCCTTTGTCATGGTTTAGTTGCCTTTCCTTGGTAACTCATTAAAATAAAAATTAGGGTTCATCTTCATAGAGTTTTCAAAGATGATTTTTGTAATTTAGCATTCCAATGACATTCTATATTTACAGATTATTAAATGATAATATTTTGTCCTGCTCTTTCACCCCAGTGTTGATTGATTTGTCCTTATTATTGCAGTTTTCTCGAACTCAATAGACCAATGTCTTTATGAGTCAGCATTCCATTTTACATAAGTTTGTCAAATATGCAATAAATGAGCTATATTGATACAATATTTGAAATTAATGCTTATATGATGGAATGCTGGGGCAGTACATAGCTGCATATACATGATGTTATTTTTACCTTCTTGCTTGATTTTTGGCTACAAAGGCAGAATTATATCACTCTTGTGTTCACATGTCAAATACAGTAGTAATACCAAATACCATTCATGCTTGTGGGAGCATGGAGTGGGTGACCAAAAGCAAACAATAAAACAAACACAAAAATAGTATGGTGGCAAGTAGAAGCAAAACCATAGAAGGGGGCATAGAAGGCGGGGGGAAGCCAACATGGTGCCACGTTCTGATGATGATTTTACATTTTGGTATTGGTCAACATTTAGAAAGGGACTAAAACGTTATTTCAAAGGGATAATGATTATTTTACAATTATTTCTTGTCAGTGATAAATAGTTTCATCTAAAAACAAAACCCAACTTTTTGCAATTGTTAATTTAAAAAATTTCCTTCACTCTAACATTGAAGATAACTGTAAAGTTCTTGAAAAATGTAGTATATTTCCTAGGTGCTTTTTAAAAGGAAATTAGTGAGTATTAAATATATTAGCCATTCCTGTGACATCTAAATAAGACATGAATTTAACACAAGTCTGTCGAATTTTTAGCTGAATGAATGAATAATATATTCTACCAGTTTTTTCATTTTCTGATACTTCTTTTTATCACCCACAAATTTTCATACACTAAACTTTTTCTCCTCTATGTCTAGTTTAAGAGAATAAATGTTGAGAACTTAGAATTGACTTCTGAAGACTGATAAGACTGTACCTAAACTCATTTGATGGCTCACTTTGTTCTAATTCAATGAGATTGGAATGTGTTCAATTTGTAATCTTTTTAAAACTTTAATTTTACTAAAATACATTTACATATATATATGTCTTTAAACCCAATTAGCATCATTATTTAGCTATGATATTTTCATATGTAAGATTTCTAGATTTCTAGAGCATAGTGCATAATGTTAACACATTGGTTTTCAGGAGAGAAAGTCTGACAGTAAATTATTTACTTTGTCCTAGGGTGAAAATATTATTAGTATTGTTTGCATTTGAAGGATCCTTTCAAGAATAGATGGTGCACAAGCTGATTTTAAATAGAACATGCAAGAGACAGTAATAACAGAGAGATCACATTCTCTCTGTAATTTATTTTAATGCCATCACACAGGGAATTCAAGGCAGATAAAACTTCTCCATTTACAGAGACCAAATGTGCAGAAATGGATTGTCATAACTTCAGATGAATCGATAATACATACTCTCTGGCACATTTTTTATTAGAAATTGCTTGAAAAAATTTATATTATACACTAAATAAATATACGATGATAGCCTAAAGATCTTTTGCCATGTTAATTCCCTTTGATGAATTACAATGCAATTTTCTAGCCTACTAATTTCACTAAAGAAGGTAATGACTGGAGCACAAGTCTAATCAGCTGCCAATCAGGATTCCTTGAAGCACAGAGTGTCAGAAATTGAAGCAATTTTTACAACTCATAAAAGCACTTACGTTCCATGGTATGTCTTAAAACCTGTGATGAAAATCTAATGTTGATGAAGCTACCTTATTTCTCAAGTGTTTTTCCTAAACAAACAGCTTTCATATTTAGCCAAATCTTTCATTAATATTCAAGTCTTTTATTGTATTATCCACTATAGTACCAGTATACTATCTAGCCAGGGCAGGAAAATTAGTGACTTAAAATGTCAGTCACAGGACTCAGTGGATTTATCATCAGAGTTATAATGGCGGGATTTTTTTTTTTTCTCCTTAGGAAAAAAGTTAGTATTTCTTCTGATAGAGTGGATTTTTGTTTTCATGTTGGAAAAACAAGGCAGCACACTTCACTTGCCTTTGAATTACTTATGTTGTTGTCTGACCTTTATTCCTAACATAATGGTCCATACTTTCATGTGGTGTAAGCATATTTAAAGTTATTAATTCATTTATCATTTATCAGTTTTGTACCTGACATAGTTACTTTCCTGTCTTGCTTAAAAGCAATCTTTGAAGGTACTATGTAATTACATTTCTTCACCATGTCATCATACTTTCTATTAAAACATAGCTATTATGTGTGTGTTTACTTGCTTCATTATCTGCCTTCTTACATGTAAATATGTTCTGTTTCTGGGGGTTTGCTGTTAGGTGAGAGGTGGGAGGTGTTTCCACATGTCTAAGTATTTGCTGTCAACCTTCTTGATAATTCTTCTATTAATGTTGTGAGCATGTTGGTTGGCACACCTCATGTATGCCCCTAATAGAGTAATCAGCATTTTCCCTCTAAAGCAAGTTGGAGAGAATCCTGGCCAAACTATTCTCTACCACTGGAGGATCTTTGCTGTATAATAAGCAGCTACTAATTCAGAAGGATTTATTTAGCCTTCCTTGAGTTCTTTGAAATATCTGTTTGTGTAAAAAGATCATACTACACAATTCTTAACATCCCGAGAGCTGAGATTTTTAGAATTTAAATTAAGTTACCCAGTTTGTTTCATTATTTGAGTATGTGTTTCAGCTGCTGATGCTTTCTCTTCACATTTTGGGGAACGTAAGAAATCTCAGGTGAACCTTAGTAGTAATGTATGTATGGGTGCACATGTAAAATTTTTTTAAGAACCTTGATTGTGGCGTGATGATAAAAGGAGTAATGTTTTGTTTTCTAAAAAAAAGAAAAAAAAAGAAACACTAACTCAACAAATACGATTTATAAAATATGCGAAAATATTTCAGTTCACTGAAAATATGAAGTCATTGTCATGACTAATGACATCTCATTCTCAATATTTGTATCTCACTTATATATCAGGTGAACAATTAGGGAAACAGAGGACTGAGTTCTCACTGATCCCTTAATTTCTCATTAGACATCCAGGCCTTCAGGCTATGTTCTTGATGGGAATCAAGTCTGGGGTATGTCTTAGACATGGAATTTTAACAAAAGGTTGGGGGGTGAGGTCTGGCATTAGCCTCTGTGCCTTAATCCTGACAGCCAGGGTACCCAGGGCAAACGTTTAAGGGCCTGCGTACTTACAGAGCTATAGCTGGATGCTAGCCTCCAATATAGGTGCCTAGCCCCAGTTCTTTGCTAGCAGTCCACATTTTCTTATGGTTTGTCTCCCTTCCGATTCCATCTTGTTTCATTTTTTCCTTCCCTACCCCCCAAAACCTCACTCTGCCTCTCAAATTCCTCATATCAGGGAGATCATATGATAATTGTCTTTCTCTGATTGGCTTATTTTTCTCAGCATAATACCCTCTAGTTCCACCCATGTCGTTGCAAATGGCAAGATTTCATTTCTTTCGATGGCTGCATAGTATTCCATTGTATATATATATTCCGCTTCTTCTTTATCCATTCATCTGTTGATGGACATCTAGGTTCTTTCCATAGTTTGGCTATTGTGGACATTACTGCTCTAAATATTTGGGTGCACGTGCCCCTTCGGATCACTACATTTATATCTTTAGGGTAAATACCCAGTAGTGCGATTGCTGGGTCATAGAGTAGCTCTATTTTCAACTTTTTGAGGAACCTCCATGTTGTTTTCCAGAGTGGCTGCACCAGCTTGCACTCCCACCAACAGTGTAGGAGGGTTCTCCTTTCTCTGCATACTCTCGAACATCTGTGGTTTCCTGAGTTGTTAATTTTAGCCATTGTGACTAGTGAGAGGTGGTACCTCACTATGGTTTTGATTTGTATTTCCCTGATGCCGAGTGATGTTGAACATTTTTTCCTGTGTCTGTTGGCCATCTGGATGTCTTCTTTGCAGAAATGTCTGTTCATGTCCTCTGCCCATTTCTTGATTGGCTCATTTGTTCTTTGAGTGTTGAGTTTGATAAGTTCTTTATAGATTTTGGATACTAGCCCTTTATCTGATATGTCGTTTGTGAATATCTTCTCCCATTCTGTCAGTTGTCTTTTGGTTTTGTTGACTGTTTCCTTGGCTGTGCAAAAAGTTGATCTTGATGAAGTCCCAATAGTTCATTTTTGCTTCCCTTGCCTTTGGCAATGTTTCTAGGAAGAAGTTGCTGTGGCTGAGGTTGAAGAAGTTGCTACCTGTGTTCTCCTCAAGGATTTTGATGGATTCCTTTCTCACATTGAAGTCCTTCATCCATTTTGAGTCTCTTTTTGTGTGTGGTGTAAGGAAATGGTCCAGTTTCATTTTTCTGCATGTGGCTGTCCAATTTTCCCAACGCCATTTGTTGAAGAGGCTGTCTTTTTTCCATTGGACATTCTTTCCTGCTTTGTCAAAGATTAGTTGACCATGGAGTCGAGGGTCTATTTCCGGGCTCTCGGTTCTGTTCCATTGATCTATGTGCCTGTTTTTGTGCCAATACCAGACTGTCTTGATGACGACAGCTTTGTAATAGAGCTTGAAGTCTGCAATTGTGATGCCACCAACTTTGGCTTTCTTTTTCAACATTCTTCTGGCTATTCGGGATATTTTCTGGTTCCATATAAGTTTTAGGATTATTTGTTCCATTTCTTTGAACAAAATTAATGGTATTTGGATAGGGATTGCATTAAATGTGTAGATTGCTTTAGGTAGCATAGACATTTTCACAATATTTGTTCTTCTAATCCAATGAGCATGGGACGCTGTTCCATTTATTTGTGTCCTCCTCAAATTCTTTCATGAGTACATCATAGTTTTCTGAGTTCAGATTCTTTGCCCCTTTGGTTAGGTTTATTCCTCGGTATCTTATGGTTTTGGGTGCAATTGTAAATAGGATCGACTCCTTAATTTCTCTTTCTTCTCTCTTGCTGTTGGTATATGGAAATGCAACTGATTTCTGTGCATTGATTGTATATCCTGATACTTTACTGAATTCCTCTATGAGTTCTAGGAGTTTTGGAGTGAGTCTTTTGTGTTTTCCACATAAAGTATCATATCACCTGCAAAGAGTTGAGAGTTTGATTTCTTTGTTGATTTGGATGCCTTTTAGGTCCTTTTATTGTCTGAGTGCTGAGGCTGGGACTTCTAATACTATGTTGAATAGCAGTGGTGATAGTGGACAGCCTTGCCGTGTTCCTGACCTTCAGGGATAAGCTCTCAGTTTTTCCCCATTGAGAATGATATTTGCTGTGGGATTTTCACTGATGGCTTTGATGATACTGTTGTATATACCCTCTATTCCTACACTGTGAAGAGTTTTGGTCAAGAAAGGATGCTGTACTTTGTCAAATGCTTTTTCAACATCTTTTAGGAGTGTCATATGGCTCTTTTTATTTCTTTTATTAATGTATTGCACCACATTGATTGATTTGCAGCCTGGGAATAAATCCCCCTTGGTCATGGTGAAGAGTCCTCTTAATGTACTGTTGGATCCTCTTAGCTAGTATTTTGGTGAGAATTTTTGCATCTTTGTTCATTGTGGATATTAGTCTGCAATTCTTTTTTTTTTTTTTTTTTAGGATTTTATTTATTTATTTGACAGACAGACATCACAAGTAGGCAGAGAGACAGGCAGAGAGGGAAGGAGGGGAAACAGGTTCCCTGCTGAGCAGAGAGCCAGATGCGGGTCTCGATCCCAGGACCTTGGGATCATGACCGGAGCCAAAGGCAGAGGCTTTCACCCACTGAGCCACCCAGGTGCCCCTGCAATTCTCCTTTTTGAGGGGGGTCTTTGTCTGGTTTTTGGATCAAGGTAATGCTGGCCTCATAAAATGAGTTTGGAAGTTTTCCTTCCATTTCTATTTTTGGGAACAGTTTCAGGAGAATTAGTATTAGTTCTTCTTGAAATGTTTGGTAGGATTCCCCTGGGAAACCGTCTGGCCCTAGGCTCTTGTTTATTGGGAGATTTTTGATGATTGCTTCAATCTCCTTACTGGTTATGGGTCTGTTCAGGCTTTCTATTTCTTCCTGGTTCAGTTTTGGTAGTTTATTTGTCTCCAAGAATGCATCCATTTCTTCCAGATTGTCAAATTTGCTGGCGTATAGTTGCTCATAATATGTTATTATAATTGTTTGTATTTCTTTAGTGTTGGTTGTGATCTCTCCTCTTTCATTCATGATTTTATTTATTTGGGTCCTTTCTCTTTTCTTTTTGATAAGTCTGGCCAGGGGTTTATCAATCTTACTAATTCTTTCAAACAACCAGCTCCTAGTTTCGTTGATTTGTCTACTGTTCTTTTGGTTTCTATTTTATTGATTTCTGCTCTGATTTTTATTATTTCTCTTCTCCTTTTGGGTTTAGATTTTCCTTACTATTCTTTCTCCAGCTCCTTTTAAGTGTAGGGTTAAGTTGTGTGCTTGAGACCTTTCTTGTTTCTTGAGAAAGGCATGTATTGCTACATACTTTCCTCTCAGGACCATCTTTGCTATGTCCCCCCAAATTTGAGCAGTTGTGTTTTCATTTTCTTGAATTTTTTCCATTTTTCTTTTATTTCCTGGTTGACCCATTCATTCTTTAGGAGGCTGCTCTTTACTCTCCATGTATCTGACTTCTTTTCAACTTTCCTCTTATGATTGAGTTCTAGCTTCAGAGCATTGTGGTCTGAAAATAGTCAGGGAATGATCCCCATCTTTTGGTACTGGTTGAAACCTGATTTCTGACCCAGGATGTAATCTATTCTGAGGAATGTTCCACGTGCACTAGAGAAGAATGTGTATTCTGTTGCTTTGGGATGGAATGTTTTGAATATATCTGTGAAGTCCATCTTGTCCAGTGTGTAATTTAAAGCCTTTATTTCCATGTTGGTCTTTTGCTTAGATGATCTGTCCATTTCAGTGAGGGGGTTTTAAAGTCCCCTACTATTACTGTGTTATTGCTTCTGGGATTCTTTGATTTTGTTATTAATTGGTTGATATAGTTGGCTGCCTCCATGTTAGGGACATAGATATTTAAAATTGTTAGATCTTCTTGCTGGACAGACCCTTTGAGCATGATATAGTGTTTTTCCTCATCTCTTATTATAGTCTTCAGTTTAAAATCTAATTTATCTGATATAAGGATTGCCACCCCAGCTTTCTTTTGATGTATATTAGCACAGTAAATTGTTTTCCATCCCCTTACTTTAAGTCTGGAGTTGTCTTTGGGTCTAAAATGAGTTTCTTGTGGACAGCATATTGAGGGGTTTTGTTTTTTTTTTTAATACATTCTCATGCCCTGTGTCTTTTGATTGGGGGCATTTAGCCTATTTACATTCAGGGTTTAATGACATTTAATTTAATTTAATGCCATTATATTACCTGTAAGGTGATTGCTACTGTATATTGTCTCTGTTCCTTTCTGGTCTACTCCTTTTAGGCTCTCTCTTTGCTTAGAGGACCCCTTTTAATATTTCCTGTTGAGCTGGTTTGGTGTTTGCAAATTCTTTTAATTTTTGTTTTTCCTGGAAGCTTCTTATCTCTCCTTCTATTTTCTATGACAGCCTAGCTGGATACAGTATTCTTGGTACATATTTTTCTCATTTAGTGCTCTGAATATATCATGCCAGTTCTTTCTGGCCTGCCAGGTCTTTGTGGATAAGTCTGCTGCCAGTCTAATATTTCTACTGTTGTATATTACAGACTTCTTGTCCTGAGCTGCTTTCAGGATTTTCTCTTTGTCACTAAGACTAGTAAGTTTTACTATTAGATGGTGGGGTGTGGACCTATTTTTATTGATTTTGCAGGGGCTTCTCTGTGCCTCCTGGATTTTGATGCTTGTTCCCTTTGCTATATTATGGAAATTCTCTATTATAATTTGCTCCAATATACCTTCTGTACCCCTCTCTCTCTTTCCTCTTCTTCTGGAATCCCAATTATTCTAATATTGTTTCATTTTATGGTATCACTTATCTCTCGAATTCTCCCCTTGTAGTCCTGTAATTGTTTGTCTCTCTTTTGCCAACTTCTTTATTCCCCATCATTTGGTCTTTTATATCACTAATTCTCTCTTCTGCCTCATTTATCCTAGCAGTAAAAGCCTCCATTCTTGATTACACCTCATTAATACCTTTTTTGATTTCAGCTTGGTTAGATTTTAGTTCTTTTATTTTTCCAGAAAGGGATTTTATTTCTCCAGACAGCTCTACTATCCTCCATGCCTTTTTCAAGTCCAGCTAGCACCTTGAGAATCATCATTCTGAACTCTAGCTCTGACATATTACCAATGTCTGTATTGATTAGGTCCCTAGCCATCCGTACTGCCTCTTGTTTTTTTGTTTTTTGTTTTGTGGTGAATTTTTACACCTTCTCATTTTATCCAGATAAAAATATATGAACGAGAGAATAAAATACTAAAAGAGTGGCAAAGTCCCCAGAAAAATGTATGCTCACCAAATCAGAAGAGACCTCAAACCAGGGAGAGAAGAAAGCGGGTAAAAAGAAATTTAAAAAACTATACACACACACACACACACACACACACACACACACACACACATATATATGTAATTTTGGTCTCTTAGGAGAAGCTACCTCCCAAAATTTTAAAGAAAAAAAAAACTTATATATACACAAAAATAAAGGTAAACACAATGAAGAGATGGAGTATGGCTGTAAAGATGAAAATTTAAAAAATTCTAAGAAAGGAATTGATAAGATAAGTTGGTTGGAAAAAGAAAGAAGAAAAAAAAAGTGGGGGAGAGAATGTGCTCAAGCTGAAGATTAAAACAAAGCCCTGTGCTAGATTTAGGTTATATTTTGACCTATTAGAATAAATTGTAACCCGAAGTTTTTTAGTAAAACAAACAAACAAACAAAAAACCCTATATGTATACAAAAAATAAGGTTAAATACAATGAAGTATAAAATATGACTATAATAATGAATGTTTAAAAAGATTTTTTTAAGAAGGTATTGTTAAGATAAACTAGTTAATAAATGTTAAAAGAGGAAAGAGGAAAAGTTAAAGAAATTGGGATAAGAAAAAAATAAAATAAAAAAAATTAATTTAACTTTCAAGACTAAAGGATCATGGGGAGAGAGCCATGAATTCCATGCATTGCTTTCACCTAGCTCCAGAGTTCTGCTGTTCTCCTGGTTTGGTGAACTTGGTCTTGGCTGGATTTCTTGCTGATCTTCTGGAGGAGGGGTCTGTTGTAGTGATTCTCAAATGTCTTTGCCTGAAATGGAATTGCACTGCCCTTGCCAGGGGCCAGGCTAAGTAATCCGCTCGGGTTCACTCTCAGGAGTCAGGAACTCTCAGGAGTTCCCTGAACACTTTCGGTAAAACTCTGGAGGATGGGAATGAAAATTGTGGCCTCCCAATGTCCAGCCCAGAGGAGCTGAGAGTTTGGGGCCCCACTCCTCAGTATGCTCTCAGAGAAAAGGGGTCAATCACTCCCATCTCCCTGTTCTCCTGCCGCACTCTGGGCTCACCCGGCCTGTGACTGAGTGTTTTTGTCTCTGGCGCACACCCCCATTTAGAGTCTCCAAACCCAGCAGATTTCTGCCTCCAGAGGAGGAAGGTGAGTCTCCCTGGATCTGCCACTTGTGGGGCCCCTGCTCAAAAAGCAGTGGCCCAACTGTGCCGCAGATCACGGTTTAAGGTAACCCCCAGCTGAGAGCTCACTTCTCGGCTCTAGCTTTGTAGTTGGCTTCCCCACTCTGATAGCTGGCAGCTCTGCCACACTTAGACACCCCCAATCTTTCTGTGACCCCCCCGTTTAGCCTCTGGAGCCATGTCCCTCAGTGGAGCAGACTTCTAAAAGTTCTGATTTTGTGCCCACAGCTCTGCTCCTTTCTGGGAGCTGGCCCCTCCCCACCACGGTGTATCTTCCTGTTGCTTCAGATTCACTTCTCCGCATGTCCTGCCTTTCTGAAAGTGGTCAATTTTCTGTTCCTAGAATTGCTACTCTTTTGCTCTTCGATCTCCTGTTGAGTTTGTAGGTGTTTGGAATGGTTTGATAACTATCTAGCTGAGCTCCTGCAACCTGATGTCATTTCAGCCCACTCCTCCTCTGCCATCTTGCCTCTTCTCCTATGTTTGGCTGTCATTATTAACTTTTCTTTCTTTCAGGTCGAACTGTTGATACCCCACTATCTTGATCTATTACTTTACCCTAGATTGGGAAAACAACATTGTCTCCTCACCCATGCCCTCTTTTTGAGCTTTGAGCTTTTGAAAAATGATACTGGAGAACACATATTATAGTGTAGTTATTAATGATTCTCAGCCACAGGAAGGTTAGAGTTCCACTGTCTATAAATTAGCAATTATTATTTTTTATTGGTTGAAAAATCAAATGGAACTAACTTTTTCTGTCTTGCAATTGTCCAGGTAGACTAATAGCAAACAGCTGACTGTTCTTCTGGGATCACATAATCCCAACGGAGATTAGTTCCTTTTATCCTTTTATACTGCTTCCCCACCAAATGATGAATTTTTTGAAGAGCAGGTATAAACCCATTTGTTTATGCAAAAAGTTAGCTGTCCATACACCTTCACACCTCATACCCAAGGGAAGCCTTTAGTCTAGTTCTGGGAAGCAGTTCTGAGTGTTTTCCTGGAATGAAAAGTGAGCTTATGTCATGTGGTCTATGATGAGCATTCAGAGCCTAAACAAGAGGTGTGGGTAAGTTATAAGCTCTATTTCTGTACTGAAAGCTGAAAACTGTAAAGTGTAGAAACAGGAGATCAATGGAATGGTGCCAGTGTAGAACCAGAGATAGGAGTTTCCATAACCACTACATAGAACATTGGGCCCCTAGGATGCCAAGAGGGGTTATGTCCAACGTCAGGTTCTGTGATCAGGTAACTTTGAGAAATACTGAAGTGAATGTCATTAAATAGGTTTCCTCCCTGCAGTATTGCTTATTATACTAGTATACACTATTAATCTCTAAGACAAGGGCAGCATATACTACATTTGCCAAACTTGTATGATCTGGACTTTCCACTTAGGACAGTGCAGTTGTAGGAGGATATGATGAAGGGCTTGAGAGCCCAGGAAAGGAGTTCCAGAAGCCAAGAGAGCTAGTGGATAAAGATCTATTGTGAGGGAGTTAGGATTTCCACATGGACCCTAATTTCAATAAACAAAAGGACCAGGACAGGAGAGGAGAAGGTAAGAGGAGGAGAGGACAGGGTTGCATGCTATGGCTTTTCTGAAATATTTTCTGAATCCTTAGTGATCAAAGCCGAAAATCAACTTAACCAAGAGTATGCAAGGTTAGTAAGTGACAGGAGTGAGTGAGGTCGGGGGATGGAGGCAGCAGAGAAGGACAGAGACTGGAAGTCCTGAATCGTCTGACTACAAACATCAGTCCTGAATATCACTATACTGTAGTAAATTTAAATGAAAGTAGCATACCCAATTATATGTCAGGAAGCCCAGGTGTGAGACAGTCACGCTGCTTTAGGCCTGATTCCTGTATCAGGATATGTGTCTGTCCAGATGCTGTAGGCCTCCCCTATCTCTGATTTTAGCTATAACTGTGGTGACAGTTCTGTATAGCTCCACCTAGCTTAATGCACAGTACCTCACCCAATCCCTGGGTTTCTGGGGTGATGCTGTGGTTACTTTCTGGGGAACTCAGGTTGTGTCTGTCTCTGAGCCATTTAGCAGGTTGTTTCTTGTTTCTACACAGAGTGATTATGAATTAATAAACATATTCCTATTATGCCAAATCCCAGTATAGGTTCTGGTAGTAGCCTGGTCCTATGATTAGCAGCTACAAATTAAAAAGCGCTCAACACTGTGGTCACTACACAGAAACCAAGGCAAGGACACTGAGATACCCAACCAGGGTGTGAAATCCATCAACATTTTGGAAACACAATTGCCTCCCATTGTATTTTCCTGCCAATGGTTTATTTTACATGAAAGTTTAAACAGTTGACTGTTAGGAACCCTTATTCGGAAATTTCTCTCCTGACCTGAAGTATGAAAACCTGTAAGAGGTGACTTTTAGTCTTCTCAAAATTTTACATTTTCCAAAATTGCAGTGGAAAGTAGCTTTGCTGTAATATTTTACCTCATCCAGCACCGACTTGATATTTCTTCTTTCAAACTATGAGATAACTACAATATTCCTAGCTACCACAAACATGGTTAATTTCCTATCTTTCAGACATATCCCTTATTTCACTGAAATTATTTGTTTTTATTATTTAATTTCTTCCCCTTTTTAATATTGGGGAACACTATGTCCGATTATTTGGCCATCGAATTTAACAATAAAACAGTAAATTAAAACAGTAACAAAAAAACCATCAGCTTTTCTTACACATGACTCAAGAACAGTTGACATTTCAGAAAACAGGTTGGTTTTATGAGCCATATAATAAGGAGCTGGGCTGATTCAGACCACCAAATTGAAGGAATTCCAAAGCTGGAAACTTTCTGGCAAGAAAATGACTGCGCAATTACCTAAATATATAACAAAGGGTGATAGTTCTCATCTGTTTGCTTGTCCTTGGCAAGGTCCTCATGGTTGCATATGACCTTCCATTCATTTCCCTGTCTCAATAGCTATTTATTTTGCCACTGGGATGGAATTAGGCTTTTTAGCAATGCTGGGTTTCCTGACATATTCTTATGGACCATTCGTTTGTTCCTTATCTGTATTATAGTCTGTAAATATGGTCAAGGGTTCAGGTTTGGGATCAAATTTCTGATCTCTGTCCCATAATTTATTATCCCTGTATACCCTTGGCTAAGCCACTTAAACTCTCCAAGTCTCAGCTTCCACATATGTGAAATGAGGGTCTTATTATTCACATCACAAGATAACTGTGCAGTTTAAATGATATAATGTGTTGTAGTAGACTATTAGGGTCATTGAGTCCTCATTTACATACCTCCACCTCTACTTAGAACACTCCCTGCTCCTTGCCTTCATTCTGGCTGCAGGAGAAACATGGCTGTCTCATTCACAAGGCAAACTGGAAATCCACAAAAGTAACACCTCCAAAGGCAGCCTCTCATTTACAGTATCTCTGGGGCATGTTCTACACATTTTCTAGAGTTCCCTGGCAGGATCAAGAGCTCCAGGTGCCCATAGAAGTTAATTGTTTGATAAACCTCCCTTCTCCTCCTTCCCTGTCTCATTTCTCCTTTCTCTACTGGTTTTCCTGGGATCTCCTTTCAAATAAATTACTTGCACTCAAATCCTTGTCTCAGGATCTACTTCTGAGAGAACTCAAAATAAGATATGTGAAAAGCACTTAGCACAGTGTCTGGCACATAATAAATGATACTAGTTATTAATTCCAGAAGATATATTTAGTTATGTTAAAACAACCAAGGAGCCATAGATTTGAAAACCACCCTCCTGGCTGCCACATCTGCTACTCTTATTTTTCACCCTTTCTCTTGTTTCAAGAAAATAAGTTTTGGAAAATTTGTTTTCTGTTTGAATAGCAAGAGCATGTTCAGCAGGCAAATGTAGGCAATAACTGCCTGCACTAATTTTTCTGTCTTTAAACCAAAAATTTCTGACACCTATTTTGGTCTGGCAGTTCATCTGAAAAATTAATGAAAGCAGAATTTTAAACGTGTAGGTAAGAAAAATTGTATTCATATCTGACAGCCCTACAGAAAAAAGTAAGAGCTCTCTATTTCAGCAAGAAGGCTCTGTTTCCCTCTTTTAGTGAACACTGAACATTGATAGTATGTTATGATAAATTAACTATAATGCCTTTGGAGGCCAAGTGTCTCAGAAAAAAAGCAACAGTAACATCTTAGGCAAAATGGAAAGCATTAGATTCACACCTGTAACTCATTAATTTGGACCAAGGGTTAGATTTCACAAAAAGCAATTACTAGGATGGATTGAGTTCTTTCATACACAGTGAGTTTTCTTTCTTTCTTTCTTTTTTTTAATTATTAAACTGTGTTGAGTATTTTCTCTGACCATAGCTGCCCTCTGCAATATCCAGAACTAGTGGCCATAGATTACTTCAGTGTTTTTTTTCTTTTCAGACTGACTGAAAATGGTTAACTATTTATTACAACCTTAGACATTAGATTAGAAGGATGTCTCCTCTATGTCGTGTCTTTATTCTTGAAGAGTATAAGCTCCTTGTCAGTGGATTAACAGTGTTGAGGAATGCACTAATTACTGCTCTAATACATACAAGCCAAAAGTGGACTCTGTGTGTGTGTATGTGCATGTGTGTTCATGACTGTGTTTTGCTTCTGTAGTGTTCAGTTGTTAACAGTTCATCTATTTATACAGTATTTAGGGATAAGTGACTTAAGATAAAATCACACTTGGATGAGTCTGGGATTTAAAATTTATCTGTCTCTTCTCAAATGTCATTCTTTACAAATTCTAGTTAACATTATTTCAAAGGTCTAAGAAAAATTGGTTGCCTTATTTTTTGCCTTGAGTCTGTTTTTATATTTTCACACATATATTAGTATTCCTTCTCTTTGCTTCTTCCTAATGAAGTAATATTTCTTTTGTTAACTTACAGGGGTTTATGTAAAGGTAGCTCATATTGTTGATAAATTAACATAGCGATCAAGGAGAAATTAACCCCCTGTGATTAATCAGTAAAACTGTATTGACCTGCTTTCACTCAAAATTGTTGTTGCTATTGAACAGTTTAGCTATAATGAATTAATTGGCTTTCTATGAAATTATAGAGGCTGTTTTAAGTCCCAAAGGTCTGTGATATCTTTTCATTTTCTAAGAAGCCATTTGTCACTGTTGCTTAGTATACATGGCCTGATTCCCATTCCCTGGAAACAGAGTTGAAGGAGTTTGAGGATCACTTGGCTCCTTCTATTAATGAGAAAATCAAGGCCCAGAGGATTTATGAAACTTCCCCCGAGTCACATAGCCAGGTAAGGGGCATAAACCAGAAGTAGAACCTACTTCTCCCAGTCTGTTTCTCTTTAATCTAGTTTCTCTACCGGGTGTCTTGTGGGACTTCTGAGGGGGGTAGGTCATGCTTTCCCTTGGTACCTCTGATGTAGTAGGATGGTGGAGGTCGTGCAATTGCCAAGCCATCCAGGGACTTCAGAGATCTCCTACCTCTACCCCATTTATACTTCAGAAGAGATAACAGTCCAGAGAGTTGGGATGGCAAAGAAATCCATCCAGCCAATTTGTGATCTCAGTACATCCATTCTAACTTTAAAGAGTAGGGATTGAACCTGCTTTCAAAGCCTGAGCTGAACTGTTTGCCCATCCAAGCTTAAGAGAGCACTTGTGACACTACATATAACAGCTGTTCGTTTCTGTCTGGCACCAACAGAAGTGTCCTAGTTCATTTACACATTTCCCTTTATAATACAGGTTAGCTGGCTTAGTTATACGTACCTGCCGAAATAGGCAATGTATGTTGGGTGAACCATAGTTTATGGAGAAAAACGTATTTGTGTTTTACTATGATACATTTAGCAGCCCTTTACTAGCATTATGATTAAAATATGTGGCTCAGGGTTGTTGCTGGGGAAATGCCAGCCAGTGAATTTGGCTAGTTACCAGGGACTCTTCTGGCTGCTGGGAGAGGTGTCATTACTGTGGAGGTTACATTGTACTCAATTTGTTTTTTAATACCCTTGGTACAGAATTTTGGACTTTTCTTCTTGAAAATTGCTATGTATCTGTTTATTGTAGGGTAGTATTTTCTATGTGCTGTCTTGGGTTTGCTTGTTTCTTAGATCATAAGCAGGGGTTAAGATGTATAGGAATGTTTGCTACATTATAAACCTCATGACCTCTTCACAGGGCTGATGTACATTCCTGTTGTAACATGTATGTAATATAACACACACACACCCACACATATATTCTTACAATAGGAGGAATGTAAACTGGTCTCACCATGTTGTTATTTTCATACATCTCTGCTAAATTTTATATTTTCCAATGCATTAGCATTATGGATTTTAAAATTCATGTGCCAAATAACACTTATATAACTTTAAATATGTTGATTCAAAATCATTTAAAAATATAACCTAACAAGTTACAGAGCCTTATACCATGATTCAAGTTAGCATCCCTCTCTAAATGTGTTATCACTTATTCATTAATTGAGGCCCTTTAATTTTGTATTTTGCTCTTGGCAATTGTGGCTTATTTGGTGCTTATTACGGCCACTTTAGACAAGTAAATAAAAATCAGAGGAAAAACCTCAGCAACAGCTGGAAAGGAACCAGTAGTGTCTGTTTTGGTTTGGCAGAGCGATGCACTGCAGGGCTACACGTGGAAAAATACCAGCCAGACCTGGTACACACTGTGAGAAAAGATTACATATCTCTAGGGGCTTGGGCTTCCATTGACTAGGGGTTTTCTTTGTTCATGAAAAATGCCACCTGTGTAGCCGGGCAAGACTATAAAAAAATAATGAAATCATTATCATAAGGGTCATAGTATATGTCTTCCTGGCTTAGTCATGATAAGAAAATCTTAAACTGAAAAATACATAAAACAATGTCAAACAATATGAAAAGGCTCTTTGAGAGGCTTATTCTTGTTGTTATTTTTAATTTCCCTTCACTAGTCTTTAGTTCAAGTACATGATAATTCTAGGGAATTACCAGTCTTTCTCAGACCACCCAGGAGAGAACAATGCTCTACCAATAAGTAAAGCCACTGACTTGTAATAACTTGCTTCTGACTTCTAAGTCACATTTGTTTTGGTAAGCAAATGTCTTCTAAAATGTGTGTGTGGTTTAGCATAGTGGGTTTATTTCTTTCCTCTTCCAAGGGAATATGGGCATATGGTTGTTTTTTTTTTTTTTAAGACTATGAATACCTGATAATTTTAATAACATATTTGTAGTAACTACATTGCAGTTTAACCTTATTAAAAGTGAATTATCTATTTGTATACTATTCCTTCCACACTATTTTATTTCTAGGATGATGGGGGGCGGGGGGAAGATGATTAAGGTTTGGAATTCTTATTGCAAGACTATTTAAAATTAGTCAGTTGTGTCTAATTACATACTTTAATTATAATTTTGCTAACTGGTAATGTTCATGCTCTGGTTAATTGTTCTTTTCTTCCAACTTATACTTAATTTGGAGAAATCAGGTTAAACCATAACATATGAAACCCTTAAAATTCTCTATAGACAGATATCTTGATCTCAGAAATTTAAATCATTTTAATACTTTCTGGAATAAGACCAGGAATGGAGGAAAGATATGAGAATTTTTTGTTTTGTTTTGTTCTCCTGAATTTTATTTCTTCTTTCAGCAGGTGAACTCTACTCTTAAAAGCAGAGATTAGAGCCTGTGTTCTACTGTTGGGTTTATCTCTTCATTGGCAATTAGACACAAATGAAGCCCTGTTCTGTTTATTTTTCCATTTAAAAAAAAAAAAAGATGATGATGATGGTTCAGAGAAGAGGGGGTGGGACTGGGGAAAATAGGGGATGGAGATTAAAGAGTACACTTATGATAAAAAAAAGAATAAAATGAAAAAAATAAAGGTTGATAAGTGGCCTGGATTTTTCAAATCTGTATGCTAAGAGTATCTTAAAACCATGGTTCTCAGACTTTATCATGATCAGAATCACTTGAAGGATTTATCAGAACCCATTTGTTGTCTCTTACCTCCAGAATTTCTGATGGGCCTGGGTGGGTCCCCAAATTTGCATTTCTAAGGATTTCCCAAGTGATGCTATTGTTATTAGTTCCTGGGACTGCATTTTTTTAAAAAAATATTTATTTATTTATTTATTTATTTGACAGACAGAGATCACAAGTAGGCAGAGAGGCAGGCAGAGAGAGAGGAAGGGAAGCAGGCTCCCTGTCGAGCAGAGAGCCAGATGCGGGGCTGGATCCCAGGACCCTGAGATCAGGACCCGAGTCGAAGGCAGAGGCTTTAACCCACTGAGCCACCCAGGCGCCCACCTGGGACTGCATTTTGAGAACTAATGCCTTTAAGACAACCAGCCCCTGCCATAAAGGAACAGAAGGAAATCCACTATATACTAAGAGAAGTTGTCTCTGGGTAATGGGAGTCTGGGTAATTTTGTACTTTTATTTTTTTGTATTCTCCACATTTTCTACAAGTTATGTATTCATATATGATCAGGAAAAAAAAAACTTTTTAGAAGAATGCATGTTGAACTAATAATTCATTAATCTATATTCACCTTGCCCTTTTCAATGTCTTTTAGCAGTGTAGAGTTATTAAAAGTGAATAATGAATAAGTGAAGACAGACAGTAATGTCTGTCTCACCTGCCAGAGGCAAATATTCTTTTTCTGTGTCTTCTGAGATGGCTTCCACTCGGCAGTCACCAAACAATTGCTTGGTTCTTATTATAGTTCAGTTCCAATTGTGGTAGAACTTTTAGTACAAGGAATGCTGGCTCCCCAGGGATTAGCAAATCACTTAATTATACTTTAAAATGTTCTCTATTTTTTCCCTCTCAATCCCCAACTCTACCTCCACCCCCAAGCTCCAGGTTACAACCCCCAAAAGTTTTGTGTTAACCCATACACCATTGGGGGGAAAAAAAAATCGGGTGGACTGAGCACATTCTGCTCTCCCTTTTGGGACTGTATTCGTTTTTGACAAATTTGCCTCACTCAGAGTTCTTAAAATAAATCAAACGGAATAATATAAAGCAAAATTAAAAATGCCATCATAATTTCAGCCATTTCTTTTGGTGTTTCTCTTCCAATAACCTTCTCCTAGACACCTTTGCTTTGTATTTTTAATCTCAGATTTTTAAAAATAAGCTGAATATAACATCCTAAAAATACTTTCAAAAATCTTGGGTTCTTTTATTTATTACTCTTAGAGGCATGTGAGGGGAGGGGACTTGGTTAGAGAATAAAGGTTATAACCTGCCCTGTCTGTGGAGACAGTGATTTTAATTACATTTAATTCCCATTCATTCTGTATGTTACTTGATCCACTCATTGGTTTAAAAGCATATTGATAAATACAGCAGTGGTTTAACCTCTTGCCCTTCTGCTCGTCTAGAATTGCATCCAGGCTTAAGTGAGTTTGCCACATTTAGATGTCATACTTTGTTACTTACGAGAAAGTATTGAGATCCCGGCTAGATAGTTGAGCCGATGTTTTTCTAGAGAAAAGTCTATATTCCATTATGAAAATAAATAAATAACATGTAGCAGAAGGCTTTCAAGATGTTGGCTTATAGTCAAACTATAAGTAAAGCTTTAAACTATCTCACATACATGTTAATAGCTGTTCTTCAAAAATATTTCAGTAATATTTTCCTGAAGATATTTAACTTGCTTGCTAATTTAGTGTTTATCAAAATACATATTTTATTTGACACTGTGCTAGGCACAGTGTATATGTAATATTGCCCAGTTCAGGGTGGAACCACAATTTTAAGTAAATGTTTTTAAAATACATTTTCTTCAGAAACTAGAATACAACAGAAATATAAAATATTCACATGTTTTACTAACAAATCCATGAATTCAAGCAATGAAAGCAGATAGGATTGGATTCTGGACTGGCTTCTGACCCAGAAACAAAAAGAGACATTTGCTGAGGCAAATGACAAAATTCAAAAAGGATGGTAGGATAGTACCAATATCAATTTCCTGACTTGGAGGGTTGTCAAGTGGCTATGGGGGAGAAGGAGTGTCCTTGCTTTGGGGAAATATAGACTGGAACATTTAAGAGTGATAAAGCATCAGGTTGGGCACCTTGTAATAAATTATATAAATGTAATAAATTATGTAAAAAATATACAATATGTATTTAGGTATTAATTGCTGCAGTGTTTCCTTTTTTCTTTTTTGATCACCTTTTTTTAAAAAAAGATTTTATTTATTCATTTGAGAGAGGGACAGAAAAAGCACAAGCAGGGGGAGAGGCAGAGGAAGAGGGAGAAGCAGACTCCCTGCTGAGCTAGGAGTGGACATGGGGCTTGATCCCAGGACCTGGAGATCATGACCTGAACCAAAGGCAGCTGCTTAACCATCTGAGCCACCCAGGCACCCCTCTGTGGTGTTTCTCATATTCTTTATATCATGGTATTTACTTTGATTCTGTATCATACATAATTACATAATTTATAAATTATTACATAATTTATAAAAATTTTACATAATTTATAAAATTACATAATTTATATAATTACATAATTTATAAAAACTCTTGATCATATAACATTTTGAGCAAACAATTAATTTTGGTTAAAGAAAGGAAACACCAGAAAACTTGTTTTTTTCTTTTATAACTTTGTGTTTTTTTTACCATTAACAGGAAAGGTTTGATGGCTATCTATTTTTACCAATGGATCAACTTTTTATTTTCTATAATGCTTTTGGATTTCTAGTTCTCAAATATAGATTATAAATTCAAGATTTAATTGAGACATTTTGTTGTATATAATATTATCCTTTTTTCCTCCCTACCGCTGGGCAATACATTTTTACTTTCTAAATTCTTCTTGTCCATTACTAAGGGTGAGAACTAGATAATTATTGGTTTTACAAAAATCACAATACATAAAGAAGAGAACATTGTATTTTTTACATGTGCATCAAATACCAGGGTTCTGGCTCAGAAATCAGGAAGAGCACAAAAAGATACAACTGGAGTCCTTCCTAGCTTCACTGTTACAGCCAAAATCCTGACATTCAGGCATATTTACAAGACCCATGTTTCAGAAAGCCCTTATGTGCTTTGAGTGGGCTGAAAAGAATGTGAAATAATTTTACATGACAACTTTTTCAGACGGCTGGATGAGGAACATGGCATCGTCCTTGAAAGAGAAAATCATCTCCGCTTGTATAATAACCGTTGCATTCTGTCCTTTGTGTTAGACATATAATAACATTGCAAGATTCACTTTGGACCTTTTTAGACTGTTGTCCACACATGCTGGTTGGCAGGCGAGATATGTCTCACTACCATAGAATTGTAATACCTGCAAGATGCATCATCCTGCCTTGGGAATGAGGCTAGCTCTTGACCCCTTTAGATTCCCTTCCAAACCAGCGCCTCTGCAAGAGCACCCTGATATTGGAAAAAATGATGAAGCTAATGGTAATTACATCACCTCCACTTAATGAGCATCTACCATGTCTGAAATGCCTTACATTCTTGATCCAAGCTAATCTTGAAAGATGTCCTTAAAGATGAGAATTGTTATTTCCATTTTACAAATAAGGAAATAGGCTCAAAAGAGCTAACCAGCTTGCCCAGCTTCACAAGTAGTAGTGGTGAATAAGAAATTTGCCCATCATTTATGAATCTGGAACTTGTGCCTTTTTCACAAAACCTGTCTGAAGTCAGAAGGATAACAAATGGATACTGGCATGGCTGAGAGAAGTTAGGATTTCGCCTAGATGGCAGATTGTGCTGACTGCAGTAGAGTAGAGAAACACTGGCAAATCATCTGCTATAAGGACAAAGAATTTTGCTAGATATCTTAATTTTTTTTAATTGAAGCATAATTAATATACAGTGTTATATTGGTTTCAAATGTATGACATATTGATTCAACAATTCTTTACATTACTCAGTGCTCACCATGATAAGTATAGTCACCGTCTGTCACCATACAACGTTATTATAGCATTATTGACTATATTCCCTATGCTGTACTTTTCATCTCTGTGACTTACCCATTTTGTAAATGGAACTTTGTACTTTACCTCCTTTATTTATTTCACTCCTCCCCTACCTACTTCCCCTCTGGCAATCCCCAATTTGTTTTCTGTATTTAAGAGTCTGTTTTTTGGCCGGTTGTTCAGTTCATTTTGCTTGTTTTGTATTTTAGATTGCACATACAAGTGGAATTATATGGTATTTGTCTTTCTCTGTCTGACATATTTCACTTAGCATAATATCCTGTTGTCGAAGATGGCAAGATCTCCTTCCTTTTTATGACTGAGTAATATTCCATTGCAACTAGATATCTCAATTATGATATGAAACTCTGATGCCATGTTGTTAAAGGCAATTCTTCTTTATATTTCTATCCACAAGGCTGAGTAGTACCTGGCATATGGTAGGTGCCCAGGAGTCTTAATTGAATTTAAAAAAAAAAAAAAGAATAAACAAGGTAACTGAAGAGTTTACTGCTCTTAGTGACCAGAATTAACTGATTGAAGAGTTAGGAGGGAATTACCAATTAAGATGTCAAGAACAGTTTACTTACTTATTTTTAGCTACAGTATGGATCAAGGGAGAGGGGAAGGGGAAGTTTACAAAGAATTAGAAACAATTTTAAAAAGAGTGCTCAGTCTTGACCTAATGAATTACACATTTAAGTGTTACCTTTAAGAAATAGGCATATAAAACTAGTGATCATCCTCTTTCTTTTTTACTCTTTGCAACTGATTTTATCTTTTGCTTTCTCCTTAGTTGGAAATGCCTAGTCCCCATAGATATTATGCCTGCTGATTTTATATTACTCAAGTCTCACTTTTTTTTCTTTAATTGTCAAGCCTTCTTACCTAATATCACTCATACTGAAATAATTTCCACGCTCCTAAATTAGTTTATTAAAAAATTTTTTCCCTCAAGCCATCTTCCCGAGTATAATTAACTTAATATATCCATCCTCTGAATTTCGTTTTCTCCTACAGCCATGGGCCTGGTCATCAAATTCTCCAGGGCACTTTTATCTCTTCATTCAGAAACACTCCCATTTACATTCTCCCTGTGTTATTAGGTAGCATGTACTCCAGATGAATTTGGAAGTACCTTTTTCTTCAGCCCTCTGGTAATAAACTGGGTTTATTTTTCATCAGTTCCAATATTCATTTTCAACAGAAACTATCAAGATTGTCATTATATTATTTACTAAAAGAAGATACATCTTCCTAATTTGTCCTTAAAGACAAAAACAAAACAAAACAAAACAGAACAAAAACCACATAGATTCCTTTTCTACAGGGCCCACATTTTTAAATAGGCCATGAACACAGTACATGAGGTATGGTTTCCCACGTCTGCCAAGAGTTAAGCTTTCTGTTCTTCCCATTGAGAGTTAGGAGCCAAATGTGCACCAGTAATGATTGATGAAGCAATGGTGTCCCAAACTGTATTCACTTTAATTTCTGGTTTCACAAAACTTACAACACAGTAAGTCCCCAAATTATAACTTGTTCCTGATATTTATGATGTATATAAATTCTTTATTACCTAGCAAAGAAGTATGGTAGCATAAAAGTGATCAACATTTTCTCTAAACAGATCATATTTCTGAATTAATTTCTGAAAACATTCTTAGCAGGAAAGGTTACAAGGAGGTGGGGGCTTTCTGTGTCCCTTGACCTTTGATTCCTTTGCAACAGAGCGAACTGTCCTCCCCTTCCCTCATTTATCTTCCGTGGTTCTGAGTCATTACAGAACATTTTCAAACATCTTCTGTTTCCATACTGTGTTTCGTTTGCAAATTTAAGGACATACAGTATTTTCAAATAATTTTTTTTAAAGAAAAAGACTCCGTACCTGTGACACAGTTAAGTCTTAACACTGTATGCTTTACATCTCTACCATTTGACTTTTGAGTCTTCTTTATATCTTTGGTCCCTGAGATTTCATGAGATATTCTGGATACTAATTACTAGAGTGTTGTGCCGATGGCAGAGGGAGAAAATGTTTTCTTAGTGGGCCCTTTAAAAATTGTGGCTGTGGAGGGAGGATTGCTCTTACTCCATCCTGACAGGGATGGTGGATTTAATAGGTTCCCTGGAGCTTTTCATCACATTATAACTCTTTCTGTGATGGTCAGTTTGGGTCCACATTATGTGACCTGACTTTCAACTCCTCTGAACTGCCGTCAGACTGCTCAGGAATTGGGGGCTACTGGATAGCTCCATTGTTTTCCCAACTGGAAAACAGCAGTCCTGCATGAAAACTCCTGACATAGTCCAGAATTACGCTCTTTAGAGCCAAACTGAGTCAGATGATACCTGGAAGCATCTTTGCCTGCTTAAAGTAATGTGGCAGGAATGCCTTATCATAATGTAAATCTGTGTTGCTTTGCTCTACAATAACAGTGTGTCTATCTCTCGCCATCTCCCGTTCCCAGAGGTTGAAACTGTTATCACATCAACAGTGCTCCTTTCTCAGTTCACTTGTATTGCTCGTCAGCATTCCTGCAGAAAGGACAATGTCTCCTAAATGTTCTCCCCAGACCTGGTGCATGGTATTTAAATTAAGAAAGCTCAGACATGTCTGAAAGGAGCTGAGGTATTGCATCCAGCCTTGCCAATTCACTGATTAAAATTCTTGCCAAGTGTTACATTACGCACAGCTTCCTTATTTTGGCTGTAAATTTCATTGCGTATTTTTTCAGGATGAGAAAGTTTGTACTTTTTATTTCATAAGCCCACATAATAAACACAGCTTTCTTCAAAACTGAGGTGTTGGATGTATGTCCTATGTTAAAGTATAGGGCTTCCTTGTGGAGGAAAGCACATGTGACCTGTTTTAACTTCTCCCACAAACATTTTAGATGGGGCAAAATGGTTCCATTGGGGAAAAAGAAAATAGACATTTCAATGAGCTGCAGGGTTATCCAAGCCATGGCTTTCTCCTCCCTGACATCTCTTTTCTATGAATTTGAAGAGTGAACAAAACTTTCTTTTTTTTTTTTTAAGATTTATTTTTAAATTTTATTTATTTGACAGACGGAGATCACAAGTAGGCAGAGAGAGAGAGAGGGAAGCAGGCTCCCCGCTGAGCAGAGAGCTTGATCCCAGGACCCTGAGATCATGACCTGAGCCCAAGGCAGAGGCTTAACCCACCGAGCCATCCAGGTGCCCCTGAACAAAACTTCCTTTATCGGCACAGAGAAACCCATCTACCCCCTCCTACAACCACCAGCCCTTGTCCAGCCATGCATTTTTTATTTTTAATAGGTGGACATGTGAATCAAAAGTTCTCATCAAATAGAACTTTCTCTAGCGGAAAACTTTGTGAAGACTTCTTCACATTCACTTGCCACTCTGGTGAGAAACCTCCAGTGTTTTGGAGAGAGAATGCATAGGTTTAGAAGGAGTTTGTGTAGAAGAGGCTATACAACAGGACTTTGGACCTAGCGACTAGGCCTGGATTGGAAAAGGGAAACGAATGGAAAGTTTTGCTCCATTTGCTTCCAGAAATGTATTTTCCTTTGGCAGCAGCCTTGTAGAAGGAGGGCACTTTTGAGGTTCTGGAGGTGGGGAGCTTAACTGACATTAAAATAAAACAGACCTGGAATTTGGGGATTGAATGCCCACCTGCAGATCAGATTAGCACTAGGACCCTCCTTTAAGTTCCACTTGGCAAATTGCTACTTTAATTCCCAAAAGAAATAATTCTGAGTATCTTTCTTTTTTTTTTTTTTTAAATGGTAACATATTCTGGAAAAAAAATAATCTCAACCTATTTATTTGGAAATATTTTAAATGTGTACATGGGAATGAAATTTTAGCTTCAGAAATTATATGTGACACTGTTCTGTTCTCATATCATTTTAGGTTAAATATTGTATTATAATGCTAAACTTTAATTTGATATATGGTGCTTTTTTCTTTGTTTTCCCCTTGAGAATTTTTACTAGCATATTCCCATTTGAGTTTAGAATTGTTAAGGCAAACTCTTCATCCATACAGGCACATATATTGAATTTTTACTGGAAAGAAAAAAGGGGATTTCATCCAAATTGTAAACTATTATTGACCTCATTGATTGGATTTTTCCTATTTAAAAAAAAAAAAAAAAGAGCCAAGACTTTTCTAAAACTTAGTCTTTAATAAGTGTTTAACTTTTTCTTTAATCAAAAAAAAAAAAAAGAATAATTTTGTTGCTTGACAGAATGATCACAATTTTGCCCTTAAGTTTTTTCTTCACATAAGATTATCCCTCAGACCTCCTGTTGAAAATAAATAATGGGAGAAGAAAAAGTTGATATTTGGATTGGGGAAATAAATGCCATCTTCATGTGTGGACTTTGGAGAAAAGGGCTGCTTGTTATTTATCTCTTCTCCAGATCTACTGATATACTGAGGCATTAGTCCTAATTACACTCAGAGTGAGTGGCAAATAGTTTAATTTACCAAAACAAAGATTCTCTTTTGTATATGTCAAGATTTTACATTTTTGCAAAAACACGTATATGGACAGGTTTTTATCATTTCCCTTCAGACAGCAAATTGAAAGTTCAGAGAGATTTCCTTTCTTTTCTTTTCTTTTCTTTTCTTTGTTTCTTTTTTTTTTTTTTCCCTGGTCCTAAAGATTTTTAATCCTTTATCATCTCACTTGAAACCATTAGTGTTTCTTGAAGCAGATGGGAGTATTAACTACAAAATGACATATTTACTTCTTCGTAGGAAGAAAATGAGGAGAAAAGATTCTATAACACGATTGAAGTTTAAAAGCTGAATTCCTTGAGGAAAGATTACCTTTCTCTATAGGTCTCATTTTTTGATAAAACAAATGAGGTTGTCTTAGAAGCATCTGTTAACATTGACCTACATCATCCCTAGTGTTGAACTTGTGTCCCCAGCCACTGGGAAGTTTCCGATAAAAGAGGAAATATGTAAGTTGACTCATTTTTTATTTCTTGGAAAGGGAGAAGGCTCTGACATTGCATTTCTGTTTGACCTACTCTCTATTAAGAAGACCTACCCAGAAATAAGGGCACAATCTATGCCTTTAACCCAGGCAAAACCACACTCTAGAAGCAGATCTATTGGGCTGCCCAAGAACACAGATACTATTTCTTCCTTACTTAAAGTAAACATTTCCATGAATGCTTAGACTCTATTAACATCAGATTTGAAGATTATTTTGAGGAGTTATTCTTTCAAGGGATATAGTGTTAAGACCTGCCCTTTCATATTTCCTTGAGAAGGGTCTCTGCTTGGGTTGGAGGAATGTGGCTGCCCTTGAATAAGAACTGAGTTAGATACTTTTTTCTTCCCAAGTAAACTTGCCAAATTGAAGAAGAAGAAGAAAGAGGAGGGGGAGGAGGAGGAAAAAGAAGAAGTGGGGGAGAGGAAGAAGTAGTGGGGGAGGAGGAGGAGGAGGAGTGGGGTTTATTTCAGAGCTCTTGAGGCACCAGCTAATGTATCCTTTGCCTGAAAATCCCTGTCATCTCTGATGACAAATTTACCCTTCATTAGATTGTCTCTGTGGACTTCCAGAGAAATACGATCCTTATTCTCTTCTCTGGATTCTTTAGTAGCACCTACCCTGAGTAAATCCAGCATTATTGCTGATGGAAATATTCCTTCTTGCTGAGAGCTGATGAAATAGAAACCATCTTAAGGTCACATGGCTGTTGACTGCCACATTCTAGTTTCTTCTAGCTGCCAGTCCTTCTTTAGTAGTATGGTCAGCACTGCCCTGGCCCCCTCCATTGATCTGTTGGGAGTTTTGCCTCCTATTCCCTTTCCAGTGTTTTGTCAGCACAGGATTTCTTAGTAATTAATACTTTTGTAATAGTCAAAGAAACATTACTCCTCTGGGATTTCAAAGCACATGTCTCAGCTAAATTAAGATGTATACCTAAAACATTTAAAGATGGCATTAGGTTCTAAGTTACAGAAATCCCATTCCCACCCCAGATAGTGGCTTACAGAAGACATATGCTCATTAACGAAAAATGTTTTATCTCACTGAATGAGAAGTAGTCCTAATTTGACATCTCCATGGATGCCATCAGAGATTCAGACACCTATCAGCTCTTCTTTCTATCATACCAGAGTGTAGCCTTCATGTTCATTCTCATTAGATAGTTACTGAAGTCAGGCCACCAAGTTTTAGTCTCAAAAGTGGAGCAGTATGAAAGACCACTAGTAGGAGAACAGTAAGAAAGCCTAATAGTAGTAGTGGTAGATAATAAGATAGATAGATAGATGATAGATAGATAGATAGATAGATACATCTGCTGTATGAGTAACCCCTCTGTAATGAGGTTTCTTGGAAATGTACTTAATGGCATCTCTTTCCATCTAAATTGGTCCCTCGTATCTTTTTCATTTTTGAAAGAGCTTCTGGTAAATACAGGTTTTTAGTTGGGCATATAGCCAACCCCAGTCAATATAGAGATTTTGTTAGTAGGGAAAATGAGAATTGATAGTGGGTAGACAACCAGTGATTGATGTCATAATGACATTTTCTTTGGTTAAGGATTTTTTTTTCTTTTCTTTCTTTCTTTCTTTCTTTCTTTTTTTTTTTTTTTTTAAAGAGAGGGCTTGGAAATGTGGAAGGAAATGCATGGGATTAGGTCTTGAGTGATGTGTTTACCATGAAGTTACCGTAGACTAAATACATCTTTATTATAACCTGAGTAGGATTTTAACCAACTTGACTTTCTCAGCCTCAAATCTAATGATGAGGTAGAGCTCATAGATTTGTATTTTTCCCAAGAAAAATTTTGGTAGGTCTGTTTGTTTCTGAGGATAAATATTCTTTTATCCTCCCTTGAGAGTTCAAGTTTAACAAGAGAGACCAAAAAAAAAAAAAAAAAAAAAAATCATTGTTTCTTGGGTATCTGCACAATTAGATAGGTCTTAGATTCTAGTAGATAGGAGTATCTCCTAATTTTTAAAGATCAGTCCTTTAGCTTTTAGATTAGAGATGAAGAAAGCTGAGTGTGTGACCCTTAGCTGAAAATTGCTCCCAATTCCTGAGGTAAGAGATGTGTCAATGTTTATTCTCTTATGTTTGTCATCTTCTACTGGGATCACAGCCCAGGTCTCATAGTCAAATTGACCAGCAAGATCAGGAGGCTCATAACAGAAGTTAATTTTTAAGTCAGCCCAAGGCTGTTTCACATAGCTTAATTCCTTGCATCTGTGAAGCTTCAAGATGTGGATCTCCTTGTCACTGTATCGCTTTTTCTAACAGATATTTCTTCTCTTCCCTAAAGGGAACACTGATGCTATTTAGTACCTGACACATAAATCTTCCATGTAGGCTGCAGGTGACCTCTAATGGAATCAACTTTTCACCTGATTACTTCAGCTATATTGTTTTTTCTTTCCTAAGAGTTTAGGACAGCTATTTAACCTTTTTCCTTTATATATTCACTTGAGAATGGATTATTACTTTATATTTTTTCTGATGATGGTAACCTTTCTGTGTAACAGATCACCCCCGAAGTTTTGTGGCTTAAAACACCTATATATATATATATGTGATCTGTTACACAGAAAGGTGTATATAAAACACACACACACACACACACACACACACACACACACATATATATATATATATATATATAGGTGTTTTAAGCCACAATATATATATTATATAACTCATAATTTTATGGGTTCACCAACAAGCTGGACAAGTTCTTCTCATGGACAGGTCTCACATACGTGTTTGTGGCCAGTTGTAGGAAGGTTGAGTGCCGACTAGTCTAGGATGGCCTCAGCTGGGATAGCTTGTCTGTTCAGCAGGCTGGCCTGGGCTCATTTACAAGGTTGCTGAGCAGAAGTGTGAAAGGCCTCTTGAGTTTTAGGCCTAGAACTGGCACAGGGTTGCTTCTGTTTCATTCTATTGGCCAAAGCAAGTTATAAGATCAGCCTAGATTCAGGGTGTGGGGAAACAGATCCCATTTCTTGGAATGAAGAAATGATGGAAAGAGCTGTAGAGTCAGGTTTCCAAGAGCATGGATGCAAAGATGGGAATAATTGTTGCAATTTTCTGTGCAGCAATTGCACTGATAGAAGTATCTACCACAGTAACATTCTTTGAGCACAGATAGAGGGATTGCCCAAGCTAAGCACTGTACAAATATTACGTTATTTAATTAGAATGAGAACCTTAGAGGTAGATGCTAATATTATACTCATTATGTAGATGTAGAAACTCTAAGTGATAGAGTCTGGAAGTTTGATTCTAAAGCTCTGTTGATCACTTTATCTGCTGACTTTAATTTTTTTAAATTGTATACATTTCTCAACAAAAATTTTTTGAGCATGCACTTATAAATTTTGTGTGTTTACTTTTAAATTATATACAGGTGCTTATTGTCAATCTGTGTGTTAAATACTAGTAAACTTGAGCTTAATTCTTACCTTTTTAGATAAAAAATATAAATATCAAGAGAAGTTTAAATATATTCTTACATCTCCTGTAGATGTCTTGTGATCTTACTTTGGAGACCATATACCAAAGACCTCTTTATGACTGAGGTATTTTGTGACTACTCTGTATATCTTTGAGTGAAACAGCATTTAATTAAAATCCACTTGCTACTGGAGTTCAGTTCTAGTTCCAGTTAATATTGCCTGCTCTAATAGCGAACAGATAAGGGCAGGGATTCTATCAATATTTGATTAGGACTCATGGGGGAATATAGCTCTAGTTAAATTTAAAGGGGATCTTCTGACTTGGTAGAGCCATGACTTGTGACTTGGTGCATCCAGTGAATTCCCAGATCCCTTGCCACAGGCCCAACTACTCACTACTCTTTGGAGGTTTGTCAAAGAAAACAAGGTAGTATAGAGGAGTGATTCTCAAAGTTCTCTGTTGGTAGTGGGCTTCCATGCTATCTGTTGAGATTATGAAATGCATATTCTGGGGCTCCACTGCTAGGGAGACTGATTTTCTAGATTTGAGGTTGGGTCTAGGAATCCACTTTTTTTTTTTTTTCCCAAGCTTCCCAGGTGATATTGGCCAGACTTCAAGAGCAATGAAACTTGAATTCATATCTGCCACTTAACAGGTGGATGACATTAGACATTTACTCTTGCATTGGTTGAGTTTCTTCAGCTATATAAAATGGGAAAAGTAATAAAGCCCAGGACCACCTTGCAAGATTGTTTTGAGAGTGAAATATGTGGTCATTTTGTCAAAGGACTTTATAAAAAGTAATATATTAACATGTGACCCATTCCTCTAATTTTTTGGTCTGTTAAAAGATATACTCTGGGGGCACCTGGGTGGCTCAGTGGGTTAAAGCCTGTGCCTTCGGCTCAGGTCATGATCCCAGAGTCCTGGGATCGGGCCCCCACATCGGGCTCTCTGCTCAGTGGAGATCCTGCTTCCTCCTCTCTCTCTGCCTGCCTCTCTGCCTACTTGTGATCTCTGTCTATCAAATAAATAAAAAGAATCTAAAAAAAAAAAAAAAGATATCCTCTCCATAACTAAGATATTCTCTATATTGCTGATTACTTTTTATTTCAGTGAAAACATGGTTCTGAGCCTGTCTGTCCTCTTCACTTGCCTCCCAAGTAAAGGGACCATGGTTATACTTCTTTGCATGAATGGCAGTAAAAGAGAGTAAGGATTAAGAATATAAGGTTCGAACAAACCTGGATTCTGAGCCTAGCTTCTTTGTGATCTTGAACTAACTCCTTAACATCTTCTTTGTTAAGTAGTCATCCTAATAGAGCTTACCTGTCAAGAAGTCTATGATGATTAAATGTAATAACATAACCAACATATACTACATGCTTGCTACATACCAAGCATTATTCAAGATGGTTTTTATGTAATAAATCATTTGCTCACAAAAACTTTATGATTTTGAAGAGAAGTCCTATAAAGGCCCCTGTTTTGCAGATGCAAAAAATCAAAGTATGGGGAGCTAAAATGGTGGCACTGGGACACAAACCTCTGCCTTTTGACTCTAGGACCATCCTCCTTCCCAGTTTGCAGCACTGTCTCTTATACAGGGAAAGCTTGCAAGTCATTTAACATATCAGAAGGCGCATGGTAAATCCTCAAAAGATGTGACATATTATTACCATCATTTGATTTCTTCACAGCTTCTTGCAGAATGCTTTGTGTGAGGTATTTGTTTAATAAATTTATGTTGATTTGATTTGGAAAGAACTCTTGTATTCTCTTGGGCTTCTTCTAAAAGATATATTCAATGAGAGAGTCTTTTATTTTTCAGGCTAATGTGATTCATGCGGCTGCTTTTAGATTAAGTTACTGTCTTTTATTTACAAAAGTAGATTAAATGAACATGTACAGATCTAAGAACTTCAAAATCCCCCTTGTTAAAAACTGTCTAAAAATTTGTCTTTGTAAGACAAAGAAGAGAACTCATAGGGCTGATTTATAAAATAACTGGATTTTGCTGTATAATGTGTTTAATATTTTTCAAAACATATTTAGAAATCTTCCCTGTTTTTTTTTTTTTTGTTTTTGTTTTTGTTTTTGTTTTTGTTTTTGCTAGCTCTTACAGTTAAAGGCAGGAATTACCGGTCCACTGTATCTGAAGGATTCCTGTTCAGTGCTTTGTGGCTTGCTTTTTCTTCCCTATTTTCAGGATCAACTTGTTCATCTGTATGTAAAATGGGGAGCTTTACCTGAGGAAGGCCAAAAAGGCAGGGTGGAATGTATGGGGTAAAATAAATCTTAGGTCAGAAAAATTGATGTGATTTCATGTCCCGACTCTTTTGTCTTTATTTTAGCTATTTAAATTAGTGGGTTAAGACAATCCTGTAAAAACATACTCAAACTCTACACCCCAAGGTACTACTGGACAAAAGTAAAAAAATAATCCCCCCTCAAGCACAACAGAAACCCATCTATCTACCCCATCCGAAGACAGTCAAATTCTCTAGGCTCTGGTGGAAGGAAACCTACCCAAGATGGCATAATTAATAGGCTGAAGTCTTCTGGATTTAGATGTTGTTAGATAACTGGAGGAAATGTGCCAGGAGTCAAAGGCCCTTGCCTTAGTTAACCATCTGCCTGCAAGCATTTTGGCCTTGGTGTCAGGATAGTAAAGGCAGGTTTTTCAGTACAGCAGAAAATCTGGTTTTTGGAAGAAGTTGCAGCCAGACTCCTCTTAGCCCTAATGAAGAGCAGCTCTATGAGTGACCTCGGTGTTCACTCCATTCCTAGCTGATCATACCACAGACAGTTTTTCAGGCAGTCCTCAGCCTTTATCTTCTATTAGTCTGGTTTCAATCACAAAGTGAGAGGAACAACTATTTGAATGAATAGGACAGGCTGGCTTTGGTGTCCACGGAGTCCTCAGTGTCTAGCATGATTAAGAACTCCAAGGCATACTTAAGGAAATGAACTTGGTTAAGATAATATGTTCATTCTAGTGGTAAAATCTAAAAATTCTTTTGCATATAAGTTTAAAAAACAGTAATCAAGCTGAATGAAAATTATCGTTGGAGTATTTACAGTTGAAGTAAAAGTATCAGCCAAGGCAAACTACTATAACAAACATCCCCAAATCTCAGAGGTTTTGCATAATAAACTTTTGCCTATCCCTGGATTGACAGTCCAATATGGGAAGTGGGGGTGAGGTGGAGCTCTGTTTCCACACAATCATTTAGGGATTCAGGCCTTTTCTGTTTAGTTGCTGTACCATCTCATGGGGAATTAGAGTCTTCATGCAGGAATGCATGCAGACAACAGAAGATGATGTAGAAGACCGGTGCCCGAGTTTTAGGGATTAGACACAGAAGTAGTTACATCATTTTTACTGATAGTCCTTTGAATAGAACTCAAACTCATGACCTCACATAACTTCACTACAAGGGAGGCTGGAAGTTGCTTTGTAGCTATATAACCAGAAAGAAAAATAAGCGGACTTCAGTAATCATATTTAGTTATGGAGCTTAGTCATCGTTTGTTTTTGTTTTTTTCCCCTCTGTGAATATTTCTTTTATAGGGTAAAGAGGCATCAGTAGTCTTATTGCTCTCTGGAAAATTGTGCTCAACTTTCATTTCTCATTTAGACTTTTGGTCTTGGGTTTTTTGTTTGTTTGGTTTCTGTTTTTGTTTTTTGGTTGTAATTGGATTTAGACATTTTGGGTCAGACTGAATACCTTCTATGATAGTGTAAATGCTGACTGGTGATCCGCTATCCCCTCCCACCTGGGGGCTGAGGGTCGGAGAAATAGAAGTGCTGCTGTGTTACATCTCACATCTTGCCACTACCCAGCCCGATGCCTTTTTAGGCTGACCCTAAGAGAAGGTGAAGGAGCAGATTTTCTGGTAGGCTGCATCAGAGCCAAGGGAAATGGGTAAATTTTCAGATTCAGTGAATTGTTAACACTTTTAATATGGGAGCTCGCCACTAGATTTGTGACCACATTGTGACTCTGTATTTAAATTTGCTTTTCCATTTCTGGTTCTTTGGATTTAACTAGCCTGATTACTTCGTTAGTATTATTAAAAAAAAAAAAAAAAAAGACTACACTAGTTTTTGTCCCAAATTTACTTGCATTTAATTCAATTTACAAACGTCAGTTATTACAAAAAGTCAGTTGTTAAGATAACTAGGGATATAGGGGCTCCTGGGTGGCTCAGTCGGTTCAGCTCAGGTCGTAATCCCAGGGGCCTGGGATGGAGCCCCATGTTGGGCTCCCTGCTCACCAGAGAGCCTGTTTCTCCTTCTCTCTCTGCTGCTCCCCCTGCTTGTGTGCTCTCTTTTTCTCTCTCTCTCAAATAAATAAATGAAGTCTTAAAAAAAAAAAAAAAAGATAACTAGGGATATAAAAAGAATAAGCTACCTCCTGTACTCTGAATGACTAAAGCAGTAGAGACTTTTTTAGCATATAACTGGAGCTGAATGACTAAAGCAATAGAGACTTTTTAGCATATAACCAGTCTGCTGTGTTTATATAATAGCTGTAAAACAATTTATAAGTATGAAAATAAGGGTACATGCCAGAATGTGGGAACATAAAAAGACATTATTGTGGACTGTAAATGTTGTGAATGGCTTTTTAGAGGAGGTAACATTGCAACTGGAAGTTGAACAATGAGCAAGACCTTGCTAGTCAGGAAACAGGGGAGGGGTAGCTGGATATTCTGACACTTTGCAAAGGAAGTCGGGTTGTGTTTAGGGAATGGTAAGGATTTAGATGTGTCAGATTACATGATGCCAAGGGAGTGAGAGTGGGATGATGTGAGGTTGGGAGGTTAAGTTGGAAACACATTTGTGAAGTGTCTAAAAGACCATAATTTATAGTTAAGGGCTTTATAATATAAGATATGGGAAATAACAAACATTAATTTAGTATGGAAGTGATGAAATCAGATTTGCATTTTAGGAAAAATAAGTCAAGCAAAAGAATTGACAATAAGTTAGAGAATTTTAAGATCTCATACTGAGTTTATATGTGTAGAGACATTATTTATTTATTTATTTATTTATTTATTTATTTTTTTTTTTTTAAAGATTTTATTTATTTATTTGACAGACAGAGATCACAAGTAGGCAGAGAGGCAGGCAGAGAGAGAGGAGGAAGCAGGCTCCCTGCTGAGCAGAGAGCCCGATGCGGGGCTCGATCCCAGGACCCTGGGATCATGACCTGAGCCGAAGGCAGAGGCTTTAACCCACTGAGCCACCCAGGCGCCCGAGACATTATTTATTTTTTGTCTTTCAAAGACAAAACAACCCACTCTCAAGTACAGATTGATACAATAGATAATACCATTTCCTTTTTTCTCCCATGTACTTTTTCCAAAGGCCACATATAGCTCTAAAATAATATGATATCATGTTTTAGCCAATAGAAAATGCAGTGTATACTTCCAGCTTCTGAAAATGACAGACTGGCTTGTATCAGAGTAGACTTCCTACCAATAGTAATTTAAAATTCTTGACAAAAATATAAAAGCAATGACAGAAACTGTTTATAGGCACTAGAGAGCAACTAAAAGCAAGCTGAAACCAAAAAGGATTCTACCTTGGAAAGAAGAAAACCACACTGGATGAGATCCACATTTAAATGGCTTTGACTCCATGGTCCCTCCATGCCCCACACGGGAAGTGGCTGATAGGGCTCAAAGGAAAAAACAGTAGATTTACTGGCTTTAGGAATCATAGGACTGACTTCAAGGTTGTCAGAACGACTAGGGATTGAGAGTAAGATTCCTGAAGGGAGAGAGTCACAGAGGAGGGAGCCCCGAAATCAGTAAATGAATACCTGTGATCTTTGGCAGAGCCTTAAACTGTACATGTACAGATAAAGACTCCAAGGAGCCCAGGAAGAAAATGAGAGCTAGAAGGATGAAAGAACTGAGCAGAACATTCAGTTTCTCACTTCAGGGATATAGAGTTTAGAGTTTTAGTTCCCCCGAGTTAGAAGGAATTGACAAACACCTGAGTTTTCCATTGAAACTCTGGAAGGTTCATTCCTTGGGAGTGAAGACCATCTCCTAGGAGTAAGGGAAAAAACTGGAATAAACCTGCCTTAACAAAGCCTAAACTTACACCTCCGTGTTACCTGGCAGTAGTAATCTGCTTGCCAGAGCAAACTTCAATGCTGTTTGGAGGAAGATAATATAATTTAAAACCTTTACAACATTTTCACAGTGTTTATATGCCATCAGTAATTGCTGGACATGCAAAGGAACAAGAAAATGTGACCCAGAGTCATGGGAAAAATCAGTCAATACAAACAAACTCATAGATGACGTAGACACTGGAGTTGTCAGACAGGATGTTAAAATCACTATGCAGAATCTGCAAAGGCATTCACATGAAAAGGTGGGTGAGGAGATGGGAAAAATCAGGAAGGAAAACTGTAAGAAAAACAACCAAGGGAAAATATCAAGATCTAAAAAGTAAATCTCTGAAATTAAAAAGAAAAATTAGATGGAATTAATAGCAGATTTAACACAACTCAGTAATAAAAAGACAATAAAAATTAGCAAAAGACATGAGCAGACACTTCCAAAAATAATATATATGAATGACCAAGAAACACTTGGCAAGATATTTAACATCACTAATCATCAGGGAAATGCAAATTGAAATCACAATGAGATACCCCTTTATATCCATTAGAATTGCCAAAATTAAAAAGGCTGACAACCCCAAAGTATTGTCAAAAGTTGAACTCTTGGGGCACCTGGGTGTCTCAGTGGCTTAAGCCTCTGCCTTGGGCTCATGTCATGATCTCAGGGTCCTGGGATTAAGCTGCACATCCGGCTCTCTGCTCAGCAGGGAGCCTGCTTCCCCCTCTCTCTCTGCCTGCTGCTCTGCCAACTTGTGATCTCTGTCTGTCAAACAAATAAGTAAAATCTTTAAAAAAAAATCTTGAACTCTCAGACTTTGCTGGGTCTACATGTATACTGGTATAATCATTTAGGAAAACTGCATATTAGTTCATTATAAAGTAGAATATATGCTGACCCAGCAATTTTATTAATAGTTATTTGTCCAATGGAAATAAAAATATATAGTTACAAAAGGACTTGTAAAGCATGCAGATTTATTCACAATAGCTAAAAACTGTAAATATGCTACTGCCTATTTAAAGATGAATGGACAAGGAAATTATGGTGCCTTTTTTTTTTTTTTTTTTTTTTTTTTATGGTGCTTTCAACCATGGAATAGTACTTGGGGATCAAGAGGAATTAAGTACTACTGCATGCAACAGTACAGATTAATCTCATAAATAAGCTGAGTAAAAGAAGCAAACCTCCACCTTCCATCTCTTATATGAAGTTTGACATTATATAATGGGCAAAACTTAGGGAGGAAGATCGAAATCAGAAAAGGCGTTCTCTCTGTGGGGTGAGAAGGGAAATTGGATAGAAAGGACACAAGAGAACTTTTTGGGTTGTTGGAAACATTTTGAGTCTTTATTGGTATCGTGGTTACATGAGTATACATGAGTATATACCTTTATATACTCATCAGAACTGCACATTTGGAATCTGTGCCTGATGGTATGACTGTAACAACTCATAAGTAGAACTGATGGGAACTGAAAGGCCATGTAATATGGTGCTTCAATATGCCACATGACCTGGATTCTGGTCCTGAAGGCAGTGAATTATCGTGGGTATGGTTGCTCTGTCAGACAAACCTAAGGTTTTGAATCACATTGCCAATATTTTGTGAACATTGGTAGGTTACTAATGTCTTCTAAGCTTCTCTAAAATGAAAATGATAAAATTAGAGTCTGCTGGTAGAGTTGTCCTGAGTATGGTGGCTGGCATATAGATGCATTCAATAAATTTAAGCTGAAGTCATTATTATTAAATAGCTTTTCAGCCACTTTTTCAGTGCTCTAATGCAGTCATGAATGCTGATATAACATGAAGATTTTGAGAATTAGATATCTACAAGCTGCATTATACTGCAATCTAAATAATGCAGACAATATTTGACAGCATATGATTAAATACACTAGCAAATACTATTTTAATTATCCATTTCAAACTAAGTAACTAGTTCTCTTTGCCAAGAAAAAGAAATGTTCAATTTAAAATACTTCTCTCATAAAATAAAATAAAACAAAACAAAATAAAACAAAACAAAATACTTCTCTTGAAGCTCTTATAAAAAAAATTCAAACATAAATTAGGACCTGAATTTTTTCCTAAAAGTCTCACCCTCTGTTTCCCATCTCATGATCACTTTTCATATTTTAGTATATTTTGGGGGTGCATATATGTGTGTGTATGTATGTGTATGTATCTGTGTATAAGTGTGTGTGTAGAACTTTGTAAGCAAAATTGTGACTATATGATTTATGTACTCTTCTAAACCTGACATTTCCCTTCAAAATCTTTCCATGTTTAGGACTAATTGCATATAGAGTTATCCCATTCTTTTTAGCAGCTGCATAATAGTATTGCACTGATGGATTTTGATTTATCTAACTTCCCCTCTGAGAAGTTCCAAGTTTCCCCTATTATAAACAACTCTGACATTCTTTGAGTTATAGCTTTTGCACTTGTGTTAATTATTCATAGAATTTTTTTAATTTTAAAGTAGAATTGCTATGTGAATAAGTTTGAACAAAATTTATTTAGGTTTTTTTGGAAGAGAAAAATTGTATGTGTGAGTGTGTATATGA
Organism: Martes martes; assembly: GCF_963455335.1. Lineage (NCBI taxonomy): Eukaryota > Metazoa > Chordata > Mammalia > Carnivora > Mustelidae > Martes > Martes martes. The sequence goes on from NC_137896.1 coordinate 38,744,723, forward strand.
CTGAACAGTGAAAGAATGAGGATCGGAACGTTGAAGATTCTCTGGGTCAATTACATGGTGTTGTGGACAGTGGAGAGAGGGGGACATCTTCTGACCTCTAATATCCTGCTTTATTTTCACATCCCAGCTGACTCTTACTCTCCCCCTTTTTGTATCTTTACCCTTCATTTAGCAATCTTGCATTTCCTTTCAGTCCAAGGGGCCAATTCAACAACAACTAAGAACCCAAGTTTTCAATTTCGTAATGTAAGTGCATATGATCTTTGAACCTTCCATCTGTGCACTCACACCCGCCCCGTCCAGTCATATGAGGTTTTAATTTCCAACAGCATCAGATTTGTGCTTTCAAAAGGTGAGTCTCACTGTGTAGGCCAGATGTGAAGGGGAAGAATGAGAGGCCAGAGGACTGAAGGGACTTCATACTGGTGAAAGGCAGGAAGCTGTTCATGTAGGGGAGTGAGGGCAGGGACAGTTGAAGTTCTTGGCTTAGTACCTGTCAGATGAGTGAGGGTGGTTTTACGGGAATTTACTAAGACCCAAGCTGTGTTTGTATCCTGCTGTTGTGGGAGGGGGAGCTCTGAGGTGTGGCTCTTTTTTTAATGACTTTAATTCTACTCTCAGTTTTAGAGTGAGTACGGGTGTTTTAGAGTGCTATTCTCACTTTCTTCTTGACCTTTTCCTTCTATAACCTGTGGTATGTTAGAGGCAATACTTACCATCTTGGGAGACAGAACTGTTAGCATTTCTTTTACACCGTGTGTAAGTGACCTCAAGTTAATAGTTTGAAATTGGACATAGTGGGGATATTTACACAATTGAGAGTGGAAAAGGCAACAAATCAGGGATCCCCCACCCCAAGACATACTGTTGTTTAATGTTTACCAGCACACTACATGACTTCTGCAACCCTTCTACCTCTGCTCAATACACATACACACACACACACACACACACACGCACACGACAACAGAGTTTAAAGGATTGGACATCATGGGTTTTCTTCCTTGAGACTACGGTGATTTTCAAGACAAACAAATTGAGTTCTTTTTCTCATCCTGTTTTCTGGTTTTACATTTACTTCCAAAAGGACAAAAAAGAGCTAACTTTTTCTCTCTCTCTCCTAGTGGATGGCTGCATTCACAGAGCAGCTGGCCCCTGTTTATTGGCTGAATGTCGTAACCTGAACGGCTGTGAAACTGGACATGCAAAAATCACATGTGGCTATGACCTGCCTGCAAAATGTGAGTACAATTCTTGTGAACACTGTTTCCACATCCACTGAGCACGCTTATATGGTTTTATCCCTCAAGTGTGTAACTGGGAAAGGAAATGATAGTGGCTATATTTAATTAAATGTGCTTATATTCGGATTTTGTACTTGGTAATAGAGTGTGTGTTCCAAATAGTTCTTCAAATATATTTGTGAGTGTAGGTGATTTTTGTTCAGGTCTTCGACAGAGTGTTTCTGAAACAGAGAAATAAAAATATGAGCAAAATATACATAATAGTGTTTAAGTGCTATTGGAGTGACAGCTTTTGGAAATGATGCCAATTTCTAACTCCTTGTTCAGGTTTCTTGATTGTGGATGTGTTTAGAGCAAAGGAGATCAAAGTGATGTATTGTGTTTTCAGCTGCCATGTAAAGGCTGATTGGCAATTACAGCCAAGGCATCTGTCACACTTTGCTTTCAGGAAAAGCCAATGGAATGTGGTTGTCAGTGTGAGAATGTATTTGCTCTTTGAATGTGGAATGGTCAAAATTTCCATTATATTTGAATAGAGAGAAGTATTGCATTTGATTGACCTTGTTACCTAGTCGTTTAGCCAGCTGAGTGGGGGTGGTATGGAATAAATATACTGAGAGAGAAGCTGGTTAAAGGCATGGATTTTTTAATCACATAATCTTCAGGGCTTGGCAGGTGGAGGTAAAGGGTTTCATTGCGCCGTTAAGGTGTTCATTGATCTGGAAATTGGGACACCAATTAGTTGTTCATTCTATTCTTCTGCTTCTTATGATACTGCCTGGGCCTGTGAATACATTTTATGTAAGAGTGAAGTGAGTTTTTGTTTTTCCTTTTTTTTTTTTTTTTTTTTGCAGTGGACAAAATGTGAATAAAAAATAATAACACAATCTGTAAGATGCTTGTTGGGCTCTGTATAGACAGGTTATATAAGAATGAATTTCCTATGGGTATGTGTGAGTGGAGAGATAGTGTGTTATATTTTAAAGATTACTTTAGAGAATGTTTAAGTCTGAGGTTTTGTAGTAAATGTCGTATATTAAAATGATATTTTTTCTTTATAAACATTATAATACTGCATTCTATATTTCTCACAGTGGGTTCTAGTGAATGTATATCAACTTATCTACTATTTAATTTCTCCTTCAGTGACTTCTCACTTTTCTTTCTTCCTTAGCGTTTTTACCTTGTGTGAAAGAGTCAAATCATGTGCCAAAGGGCCCCTCACTACCACTTGAAATGTGTATTTATGTCAAATAAAGTCCTTTGTGTACAGTGGTGTTTTAAACAGTTCTCCCTTTGAGTCAGAAAACCTGAGTATTAAAGGTGATTTCCCTTTCCAGGATTATATGTCTCTATGTTTACAAATATTGGTCATTTTTTCCTTTTTAACACCATACTACCTTTGTGATATAGCTAACTGGTACCACCCTGAGAACAAGCAGATTATTGATTACTTTCAGACTTGTGTCTGTCCTTAAATTAAACTAAGAAATAAGGCCTGGTTTCCTACTGCTTTACTACTTTCTTTCTTATGTATTAAAGCACAAATAAGAAATTCTTTAACTCTGAGATTTTTGAAGACAGATAACCTCAGTATTACCAAATATGACCAAATGAAATGGTGGCTTTAGTGTGTGGGTTGATGCCACAATGATTCTGTCTAATGTTCTTGCTCCCATATGACATCCCTCCATGTTGTCCAGCTTAGTTCAGGGTTATTGAGGGAGGTATGTAGATCATGACACCAAGATCTGTGCTTGAGTTGTTTCATGTTTGAGTCATATCTCTGAGCTAAGATGTGGCTTTATGGGCACCCCCTCAGGCCAACTGAGTCTTTGTGGCACAGGGACTGTAGTTAATGAAAGTCCATCCACAGGACTTGGTACAGAATCTGTGTGAACTGAATAACGAGAGCCTTATTCACCGTGCACAGCCCACAGGGCACATCGAATTAGAAAATCATCCAGCACCATAGAAAGGACTGGACTTGGGATGGCAGCGCCACCTCCTGAAAGTCACACACATGGACAGTTGTGAATAAGTCTTGGTATTTCTATATATTTTGAAAGATTAGTGATCTATATTAGAAACAAAGAAAACCAAGGAAAGCAATCAAGTAATATGGAAATGAATAATAATAGCTTACATCTGTATGACACTTTATAGTTTTCCACAGTACTTTCACAAGCCTTTATATTTCAAATTATATTTTATAAACATTGTGTGTGTGTGTTGATTTTCCCTTTTCCTATCTCTGAAAGATGTTTTTCTTTCTCATCAATTTGGTTCATCCATTTCAGAGTCATTAACAATCCACAGATGTGCTTTTGTAGAGAGAGAATGAAAGGGAGCTCATTACATACTGTTTGGGTCATTTTCCCCCTCTATATTTAATAATTCCATGACAGTTTGACAGCAGAAACTAGTTCCTATCTGTCCTCTGTGACAGCGGGTTTATCATTATGGGGTACTAAAGCCAGCCATCCAGCCACCAATGATAATATCTCCATGCATCAGCAATTTGTTTGGAAAACACTATTGTCTAGGTTACAGACAAACTTGGTAATTTTGGACTGGTCTTTGCTTCTTCTATGCTGCCAAATTAATCTGTTCATAAATGCTTGTATTTGAATTAATCATGTTTGTAGTCTATATTCTGTGTCTCATCATAACTGGGGGGAAGATAAGCCTCAGATTTATTCTTCATTGTTTGGATGTTTTGATTTCTTTTGATGTAGAATATCCAATCATTCTTTTCAAAAGCAAAAGCAAAAGAGTGGACAGAATATTGGCAAATATTTCATTAAAGGAGATTGCTAAGAAATGACTTAAGAGGTAGACTAAGGACTGATTATACAGTTGGACCTTTTGGGACCTTCTCTTTTATGATATTAGACTCATAATAAAATTTAGATTTCTATAGCATTTTAGAAGCTTATCAACACGTGGAACCTTTCTATTCATGCTGTCATCATTCTACCAGAAGGCCAGCTTCATGTGGCAGAAGTTTATTCCAGGAGTCACAGTTTTACTGCCAATATCTAGTATAGTGTTTCCTGGATATGTGCTGAATTAATGTGGATGAATGAGTGATCAAATGAATAGTTTCAGAACTTTTCACCAGGAAAATAGCTTTGCAAATGTTTCTTCTACTAATTCTTTCCCTCCTGCAATGCATTTTTGCCGGTGCTGGTAGGTTAATGTTCCTAAGTCCAGAGTCCTCATAATTGTTTATAAGACTCTAAGTGATGTGGCCCTCCTTACATCTCGGACATCATCTCCCTCTGTCCTCTTCCTTGCTCACACAGGTTGCTTTGCTGATCTGCAATGCATTTGCATTAGAGTTCCTTCTGCCTGGAATTCTATTCTTTTACATACCTACCTGGCTTGCTCCCTCACCTACTTCAAACCCTTGCTCAAATATAACCTCCAGTATTGCCCTAACCAACCTGTTTATAATTGTTTTTCCACTTTATTTATAAATGATTATCTATAGTATTTAACCTTCAAATACGTGGTACCATTTATTTACTGATTTTGTTTTTTGTCTATTTCCCCCTATGAAAATGAAGGCAGAGATTTTTTTTTTCCTGCATCTTTTTCATTTATTACTGTGTCCATACAGGTTAGAGAAATGTTTGACGCATAATAGGGACTCAAAATCTGTTGAGTGAATGGGTAAAAACCTAACTCTACTCCTCTCAAGATCCTTGGATGAGTCTTTCTTTAAACACAGACTTGTTAGCCTGATTACCTTTGGCCTTCCATGATTTACTGCCATATCCTGAACTAACAAGCTTTTACATGATCTGAATTGCTCACACTGGTTTGCCTGTACACAGGGTCTGTATTGGGGCCATCTGGAAAGCTCTTTGCCCCTTTCCTGTCTTTTGGACTCAACTCAAATATCACTTCTGTCATGAAACAAGTCTTCCTTATCAACTTAGCTAAAAGCACTTTCTTTTTCCTTCAAACTCATAAATACAGCTTGTTAACATGCTGAGGGCACTTTTCACTACTTTTTATTGTTATACATACAAGCTTTCCACCTTTCTATCAGTTCCTTGTATATAACGGGTACTAGAGAAAAATCTACTAAATGAAATTACTTGTTAAAGGTGTAAGATTGGTTGATAATTGGTGATGGGCAAGATGTAAAAGACAATTTATATTAATATTCCTGAGAAATGATGAAATTAGTGTTAATTATCCCTTGGGTTTTTAAAAGCATATTTTAACTTATGTCTAATTCCAAAATCTCTTGTTTAAGGAATTTACTTTTAGTGGTGCTTCTCTTCAGAGTGGACCAAATAGAAATAAAGAAACCATATCAACTTTATTTAATGATTTTTGGGATAGCTTGGATGTCTCTTCTATTTCTTGAGAATGCTCCATTTTTAGGCATTAAGGCTGAATAATCATGAATGATAAGTGGAAAAATATTAAAACCTGTATATAAAATGGTGGGATTTGTTTCTTTTATTCTTTCCATATAATCTTTGGAAGATATCAAAGAGTAATATTAGCATCCAACTCACAGGTTTTTGTTAATCATTTGAAAGGAGATGATAGGACAAGAGACCATAGTACAGCATGTTTGAACATCATAGAATGATATGAATCAGAATCCTCATTCTATTCCTAGGTACAATAATAATCAGATGATAGTAGCTTAAAAGGTAGAGTTATAATAATTAATATTTCTGCTGTGCCCTTCCTCGAGAAATCATAGTACTTTGAAACATTAGCTCATCAGTCCTTTTTGAAATTTCTACAAGGAAGTGATATGACAAGTCATGGTATTTTCTTTCAACACAAAGGAATATTCAGATACAGAGGGGTTAAATTTGTTGCTCTCAGTAACAAAATATGTCCATGTTAGGAGCATGGCAGGTAACTCAGTGTCACCTGGTTAGGGCGAGAGTCTATGGCAGCTGTTGGCCAAGGTCTGCTGCCCGTTTTTTATAAACAAAATTTTATTAGAATACAGCATCTGTTTGCATATTGTCTATAACTGCTTTCATGGGACAGAGTCAAGTAGCTGCAACAGGAAATGTAGGACTAGAAAGCCTGGAACATTTACTATCAGACCCTTACGGAAAGATTTTGCCAATTCCTGGTCTCTGGCAATCCCCCCCCCGCCTTTTTTTTTTATAAAGGAGGAAGCTGAGATCCAGAGAGGTTAAATATTTATTGAATTTTATTGAACATATGTGATTTAGATCCCTACTGACAAAAGTGGGACTAAAATACCTGCCGTCCATTTCTTGTGACAACTCTTGCTTCCATTGCCCCAATAGAACATCACCTTGGGAGGATGATCTGAAGCCTTTTAAATCTTTCAAATTATAAGGCCACCTTGAAAAAAAATACCTTGAAAAAAAATGGTCATTTTTCTCAGTAGGGTCAGAACTGGAAAGTGAATAAGTCAAGTCTCTGAAGGGAGAGTTAATTCAAACCACTAAAGTCTGAGACAATAAATCCTTATTTCTTGCTTCCTCCCTCCAGTGGTGGTAGCTAATAATGCTGAAAGGGAGCCTGTAGTCCTGAGTAAATTCAGTTTCTGGAGTAGGTAACTCATAAGATGGTTCTGAGTTAGTTCTCTGCGATGTGTGACCTGATTTCAGCCATCATAGGCTCCACCAGCAGGTGTCTGATTGTGAAGGCAGTGGAGTGGGCATGCTGTCAAGAATATGACTCTGTCAGGCTTTGATGGAGATCTGAGGGCCCTCATGAGCCCCTTCCATAATTAAATGACTTACATTACACAAAGAGAAAAATGGCTTTTGAAGAACATAAAACCATCTTCCTTCCTGAAGAGAGACATGGGGTTGTTCCTCCTAAAACCAACTCTGATTGGCTCATTTTCCTTAAGTGCTTTTGGCATTTAATTACTATTTGAATCTATTTCTTCATAATTACCACCCCTTTCATTTATATTAAGCAGTTTTATACATTTTATCTCCTTAGTGATCCTTATGATGAATGTGGAAGTGAAAAGGGTGGAAAGATTGTAAAACCCAGAGTAGTGGTTCTCAAAATGCAGTCCCCGGAGCACCTGGGGATTTGTCAGAGATGCAGATCCCTTTCCCCCACCCAAGATCTCCTGAATCAAACTTTGTGGTTTAACAAACTCTCCCAGTGACTTCTGTGCAAGCTCAAGCTTGAGCAATCACTGACCTAGAAGGACCCTAACCAGAACCCTTGCCTTTTGATTCCCTTACCCTAGTCCTGTTTTGCTACATAACACAGACATCCTTTTGGGTTGCAAATTAGGGCTTCCTTTGACAAGAACTCAGACATGCTCTTTTCCTTTGTGGCTTGTTCACCATGAATATCTGCTTCCTTGTTTATTGCCTGCCTTCTCAAAAAGAGTAACAGTTTAAGGAGAAAGAAGTCCTATCAGTCTCATTCACCCCCAGTATCCTTAGTATCTGACGTAGTATCCAGAACCAAGCTCATGGCTTTTGATACATATTTACTGGAGGAATTAACGAAGTCATCCTCTTTGTGATAGTCATAACGGCCACTGCAGGACACCAACCAGGAAGACATTCAAGATAGGACTACGTGATTCCAGAAATCTGCAGAGCTAGTACTGCTACCACCCCAGCATCTCCCTTTACCTGTCACTGGTCGTGCTGCTTGCTCAAAGACTCTAGCAGGGCAAGAAAACACAGGAGGAGCAAAGTTTGCTTAACTTGTCCACATGGCACCCAGATAACTTACACTTAGATTACTTCCTTTCATTTTCTCTCCCCCTCCCCGCCTTTTTTTTTTTTTTTTTTTACCCATTGTGATAACATAGATTCCATCTCCAAGTGGCTTTGGGATGAAATAACTAAAGACTCTAATAGTAAATGCTGTCTTCTAAAAATAACGATATCTTGCAAGCAGCTAGTGTTTACATTGTTGTATTACTAGCTGAGCATAGAATAAGTGCTTGTGCTTGGCTTGAGTTATTTGAGATCTTAGCAGGCCTTCAGAGGACACTATCTATACCTTCTTTTGCCTATGTGATCAATAGGAAATAACAGTGTAAATCAATTCTGGGTAATAATGTAAATGGGCTCTCGAAGGCAATTCTTGCTGTGAAATAAGTAGTTAGCTGTGACACCGGCATTAACCGCAGTGGGGGTAATCAGCCTTTGGATGTGTTTAATCAGAGTTATCAGCTAAGATTAAAAAGAGAGCCACTGTTGTGCAGGGATAATCATTTTCAGGATTTAAAAGATGAATATTTGAAGGTGTTCTCATAAATTAAAGCCATCAGAATTGCTTTGAGTAATTTGAGGTCAGGCACAAGCAAACAGGAAAGGTTAATCTCAGAGCCACAGTAGTTAATGCGCAGGAATTGCAGAATACATTTATTGAAATAAATAGTGAATGCTGAGTTAAATGAAGTTTCCCCCCATTTGCTAAGATGTTTCTTGAGCTATTACTAACCTATATGATTTGATTAAAAAGTGGGCAACACCTAGCAGTTTGAAAATTTATTAATTATACTTGCAATTAATTATCAAACCCAAATACTAAATATTAGACTATATTATGGCTTGATTAGAGGTCGTTCCAATTGAAAACATTGAAGAAATCAAGTTCTTCCCTATAGAATTAAAGATGGATTTTGGGTCGAGAACGAGAACGCTAAACATTAAGGTAGAAAGTCTGAAGAGAGGTCTTAATTCCAGGATATTCTGATTGTTTGGTAAAGTCCCTCAACCTCTGAGCCTAAGTTTCTTCATCTGTTATCATCTGGGGACAGTCGTATCTACCTTGGGTGAATTTGTAAAGATGCAGAACCACTTTTTATCAGGATAAGACATAATACAGGTGTATGGTTCCATTATTACTTGTAAAATGCTTAGCATACCTCATTTACTTATTCAGTCAATGTTTTCTGAGTACCTACTTGGAGTTAGAGTGCTCTTCTGGAATGTAGAAAACTATAGTGAAAAACCTAAGGTTCGAGTACTCTTAAGATCTTAGGTTCCTGGCACAGAGAGGCAGTTAATAATCACATTCACGTAAGAGCAGAGTACCTCAGATCATGGCAAGGGATATGAGGAAAATAGAGAGTGGCAACAGAGTGGAGAGTAGAGGGAAAGGGCTACTTCTCCTATGGTGGCAGGGGAACACCACGCCTCAGAGAGTAATGGAGCTGAGAGTCATAAGCTATCTAGGAGAAATTTATTGCTGGCAAAGTGAAAGTACTTTACTGTAGGGTTAAAAAAATTCGCCTTGCCTGATATCTAAAACAAGCTAGTCTCTGACTTTTTCAACTGTTCTTCCTTTGTATGGATATTATATTTCAGTTCTGACATATGTATAATCTTAATTGTCTACTTTTTGGAGCTAATAGAGATAATGCTGCTGCTGCTGCAGCTGCTGAAGTTGACAGGGATTTTAATGATTATTTTATCTGACCTCCTAATTTTACAGTTAAGGAAACTGAGGCCCAGAAAGATTATTTAATTTTTATTTTTGATTTACCATGTGATAAAGGACAGAACCAAGACTAGAGTCTGGGGTTCCTGACTCACAGTAAGAGGAATTAAGATAGATAGATAGAGATTATTACCATCCTCAAGACTCCGACAGACGTTTGCTCCAGCTTCCTCCTGGTATCTTGTTCTCAGATGAAAGGGAAGAGCTTCAAAAGTTCTTTCTCAAAATGAAAGAACTTTATTGGTTTTAAAGATACATCCACGAGTTCTTTGGTATTCCTCCCTGGAGAGGTAGAGTTTAATTCCCCTCCCCTTGTATGTGGCCTGAACCAAATGACTCCTTTCTAGTGAATAGAATATATCAGAATAATAGGAATTACTGAGATTAGGTTACAAAAAGACTATGGCTTCCATCTTTAACTCTCTCTCTCTCAAATCACTCTGTTTCCTAGGGCTGCCATAACAAAATACCACAAATTTGATGGCTTAAAATAGCACTTTATTCTCTCATAATTCTGGCAGCCAGAGGTCTGCAGTCAGGGTGTTGGCAGGACTCTACTCCTTCTGGGGACTCTAAGGGGAAATCCCTCCTTGCCTTTTCCAGCTTCTGGCTGCTCCAGGTAGTTCTTGGATTATAACAACATGACTCTAATCTTTGCCTCCATTTTCACATGGCCATCTTCCCTATTCTCTATCTTTTTTTCTTCTCCTATGAGGACACTTGTCATTAGGCCTTCCCTATCCCAGAATGATCTCAAGGTCTTAAGATCCTTAACTTAATTATATCCTCAAAGATCCTCTTTCCAAATAGGTGCACATTCAGATACTGGGGCTTAGGTCATGGAGATATCATTCTGGAGTCACCATTCAATTGACTACATACTCTCTCTGGGTGAAGTCAGCTTGCTTGTTATGAAACTGCTCTGAGGAGAAGAAAACCTGCTACCCTGTTGTGAGAGAACTCAGACAGCTCTGAAGAGACTCCTAAGGCAAGAACTGAGGTCTTCCTGTAACAGTGTGAGTCAGCTTGGAAGGGGATCCTCTGAGATCTGTCAACAGTCACTAAAGTGTGCTTGGGAGACAGACACCTTCCAGACCCAGTCAAGCTTTCTGATATTCTGATACTCGAACTTGACTGCTACAGCTTGGAAAACATGGAGCCAAAACCACCCAGTGAAGCTACTCTCAAGCTCCGGTCCTGAAAACCTGTGTGATAACAAATATTTATGATTTTAAGTTTGGAGTATTTGTTAAAAAGCAATAGGTAACTAATACAGCAGCTATGGCCATGAAGTTCATTTAATAAGATAAGGAGCCCATTCCCAGAATGGCTGGTGTCTATTTTGCTAGCACATGACCTGCCAGGCTGAGGGACAGGTAAGGTGACATGCAAGGTGAAAGCAAAAAGAATTTGGGGTAATGTGAAAATCGGTGATTTTAAAATAAAAAAATGCAACCATACTCTTTACCATACCTCTGTCACAGGCAGTGTGTGTATATGCATATATGTATATATGTATAATCAGTTTTTCAGAAAACTGTTATGAATAGAAACTTTCCATTTTTACAAGAAATATTTGTATTTTAAATTTAGTATATGTTAAATATATATATATATAGAGAGAGAGAGAGAGAGAGATTAGAGACAAGGAGAACCCAAATTTAGCTCAGTAAAGAAGGATTGGGAGAAAACAACACAAACCCAAACATACAACTGTGTATTGATATTTACCTAATATTCCTTAAGTGTCTTTAGTCTTCGCACTTATTACTCACATGCTCTTTATTGTTAGGAATTGCGATTTTTGTTTTGAGGGGAAAAATTAATTCAGCCTTTATACTGTGTGGAAGCTGTAAGCTGAGTGAAGCAGAAGTAGCTTCCTATTTACGTTTGTGGCCATGCCCTTCTAAATCTGTTTGCTCTACCAGGTGGTGTGTTTCCCATTAGCTCGTTCATTTGTTAGAACCACCTAGAGTTTGCTCCATTTC